>NC_091287.1:246416725-247049994 GCF_032444005.1 Ranitomeya imitator
CCACTCCTCAAAAGTCCATTTGATATCTAAGAGTTCCCTATTACTAATGTCATAATTTTTCTCAGCCAGTGACAGTTTTTTTTTAGAAAAATAAGCACATGGTTGCCATTTACCAGGAGACACACCCTGCGACAATACAGCCCCCACTCCCACTTCAGATGCATCATCCTCAATGATAAAAGGCCGAGAGACGTCAGAATGAATAACAATAGGAGCAGAAGAAAAACACCTTTACAACGTATCAAATGCCTCCCTGGCAGGACTGGACCACTTGGAGAAGTCCGTCCCCTTCCTGGTCATATCCGTAAGGGGTTTGACTACTACCAAAAAGTTTTTTATGAACTTATGGCAGTAGTTGGCGAAACCTAAAAATCTTTGTAAAGCCTTCAAATCCTCCGGACGATCCCAATCCAATACCGCCTGGACTTTCACTGGATCCATGTGAAAATCGGTGGAAGACCACACATATCCTAGGAAAGGGATCTCCTCAATCGAGAACATACACTTCTCACGTTTGTCATATAATCTATTGTCTTGGAGTATATGTAAGACCTGGACCCGTAGAAACGCTATCCAGGCGAAACGGCCATCCTCTCCTCACTCCCCATACCCTCACGCTCACCTGCCGCTTCCGAGCGAATGTCTGTAACTGGAGTATGGTAAATAAAAGACATTGATTCTACTGCAAACTGGGTGAGTGCCACATCTTTTTTCTTTATTACCAATGGATACTCTCTTGGCTGTTTTGTGCTGTGCACCTTTTCCCAGTGGCAACTAGCAGCCGTGTTTCATATGTCCACAAGGATCGAATCCTGTATATTTTTTGATTTGACTCAACTCCTGGTGCCATTCATTTCTCTTTCTTAAAAAAGCATATGTAGGACCTGCCTGACATGTACATGGTGAGACTCAAGGTTAGGTGAATTAATTAGTATGTCATCCAGATAGATTACAACGAATCTGCCTACCAGGTGACTAAAGATGTAATTTATAAAGTGTTGAAAGACGGCGGGCGCGTTCTTCAATCCAAAAGGCATCATCAGATTCTCATAGTGTCCCTCAGGCGTATTGAACACAGTTTTCCACTCATCCCCTTCTTTAATGTGGATGAGATTATACACCCCCTTGAGGTCCATCTTAGAGAATCATTTTACCCCTACAATTTAGTTAAAGAGGTCTGGAATGTGAGGGATCGGATACGGATCACAGACAGTGATCGTATTGAGTTCCCGGAAATCCAGTGAAGGGCGTAACCCCCATCTTTTTTCTTTACAAAAAAACAATACAATAGGGGATGAGGATGGTCTGATATGACCCTTTGCCAAGCTTTCCGTGATGTTGTCCTTCATGGCCTGTCTCTCTGGACCACAGATATTTGAGTCTGCTCTTGGGCAGCTTGGCCCCAGGAACGAGATTAATGGCGCAATCATAAGGATGTTGGGGAAGGGAGTTCTTGACTCCCCTGCTCAGAGAACACATCTCCAAAATCCAACAGGTAACTAGGCACAGACTGGGTATCCACCCTAGCCTTTTGGGTACCGAAGCAAGAATCCTTGACAATAAACACTTTATTTAACTACTTCCTGAGTCTGCCAGTCTATTACAGGATTGTACAGAGCTAGCCAAGGAAGTCCCAGTACCACTGGTGAGGGCAGACCCTCTAGCACATAACTGTCCAACACCTTAGTGTGCTTGGCCCCCATCTGAACCCCAAAGTCTCAGACTTCTTGGGTAAAATGCCCCTGTCTTAAGGGGGCAGAATCAATGGCAGGTATGGGTCTGGACAGAGTATGTGGGATGAGGTCTTGGACCTGGACGAACCTAGCATCGATCAAATTAAACCCTGCGCCACTGTCCAGAACTGCAGACACATCCACCTTAATTCCACCCACATGGATTACGGCTGTTAGAAAAAACTGTGTCTTACCCACAGAGGTGATAAGTACACCTGGGTTGCTAACCTCCCCGCAACCCGGGCCATCTAGTTTTTCGGACATTTTTTTTACTGTGTGCTTGGGAAGGAAATGTGCCCGTGCCCATGCCCATGAAATGGCCCTTTTTACCACAAAAGAAACACACACCCTCCTTACGCCGGACACAGTAGAATAGCTACCGGGAGGGCAGAGGGGGTCATTGCCCTGGGCCTCGCTCTCTGAGGGGGCCAACATGGAGCTAGGCTACTGTAGCTGTATCGGCATGCATGTTGCGCTGATACAGTTACATTCTGCAGCAGGGCAAGGAGAATTGATCTCCCTGCTCTGCTGCCTGGCTGCTATGGGGCCCCTGAGGAGGCGGTCAGGGGCCCGGTGCCAGCAGTGGGCCCCCCGCCCATCATCGCAGGTTCAGCTGTATCGGCTGGATGCCGATACAGCTGACATCATTGATGGGAGTGGGAGCGTTTTGCTCCCTCTCCCATCATTCCACCAGTCAGTGTCTGACATCACCGATGCCGGCACTGACAGCAGGTGCGATGACATAACTGCTCGGCGCCCGTGGTCTGGAGATGAGCTGGAGCTTGGAGCAGCACAGGAACAAAGAGGAAGAGAGGTGAGTATTTATTTTTTTAGAGTCTGCCTAAAGGGCTGCATTATGTTATAGAGGCTGCCTATGGGGGGTCTGCATTATGTTATAGAGGCTGCTGCCTATGGGGACTGCATTATGTTATAGAGGCTGATTATTGGGGCTGCATTATGCTATAGAGGCTGCCTATGGGGGGCTGCATTATGTTATAGAGTCTGCCTATGGGAGTCTGAATTATGTTATAGAGGCTGCTGCCTATGAGGAGTGCATTATGTTATAGAGGCTGCTACCTATGGGGCGTGCATTATACTGTAGAGTCTGCCTATGGGGGTGCATTATACTGTAGAGTCTGCCTATGGGGGGCTGCATTATGCTGTAGAGGCTGCCTATGGGGGGCTGCATTATGTTATGGGGGTTCGTTATATTAGGTGTTGCATTACACTATAGAGTCTGCCTATGGGGTGCATTATTCTATATAGTCTGCCTATGGGGAGTGCATAATACTGTAGAGTCTGCCTGTGGGGGGCACATTATACTATAGAGGCTGCCTATGGGGAGTGCAGTATACTGTATGGAGGCCTATTGGGAAGTGCATTATACTATATGGAGACCTAAGGGGAGTGCATTATACTATATGGAACCTATGGGATGTGCATTATGCTATATTGCACTGCGGAATATGTTGGCGCTATATAAATAAAGATTATTATTATTATTGAGGACTATATGATGTATTATGCTATATGGAGGTTATCTAGAGGGCCATCGTACAGTGTAGAGATTACAGTGACGGGGCCATTAAATAATTTGGGGGATACTAAGGAGTCAGTAAATATACAGTGACGGTGCATTATACTGTGCGTAAGATAGCATCATACTGTATATAGGGGAGCTGTATAGGGGAGACGCAGGACATTGGTAAATGTAAATTGGACACTCATTATTTTAGGGGAACGCAGGTTACTGTGACTGTCAAAAGGGACACAGAGGGCATTATTACTTTCTAGGGGACAAAATGTGGGTGCTGTTTTGTAAGCCATTTGCACCCGGCATTACTATATTCTAGAGCAGTGTTCCCCAACTCCGGTCCTCAAGAGCCACCAACAGGTCATGTTTTCTGGATTTCCTTAGTATGGCCCAGGTGATAATTGCATCACCTGCACAGACAATTCCATCACCTGTGCAATACTTAGGAAATTCTGAAAACATGACCTGTTGGTGGCTCTTGAGGACTGTTCTAGAGGGTAGCTTTAGAATTTAAAGGGCACAGAGAACCGCACAGCAGGTGCAGTAATAGGGTCACATACGGCAGCAGCAGCTCAGCATTGGAGTATCAGCAGGATGAGGAGTTTGTGCAGGTTGTGAATAGTCCCATTGGGGACAGTACTAAAAATATGAGACGTGAAATGTGTCTTTTTTGCATTCTCTGCAGCCAATTCCTGGCTGGAATAAGTTGTCATGTCGGTCTTGGCCAGATGAAAAAGACATGAAAACTGAACGATTCCATCAGAAAAAACTTAAGCGGTAAGTCACCATCTGTAACTGTGCTGTGATCTTTTATATGTTCTGTAGGACTGGTATTTATCACTGACCATATGGCGGTAATATCAATATTGGTCTTTATATAGAGATTATTTTCAGCAACAGCGCCGTCATCTGCTGAGGTTCTCCTCCACTATTAGGGTGCGTCACCCAGTTGTAATGAAGGTTTTGAACCAGTTACAGAAGAAGAAGTAATCAGGCTCCTTGCATCTTCTCGCCCGACCACTTGCACCAGTGACCCCATTCCGCCACATCTCCTCCAGTCCCTTTCCCCTGCTGTCACCTCTCAGCAAACAAAAATATTCAACCTTTCTCTCTCTTCTGGTATCTTTCCCTCCTCATTTAAGCATGCCATCATACGTCCATTACTTAAAAAAACATCCCTCGACCAAAACTGTGCTGCTAATTATAGACCTGTCTCTATCTTTCCTTCATCTCCAAACTCCTCGAACTCCTGTTCCACTCACGTCTTATCCGCTATCTCTCAGATAACTCTCTTCTCCACCCTCTTCAATCTGGTTTCCGCTCTTTACACTCTACTGAAACTGACCTCACTAAAGTCTCTAATGATCTACTAACAGCTAAATCTAATGGTCACTACTCCATGCTAATTCTCTTGGATCTCTCCACAGCATTCAATACTGTGGATCATCAGCTCCTCCTCACTATGCTACACTCCATCGGCCTCAAGGACACCGTTCTCTCCTGGTTCTCCTCCTATCTCTCTGACTGCTCTTTCACTGTATCTTTTTTCTGGTTCCTCTTCCTCTCATCTTCCTCTTACTGTTGGGGTTCCTCAAGGATCAGTCCTAGGCCCCCTCCTCTTCTCTTTCTATACTGCCCCTATTGGACAAACAATCAATAGATTTGGTTTCCAGTACCATCTCTATGCTGATGACACCCAATTATACACTTCTTCTCCTGATATCATGCTTGCCTTTTTAGAAAACACCAGTGATTGTCTTACCGCTGTCTCTAACATCATGTCCTCCCTCTACTAACCTACCTTTGCCTGACATTGCCTTCTCCGTGTGTGGTTCCACCACTCAAAAACATTTCTAGAATTCACCCTTTTCTTACTTTCGAATCTGCAAAAACTCTTACTGTTTCACTTATTCATTCGCGTCTGGACTATTGTAACTCTCTACTAATCGGCCTCCCTCTTACCAAACTCTCCCCTCTCCAATCTGTCCTGAATTCTGCAGCTAGGATCATATTCCTCACCAATCGTTATACTTATACCGATGCCTCTACCTTTTGCAAGTCATTACACTGGTAACCCATCCACTCCAGAATCCAGTAAAAACTATTACCCTCCTCCACAAAGCACTCCATGGCTCAGCACCACCCTAGATCTCCTCCCTGATCTCAGTCTAGCACCCTGCCCGTGCTCTCCGTTCTGCTAATAACCTGAGGTTAACATCCTCAGTAATCAGAAACTCCCACTCCCGTCTCCAAGACTTTTCACATGCTGCACCATTTCTTTGGAATGCACTTCCCAGGTTAATACGATTAATCCCCAATCCCCAGAGTTTTAAGCGTGCCCTAAAAACGCATTTGTTCAGACTGGCCTACCGCCTCAACGCATTAACCTAACTATCCCTGTGTTGCCTATTCAAAAAACTTAAACCATAATCAGGCTCCTCCCATCATGTTCTCATACACTTTATGCAGTTGATTAGCTCTGTGTGTCTGTACTGTTACATATTTAGGCTGTTAACTGGTTCATGCAGCTTTATATGAACACCCGATCCTTACACTATGGCTGGTCCGAACAACAAAAGCAATTGTTACCATTCACGTCACGTGTCTCCCCTTTTCCCTCATAGTTTGTATGCTTGCGAGCAGGGCTCTCACTCCTCTTGGTATCTGTTTTGAACTGTGATTATTGTTATGCTGTAATCTCTATTGTCTGTACAAATGCCCTCTATAATGTACAGCGCTGCGGAATATGTTGGCATAATATAAATAAAATTATTATTATTTATTATTATTACCTGATTAGGGACCCACTGAGAAGTTTTGCCCCCCATGAACCAAAACCCTAGCTATGCCTCTGGCTGGAAAACAGCCAATTTACCAGGATCTAATGCCGCACCCACCTGTATGGATTGCTCAGTAGACTCAGTGCTGACCTCCCTTGACCCTGGACCTCCCGCAACCAGAGTTGACTCTCTATGTCTCTGGCAAAGACAGCGATCAGCTCAGATCGCTAGAGACCTGGCTGCCTCAAGGGAATCAGGAGTCTCATATAGAGCTAAGGCATCCTTCACCCTTACTGTAAGCCCTCACAAAACAGACTACAGAGT
Source organism: Ranitomeya imitator (assembly GCF_032444005.1). Lineage (NCBI taxonomy): Eukaryota > Metazoa > Chordata > Amphibia > Anura > Dendrobatidae > Ranitomeya > Ranitomeya imitator. Next base: position 246,423,097 of record NC_091287.1, read on the forward strand.
GTGGGGTCATTCCACTTGGTATCCGTGGCCCACCTCTGGAACTCAGAGCAAAATTCCTTGGCCGGTCGGTCTCCTTGCAGAAGTTGACGCAATGTGGACTTACCAAAGGAGACGTGGTCAGGATCATCATATATAAGGCCCTCCACCATCTGAAGCGACTGAGAGTCAGTGGAAGAGAAAACGCCTATGCTCAGGGATCTCCCTGAAGGAGTGAGATTACTATCCCCAAACCTTGCTCCTATGTACCTGAGGAAACTGGACGTAACTTGAAGTACAGTTTACAGGCCTCTCTGAAAACAACAAACTTGTCACCCCCCCATAGAACCTGTCAGGCAACGCGACCTTGGGCTCCACTATGGTTTGCCTGAGAGTCGAGATTGCCACATCAGATGTATTAGGGTGCTGCAAAATGACCGTGCTTAAATCCGCCACCTCTAGACTGAGCTGCTCCAATTGCCCTGTTAAAACAGAGATTGGATCCATTATGGATCAGAGAAAGTGGTAGTGTTCAGAGCTAATGTCAGTACTCAGCTGTCGGGAGACCCAGGATCAGGGGCTCCTTCCATGTCCCTAACACTAGCGGGTGCCCTAACTCACCCTGCAAAATAGCGAAGGATAAGGAATTACCATACATAGAAACCAAGCAACTGTCACTAATACCTCCTTCAACTCTCCTTCTCAAAAGTACTCCACTCCCTCTGTTAGCCATGCAGCAAATGCTAGCTCTGACAATGATTAGTAACAGAACCCAGATTATAAAGGGAAAAGGAGTGGCTAACCGAGCACAGCTGTGAGCACAGGGATTTCCAACATGTCCGATTAACCCCTGATCTGTCAGAAGAAATAAGCACATTTAAAATTAAAGAGAAGTGCTTCTTCTCAGCGCCAGAGTAGGAGCAATCAGATGCTGCAGTCTTCTTGCTCCACACTGTTGCAGTAGCCCGGTAACAATTAGCCTTCTGTTTTAATACTATTTTGGGTACCTATTGTAACAAAGCTTCTGTTTTAATACTATTTGGGTACCTATTGTAACAAAGCTATCAACTTGGGAGTGATCTGAGGTATTACTGGAACCATTTCTGTTTAAAAGTCCAGCTGGTTTATTGCAGTTCTCAAACCAAATCACAAAAAACTCCAATACAGCCTTTGCCCGGCTCAATATACAACATAAAGCATAAAGTCCATACATTAGTGCTGGTTAGCCCATCTAGCTTAGCGTCCAAGAGATCTGCACACCTCCATACACTCAGGTATGTGTGAGACAAACAGGTCTCAATTTACACAGTGAACCACACCCAGGGGTGAAGATATGGTGAGCTGCCTTCTCTCCCATCTCATCAGCTGCTCACAATCTAACTGTCATGGCCGATTAACCCCTTTTGATCCTATATGTACTAAATCATTACTTCAAGTTTATCTCCCTACCACTAGTTGTCCGACAACCACCTTACACTATATTAATTATAAACATTACTAATATTTAAATTACCGCATCTTAAGAAAGACCACTAGAATGTCATGGAAAAATTACCGATTGTTTAACCCCTTAGTGACAGAGCCAATTTGGTACTTAATGACCGAGCCAATTATTGCAATTCTGACCACTGTCACTTTATGAGGTTATAACTCTGGAACGCTTCAACGGATCCCGCTGATTCTGAGATTGTTTTTTCGTGACATATTGTACTTCATGTTAGTGGTAACATTTCTTCGATATTACTTGTGATTATTTATGAAAAATTTTTTGCAATTTTCAAACTTTGTATTTTTATGCCCTTAAATCAGAGAGATATGTCATGAAAAATAGTTAATAAATAACATTTCCCACATGTCTACTTTACATCAGCACAATTTTGGAAACAAATTTTTTTTTTTGTTAGGGAGTTATAAGGGTTAAAAGTTGACCAGCAATTTCTCATTTTTACAACACCATTTTTTTTTAGGGACCACATCACATTTGAAGTCATTTTGAGGGGTCTATATGATAGAAAATAATGAAGTGTGACACCATTCTAAAAACTACACCCCTCAAGGTTCTCAAAACCACATTCAAGAAGTTTATTAACCCTTTACGTGCTTCACAGGAACTGAAGCAATGTGGAAGGAAAAAATGAACATTTAACTTTTTTTTGCAAACATCTTAATTCAGAACCATTTTTTTTATTTTCACAAGTGTAAAAACAGAAATGTAACCATAAATTTTGTTATGCAATTTCTCCTGAATATGCCAATACCCCATATGTGGGGGTAAACCACTTTTTGGGCGCACCGCAGAACTTAGAAGTGAAGGAGCGCCGTTTTACTTTTTCAATGCAGAATTGGCTGGAATTGAGATCGGACGCCATGTCACGTTTAGAGAGCCCCTGATGTGCCTAAACAGTGGAAACTCCCCACAAGTGACACCATTTTGGAAACTAGACCCCTTAAGTAACTTATCTAGATGTGTGGTGAGCACTTTGAACCCCCAAGTGCTTCACAGAAGTTTATAACGTAGAGCCGTGAAAATAAAAAAATCGCTTTTGTTTACACAAAAATGATCTTTTCGCCCACAAAGTCTTATTTTCACAAGGGTAACAGGAGAAATTAGACCACAAAAGTTGTTGTGCAATTTCTCCTGAGTACGCTGATACCCAATATGTGGGGGTAAACCACTGTTAGGGCGCACCTCAGAGCTTGGAAGAGAAGGAGTGCCGTTTTACTTTTTCAATGTAGAATTGGCTGGAATTGAGATCGGACGCCATGTCGCGTTTGGAGAGCCCCTGATGTGCCTAAACAGTAGAAATCCCCCACAAGTGACCCCATTTTGGAAACTAGACCCCCCATGGAACTTATCTAGATGTGTGGTGAGAACTTTGAATGCCCAAGTGCTTCACAGAAGTTTATAATGCAGAGTCGTGAAAATAAAAAATATTTTTTTTTCCACAAAAAAGATATTGTAGCCCCCAAGTTTTTATTTTCACAAGGGTAACAGGAGAAATTGGACAGCAATAGTTGTTGTACAATTTATCCCGAGTACGCTGATGTGCCATATGTGGGGGTAAACCACTGTTTGGGCGCACGGCAGAGCTCGGAAGGGAAGGAGCGCCTTTTTGGAATGCAGACTTTGATAGAATGGTCTGTGGGCATTATGTTGCGATTGCAGAGCCCCTGATGTACCTAAACTGTAGTAACCCCCCACAAGTGACCCCATTTTGGAAACTAGACCCCCCAAGGAACTTATCTAGATGTGTGGTGAGAACTTTGAATGCCCAAGTGCTTCACAGAAGTTTAGAATGCAGAGTCGTGAAAATAAAAAATATTTTTTTTTTTTCACAAAAAGGATTTTGTAGCCCCCAAGTTTTTATTTTCACAAGGGTAACAAGAGAAATTGGACCCCAGAAGTTGTTGTCCAATTTATCCCGAGTATGCTGATGCCCCATATGTGGGGGTAACCCACTGTTTTGGCGCACGGCAGAGCTCAGAAGGGAGGGAGCACCATTTGACTTTTTGAGCGCAAAATTGGCTATCGTGTTTGGAGACCCCCTGATGTACCTAAACAGTGGAAACCCCCCAATTCTAGCTCCAACCCTAACCCCAACACACCCCTAACCCTAATCCCAACCTGATCCATAATCCTAATCACTAACCCTAACCATAATCACAACCCTTACCCCAAAACAACCCTAATGTCAACCCTAACCATAACCCTAATCAAAACCCTAAATCCAACACACCCCTAATCCTAATCTCAACCCTAACCTCAAACCTAACCCTAATCCCAATACACCCCTAATCACAACCCTAACCTTAACCCTAATCCCAAACCTAACCCTATTCCCAAGCGTAACCCTAATGCCAACCCTAACCCTAATACCAACCCTAATCCAAACCCTAACCCTAATCCAAACTCTAACCCTAACTTTAGCCCCAACCCTAACCCTAGCCCTAAGGCTACTTTCACACTTGCGTTGTTTGGCATCCATCGCAATCCGTCGTTTTGGACAAGAAACGGATCCTGCAAATGTGCCCGCAGGATGCGTTTTTTGCCCATAGACTTGTATTGCCGACGGATCGTGACGGATGGCCACACGTCGCGTCTGTCGTGCACTGGATCAGTGTTCTGGCGTACCGTCAGCACAAAAAAACGTTCAATGTAACGTTTTTTGTACGTCGCATCCGCCATTTCTGACCGCGCATGCGTGGCCGTAACTCCGCCCATCCTCCCCAGGACATAGATTGGGCAGCGGATGCGTTGAAAAACTACATCCGCTGCCCACGTTGTGCACAATTTTCACAACGTGTGTCGGTATGTCGGGCCGATGCATTGCGACGGCCCCGTACCGACGTAAGTGTGAGAGAAGCCTAACCCTAAATTTAGCCCCAACCCTAACTGTAAATTTAGCCCCAACCCTAACCCTAAATTTAGCCCCAACCCTAACCCTAAATTTAGCCCTAACCCTAATCCGAGCCCTAACCCTAACCCTAGCCCTAACCCTAGCCCTAACCCTAGCCCTAAACCTAGCCCTAGCCCTAACCCTACCCCTAACCCTACCCCTAGCCCTAACCCTACCCCTAACCCTAACCCTACCCCTAACCCTACCCCTGACCCTACCCCTAACCCTACCCCTAACCCTACCCCTAACCCTAATTTTAGCCCCAACTGCTCTTTTCCTGCCGGCCGGCAGATGGAGACAGATGGCGGGCGCACTGCGCATCCGCAGCCATTTTCTTTTGCCGGCGGCCAGGAGGAGCAGCAGGAGGACCCAGGGACACAGGTGAGTATGGCAGGGTCCCCGAATCCCCCTATTTCTCTGTCCTCTGATGTGCGATCACATCAGAGGACAGAGAATTACACTTTGACTTTTTTTTTTTTTTTTTGCGGTCGCCGGTAAACAGTTAATTACCGGCGATCGCAAAACAGGGGTCGGTAAAACTGACCCCGATCATGCTCTTTGGGGTCTCGGCTACCCCCGGCAGCCGAGACCCCAAAGATTCTCGCGGGGCCGGCCGGCGGGCGCACTGCGCATGCGCCCGCCATTTTGAAGATGGCGGCGTCCACCGGGAGCCACGAGGAGCATCGGGGGAGCTAGGTTAGTATTGGGGGGCTACCTGGGACCCCTTTCCTCTGTCCTCCGATGTGCGATCACATCGAAGGACAGAGAAATTAAAAAGAGATCGCGTTTTTTTGTTTTTTTTGCGATCGCCGGTAAACGGTTAATTACCGGTGATCGCAAATGCGGGGTGGGTTAAAAACCCCCCGAATCATGTTCTCTGGGGTCTCGGCTACCCCCGGCAGCCGAGACCCCGGAGAAAATCCGACTCTGCGGGGCGCTATTTACTTTTTCCACAGCGCCGTTAATTAACGGCGCTGTGGTTTAAGTACCCTTAGCGGCCGCCGTTAAAAGGCGTATCGGCGGTCGCTAAGGGGTTAAACTTAAATCGTGTTTTTAAGTTAAAAATTTATTTAAAAGATTTTATTTTTCCTTTCCTTATTACTATCTGTTTAAAGGGAACCTGTCACCCCGTTTTTTCAGTAGGAGATAAAAATACCGTTAAATAGGGCCTGAGCTGTGCTTTACAATAGGGTATTTTTTGTCCCCTGATTCCCTACCTATGCTGCCGAAATACCTTACAAAAGTGGCCTTTTTCGCCTGTCAATCAGGCTGGTCAGATCGGATGGGCGTGGTCACAGCGCTGTTTCTCCCCCACATCTTGCTTATGTTCCCGTTGGTGGCGTAGTGCTTCTCGCATGCGCAAGTGCCGAATGCACTGCGCAGCTGTAGAAAAAGAGCGCGCTCGCCGCTATTCAGCGGTTTCTCGGTGGGCGCGGCCATCTTCCTGAGGCCGCGCATGCGCAGATGGAGTCTCCTGCTTCCCACGGCTTCAGGAAAATGGCCGCGGGATGCCGCGCGTGCGCAGATGGACATCGCGGCGGCCATTTTCCTGAAGCCGAGTTCGAATCTCGGCTTCAGGAAAATGGCCGCCGCGATGTCCATCTGCGCACGCGTGGCATCCCGCGGCCATTTTCCTGAAGCCCCGTTCATTCTGGTCACCAAGTTTAAGATTACTGTAGGCTCACACTTCTTGTAAAATGCAAATCTTTTTTTGGTACTCATCTCATTATAATTAGAAGCAAGATAACTATGACAGATGATTACATGTGTATCCAGTATATACAGTGGGGCAAAAAAGTATTTAGTCAGTCAGCAATAGTGCAAGTTCCACCACTTAAAAAGATGAGAGGCGTCTGTAATTTACATCATAGGTAGACCTCAACTATGGGAGACAAACTGAGAAAAAAAAATCCAGAAAATCACATTGTCTGTTTTTTTAACATTTTATTTGCATATTATGGTGGAAAATAAGTATTTGGTCAGAAACAAACAATCAAGATTTCTGGCTCTCACAGACCTGTAACTTCTTCTTTAAGAGTCTCCTCTTTCCTCCACTCATTACCTGTAGTAATGGCACCTGTTTAAACTTGTTATCAGTATAAAAAGACACCTGTGCACACCCTCAAACAGTCTGACTCCAAACTCCACTATGGTGAAGACCAAAGAGCTGTCAAAGGACACCAGAAACAAAATTGTAGCCCTGCACCAGGCTGGGAAGACTGAATCTGCAATAGCCAACCAGCTTGGAGTGAAGAAATCAACAGTGGGAGCAATAATTAGAAAATGGAAGACATACAAGACCACTGATAATCTCCTTCGATCTGGGGCTCCACGCAAAATCCCACCCCGTGGGGTCAGAATGATCACAAGAACGGTGAGCAAAAATCCCAGAACCACGCGGGGGGACCTAGTGAATGAACTGCAGAGAGCTGGGACCAATGTAACAAGGCCTACCATAAGTAACACACTACGCCACCATGGACTCAGATCTTGCAGTGCCAGACGTGTCCCACTGCTTAAGCCAGTACATGTCCGGGCCCGTCTGAAGTTTGCTAGAGAGCATTTGGATGATCCAGACGAGTTTTGGGAGAATGTCCTATGGTCTGATGAAACCAAACTGGAACTGATTTGTAGAAACACAACTTGTCGTGTTTGGAGGAAAAAGAATACTGAGTTGCATCCATCAAACACCATACCTACTGTAAAGCATGGTGGTGGAAACATCATGCTTTGGGGCTGTTTCTCTGCAAAGGGGCCAGGACGACTGATCTGGGTACATGAAAGAATGAATGGGGCCATGTATCGTGAGATTTTGAGTGCAAACCTCCTTCCATCAGCAAGGGCATTGAAGATGAAACGTGGCTGGGTCTTTCAACATGACAATGATCCAAAGCACACCGCCAGGGCAACAAAGGAGTGGCTTCGTAAGAAGCATTTCAAGGTCCTGGAGTGGCCTAGCCAGTCTCCAGATCTCAACCTTATAGAAAACCTTTGGAGGGAGTTGAAAGTCCGTGTTGCCAAGCGAAAAGTCAAAAACATCACTGCTCTAGAGGAGATCTGCATGGAGGAATGGGCCAACATACCAACAACAGTGTGTGGCAACCTTGTGAAGACTTACAGAAAACGTTTGACCTCTGTCATTGCCAACAAAGGATATATTACAAAGTATTGAGATGAAATTTTGTTTCTGACCAAATACTTATTTTCCACCATAATATGGAAATAAAATGTTAAAAAAACAGACAATGTGATTTTCTGGATTTTTTTTTTCTCAGTTTGTCTCCCATAGTTGAGGTCTACCTATGATGTAAATTACAGACGCCTCTCATCTTTTTAAGTGGTGGAACTTGCACTATTGCTGACTGACTAAATACTTTTTTGCCCCACTGTAGCAAAGGACCACACAATTATAAATACTATTGGTGATATGAGTCGCCCGCCAAGGCCATGGGGTACTCGGTACCGGGTCTGGTACTTAAAGGGGATGTCACGGAGGCTGCAACACGGTCCGTGGCCCTGGGTGCCAAATCAAAAGGGGAAAGGTCTTTAAGGGGGATTTTGAATAAAGTTTGTGTTCATGACGCCACCTGTGGTGTTCGGTAAGTGGGGACCGACGCTGCTTAAAGGTGTCCTCTGGGGTGATGTTATGGCAGCTAGATGGTATAACTTCCCACAGGTGAAGTAGGCCCTCAGGGCTCCCGGTGTATAGATGTGTATGGTGAGTGGTGCAGTAAAGAACGGAGGACACAGGTTTGCAGTCTCTTTACCTGGTTTACTGAAGGCTTCAGGAAACCGCAGTCCAGGGCACCAGATCACAGGTACTAGCAGGGTCTGGCCAGCTTGGAAGTGAATTCAGAGTCCCCTTTACCAGGTGGGGCTAGACGCCTTCCTATTAGCACGGTGATGTTGCAGTCCCTTACTGCCTATGGCTTCTGGCAAGGTCCTCACACTTCTCTTTGTCCTCCATGAAGGTTAGGACACAAACCCATATGACAGGTGGCTCGAGCCTTTTTTCAGGGTCTCTATCATGACCCGGGCTCTATGTGCCACTGTGCCTCCTAGGTATTAAGGTGGACAGGTGATTTATAATCCAGCTGTCTTGCCGGTTTCTGCTGTGCCTCCTAGAGTCCGACACAACCTCAGTCTTCTGGCTAGCAGAATCTGCGCTCAGCCAGGGAGGTAGTCCAAATGCTGCTATTCCCCCCTGGTGTCTCTCTCCTGTACTCCACTCTCCTGCATGCTCACTAACACTGTTCTTCCTTCGGTATCTCTCAATCCTGGAGCTGCAGCAACTCTGGCTGCACGGCCCCAAACACGTCTCTCTGCCTCAGACTGCTCCAGTCTGCTGTCTAGCACTAACTACTCAAAACTCACTTTCCCTCCAAGCCAGAATGTATTTATAGGGGAGTTCCCCCTAAACCAGGTTTAGAGCTCCCCCTTCTTGCATGGACTACGGACATGTTGTGTGCATTGTGTTTACCTGGTGAAAGAGATCTTCCTTCGCTTCCAAGCGTGACATCACTCTCCCCGTGAGGAAAGCAATGCCACTGTGACAATCAGGACCCTGGTGCATCACACTCCCCCCTGTTAAATCCAGCACTCCTGGACTGGGAAAGAAAACAACAATAACAGGTTATTAAAGACATGCAAAAACATTTTTGGTATGCATGAAAACAGGTTTAACAGGTAAATATTTCTAAACTTGAGCTTCCTTTTATGGGAGGTAATTGATACTTTAACGTTGCAGGAACATATTTACAAAAATATATAAATAACTTTCAAAAATAGAACTTTTACTATGAAACGGTAACTACCCTTACGGGTATACTATCTTTAACGGTCTCCTTATTCAAAGTGCAAAAACAAACATCAGCTTTTCTTTCATTTAGTTAGTCTTACTATTTGTCCTTGACACTATCTGCATATAACACAATCACTTTATTATACTAACTCACTAACCAGTTTCCTAAAGTGCAACAAATCTTAACATTTAAAGGTGCAAACATTTTTCAAGTCATTCAATAGTATAACAGCAGCAACGATGCGAGGAAACCCATCATAAACCCCCAACGTAGGCTTCTTGGGTAGGCTACAAGGCACATATCCAGACCCGGTCCGTGGCCCTGGTCGCCAAATCAAAAGGGGAAAGTTCTTTAAGAGGGATTTGGAATAAAGTTTGTGTTTGTGATGCCACCTGTGGTGTTCGGTCAGTGGGGACCGACGCTGCTTAAAGGGGTCCTCTGGGGTGATGTTATGGCAGCTAGATGGTACAACTTCCCACAGGTGAAGTAGGGCCCAAAGGCTCCCGGTGTATAGATGAGGATGGTGAGTGGTGCAGTAAAGAACTGAGGACAAAGGTTTGCAGTATCTTTACTTGGTTTACTGAAGGCTTCAGGCAACCACAGTCCAGGGCACAAGATCACAGGTACAGGCAGGGTCTGGCCGGCTTGGAAGCAAATTCAGAGTCCCCTTTACCAGGTGGAGTTAGAAGCCTTCTTATTAGTGTGGTGATGTTGCAGTCCCTTACTGCCTATGGCTTCTAGCAAGGTCCTCACAGTTCTCTCTGTCCTCCATGAAGGTTAGGACACAAACTAGTATGACAGGTGGCTCGAGCCTTTTTACAGGGTCTCTATCATGACCCGAGCTCTATGTGCCACTGTGCCTCCTGGGTATTAAGGCGGACAGATGATTTATAATCCAGCTGTCCTGCCGGTTTCTGCTGTGCCTCCTAGAGTCCGACATAACCTCGGTCTTTCGGCTACTGAAATCTGTGCTCACCTAGGGAGGTAGTCCAAACGCTGCTATTGTCTCCTGGTGTCTCTCTCCTGTGCTCCACTCTCCTGCATGCTCACTAACATTGTTCTTCCTTCGGTATCTCTCAATCCTGGAGCTGCAGCAAATGGCTGCAGGGTCCATCAGGGAAGGTGGCTTGTCAGTGCCTGCTAAGAGCGGGAGCTGACACATCTCCTCCCTGCCTGTCAGAAGCTGATCTAATGCTCTGCAGTTCAGAAGCATTGCAGAATATTAGATCAGATTATTTACCATTGCTATAATTACCACAATTTCCTGCCACATCAGGGAAATAAAGAGCTTTATTGGTTACTTCCTAATTGTGTCTGTTTGTTGCATTCGGTCATCAGCTTACACTGTGACTATATCCAACCTCTGTATTTTTGATCAAATGAAATATTTCATTTTACAAATTTAGAGTGAAGAAGGACATTTGACTTTTGCATTCTTCTGGATCAATAGTGTAGGACAGGGCTCCCCAACCTGTAGTTCGGGAGCCATATGTGGCTTGCGAGCCCATGCTATGTGGCTCGCGGCTGCCTGTCAGCTTGGTGCATTAGCACCAGGAGTAGTAAACAGTTAATAAGAGCAGATCTCTATTTGGTGACTTTTGTCTGTAGCTCTGCACAGAAGAGCAGATCTGAATGGGGGTGAGATAGGAAACCGTGGAGCTTGGCATACTGCCTTGGTGTGATTTCTGTGGAAAAGCTTTGGTTGTCATTATACTGTCATTACTGTGAGTGGGGAAGGAGCTGGTTGTGGCTTGCGATCCTCTCTCAGAGCTGAATGTGGCTCACGACCCTCTTTCATAGCTGAATGTGGCTTTCAAGGTCAGAAAGGTTGGTGACCTCTGGTGTAGGATAACAGGTTGGATAGACATGTCTTTTTTCAGCTTTACAAGCATTGTAATCAACCGAAAATTATACAGTATACTAAATATAAATATTCTGCAGCTGCTCTACTACCACTGGTAACCATGGATGGATGTAAACACACCCCATACATTGAGACTACAGATCTAAAATTGTTGTTGTGTTATATTGATGTATTTCTTATTCTCATGGATTTCTCTTTCTCTGTTTTTGAGTGACTCCATCATTTTTCCCCTATGCTTGGTTAAAAAAAAGTAACCATTACTGACTACCACATTTTTTGTTCTTCATTTCTTTTAGTGTTTCTTAAAGTCAAAAAGTTGCCATTTGAAATTACTTTAGTTTTGTGTCATGCCTGTGATGTGCTTTTTTTCTACAAAATTAAACAACTGAATAAACATCTTCCAAGGCCGGTAATTATATAATTTTTGCCAGGGGTTGTATAACCACCTTCTTCAAATCCCATCAAAGATTTCCAATGCAGCTCATGGCAACTGTGACATCCACCCTGCAATCTTCAAGTGCTTCTTCTGAAACCAAGTATTACAACAGCGTCGGTGCCCCTGGATGTGTACCCTTCCTCCCACCTGCAGGGATACTGGTGTGTTCACTTATACATACGTGCTCCGCCGGCGACTCTCTTCTCTAAGGGCCTGCACATGGCTTGCAGGTCTCATGGGCAAATTGTCTCTCCAGAGAGGAAGAGGACTAGAACTCTAGTGCAACCTATTGGAAGTTGCAATCCTAACAGTCAATGTCGACCCTTTAACGAGCCTTGTCACATGACTTAGGATAATAAGCAAAGAGGAGCATTGCGGCTTTAATTCTCCTCACCTCGACATGCTTATCATGTCACTCTCCGCAAGGAGAAACGATACTTCTTGGATCCCGGTCAGACACCTCTCAATTAGCTAAACCAGATCTCCACTTTACACTGATGAGGGGCAGTACCCCGAAAAACAGTGTCTGCAAATTATTATCCTAAGTCATGTGACAAGGCTCGTTAAAGGGTCGACATTGACTGTTAGGATTGCTACTTCCAATAGGTGGCACTAGAGTTCTAGTCCTCTTCCTCTCTGAAGAGACAATTTGCATATTTCCCAGAGGAGCATTGCAGCTTTAACCCTCCGTCACATACAATATTCGGACTAACGAGTTCACATACAATGTGCCTGTCAGGCGCCTGCTGGAAAAATACCTATAATATCTAATGTTTGCAATTTCAGTGCTCTAAAAGTGATCAGTGACCTTCATAGGGATGTAATAAAAGAGACTACACATAATCAGTTGCAAAAAAAAACATTTACTTAACATAAAACTAATAACTATGAAATACAAACTTTTCAAAACTCCCGCCAAATAGTCCCCAGTTCGACTCTCTCAAAAAAATGTACAAAGAAAATTTTTGAACACAAACTTAATTTTAAGGTACCTTAAGTACTATTAAAAACATATTCAATCAGAAGTAGATGCTGAGGTTTCCCCAGAAAAGTCACACTTGCAGAGCAAATAGCAAGAATTACACACCATTTTTGCATGTGTCAGGCAAATTGCTTTATGACATTTGAGACATTCATAATTTGAAAGCCTTCTGGTTCCGCTTTCCGTTTGGCAGGTGGTGCATCTCCTTCTTTTGTGAGGTGGTGCAGATGGTGACTTTTCACCATCATCTTCTGGGCGGAACCTTTTGAGCTGAACTTGAAGGTAAGAGGGGATACCGATTGTTTTCACGCTTCTCGTCATGAGAATCAATCTCACTTTCCTCTCCTAAATCCTCATTCAGTGTGAGGTCTCTATCATCTAACAGCATGTTTGTTACTTCCTCAACATCAAGTTGTTTGGATAAATTGTACATTTTCCTCTCCATTTCAGCAGATAATCTGAAGCAAGAGAAGGAATATGTTAGGGAACTACTGTATATGCCTGAGCAGCACACTTTCTTTTATAAAATCTCCCTTATTTCTATGAAATATCCTCACATTTTGTGCTATACATTCATAAAACAAGCTAAATAAACTATTGTGATGAATAAAAACATAAAATACCAACCTTACTGAATGTGACGTATTCACATACAATGAGCCTGAGAGATCTGTGCAGCTATATCCTCTCCCCTGAAGCTCTGAAATCCAACTGTGATATCAGGTTTCACAGACCTTCAAGAGACAGGAGACTACCTGGAGGGAGGGGGTTTCCTCACAATCTGGTGAGGAAGGAGAAATGAAAGTAAAAGAGAAGCGCCTGTCAGATCAGTTGTATGTGACGGAGGGTTAAGTCTCCTCACCTCGACATGCTTATCATGTTACTCTCCGCAAGGAGAAACGATACTTCTTGGATCCAGGTCTCATGGGAGAATGTTTAGTGCATGAGAGCAAGCACTCCCTACTTATTAAAAGGGTCTGCGTGCATCGGAAAGTGTCCCCAGCCAATGGTTGGGAGACATTAGGCATTTAAGGCACCTTCCCCAAATGCGAGATGCCTTAGCAATCTTAGTACCAGTGATTTTCCTGCTGCCTAGGTCCCTATATCATACTTTTCGCATCTGACTCTGTCCATCCCGTTTTCCTGACCCCATCTGTCCAGTCCGCACTTGGTCCTGTCCGTACTGCTGTATCTAAACCCAAACCCACTCTGCCAGTGCCTAGCCCTGTTCCTGACCCGAATGAACCAGCACCTGTGAACCTGCACTTGTGATCCTGTACCAGTGGTGGTCCCGACGGCTGCTGAGATTAATTTATTGCCACAATACTAGAAAAGACTCAGCGGTGCAGGAAATTATTTGTTTGGCCTACAATTGGCAAAGAGATGGCTGCTGAGATTTATTTATTTACCGCACTACTTGAAAAGACACAGCGGTACATAAAAATTACTTGTTTGACATACAAATGGCAATGAGATACCTGATGCCAATTATTTATTTCATTAACATATGTCCCAACACAAGATAAGTAAAGTGTGCTAGACACTTCAAATTCATAAATTTATCAAATTGATGGAAGATAATTCATGAATACTGCCAGCAAGGGAAGAGATTTTAGCCAATATAAAAATGCTAAATATTTTTATGTAACAAAAAAATGTATGAAATCAATACATACATTTAATAAACAGACAGGGTGGGGGAAACCTCCTACGAGGAAGTGTAATTAAGCTGTATATATCTAATCCATAAATTATGAACGGAATCAATCCTGTATGTGCCACAGAAAGTGTTCACAATTTTTTAGTGCATGAACTCAACAGAATTTGCCAATAGCCCCAATAGGAATTGCTAAGTGCTGTAGAAAATAGTATTGTCGTGGTACCTGACAAAAAGCATCTCTGAAGAACAGTATATGCAGCTTTAGCATGACACAGCATTAGATCACAATTAGTATAAGTAATGAGAGAAGCCTAAATGCTAAATAGTAAATATTACTATAATGCACAGAATAACAGGCATTTTAAATAATATAAAGACATTGTACAAAGTAAACTATAGCAAGGGAAACATCTCCTGGATGGTTAGAGGAGCAATGGGACCAGCTATATAAGAAGATCAGCCACACTTCCCTGACCCCTATGCCGTTTCGCATAAAGCTTCTTCTGGGGAGGTGTCTAAAGGCAGGGGGACTTAATATTATATAGTATGCTTGATCCAATATGTGCGGTTAACAGTGCAGAGGCCGCAAGTGAGAGATGTGTCTAAACCCATCATTGGTGTACAACTTCCCAATGATAGCGTGAGAGAGACGAATTGATTAGGTAAGTTACCGGCGCATGACACATTTCCTGCATGCCCCATAGCAAAGGGAAACTTCTGGATCAGTGCATGGTGACCCGCAAGTGGAACGCATGTGGGTTACCTGACTCGGCACATCCGGAATTTCATGAGGTGCAGAATGGAGGCATTCCTGTTTATTAAATGTATGTATTGATTTTATACTTTTTTTATTAAATACAAATATTTAGCATTTTTATATTGGCTAGAATCTCTTCCTTTTCTGGCAGTAAAAATAATTTGATCAATTATTTATTTGTAACATTAATAGAAAACACACAGAGTTCCGTAAAAATTTATTTGGCCTCGAAATGACAACAATAAGGCTGATGCCAATTGTTTATTCACAACTTTACTAGAAGACACAGTGGTCCTGAAAAATCATTTCTTTGGCCTATAAATGGCAACAAAAATGCTGATGCCAATTATTTATTTGCCACACTACTAGAAGATACAGCAGTCCTGAAAAATTATTTATTTGGCCTATAAATGGCAACGAGATGGCTTATGCCAATTATCTATTTCCCAGACTACTATAAAACTCACATCGGTTTAAACAAATTATTTCTTTAGCCTTCAAATGGCATTGAGATGACTTATGCCAATTATAACTTTGCGAAACTACTAGAAAACACACAGTGGCCATGACAAATTATTTCTTTGGCCAATAAAAGGAAACGAGATGGCTGATGCCAATTGTTTATTTGCAATACTACTAGAAAACTTACAGCAATCCTGAAAAATTATGTTTTTGGCATATAAATGGGAAAGAGATGGCTGGTGCCTATTATTAATTTCCCAGACTACTATAAAATACACACCGGTTTAGGAAAATTATTTCTTTGGCCTGGAAATGGCAATGAGATGGCTGATGCCAATTATTTATTTAATAGACTACTAGAAAACACACACCGGTGTAGAAAAAATATTTCTTTGGCCTAGAAATAGCAATGAGATGGCTGATGCCACTTATTTTCAAGACTAGAAAAAACATAGCGCCTTAAGGGCACAGTACTCCCACAGGTGTGGGGAGTCATTGTACACACAGTGGCTTAAAGGCACAGTATTCCCACAGGAAGAGGGTGCAGAGTACACACAGCAGCTTAAAGCCGCAGTACTTCCACAGCCAAGGGATGCAGAATGCACACAACAGCTTAAAAGCACAGTACCCCCACAGGCGTGGTGGACAGAGTACATACAGCTGCTAAAAGGCACAGTACTCCCACAGGTATGGATTGCAGAGTACAAACAACAGCCTTTTGGTACAATACTCCCACAGATAAGGGTTGCAGAGCACACAAAGCAGTTGTCTGCCATAGTACTCCCACAGGTGGGTGGCAGAGCATTCCCACATGGGGGAGTGCAGAGTACACACAGTGACTTTTTAGCACAGTACTCCCACAGGTAGGGGAGGGGTTGCAGAGTACACAGAGTGGCTTTTTGGCACATTTCTCCCACAGATGGGGGGGCAGAATACACACAGCAGCTTAAAGGTGCAAATCCCCGACTCCCCCCCCCCCCAACCCGGCTGGCGGGTGCAGAGTATACACAGCAGCTTTTGGAAACAGTTCTCCCACAGAATACACACAGGTGCTTTTTGGCACAGTTGTGGTCGTGGATGTCTCCGTGGTTGTGGGATGCATTAGGGGAGATCAGGGGGATGAGGAATACAGAAGGGTGGTGTCGAATTTCGTGGATTGGTGCAATGGTAACTATCTACAACTAAATGTTAAGAAAACCAAGGAGTTGGTGGCCAACTATAGCAGAAGTAAGTTGGAATGCTTACCGATCACTATTGCTGGTCAGGAGGTAGAGCAGGTGGAGAGTTACAAATATTTGGGGGTCCATTTGGATAGCAAACTGGACTGGAGATGCCACTCAGACTTTGTCTACAAGAAGGAGATGAGCAGACTGTATTTCCTAAGGAATCTGAGGTCTTTTAATGTGTGTAGCAAAATGTTAGAAATGTTCTACCAATCTGTAGTGGCAAGTGCCATCGTTTTTGCAATCACGTGCTGGGGTAGTAGTGTGCGGGCCTCTGATGCTAATAAGCTGAATAAGATTATTAAGAAGGCAAGTTCTGCTGTGGGCTGTAATCATTCTGGACTCTTTTGGGGACGTAGTGGAGAAAAGAACTTTGAAAAAGTGTATGGCAATTATGAACAATAATGCACATCCACTATATGAGCTATTCATGAGACAGAAGAGCACCTTCAGTAACCGGCTAATACTTCTGAGGTGTAAGAAGGAAAAATATAGGAAATCGTTTGTGCCAACTGCCATGGGAATGTACAACAATAACATTAGGGTTAAACCACCAAGGTGAATGTCTACTTATTTCTCTACATTTCAGTTCACTGGTTGTGTATGTCCTATTCTAATGTATAATGTTCTTCTGTCAACTCTACTGTCATGTCAACTATGTAATTCTTTTATGATTTTTATGATTTAAGTTGTGCTGCTGTGATACTATAATTTCCCACGGGATCAATAAAGTGTATCGTATCGTATCGTATTCCCACAGGCAGGGTTTGCAGAGTACACACAGTGGCTTTTTGGCACAGTACTCCCATGGATATGGGTTGCAGTGGAGTACCCACAGTGACTTTTTGGCACAGTACTCCCACAGATATGGGTTTCCGAGTGCACACAGCCACTATTCGGCACAGTTCTTCCACAGGCAGAGGGCAGAGTACACACAGCTGCTTAAAGGCGCAACACTCCCACAGGTGGGGGTTACAGAGTACACAAGGGAGCTTTTTGGCACAGTACCCCCATAGATATGAGTCACAGAGTACACACCTCGGATTCTGGCACAGTACTCCCACAGATATGGGTTGCAGAGTACACACAGCAGCTTTTTCAGCATAGTACTCCCACAGTTATAGGTATGCGGTGAGTGGCTGTCTATTTAGTATTTTGCACCTGTGTTGCCAAAATCTTGCTATATGGGCTGGCTGCATCCTGTGGTGCATATGCTCGGTGCTCGGAGACCTGGGCAGGTAAGCAGTGCTGTCTTTTTTCTGCTGTTTTTTTTTTAATTTTTGGAGGATTTTAGTCCTCTTTTGTGGCTTTTCTATTAGTTTAGTGATAGGACTCGCAAGTGTGGGGATCCTTGACGTGGATTGCGAGCTTGCGTATTTTGGCCAAAATATCAACCATTATCTCACTACTTTTATATATATTTGTGCGCCATATTTTTCAGGGTGCAGCCAAGCCCAGCATGTTTGGTCTTGTGTACAGGGGTGATCACACTGAGATGCATTGGGAGTGTGCTGGCTAGCCGGAATAATTGAATAGTAGGGGCGTGACTAATAGGCTGAGAACCAGACACAATGCATTTCCTTTATGTAAACAGCATCCTATACAGGCCTTTATTGTGCAAATGTATACTAAGCAGTCACCCCCTCCAAGAATGGGTAAGCGGTGAGTAGCTGTCTATTTAGTATTTTGCACCTGTGTTTCCAACATCTTGCTATATGGGCTGGCTGCATCCTGAGGTGTATTCGTTCGGAGACATGGGCATGTAAGCGGTGCTGCCGTTTTTCTGCTGTTTTTTTTAATTTTTGGAGGATGTTAGTCCTCTTTTGTGGCTTTGCTATTAGTTCACAGTTATAGCTTGCAGAGTCCATGTTTGGGGTTTGGTAATGGACACTAGGTGTCTGGTATGGACCCTAAACTTTACTGTTCGCTCATCCCTAAGGGTACCGTCACACAGTGCAATTTTGATCGCTACGACGGCACGATTCGTGACGTTCGAGCAATATAGTTACGATCTCGCAGTGTCTGACACGCTCCTGCGATCAGGGACCCCGCTGAGAATCGTACGTCGTAGCAGATCGTTTGAAACTTTCTTTCGTCGTCTAGTGTCCCGCTGTGGCGGCATGATCGCATGGTGTAGCAAAGGTGTGCACGATATTGTATACGATGTGCGCATAGTAACCAACGGCTTCTACATCGCACATACGTCATGAAATTATCGCTCCAGCGTCGTACATTGCAACGCGTGACAGCAGTCTACGACGCTGGAGCGATATTGTTACGATGCTGGAGCGTCACGGATCGTGCCGTCGTAGCGATCAAAATGCCACTGTGTCACGGTACCCTAATACAGACACTTATCATGAAAGGATTAAAAACTTCTGAGATTGCAGTAGTACTTAAAAGTTACATCTTGTGCTGAATTTGGTGAAAGCACTTATTATACAGTATAAGTTGTGTTGAGGTATATAAATTCTTCCTGTTTAATTAGTTTATTGC
Organism: Ranitomeya imitator; assembly: GCF_032444005.1. Lineage (NCBI taxonomy): Eukaryota > Metazoa > Chordata > Amphibia > Anura > Dendrobatidae > Ranitomeya > Ranitomeya imitator. The sequence continues at coordinate 246,442,152 of NC_091287.1, forward strand.
AAACAGAAAGTTTGTAAATTTTGGTAATAAATAGTGATGAGCGAATATACTCGTTACCTGAGATTTCTCGAGCATGCTCGGGGATTCTCCGAGTATTTTTTAGTGCTCGGAGATTTAGTTTTTCTTGCCGCAACTGAATGATTTACATCTGTTAGCCAGCATAAGTACATGTGGGGATTCCCTAGCAACCAGGCAACCCCCACATGTACTTATGCTAGCTAACAGATGTAAATCATTCAGCTGCGGTAAGAAAAACTAAATCTCCGAGCACTAAAAAATACTCAGAGGACCCCCGAGCATGCTCGAGAAATCTTGAGTAACGAGTAAATTCGCTCATCACTAGTAATAAACTTAATTTACAACTGGGGTTCAATAATTTTGTTTGCAACAGAATTTTCTTTCTTTCTAACCATGTTCGGCCAGCTTGCTGATTTAACTCTCAAGAAAGTAGTGCCAGTCGAGCTTATGGCAGCTTTGACAGGCAAAATGTTAACAGTCTCGGTATCATGTTACGGATACTGGTAACAGCTATGATAGAGCACAGAACAATCGGCTTCCTGCTCCGCCACCTACTCCAGTACTCGCAGATTACTTTCATCCTGTGGCCTGTTGTAGACCAGCATTAAGAAAGGAGCGCCTGGTGGCACAATGACATTAGTGATGAGCGAATTTGAAAAATGAATCCCAAACATAAATTTGGCACAAATATGACCATTCGGATTTGTGAATAGAAACAAAAGCAACATTTTATAAAAAATAGGAAAAAAATCAGTAGCGTTCAGAAAATAGTGCTGGAAAATATTTACATTGCCACTAAAGTAATTTGAGCACTTTGGCTAGGATTAGTGGTGGTGTATGATGAGCGGGAGGCAGGTGTTTGAGGGTAGGGAGTTAGCAGAGCTCAGAGGAGCAGCGTGCTAGTAAACTTTTTTTGTCATCTAACTTTGTGGGCACATTGCGGATAGCCAATCGGGGCACAGGAAACATCAACAATATCCTGACACAATGGCTTGTGTCATTGGCTGCTGAAATCACATGTCCCTTTCCACATAAAGAGCAGACATCTTGCTTTAGTGCCATTTTGACAATGTAACAGTGCAGTGAGGCTACTCCTGGGGATAGAGCTTATTTACCAGTCCATGACTTGGCGTTGATGAATTGACGTGCCAGAGGTTGGAAGTCTAGAGCTTCGATACACACTGTGTGCCTCACTGCTGTCTTGGATAAAACCTCTCTTAAAGGGAACCTGTCACCTGAATTTGGCAGGACAGGTTTGTGGTCATATGGGCGGGGTTTTCGGGTGTTTGATTCACCCTTTTCTTACCTGCTGGCTGCATGCTGGCCGCAATAATGGGTTGAAGTTCATGCGGTGTCCTCCGTTGTACACGTCTGCGCGTAGTAATAGAAGAAAAAAATATTTCGGTGTGGCTGAGGCTTGTACAACAAAGAATATATGCTCCAAACAACTTCAAACTGAGATCTCTACTACTGTATCACAATAGTAACAGAAGAAATAATTGTTTAACTGTGAATGAGGCCTGTATAACAAAGAATATATGCTCCAAGCAATTTCAAAGTGAGATTTCCCTTACTGTGCCACATTAGTATCAGAACAAAGAATTGTTTCAGTGTGGATGAGGCCTGTATAACAAAGCCTAGATGCTCCAAACAATTTCAAACTGAGATCTCCCCTACTGTATCGTGTTAGTAACAGAAAATAAGTATGTTTTTAGTGCAGATGAGGCCTGTATAACATAGAAGATATGCTCCAAACAATTTCAAACTGAGATTTCCCCTACTGTATCACGTTAGTAACAGAATAAATAATTATTTAACTCTGAATGAGGCCTGTATAACATAGAATATATGCTCCATGCAATTTCAAAGTGAGATTTCCCTTACTGTGTCACATTAGTAACAGAAGAAAGAATTGTTTCAGTGTGGATAAGGCTTATGTAACAAAAAATATATGCTCCAAACAGTTTCAAAGCGAGATCTCCCTTATTGTATCACGTTACTAACAGAAGAAAGAATTTTTTCCGTGTGGATGAGGCCTGTATAACAAAGCCTAGATGCTCCAAACAATTCAAACTGAGATCTCCCCTACTGTATCATGTCAGTAACAGAAGAAAGTATGTTTTTAATGTGGATGAGGCCTGTATACAATACAATATATGCTCCAAACAATTTCAAACACAGATCTAGCCTACTGTATCATGTTTCTCACAGAGCATATATTTTTTTTTACTTTGCAACAGCTCTGCACATTGATGAATTTCACCACCACTAAATGAGAAGGTCGGAAATGGCATGCTGTATCTCGTTTAGTAACAGAAAAAAATATTTTTTTTTACTCTGCGACAGCTCTGAACACAAATGAATTTCACCACAACAAAATGATAAGGTGGGTGTTATGGCTGGCAATCAGGCAACACAGCGTGCAGTAATCAGCGCACATACAGAGATCTGGCAATAACCAAAAACAATAGGACGAGCTCTGAGACGTGGAATCTCTGTAGACTGCAGTACCTGATCTATCCTCACACAACTATAAGCAGCAGTGGATTGCGCCTAACAACTACCTATGCAACTCGGCACTGCCCGAGGAGCTGACTAGCCTGAAGACAGAAATACAAGCCCGACTTACCTCAGAGAAATACCCCAAAGGAATAGGCAGCCCCCCACACACAATGACTGTTAGCAAGATGAAAAGACAAACGTAGGAATGAAACAGATTCAGCAAAGTGAGGCCCGATATTCTAGACAGAGCGAGGATAGCAAAGAGAACTATGCAGTCCACAAAAAACCCTAAAACGAAAACCACGCAAAGGGGCAAAAAGACCCACCGTGCCGAACTAACAGCACGGCGGTGCACCCCTCTGCTTCTCAGAGCTTCCAGCAAAAGACAATAGCAAGCTGGACAGAAAAAAACAGAAAACAAACTAGAAGCACTTATCTAGCAGAGCAGCAGGCCCAAGGAAAGATGCAGTAGCTCAGATCCAACACTGGAACATTGACAAGGAGCAAGGAAGACAGACTCAGGTGGAGCTAAATAGCAAGGCAGCCAACGAGCTCACCAAAACACCTGAGGGAGGAAGCCCAGAGACTGCAATACCACTTGTGACCACAGAAGTGAACTCAGCCACAGAATTCACAACAGGTGGGATATGGCATATGGTATCGTGTTTGCAGCAGAAAAAAATAGTTTTTTTTGTCTGCAACAGCTCTGCACAGATGAATTTCTCTTCCACTAAATGACAAGGTGAGGTATTGCATACGGAATCACGTTAACACCTGAAAAAATATATATTTTTTTACTCTGCAACAACTCTGCAACAGCTCTGAACACAGATTAAATTCTGTTGCACTGAATGACAAGGTGACATATGCCTTGCTGAGTCTCTTTTAACAACTGGAAAATAAAATTATTTTGAAAGGTCTACTTGTGCATGGAGCATAATAGAAGCAGTGCACAACACACTTCTATGAAATGTGCCCTGCTGTCTTTGTCTGTGGACTTCGCTAATGGCAAAAGAAAAGAAATCTGCTGGAAGTTCAATTTCACCGCCACACAGCACACTAGCTATCTATCTGACTTAGAAACAACCGCATAGCTAACTAGCTAAAATCTATCAGTTCCCAAGACCAGCGTCAGTAGCAGCCTCTCTGCACTGTTATAATGACAAAATGGCACTTTTAAAATAAGATGTCTGTTTTTTTTATATAGGGAGGGAAATGTGATTTTAGCAGCCAATATCACAAGCTGTTATGTCAGGAGATTGTGGATGTTTCCTGCTCCCTGATTGGCTATCAGCAATGTGAATACATAAAGTTAGAATTTTTTTTTATAAGCAGGCTGCTCCTCTCCCCAACCCCTCCCCTCATCAAGCACATGCCCCCTGCTCATCATACATCACCACTATACTAGCCAAAGTGATAAAAATAATTTAGTGGCAACACAAATATTTTCCCTCACTTTTACCGAATGTTACCGATTTTTTCCGATTTTATGAAAATTTGCTTGTGTTTCTGATCATGAATCTGAATGTGCCATATTCGGACAGAATTTATGTTTGGCGATCGTTTTCCGTAGATATTAGCTCATCTCTAGTCTCCACCTGCAGTACATGACTCCTCATTTCATGTATACAGCCTCTTTCAGCAGTATATCACTCCTCAACCCCTTTATGCAGTCTCTTCCTGCTATATATCACTCCTCATCAGCCCCTGCATGCAGACTCCTCCTGCAGTATAGTTGTGTAAAAAAGTGTTTCTCCCCTTCCTGATTTCTTATTCTTTTGCATGTTTGTCACACTTAAGGCTATGTGCACACGTTCAGGATTTCTCGCAGAAAATTCCTGAGAAAAACCGGACATTTTCTGCAAGAAATCCGCAAGAAATCTGCATGCGGTTTTGCCGTGGTTTTGACACGTTTTTGCCGCGTTTTTTTCCGGGCACTTCCCAATGCATTTTGCAGTGGGAAATCCACAAAAAACTGTAAAATTAATGAACATGCTGTGGTTTTTACCGCGATGCGTTTTTTTCGCTGAAAAAAACGCATCATGTGCACAAAACATGCGGAATTCATTCTAAATGATGGGATGCTTATTGCATGCATTTTTTGCGGTTTTATAGCGTTTTTATCGGGAAAAACCACGAAAAAAACGCAACGTGTGCACACAGCCTTATGTTTCAGATCACCAATCAAATTTAAATATTAGACAAAGATTACACAAGTAAACATAAAATGATGTTTTTAAATGAAGGTCTTTTTTATTAACCCTTTTCTGACATCAGACATGATATTCCATTCCTGTGACTGGGGCCTAATTGACCATGGATGAAATTTTATGTCATCCCGATTGCCCGCGAACAGGGAGCTGATTCTGACAGCTGTCACCCGGGAGTAGGTGCCTGGAGCGGTCACAGACCGCTCCCGGCACTTTAGCCCATAATGCTGTGATCGAACATGATCACAGCATTACGGAAACCGACAGAGGGCAGACAGCCCCTCTGCCTTTGGATTGGAGACCCCGCGGCGTGACTCGGGGTCCCGATTGTTTCCATGCTGACCCGATGTCGTCATGACACCATCTGGGTCACCAGAGCTAAGAAACTTGCTGATCATGTGCAGTGCATGATCAGCAAGTCTCTCTGTCAGTGCAGCGCTGACAGTTTCTATAGCATGCAGATGCTGCTTCATCTCCGTGCTATAAAAGTGATCAGGCTGCAGAAATTGATTGTCCCATAGTGGGACAAAGTAAAAAAAAGTTAGAAAAAAGTAAAAAAAAAATGTTTTTAAATAATTGATAAAAATATTTTTTTAAATAAAAAACAATAAAAAAAATCTATAAATATTCTATGTCTAAATAAATATTTGAATGAAAAAAGTATGATCAATAAAAATACACATATTTGGTATCCAAGCGTCCGCAACATCTCAACCTATAAAATGGTCCCTCTTGTTAACCCTTTTTATGAACACCATAAAAAAATAATAAAAATCAAGGCAAAAAACAATGCTTTATCATCATACTGCCAAACAAAAGGTGGAATAACGCAAATTCAAAAAAGACAGATATACATAAACATGGTACCGCTGAAAACAACATCTTGTCCTGCAAAAAACAAGCTGCCATACAGGTTCATCAGCAGAAAATTAAAAAAGTTATAGCCCTCAGAATAAAGTGATGCAAAAATAATTATTTTTTCTATAAAATAGTTTTTATTGGATAAAAGCTCCAAAACATAAAAAAAATATAAATGAGGTATTGCTGTAATCGTACTTACCCGAAGAATAAAACTGCCTTATCAATTTTACCACACACAGAACGGCAGAACCCCCCCAAAATAAATTCATGAATTGCTGTTTTTTGGTCATTCTCTCTACCAAAATCAGAATAGAAAGTGATCAAAAAATGTTATGTACCCAAAAATGGTACCAATAAAAATGTCAACTTGTCCCACAAAAAAAACAACACCTCACATGACTCTGTGGGCAGAAATATGGAAAAATTATAGCTCTACAAATGTGATGATTGAAATACTATTGTTTCCAATAAAAAGCATCTTGTGGTGTGTCACAGCAGTCAAACATAAAAATCCAATATAAATCTGGTATAGCTGTAAATGCACCTACCTGAAGAATAAAGTTGCCTAATCACTTATACCGCAGGAGGAACGGCGTAAAAAATCAAGAAAACCAATTCTTCACATGCTGTTGATTTTTTCATTCGGCCTCCCAAAGATCGCAGTAAAAGGCTTGGCGCACATTTATTCTGCGTTGAGCTCTTACATCGGGGTTTCCATGTAAATCTCTGAAATATATGATTCAGACAGAACCTCTGGCGGAAGATTCCCTATAATGAGGCAGATGGAGGCACTGTGGACGCCAACTGACCTCTGATCCAGCTGAGTCCGTCTTTTTAGGATTGCATAAAATTACCATCGACCACAGTTTTTTGCATTTCTGAAAAGAAGGACACCACTGAACAGAGGCCTGACGGAGTCTAGAGTAAAGGTACTGTTACACTAAACAATTTACCAACGATCACGACCAGCGATACGACCTGGCCGTGATCATTGGTAAGTCATTGTGTGGTCGCTGGAGAGCTGTCACACAGACAGCTCTCCAGCGACCAACGATGCCGAAGTCCACGGGTGACCAGGGTAAACATCGGGTTACTAAGCGCAGGGCCGCGCTTAGTAACCCAATGTTTACCCTGGTTACCATTGTAAATGTAAAAAAAAAAACAGTACATACTCACATTCCGGTGTCTGTCACGTCCCCTGGCGTCAGCTTCCCGCACTGACTGTGTCAGCGCCGGCTGGCCGTAAAGCAGAGCACAGCGGTGACGTCACCGCTGTGCTTTACGACCGGCGCTCACAGTCAGTGCGGGAAGCTGATGGCGGGGGACGTGACAGACACCGGAATGTGACTATGTACTGTTTTTTTTTTTACTTTTACAATGGTAACCAGGGTAAATATCGGGTTACTAAGCGCGGCCCTGCGCTTAGTAACCCGATATTTACCCTGGTTACCAGTGAACTCATCGCTGGATCGGCGTCACACACGCCGATTCGGCGATGACAGCGGGTGATCAGCGACCAAAAAAAAGGTCCTGATAATTCCCAGCGACCAACGATCTCCCAGCAAGGGCCTGATTGTTGGTCGCTGTCACACATAACGATTTCATTAACGATATCGTTGCTACGTCACAAAAAGCAACGATATCGTTAAAGAAATCGTTATGTGTGATGGTACCTTAACTCTGCTGCCTCATTATAGTGATTGGATCCCTTGGGGGTTTCATCTGAATCATGTCACTCAGAGATTTAGATAGAAACCCCAAAGTAAGTGCTCAGCATAGAACACTGGATAAATGTGATCCAAACATTATGGAAAATGTTCCCAATAAAAGCTTAACCTTCGTCAGGCTGCATAATTTTACAACGTTAACAGGCTGCAGAGGTACAATTGTACCTTCATATATATTTTATTGAAATTTGGCCAATATATTCTGGACCAAAACTGCAGAGATGTCACGAAATTTCAGCCCTCTACGGCTTTTAAAAAAAAAAAGTTATTGCAATTTTAAAACGGAATAGTTACAATTGTACCTACTTAGCCGGACGAAGGTTAAACTCAATCCACTAAAAAAGTAACCCCTCAGTCAGGTCCACCATCTGTTAAGAAAAATATAGGGGGCCTCCACATTATTGGTAGCACAGAGACTCTGGAAAATCGAAATGACTCACCAAAAGAATTTCAGCAAATTCTCCACTTCCAAATCCAAATGCCCCCTCCCTTCTGAGCCCCAAATTATACTTAAACCACATATGGCATCCACTTTTGGCATTTCTGAAGCGATGAGAGCCCGGCTAACTTACGGGTGCAAGCCTCCAGAAGCACGGGTTGGGCATAACGTACTAGTGACTGCAACGTACTGGTCACTAGAGCGTGCTTCTCACTACAATGGCAGTTTGCAATTTTCCCTTGGCAACATTCATTGCTGCTTGTTTCTGGAAAATACCCATGGAGTCAAAATTGTTACTACACCTGTAGATAAATTCCCCAGGGGGTATAGTTTCCCAAATGGGGTTACTTGAGGGGGGATTCTGCTCTTCTAGCAATTAGGTGCTCTGTATATGGTTCTAGGAAAATCTGGGCTCCAGTAGGCAAATAGCGATCCGTTCCTTCGAGTCTCTCCGTATGGCTAAGTAGTACTATACAGCCACATATGGGGTATTGCCACATTCACTAGAAATTGTGGGACAAATTTTGGTGCCATTTTTACCCAGTTCTTTGTGAAAATGTAAAATCTGGCGCTAAAACAGTATTTTGTTAGTAAAAATGTAGTTATTTTTTCTTCATCCCCCAATGTTCTAAAATTCTGTGACACACTCGTGGTGTCAATATGATCACTGCACCCCTATATGAATTTATTGAGAGATGTAGTTCATAAAATTGGGTCAATTATGGTGAGTTCTGCTGTTCTGGCACCTCATGGGCTCTCCCAGTGGGTCATGGTACCTGCAAACCATAACAGTAAAATCTGGCGCTCCTTGCCTTCTGAGCTTTGCACTGTGCCTGAAAAATATTTCCCTATTACATGTAGGGTATTGGCGCACTCAGGAAAAAATGGAACTTAGTTTGTTTCAAAAAAAATTCCTATTAACCCTTTGAAAAATTAAATACCTGGGGCTAAAGCAACATTTTAGTGGTAAAAATGTAATTTATTCTTTCTTCACCGCTCAGTGGTATAAAATTCTGTGAGGGCACATGTGGTGTCAATATGATCACTGCACCACTAGATCAATTCATTGGGGAGTGTAGTTTGTAAAATGAGTTCATATATAGGGGTTTCTGTTGTTCTGGCACCTTAAGGGCTCTGCCAATGTGACATGGGATCCTCAAACCATTCCAGCAAAATCTGAACTCCAATATGGTGCCTCTTCCCTTCAGAGCTTTGTAGTGTGCCTCAAAAGTAGTATTCGCCTACATGTAGGGTATCGGCGTACTCAACAGAAATTGCACAACAAATTGTATGCTGCAATTTCTCTTGTTACCCTTATGAAAATGCAAAATTTGGAGCTAAAATAACATTTTTGTGAGGAAAATATGATTTTTTATTTTCACGGCTCTAAACTTATAAACTTCTATGTAGCACTTGGGGGTTCAAAGCGCTCACCACACATCTAGATAAGTTCCTTGGGGGATCTAGTTTCCAAAATGGGGTCACTTGTGGGGGCTTCCACTGTTTAGGCTCAACAGGGCCTCTCCAAACGCGATCTCAATTCCAGCCAATTTTGTGTTGAAATAGTCAAACGGCACTTCTTACCTTCTGAGCTCTGCCATGCACCCAAGCAGTGGTTTACCTCCACATATCAGATATCAGCATACTCAGGACATCAACTTTTAGGGTCCAATTTTTCCTTGGTAAAACAAAAAAATTGGGGGCGAAAGATCATTTTTTTTGTCACTGCTCTACGCTATAAACTTCTGTAAAGCACTTGGGGGTTCAAAGTGCTCACCTCACTTCTAAATAAGTTCCTTGGTGGGTCTAGTTTCCAAAATGGTGTCACTTGTGGGGTTTTCCCTTGTTTAGACACATCAGGGGCTTTCCAAATTCGATATGGTGTCCGATTTCAATTCTAGCCAATTTTGCGTAGAAAAAGTCAAACGACGCTCCTTCCCTTCTGAGCTCTGCCATGCGCCCCAACAGTGGTTTACTCCCACATATGGGGTATCCGCGTACTCGGGACAAATTGAACAATAACTTTTAGGGTCCAATTTCTCCTGTTACCCTTGGGAAAATAAAAAAATTTGGATCTGAAAAAATTTTGGGGGTGAAAAAAAGTTAAATATTCCAAAATCTCCTGTGAAGCACCTGAAGGGTTAATAAACTTATTGAATGTGGTTTGGAGCACCTTAAGGGTATGTGCACACGTAGAGAGCTCCTCTGCAGATATTTCCGCAGCGGATTTGATAAATCCGCAGTGTAAATCCGCTGCGGTTTTTCCTGCGGATTTATTGCGTTTTCTATTGCAGATTCCGCTGCGGTTTTACATCTGCAGTTTTCTATTGGAGCAGGTGTAAAAACGCTGCGGATTCCGCACAAAGAATTGACATGCTGCGGAAAATAAAATGCTGCGTTACCGCACGTTTTTTTCCACAGCATGGGCACAGCGTGTTTGGTTTCCCATAGGTTTACATTGTACTGAAAACTCATGGGAAACTGCTGGGGATCCGCAGATGCGGAAACGCTGCGGATCCGCAGCAAAATCCACAACGTGTGCACATACCTTAATGGGTGCATTTTGTACAATGGTGTCACTTTTGGGTATCTTCTATCATATAGACGCCTCAAAGTGACTTCAAATGTGATGTGGTCCCTAAAAATAAAATGGTGTTGTAAAAATGAGAAATTGCTTTTCAATCTTTAACACTTATAACTTCCTAACAAAACAAATGTTGGTTCCAAAATTGTGCTGATGTAAAGTAGACATGTGGGAAATGTTACTTATTAAGTATTTTGTGTGACATATCTCTGTGTATTAAGGGCATGAAAATTCAAAGTTGGAAAACTGTGACATTTTCAGAATTTTCACCAAATTTCCATTTTTTTTCACAAATAAACACCAGTCATATCAAAGAAATTTTAATATTATCATGAAGTACAATATATTATGAGAAAAAATTCTCAGAATCGCAGGGATCCATTGAAGCGTTTCAGAGTTATTACCTCATAGAGGGACAGTGGTCAGAATTGTAAAAATTGTCCCAGTCATTAAAGTGCAAACCACCCTCGGGGGTAAAGGAGTTAAAGGAAAATTAAATACAAACCTATAGGGCCCTCTGTGAAAAATTGATTTCCCCCTAAACCTAATAACTGTTTGGGCCACCCTTAGCATCAGCAACTGCAATCAAGCATTTGCGATAACTGTCAATGAGTCTTTTACAACGCTCTGGAGGAATTTTGGCCCACTTATCGTTTGAAGAATTGTTGTAATTCAGCCACAATGGAGGGTTTCCAAGCATGAACTGCCTTTTTAAGGTCATGCCATTGCATTTCAATCTGATTAAGATCAGGGTTTTGACTAGGCCACTCCAAAGTCTTAATTTTGTTTTTCATAAGCCATTAAAAGGTGAACTTGCTGGTGTGTTTGGGATCATTGTCCTGCTGCATAACCCAAGTGCGCTTCAGCTCGAGGTCATGAACAGATGGCTGGATATTCTCCTTCAGGATTTTTTGGCAGCCAGCAGAATTTATGGTTTCATTTGCCGCAGCAAGTCTTCCAGGACTTGAAGCAGCAAAACAGCCCCAGACCATCACAATACCACCACTATATTTAACTGTTGGTATGAGGTTCTTCTACAGCAGATATAATGGGACATACACCTTCCAAAAAGTTCAACTTTTTTCTCGTCAGTCAACAGTATTCTCTGAAAAGTATTGGGGATTATCAAGCTGTTTTCTGGCAAAACTGAGATGAGCCCTTATGTTCTTATTGCTCAGCAGTGGTTTTCATCTTGGAACTCTGCCATGTAGCCCATTTTTCTGTGGGTTTGGATTTCTTCTTCCCTTAATAATAAAGACCTTCATTTAAAAACTTAAATTTGTGTTTACTTGTGTTATCTTTATCCAATATTTAAATTTGTTTGGCTATCTGAAATATTTAAGTGTGACAAACATGCAAAAGGATAGGAAAGCAAAAAGGGGGCAAACACTTTTTTTTTACACAACTGGATATCCTTCCTCAGCCTCCTCATGCAGCTTCCTTCTACTGTACATCACTCCTCGTCAGTCCTGATACAACGTCCTCATTCATTTCCATCAGCCCTCTCTTTCCTGTGCTCTTCAAAAGCAGTTGCAGATTTAAGGGTACAGCACTCCTAATGCATCGGGAGGTTTAAAGTTACATGCCTCTAAGTCGCTGTGCGATGCTAAACAGTTACTGGGGACAGGCTCCTCTGTCCCCTGGACTAACACATCACTGTATACACCTTTCCAGCCAGCTATGCTCTTACTTTGTGCCATGGGTGGGTTGTCCTTATTGTACTTCATTTTGGCTGGAGATTGGTTATTTAAGAACATATTTGGGTTTTTAAGTGTTAATCTATTGGTCCATTCTGTATTTTTATTGTACATTATCATAAAGACTGTCTATTTTACTTATTTCAATTTGCAGTCCTTTGTTTAGGCTTGTAGCGTTGTGTGTTCTTATTATACAGTTAGGGCCAGAAATATTTGGACAGTGACACAAGTTTTGTTATTTTAGCTGTTTACAAAAACATGTTCAGAAATACAATTATATATATAATATGGGCTGAAAGTGCACACTCCCAGCTGCAATATGATATTTTCCACATCCAAATCGGAGAAAGGGTTTAGGAATCATAGCTCTGTAATGCATAGCGTCCTCTTTTTCAAGGGACCAAAAGTAATTGGACAATGGACTCTAAGGGCTGCAATTAACTCTGAAGGCGTCTCCCTCGTTAACCTGTAATCAATGAAGTAGTTAAAAGGTCAGGGGTGGATTCCAGGTGTGTGGTTTTGCATTTGGAAGCTGTTGCTGTGAGCAGACAACATGCGGTCAAAGGAACTCTCAATTGAGGTGAAGCAGAACATCCTGAGGCTGAAAAAAAAGAAAAAATCCATCAGAGAGATAGCAGACATGCTTGGAGTAACAAAATCAACACTTGGGTACATTCTGAGAAAAAAGGAATTGACTGGTGAGCTTGGGAACTCAAAAAGGCCTGGGCGTCCACGGATGACAACAGTGGTGGATGATCGCCGCATACTTAATTTGGTGAAGAAGAACCCGTTCACAACATCAACTGAAGTCCAGAACACTCTCAGTGAAGTAGGTGTATCTGTCTCTAAGTCAACAGTAAAGAGAAGACTCCATGACAGTAAATACAAAGGGTTCACATCTAGATGCAAACCATTCATCATTACCAAAAATAGACAGGCCAGAGTTAAATTTGCAGAAAAACACCTCAAGAAGCCAGCTCAGTTCTGGAAAAGTATTCTATGGACAGATGAGACAAAGATCAACCTGTACCAGAATGATGGGAAGAAAAAAGTTTGGAGAAGAAAGGGAACGGCACATGATCCAAGGCACACCACATCCTCTGTAAAACATGGTGGAGGCAACGTGATGGCATGGGCATGCATGGCTTTCAATGGCACTGGGTCACTTGTGTTTATTGATGACATAAGAGCAGACAAGAGTAGCCGGATGAATTCTGAAGTGTACCGGGATATACTTTCAGCCCAGATTCAGCCAAATGCTGCAAAGTTGATTGGATGGCGCTTCATAGTACAGATGGACAATGACCCCAAGCATACAGCCAAAGCTACCCAGGAGTTCATGAGTGCCAAAAAGTGGAACATTCTGCAATGGCCAAGTCAATCTCCAGATCTAAACCCAATTGAGCATGCATTTCACTTGCTCAAATCCAGACTTAAGACGGAAAGACCCACAAACAAGCAAGACCTGAAGGCTGCGGCTGTAAAGGCCTGGCAAAGCATTAAGAAGGAGGAAACCCAGCGTTTGGTGATGTCCATGGGTTCCAGACTTAAGGCAGTGATTGCCTCCAAAGGATTTGCAACAAAATATTGAAAATAAAAATATTTTGTTTGGGTTATGTTTATTTGTCCAATTACTTTTGACCTCCTAAAATGTGGAGTGTTTGTAAAGAAATGTGTACAATTCCTACATTTTCTATCAGATATTTTTGTTCAACCCTTCAAATTAAACGTTACAATCTGCACTTGAATTCTGTTGTAGAGGTTTCATTTCAAATCCAATGTGGTGGCATGCAGAGCCCAACTCGCGAAAATTGTGTCACTGTCCAAATATTTCTGGCCCTAACTGTATGTAACATTCTTATAGAATGCCACCATCTATTCGGTTGTGCCTACCATTTCTGCATCTTTATGCATTAAATAGATTCACTGGTACTTTTATATTGATGGTCTATCGTTATGATAGGTCATCAATATCAGATTGGTGGGGCACAACACCCCCGCCGATCAATTGTTACTGGTGCCGACTGGATGTGATCAGTGCTGGAGCTTAACAGCACAGCTCTGTCAACTCTGTAGTAGTCACAGTGGAGTACTGTAGATGCACCCATAGTCAAACAAATAGAGGCAGATGTACAGTACCCCGTCATGGCTACTATACAGTTGGCAGAGCTGTGTTGTTCTTCAACTGATCACACTGACATGAGGAACAGCTGATTAATGCGAGTGCTGGGTGTCGCACCCCACCGGTCTGATACTGATGATAAAGATAGTCCGTCAATAAAAAAGTGCTAATCAACCGCTTTAAATTGTAACATTTTAATTTGTAACTCTTACATTTGGCTCTTTATTTTATAATGTAAGGACCATGTGTGAGATTGAGCTGCAGAAATGTACGGAGCTGCTGTGTCTTGCCCTGCACATTGATTATATCCGACAACTGCTGCAGCTGTTAATAGAGTGCTGGGTGTAGATAATGATACTGACTGATATTACATAACTATCTAACACACAGGTTATCAATATGTAAATATGCTACTCCTCCGCTTCTCCCCTCTGCAAATCTCTTCATCGGTCCCCATTCCCTCAGCGTATCCAGTTCAAATTACTAATAATGACCATCCATAACCTGTCTCCTCCATACATCTCTGACCTAATCTCCCGATATCTTCCCTCACATAATCTCCGGTCCTCCCAAGACCTCCTTCTCTCCTTCACACTTATTCACTCCTCACCTAATCACCTCCAAGACTTCTCCCGATTATCCCCCTTCCTCTGGAATTCTGTGCCCCAACATGACTATCAACCACATTCAGATCCTTCAGACGGAACCTGAAAATCGACCTCTTCAAGAAAGCCTACAGCCTGCAATGACTCCGCTGCCTCCTCACCACCACCGGAGGTACCGCCTCACCAACACCGAAGCTGCCGCAACCCCCAACCTATTGTCTCCTTCCCCACTATCCTGTAAGCTCCCAAGGGCAGGGTCCTCGCCCCTCTATATCAGTCTGTTATTGTTAGTTTGCTTACTGTAAGTGATGTCTGTAATTTATATGTAACCCCTACTGATATATAGGACCATGGAATCAATGGTGCTATATAAATAAATAATAATAATAATAATCAATGCAGCATGTCAAGGTGGTCATGCATATACCATTGCTGATTCTAATAACAGTTTCCAACTCTCCCATATACAAAAAAGCTCAGATTGACTGTTTATGTGTTTTCAGTAGGGAAAGAGAAGTAAGTCAGTGCTAGACAGCTCTGGCAACTACCGTACTTATTTCACGAAGTACAAAAGGGTAGAATAATTGATTGAATTCGAATTGCTAAAATTGGTGGATTTGGCTATTTTTATTGTGCAGGGTGCCTTTATAGAAAAAGTTCAATTTGGCACCTGAGCCTCAGTGAGATTATTTATATACTGTAGTTAAATCTGGTAAAACATTTCAAAACTTATGCGAATGTGAAACTGAAAAATATGACATTACCAGAATATGACATTAAAAGGCCTGGATCATACATTGCTAAACATACAGGTCCTTCTCAAAAAATTAGCATATAGTGTTAAATTTAATTATTTACCATAATGTAATGATTACAATTAAACTTTCATATATTATAGATTCATTATCCACCAACTGAAATTTGTCAGGTCTTTTATTGTTTTAATACTGATGATTTTGGCATACAACTCCTGATAACCCAAAAAACCTGTCTCAATAAATTAGCATATCAAGAAAAGGTTCTCTAAACGACCTATTACCCTAATCTTCTGAATCAACTAATTAACTCTAAACACATGCAAAAGATACCTGAGGCTTTTATAAACTCCCAGCCTGGTTCATTACTCAAAACCCCCATCATGGGTAAGACTAGCGACCTGACAGATGTCAAGAAGGCCATCATTGACACCCTCAAGCAAGAGGGTAAGACCCAGAAAGAAATTTCTCAACAAATAGGCTGTTCCCAGAGTGCTGTATCAAGGCACCTCAATGGTAAGTCTGTTGGAAGGAAACAATGTGGCAGAAAACACTGTACAACGAGAAGAGGAGACCGGACCCTGAGGAAGATTGTGGAGAAGGACCGATTCCAGACCTTGGGGAACCTGAGGAAGCAGTGGACGGAGTCTGGTGTGGAAACATCCAGAGCCACCGTGCACAGGCGTGTGCAGGAAATGGGCTACAGGTGCCGCATTCCCCAGGTAAAGCCACTTTTGAACCATAAACAGCGGCAGAGGCGCCTGACCTGGGCTACAGAGAAGCAGCACTGGACTGTTGCTAAGTGGTCCCAAGTACTTTTTTCTGATGAAAGCAAATTTTGCATGTCATTCGGAAATCAAGGTGCCAGAGTCTGGAGGAAGACTGGGGAGAAGGAAATGCCAAAATGCCTGAAGTCCAGTGTCAAGTACCCACAGTCAGTGATGGTGTGGGGTGCCATGTCAGCTGCTGGTGTTGGTCCACTGTGTTTCATCAAGGGCAGGTTCAATGCAGCTAGCTATCAGGAGATTTTGGAGCACTTCATGCTTCCATCGGCTGAAATGCTTTATGGAGATGAAGATTTCATTTTTCAGCACGACCTGGCACCTGCTCACAGTGCCAAAACCACTGGTGAATGGTTTACTGACCATGGTATTACTGTGCTCAATTGGCCTGCCAACTCTCCTGACCTGAACCCCATAGAGAATCTGTGGGATATTGTGAAGAGAAAGTTGAGAGACGCAAGACCCAACACTCTGGATGAGCTTAAGGCCGCTATTGAAGCATCCTGGGCCTCCATAACATCTCAGCAGTGTCACAGGCTGATTGCCTCCATGCCACGCCGCATTGAAGCAGTCATTTCTGCCAAAGGATTCCCGACCAAGTATTGAGTGCATAACTGAACATTATTATTTGATGGTTTTTTTGTTTGTTATTAAAAAACACTTTTATTTGATTGGATGGGTGAAATATGTGTGACGCCCAGGAGACCGGGATACCCAGCACCGGACCAATAGGGTATGTCTCTTGAGGGGGATGTCACAGGTGGCTTGACCCGGTGCTGTGGCCTCAGGCAATGCACAGTGTAAGGGGTATCGTGAGGGGACAGGCACTTACTTGATCAGCAGCAGGTTCTCCCAGCGGTGACGATCCCGATCCTGGATAGATGGCTATTGTCCAAATGAAAGACTGAGGCACTGAAACGTTTAACCAGTTTACTTTAACATAAAAGGATTTACAACCAGTCCTGTCACCGGAGTCTGTATGGGAACTCTGAGTTACTTTGACCCTGCCGGGGTCTTCGCCTCTTATTGTGCGCAATTTCTGTGTGGCCCTGCTGCTGTATGTGAACTGGCTGCCGGCCCAATCTGTCCCCTCCGGGTCCTGGTTCGACGGGCAACCCGAGTCCTTTTATCGGCTTACCCCCTCCGGGAGTACCGCTGAACTCTGTGTCTGTTGCTGCGTCCGGCCCTAGTGAAGCTGATATCACCTCACGTTTTTCCGGTTGCTGTATTATATATAATGAATACAGCCACGGATCCGGTATCCGTCTTTGCGCCTGTTCTGGGTAGTGATTAATGCTACCCGGTTCTCACAATGTCCTTTTTCTCTATCCCTCTTCTCCTCAGGCCAGTGATTTAGGCCTGGTAACAGTCACAGGGCTGTTAGAGATTCAACTGTATGACCTCTCACTATCAGCTCCTTGGCCCAACTGCCATTTCTTCTCTCAGACCAGAATGGATCAAGGGGAGTCTCTGGAGCTCCCCCTTCTGGCCGGAGGTGGTAGTGCAGTCTTGCTATTTTAGTATTTGTACTTACTGTCAGTAACTATTTTTGTGGCAAATACCCCTAGGGGTGCCACATTCCCCCTTAGTTAAGAACAGTACTCCGGGACTGTGGGACAATAACATTTTGAAATAACAATTAATATGTACAGAGTCTTAAAAATGAAAAGTTACAAAAACCACTCAAGGAAACAAAAATAGAGTTCTGTAAAAAGTCACTTCAAATAGCGTCCATTAATACAGTTCTATCCTTGAAGGTATTAGGAACGGCACTGTACTTAGTGTCCAGGAATTTAGTTCCATTTTTCCAATGGAGTTATCAATATAAAGTCTAAAGAAAGTTCAAAAAGAGCAAAAAGCAAAGTTAAAAAGCAGTCTTTCCGGAGCTTTGATTTAGTGCCTCCGGGCTGATAAAAAGTTCAAGAATATGCAATAAGTTCATACAGACAAGTCTCTGTAGGCACTGGGCTTAAACGTTGCAGACTGATAGCAATGACTATACTACATTTTCTGTTTAACTATATACGGCATAACATATATACAATTCACATTATGAGCTTTATAGTTGGTAATCTGCATACCTGGCCGGTAATTGACCCTGGGTACTACGCTGTGATCTACGTAATAGCGGTGTCTCTTCATGTGGTGTACTACTGTCTACTGCGGATGTAGTATCTGCCCGCTCTGCTAAAGATAATTCCACGACTATGGAGTTGGCAAGTCCACCGTGAATGGGATCACTCTGATCAGGAATCTGTTCTTCCTGGCCTGGAATCTCCTGTAGTACGGGGTCAGCCTCTTCCTGTCTTGGGACTTCTGGTATTGGGTTCGGTGTTGGGTAAAAGGCCACCATGGGAACCACTACTGCACCATGGTATGTTAGTAGGGTTTTGGGAAAGTCTCCTATACAGGTGTGATACATTTCCTCTTCTTTTTCCTTTACTGGTTGGACCTGCATGGGTTGAATAACTTCTGGTTCTGGCTGGACAACTTCTGTCTCTTTCAATGCTTCCGGACATAATTTAAGATTGTCTCTTGACACTAGTACAGATGATAAGCCCCCGTTTTTGCTAATGAGACACATTTTAGGATTATCCATTCTTGTTGGTAAAACTGTGTAGGGTACGGCTTCCCACTGATTGTCTAGTTTATTGGTTCGACGATTTCTCTTGAGCACTTGGTCACCCGGTCTTAATGGGGTCGCTAGAGCATTCTGGTTGAAAGTTCGCTCTTGTCTTTCTCTAGTTTGCTGAAGGCTTCTTTCCACACTCTCTTGCACTTGGCGATACTGCTTTTGCCGTATGATATCCCAATTGGAGTCTTGAACTTCTGCGTCTGGTTTCAGAATTCCCATTTCTAGATCGATTGGTAATTGGCCGGGTCTTGCACGCATAAGGTAAGCTGGGGTGCAGTTGGTGGAGCTCACCGGGACATGATTATACAGATCCACCAAGTCAGGCAATTTCTCTGGCCATTGATTCCTATCTGTCTCAGGTAAAGTCTTTAGTAGGTCTATTACAATATGGTTCATCTTCTCGCATAAGCCGTTTGTTTGTGGATGATAGGCCGTCGTCCGGATCTTTTTGCAACCATACATATTACAGAATTCTCTGAAGATCTCTGATTCAAAGGCTGTACCTTGGTCGGTGAGAACCTGTTCCGGATATCCATGGGGTCTACAAAAGTACGTTTGGAACGCTTTGGCTGCTGTTTTTGCTGTCAGATCTTTTACGGGTACTACTACCAAGAAACGTGAATAATGGTCCACGATGGTCAAGGCATAGACATAGCCGGAGCGGCTTGGTGTCAACTTCACGTGGTCCATGGCTACAAGTTCAAGTGGTTGTTTGGTGATTATGGGCTGCAGTGGTGCTCTTTGGTTCTTTTGATCGTTTCTTCTGAGGTTGCACGGGCCACAATTTCTGCACCACTGTTCGATTGATTTTCTCATCCCGACCCAATAAAATCTTTCTCTTAGAAGTACTTCTAACTTTTTCCAACCAAAGTGACCAGCACCATTATGGTAAGCTTCGAGGACCATCTTCACATCTTGTTTAGGCACAATAATCTGCCAAACCAATTCATGTGTTTTCGGATTGGTGTATCTTCTACAGAGCTTCCCTTGATACAGGAACATTTTGCCTCTCTCTTTCCAGAGTTGATGCGTCTCTTCTGGGGCATCCTCATCGGGATATGCACTTTGCTCAGTCAACAGTTCCTTCACCAACTTCACAGCCGGATTGCTGTCTTGGGTGTCAGCCCATCTATGGTGTGCTAACGGATTCAAATTCACCTCTTGTTGTTTCTGATAGGTGCTTGACTGATGATGTTTTCCCTTGGGACGATGGAAGGCTGGTAGTTCAATTTCTTCAAGCTCCCCCGTTTCCTCTTCTACATCTCTCAAGTGTGGCATCCGGGATAGGGCATCGGCATTTCCATTCTTGCGACCTGCTCGATACTTGATTATGAAGTTGTAATTAGATAACCGGGCTATCCATCGCTGTTCTAACGCACCTAATTTGGCTGTGTCCAGGTGGGTCAACGGATTGTTGTCAGTATAGACAATAAATTCTGCAGCGGCCAGATAGTGCTTGAAACGCTCCGTCACAGCCCAAACTACTGCCAGTAGTTCCAATTTGAAGGAGCTGTAATTTTCTGAATTTCTTTCAGTAGGCCGGAGCTTTCTACTTGCAAAGGCGATGACTTTCTCCCGACCTTCTTGCTTTTGTGACAGCACCGCTCCTAGCCCCACATTACTGGCATCGGTGTAGAGGATGAAAGGTTGATGGTAATCTGGGTATGCCAGGACCTCTTCTCCGGTTAGTGCCTTCTTTAGTTGTTCAAAGGAGTCTTCCCTTTCGTCGTTCCACTGAAAAGGAGGGTTTCGGTTTGAAGGTTTCTTCGTCTGCCCTACCAAGGTGTCTTGCAAGGGTGCTGCCAACTTGGTAAATCCTTTTATAAATCTGCGATAGTAACCCACCAATCCCAGGAATTGTCTCACTTCTTTTGCGCTGGTAGGTCTTGGCCAATCCCTTATGGCGCTTATTTTCTCGGGATCTGGTGCTACTCCCTCCGAACTCACGATGTGTCCCAGGTACTGTACCTTTGGCTTGAGAAGGTGACATTTGGATGGCTTGACTTTCATGCCATACCTGGATAAGGCTTCGAACACTTCTGCCAGGTCTATTAAGTGTTGTTCGTAAGTCTTCGAGTAGACGATCACATCATCTAGGTACAGGAGGACGGTCTCGAAGTTCTTGTGTCCGAGGCAGCATTCCATCAGCCGCTGGAAGGTACCGGATGCGTTGCAGAGTCCGAACGGCATGCGATTAAATTCACATAGACCCATTGGTGTGGTGAATGCCGTCTTTTCCTTATCTCTCTCAGCCACAGGGACTTGCCAATACCCGCTTGTTAAGTCTAAGGTGGAAAAATAATTAGCAGATTTCAAAGCAGTTAAGGACTCTTCTATCCTAGGCAAGGGGTAGGCATCTTTATGGGTGATGTTATTAATCTTCCGGTAGTCTACGCACATTCTCATGGTTCCGTCCTTTTTTTTGACAATCACTAGAGGGGCCGCCCAGGGGCTACAGCTGTCTCTTATTACCCCGGCCTGTTTCATTTCCCTCAGCATATCTTTTGCACATTGATAGTGAGCGGGCGGTATGGGTCTATATCTTTCTTTTATTGGGGGATGGTCACCTGTGGGGATTGTGTGTTCTACCCCTTCTATCCGTCCGAAGTCCAATGGGTGTTTACTGAAGACTTGTTCATATTCCGTCACTAGCCTATACACCCCTTGTTTTTGATGGGTAGGTGTTGAATTTATGCCCACGTGTAGCTGTTGGCACCAATCCTCCATTTCTCCATCTGAGCCATTGCCTTCCACCTGACAGGTTGGTTCTAAGGGCTCAATGGTTGTGATGGCATTGTTGTCAACAGTATATAGCTTTGCCATTGTAGCATACCTTGGCAAAGTGACCTCTTCCTCTCCACAGTTCAAAAGTCGTACCGGCACTCGTCCCCGGTGTACCTCGACTATCCCTCGTGCTGTGAGTATAGTGGGCCTGCTGTCGGTGTACACTGGTTCTATTAAGGCTTGATAATCTCGTCCCTTAGTACCAATGGCTGCTCTACACCATACCAGCATTTCTGTTTTTGGTGGGATTACAATAGACGTTGGATCACTTACCCTCACACTGCCGATTTCTCCACCTGCAACTTCTACCTGTTGCCTTAACATCAATACTTTTATTTCCCTCCGGAGAACTCTCTGCTGGCAGGATTGGGCAGTTTCAGCAATTTGCTGTAAGACAGAAATGACTTCGGAAAAGCAGTTCTCTAACACATTCATTCCTATCAATACAGTTGGTTCACAGTTCCGCCGGTCAACATCAACAACAATTATACCCTGTTTCTTCAGTTCTACTTTACCAATCTTTATGGTCATCTCCCTGAATCCTAGTTTCGGTACCAACTTACCATTACTGGCCCATATATCTAGTTCAACATCAGAGGGCCCTTTATCAATATCTGCATCAGCCCAGTACGTCTTATAAAGGATATACGGTATAGACGAAATCTGGGAACCTGTGTCCAGCAAAGCGTTGAGGGGAATTCCGTCCAGCACGATAGGGATAATGGGTCGTCCTCCGATGTACCTGTCGTGCCAGGGTGTTGGGCCTTGAAAGTTCATTCCTGCGAAGCGGCCCGCATTCCCAGGGGATTCCCGTTTAAATCACAATCTCGTGCAAAGTGGCCCGGCTGCTGGCAACGGCGGCAAATGGGCTGTCCATCCGGTTGGTAGCGGTCGCGGGGTCGTCCTCTCCATGTCGGGTATCTCCGGGGTCTCATCCATGGAACATCCTCTCTACAGTTTGCCAACTCCATCTTGTGTCCTCTCATCTCCTGCATGGTTTTAGCCATTGAAGCAACAACATCAGCTAAAGAGTCAAGCTTTTGTTGAAGAGCCTCATTAGTACTGGGCCCCAGGGGCTTAGCAATGGCCCCAGACATAGCTGATGTCACTGGCACTACCTGTTGTTGAGGTGCCTCTGCCATGGGTTGCGCAGGATCCTGATCCCGAGGTGCCTCTGCCAGCTGGAGACGTATAGCGCTCTCCTTTAATTGGGCAAATGTCAATTCAGGGTTCTTAAAAACAAGCATGCTCACATGCCCCCGGTGAGAAGGGGTGTAGAGTCCCTCAATAAATTGATCTCTTAGTAGTTTATCCGCTCCGGTGTTAAAAATGGGTTCAGCCAGTGTAAGTGATTTAAGGGCTTCCTGCAGGTTTAAGGCAAAGTCTCTCACGCCCTCATTAGCTTTTTGTTTGCAATTAAAGAATCGTATTTTAGCTTTGCTGCTGGCCGTGGTTTCAAATGTAGCTTTTAATCCAGCAAATATGCGTTCAACAGTGCCTTTTAGATCAGCTGCCCATGCTGTGACTTCTCGCTTAGCATGGCCACTTAACTGCATCATCAGGAGACTAACATGCTGAACTTCACCCACAGGGAACATGTCAAAATGGGCCAGCATCTTTTCTCTGAAATCGTCAAGGGTATTAGGCTCACCTTCATACATTGGAAGCCATGGGCCACCCGGGGTATATGGCATCAGCACCGGCATGATGGGCGCCACTCCTTGCACCGCTGTGCTACCGGACTCTCTATTGACACTCTGTCTTTCAGCTGCATTAGCGTTGCCGGGTGCTGCGGCGTCTCCATGCTGCGACATACTGTGCCCCCTTAGTTAATCCGGACCCTTCCGGTCCTCCGCTTCCGTCGGGATAGTGTAGATTCGTTCCGCTGTGCAGCAGGATCGATTTTCCCCTTGCTCTGATGTCAGAGCGCTCAGCTTGGTGCTGCCCACAATGACACGCCCCCTGCTGCTCCCGCCCGCCGCGCGCTCAGTAATGGCGGATTCTGAAGTTTTTCAGTTAGACTGGGGCTCAGGTAATGGCGTAGCTCAATTAACAGTCTCGTGCCTAACGGTTATGAAGTGATTACCTCAGGGGATGGCGGCCATCTTTACTCCATTATAATCAATGGGGAAAAGTCACTTTCAATAGTTTTCAATGGGGAATGGATTTTTCTTTAATAAAGTCAATTTTCAAGATTTTTCATCCCAGTTTTCACAGTTTTGGGCTCCAATCACGGCACACAATACCCGGTATACGGGCTGGCTAGATCCTGTTCGTGACGCCAATTGTGACGCCCAGGAGACCGGGATACCCAGCACCGGACCAATAGGGTATGTCTCTTGAGGGGGATGTCACAGGTGGCTTGACCCGGTGCTGTGGCCTCAGGCAATGCACAGTGTAAGGGGTATCGTGAGGGGACAGGCACTTACTTGATCAGCAGCAGGTTCTCCCAGCGGTGACGATCCCGATCCTGGATAGATGGCTATTGTCCAAATGAAAGACTGAGGCACTGAAACGTTTAACCAGTTTACTTTAACATAAAAGGATTTAGAACCAGTCCTGTCACCGGAGTCTGTATGGGAACTCTGAGTTACTTTGACCCTGCCGGGGTCTTCGCCTCTTATTGTGCGCAATTTCTGTGTGGCCCTGCTGCTGTATGTGAACTAGCTGCCGGCCCAATCTGTCCCCTCCGGGTCCTGGTTCGACGGGCAACCCGAGTCCTTTTATCGGCTTACCCCCTCCGGGAGTACCGCTGAACTCTGTGTCTGTTGCTGCGTCCGGCCCTAGTGAAGCTGATATCACCTCACGTTTTTCCGGTTGCTGTATTATATATAATGAATACAGCCACGGATCCGGTATCCGTCTTTGCGCCTGTTCTGGGTAGTGATTAATGCTACCCGGTTCTCACAATGTCCTTTTTCTCTATCCCTCTTCTCCTCAGGCCGGTGATTTAGGCCTGGTAACAGTCACAGGGCTGTTAGAGATTCAACTGTATGACCTCTCACTATCAGCTCCTTGGCCCAACTGCCATTTCTTCTCTCAGACCAGAATGGATCAAGGGGAGTCTCTGGAGCTCCCCCTTCTGGCCGGAGGTGGTAGTGCAGTCTTGCTATTTTAGTATTTGTACTTACTGTCAGTAACTATTTTTGTGGCAAATACCCCTAGGGGTGCCACATATGCTAATTTATTGAGACAGGTTTTTTGGGTTATCAGGAGTTGTATGCCAAAATCATCAGTATTAAAACAATAAAAGACCTGACAAATTTCAGTTGGTGGATAATGAATCTATAATATATGAAAGTTTAATTGTAATCATTACATTATGGTAAATAATGAAATTTAACACTATATGCTAATTTTTTGAGAAGGACCTCTACTATGCAATAAATCATATGTCTCAAATGTTTGATTGGTCATGAGTGCAAAGCCTGCCATGCACATTTACGGGCCGTCAACGGAACAATGGTTCAGATGGTAGCCAGCTCTACCATACAGACAAGCGCTTGTTTGGCTAAGTACTCCTGTGTCCTCTATGAGTGAGCCGATGCCAGACATGTCTGGCGGCAGCAAATTTTCAGGAGTCGGTATGATCGACAAGTGAGACACAGATACCAGCTACCCACATTGTCTAAATACCTTGCATAAAATTATGCAAAACAAAGCCTCAAAAAAGAGGACAGCAAAGGCAACCAACTCCATATACTATCTAGAAAAAATAGGAGGAAAAGGGAGTACTTAGGTTAAAAAGAGTATTTTATTGTGAAAATTTAATAAGGTGTAACACACAGTAAAAATAACAACAGGATGACACGAAAGATCATGAGTGCCATATACCCCATGTAGCTGCCAGTAACACATAAATCAGGAAGGCATGCTATAATAAAAGTGCTAATATAGTGCAATAGTATGGTCTCATTGAATAAATCCTTATACAATAGCACTTCCCTGCAGCCAGCACCAAACAAAATGAGTAGCACTAAAGGAAAAAAAAATGAAGTGCTAACCCAAAGTAACCATATAATCATCAAAGCAAATAGCTGTAAATGGCACTTACCAGCAGCTAACACTAGAATGGGGTGGATGGCACCAGAGATATCCAACAGAGCCCCCAACATGCGTTTCGCTTGTTTGTTTGTTGCTTTCTCAAGGGGATAACTCTTACTGCACACAAGGACCTTTTTATCCCATTGGTGACTCATCTAATGCCAGTCACATGATGTGTCTTGGCCAATAGTATTGGTATCTTGGCGCATGTGCCCTGCACACTGCAGGTCCTACAGCGGCCGCCGGCGTCAGGCACCATCACGCATGCATGAAAGCATGTGTAAGAGGCTGGGAAGACACCGCGGCAGACGAGGAGCTGCTGGATAAACAGGGCACATGCGCGCCACCAAAAACTCCCCTCAGAAGTTACTGCAGGACAGCCCCATATAAATAATTAAATTAATTATACCATATAATCAGACAACACTATTTGCATAAAAATACAGCATAGGATAATTAATACAAAAGTAGATGCAAGTGCAAAATCTTCCGATTGATGCAAAGGGTTGGATCCAAATTCAATGGCATATTAAATTCTTCCAATGGGTCAAGCGGCACAGCAGGAGATGTATGCAAATGGATATAAGAAGGTTCAAGCACGGAAAGATTAAAACTGTGAATGTGACAATAAACCAAATTAGAATAGCTAACATAAGAAAAAAAGGAACAGTTAAAAAATGGATTCAAACATGATCAAGGAGGTGCAAGAAGCTGGTAAACATGAGGGCATAACACCCGATGGCGAGAGAAAAAGAACAAGGGGGAGGGAGGTATAGAATATAATTACCCATTTATAAAAAGGGAGCGAAGCTTAATGCTTCATTTAACCCTTTGGGTACTATAGTGTTATGATTTGGTAATTCAGTACCACAATGGACATAGAAGTCAGAGCACATACAGTGACCTGACAATAACCCAAAAACATAGAACGAGCTCTGAGACGTGGGAACTCTGCTGACCGCAATCCCTAATCCTCTCCAACCACACTAGAGGCAGCCGTGGATTGCGCCTAATGCTCCCTATGCAACTCGGCACAGCCTGAGAAACTAGCTAGCCTGAAGATAGAAAATAAGCCTACCTTGCCTCAGAGAAATACCCCAAAGGAAAAGGCAGCCCCCCACATATAATGACTGTGAGTTAAGATGAAAAGACAAACGTAGAGATGAAATAGATTTAGCAAAGTGAGGCCCGACTTTCTGAACAGAGCGAGGATAGGAAAGGTAACTTTGCGGTCAACACAAAACCCTACAAACAACCACGCAAAGGGGGCAAAAAGACCCTCCGTACCGACTAACGGCACGGAGGTACACCCTCTGCGTCCCAGAGCTTCCAGCAAGCAAGAAAAACCAAATAAACAAGCTGGACAGAAAAAACAGTAAACAAAAATAACACAAGAGCAACTTAGCTATGCAGAGCAGCAGGCCACAGGAACGACCCAGGAGGAAGCCAGTCCAATACTAGAACATTGACTGGAGGCCAGGATCAAAGCACTAGGTGGAGTTAAATAGAGCAGCACCTAACGACTTCACCACATTACCTGAGGAAGGAAACTCAGAAGCCGCAGTACCACTTTCCTCCACCAACGGAAGCTCATAGAGAGAATCAGCCGAAGTACCACTTGTGACCACAGGAGGGAGCTCTGCCACAGAATTCAAAACAGTACCCCCCCCCCTTGAGGAGGGGTCACCGAACCCTCACCAGAGCCCCCAGGATGACCAGGATGAGCTATATGAAAGGCACGAACAAGATCAGGAGCATGGACATCAGAGGCAAAGACCCAGGAATTGTCTTCCTGAGCATAACCCTTCCACTTAACCAGATACTGGAGTTTCCGTCTTGAAACACGAGAATCCAAAATCTTCTCCACAATATACTCCAACTCCCCCTCCACCAAAACCGGGGCAGGAGGATCAACAGATGGAACCATAGGTGCCACGTATCTCCGCAACAACGACCTATGGAATACGTTATGGATGGAAAAAGAATCTGGAAGGGTCAAATGAAAAGACACAGGATTAAGAACCTCAGAAATCCTATACGGACCAATGAAACGAGGTTTAAACTTAGAAGAGGAAACCTTCATAGGAATATGACGAGAAGACAACCAAACCAAATCCCCAACACGAAGTCGGGGACCCACACAGCGTCTGCGATTAGCAAAACGTTGAGCCTTCTCCTGGGACAAGGTCAAATTGTCCACTACATGAGTCCAAATCTGCTGCAACCTGTCCACCACAGTATCCACACCAGGACAGTCCGAAGACTCAACCTGCCCTGAAGAGAAACGAGGATGGAACCCAGAGTTGCAGAAAAACGGCGAAACCAAGGTAGCCGAGCTGGCCCGATTATTAAGGGCGAACTTAGCCAAAGGCAAAAAGGACACCCAGTCATCCTGATCAGCAGAAACAAAGCATCTCAGATATGTTTCCAAGGTCTGATTGGTTCGTTCGGTCTGGCCATTAGTCTGAGGATGGAAAGCCGAGGAAAAAGACAAATCAATGCGCATCCTAGCACAAAAGGCTCGCCAAAACCTCGAAACAAACTGGGAACCTCTGTCAGAAACGATATTCTCTGGAATGCCATGTAAACGAACCACATGCTGGAAGAACAATGGCACCAAATCAGAGGAGGAAGGTAATTTAAACAAGGGTACCAAATGGACCATCTTAGAGAAGCGATCACAAACTACCCAAATGACTGACATTTTTTGAGAGACGGGAAGATCTGAAATATAATCCATAGAGATATGTGTCCAAGGCCTCTTCGGGACCGGCAAGGGCAAAAGCAACCCACTGGCACGAGAACAGCAGGGCTTAGCCCGAGCACAAATCCCACAGGACTGCACAAAAGAACGCACATCCCGCGACAGAGATGGCCACCAAAAGGATCTAGCCACTAACTCTCTGGTACCAAAAATTCCAGGATGACCAGCCAACACCGAACAATGAACCTCAGAGATAACTTTATTCGTCCACCTATCAGGGACAAACAGTTTCTCCGCTGGGCAACGATCAGGTTTATTAGCCTGAAATTTTTGCAGCACCCGCCGCAAATCAGGGGAGATGGCAGACACAATTACTCCCTCTTTGAGAATACCCGCCGGCTCAGACAAACCCGGAGAGTCGGGCACAAAACTCCTAGACAGGGCATCCGCCTTCACATTTTTAGAGCCCGGAAGGTACGAAATCACAAAGTCAAAACGGGCGAAAAACAGCGACCAACGAGCCTGTCTAGGATTCAACCGCTTGGCAGACTCGAGATAAGTCAAGTTCTTATGATCAGTCAAGACCACCACGCGATGCTTAGCTCCCTCAAGCCAATGACGCCACTCCTCGAATGCCTACTTCATGGCCAGCAACTCTCGATTGCCAACATCATAATTTCGCTCAGCAGGCGAAAACTTCCTGGAAAAGAAGGCGCATGGTTTCATCACCGAGCAATCAGAACTTCTCTGCGACAAAACAGCCCCCGCTCCAATCTCAGAAGCATCAACCTCGACCTGGAACGGAAGCGAAACATCTGGCTGACACAACACAGGGGCAGAAGAAAAACGACGCTTCAACTCTTGAAAAGCTTCCACAGCAGCAGAAGACCAATTGACCACATCAGCACCCTTCTTGGTCAAATCGGTCAATGGTTTAGCAATACTAGAAAAATTGCAGATGAAGCGACGATAAAAATTAGCAAAGCCCAGGAACTTTTGCAGACTTTTCAGAGATGTCGGCTGAGTCCAATCATGGATGGCCTGGACCTTAACAGGGTCCATCTCGATAGTAGAAGGGGAAAAAATGAACCCCAAAAATGAAACCTTCTGAACACCAAAGAGACACTTTGATCCCTTCACAAACAAAGAATTAGCACGCAGGACCTGAAACACCGTTCTGACCTGCTTCACATGAGACTCCCAATCATCCGAGAAGACCAAAATATCATCCAAGTATACAATCAGGAATTTATCCAGGTACTCTCGGAAGATGTCATGCATAAAGGACTGAAACGCTGATGGAGCATTGGCAAGTCCGAATGACATTACTAGGTACTCAAAATGGCCCTCAGGCGTATTAAATGCAGTTTTCCATTCATCGCCTCGCTTAATACGCACAAGATTATATGCACCACGAAGATCTATCTTGGTGAACCAACTAGCCCCCTTAATCCGAGCAAACAAATCAGATAACAGCGGCAAGGGGTACTGAAATTTAACCGTGATCTTATTTAGAAGGCGGTAATCTATACAAGGTCTCAGCGAACCATCCTTCTTGGCCACAAAAAAGAACCCCGCTCCCAATGGCGACGATGACGGGCGAATATGCCCCTTCTCCAAGGACACCTTCACGTAAGTCCGCATAGCGGCGTGCTCTGGCACAGATAAATTAAACAGTCGACCTTTTGGGAATTTACTACCAGGAATCAAATCGATAGCACAATCACAATCCCTTTGCGGAGGTAGGGTATCGGACTTGGGCTCATCAAATACATCCCGGTAATCAGACAAGAATTCTGGGACCTCAGAAGGGGTGGATGACGAAATAGACAGAAATGGGACATCACCATGTACCCCCTGACAACCCCAGCTGGACACAGACATGGATTTCCAATCTAATACTGGATTATGGACTTGCAGCCACGGCAACCCCAACACGACCACATCATGCAGATTATGCAACACCAGAAAGCGAATAACCTCCTGATGTGCAGGAGCCATGCACATGGTCAGCTGGGTCCAATACTGAGGCTTATTCTTGGCCAAAGGCGTAGCATTAATACCTCTCAATGGAATAGGACACTGAAAGGGCTCCAAGAAAAACCCACAACGCCTAGCATACTCCAAGTCCATCAAATTCAGGGCAGCGCCTGAATCCACAAATGCCATGACAGAATAAGATGACAAAGAGCAGATCAAGGTAACGGACAAAAGAAATTTTGACTGTACCGTACCAATGGTGGCAGACCTAGCGAACCGCTTAGTGCGCTTAGGACAATCAGAGATAGCATGAGTGGAATCACCACAGTAGAAACACAGCCCATTCTGACGTCTGTGTTCTTTCCGTTCAACTCTGGTCAAAGTCCTATCACACTGCATAGGCTCAGGTTTATGCTCAGATAATACCGCCAAATGGTGCACAGATTTACGCTCACGCAAGCGTCGGCCGATCTGAATGGACAAAGACATAGACTCATTCAGACCAGCAGGCATAGGAAATCCCACCATGACATCCTTAAGGGCTTCAGAGAGACCCTTTCTGAAAATAGCTGCGAGCGCACCTTCATTCCATTGAGTGAGCACGGACCACTTTCTAAATTTCTGACAATATACCTCTATCTCATCCTGACCCTGACACAGAGTCAGTAAATTCTTTTCTGCCTGATCCACTGAATTAGGTTCATCGTACAGCAATCCGAGCGCCAGGAAAAACGCATCAATATTACATAATGCAGGATCTCCTGGCGCAAGAGAAAATGCTCAGTCCTGAGGGTCGCCACGTAAAAAAGAAATAATGATCCTGACTTGTTGAACTGGGTCACCAGAGGAGCGAGGTTTCAAAGCCAGAAATAGTTTACAATTATTTTTGAAACTCAGAAATTTAGTTCTATCTCCAAAAAACAAATCAGGGATAGGAATTCTTGGTTCTAACATAGAATTCTGAACCACAAAGTCTTGAATATTTTGTACTCTTGCCGTGAGCTGACCCACACATGAAGACAGACCTTTAATGTCCATCGCTACACCTGTGTCCTGAACCACCCAAATGTCTAGGGGAAAAAAAAGGCAAAACACAGTGCAGAGAAAAAAAAATGGTCTCAGAACTTCTTTTTTCCCTCTATTGAGAATCATTAGTACTTTTGACCTCCAGTACTGTTATGATTTGGTAATTCAGTAGCACAATGGACATAGAAGTCAGAGCACATACAGTGACCTGACAATAACCCAAAAACATAGAACGAGCTCTGAGACGTGGGAACTCTGCTGACCGCAATCCCTAATCCTCTCCAACCACACTAGAGGCAGCCGTGGATTGCGCCTAACGCTCCCTATGCAACTCGGCACAGCCTGAGAAACTAGCTAGCCTGAAGATAGAAAATAAGCCTACCTTGCCACAGAGAAATACCCCAAAGGAAAAGGCAGCCCCCCACATATAATGACTGTGAGTTAAGATGAAAAGACAAACGTAGAGATGAAATAGATTTAGCAAAGTGAGGCCCGACTTTCTGAACAGAGCGAGGATAGGAAAGGTAACTTTGCGGTCAACACAAAACCCTACAAACAACCACGCAAAGGGGGCAAAAAGAGCCTCCGTACCGACTAACGGCACGGAGGTACACCCTCTGCGTCCCAGAGCTTCCAGCAAGCAAGAAAAAACAAATAAACAAGCTGGACAGAAAAAACAGTAAACAAAAATAACACAAGAGCAACTTAGCTATGCAGAGCAGCAGGCCACAGGAACGATCCATGAGGAAGCTAGTCCAATACTAGAACATTGACTGGAGGCCAGGATCAAAGCACTAGGTGGAGTTAAATAGAGCAGCACCTAACGACTTCACCACATTACCTGAGGAAGGAAACTCAGAAGCCGCAGTACCACTTTCCTCCACCAACGGAAGCTCATAGAGAGAATCAGCCGAAGTACCACTTGTGACCACAGGAGGGAGCTCTGCCACAGAATTCACAACACTATAGTCTCTAATTGCACTATCCACTTAGCCTCTTTTTGTGCCAACAATTTCTTGTTGTTCCCTCCCCTTTCTCCCATATGTAAACTTTTCTATACCCCTAATTCGGAGCGACGTTGTGTCACAATTATGGTGTATCCAAAAGTGGCGCGGGATCGTCTTCAACTCAGAGAAATCTACCACCGATTTGGCAGCGCAAATGTCACGAACATGTTCACGTACCCTAACTCTAAGTTCCCTAGAGGTAAGGCCTATATATACCAAAGGGCAAGTACATGTGGCATAATAAATAACATTACTTGTGCCACAAGTAATATGCTGTCGGATCTCAAATTGTTTAAGACCGTCAGATGACTCAAATATAGAACTACTTTTGACATTTGCACATGGCAGAAAGTGGCCGCACTGGAAACAACCTAGGAGAGGACCCTGAGTGTTAAATACATTCCTAAATAAATAACTGATATCGCGCTCGGGTGGTTAAATGACCTATCCCTAGACAGGGATGTGGTAAGACCAATAAGCACGACCCCACTAAGAGTAGCAGTGAGCTAAATTAT
The DNA here is from genome assembly GCF_032444005.1 of Ranitomeya imitator. Lineage (NCBI taxonomy): Eukaryota > Metazoa > Chordata > Amphibia > Anura > Dendrobatidae > Ranitomeya > Ranitomeya imitator. The sequence goes on from NC_091287.1 coordinate 246,475,149, forward strand.
GAGCTATTGTGCACGCTGTCTGCCTGTGCACTATAAACGGTATCTAATGCACATGCAAACAAAGAAGATGATGTACTTCCCAGCACAATACATATATACAAATGTAGTGACCGCAATCAGCACACATAAAGAAACAATTGCTGTATCTCTTACCATGTGCCGCCCTGTGTGTCCCCCCTGCAGCTCCTGATAAGTATCGGAGGTGATGCGCAGTATCCCGTAGGTCACAGTGGCAGGTGAAAGGGGCGAACCTGGCTTGTGGATGGTGGTCGACAGGTGGGCACCCCTATGCTGATCAGAGGTGACCAGTGTGGGGTATAGTTGGTGAGTGCAGAGCCAGGGAACGTCCCGGCCGGAGGCGTCCCTGGTTACACTGAGGAAAAAAAGATGGCCGCCGCTGCCGGCTGTACCCAGAAGCACCCTGGTACACAAACATAGACCCGTGTTTCAAGGAACAGCAACTATCCCGGAACAAATTAAACAATTGCCCATCATCACACAGTTCCATACAGGATACAAACAATTCCAGGGGATCATTCGGAAACATTGGGCTATTCTGCGTGAGGACAGGATTGTAGGGGATTATCTACCATCACACCCTAGTTTTGTGTACAGAAAAGCCCAGACATTAAAGAACTTGTTGGCCCCCACAGCCAAACTGGCCTGCAGTAAGCAGGATTTGTTGCGGAGCCAGCGATCTAGCCCCAATGGGAGTTTCACGTCATGTGGGGGGTGCTATTGTTGCATCCATACAGGCATTAAGAGGGTTTGCTAAACTACATTCAGGGATTCCAACAATACGGAGATATTTAACATTCAGGATAAAATTACATGTTCCTCAACAGGAGTAATTTATTTAATCCAATGCCCTTGTGAAAAACTGTATGTTGGCATGACCAAAAGGAAACTAATGGTACGAATTAAGGAGCACCTGAGGAATATCCAGAAGGGATTTCTGGGTCACACCCTATCTCGTCACTTTAAAGAGGTACACAACAGCAGTATGAAGGATGCTCGTTTCTGCGGCATCCAGAAAGTCCGACAAAATTTGAGGGGGGGGCAATTTCTTGAGACAGATGTCCAAGATTGAGTTGGAATGGATTTTTAGGTTAAACTGTCTCACCCCCAAGGGCCTAAACCACGAGTTTGAGTTCTATGCATTCTAACTGTACACACGGGAGGGTATGCATGACGTATATAATTCGTTTAGGGTTGTCTGTGACTATGGACAGCCTTCGAGATGCGATGGTGTCGCAAGCATCGCAGGTGCCCATTGTCGCAGTACATATGTACTCCTATACAGGTGTAGTGAGAACACAGTTTTTTAAATTGACTTTTAGTTGTATTCATATTTATGCGCATTGGTGCATACTCATTTTTATGGTAGATGTTTTATGATGCACCATTTTTAATGCAAGGGGGTAGTTTGCAGGCGTTATCACACACACTAGGCAGTGTGGTATTAGTTTTTTAATAATAAAGTATGTTTTTATAAGTATTTTTCATAAGCATTTTAGTTTAATACACTTTTAAGCATTTATACACGTCCCTAGCATGATGCCCTTGTCTTTCAACTATAGCTGACATTTAGGCATGATCTGGACACCATTAGGGGTCCGATGTTGTGGGGGGACAACAGGCTGTCATTCTGTATTAATCGCTATTAAGTTCATTGAGGCGGTTCCCTAAGGTCTAGAGGGCAGACATATAGGTGTGGCAAGGGTATATAAAAGAGGAACTTTACTGCAGGGCCATAACCCTGATGAAGAAGGGCGCTCACCCTTCGAAACGCGTTGGTCAGTTTTCTGTCCTCAGTGAGGCTCCGTAGGCCTGTGACGTCACATGCTGCTCGGCAGCGGCGGCCATCTTTTTTTCCTCAGTGTAACCAGGGACGCCTCCGGCCGGGACGTTCCCTGGCTCTGCACTCACCAACTGATCAGCATAGGGGTGCCCACCTGTCGACCACCATCCGCAAGCCAGGTTCGCCCCTTTCACCTGCCACGGTGACCTACGGGATACTGCGCATCACCTCCGATACTTATCAGGAGCTACAGGGCGGACACACAGGGTGGCACATGGTAAGAGATACAGCAATCGTTTCTTTATGTGTGCTGATTGCGGTCACTACATTTGTATATATGTATTGTGCCGGGAAGTACATCATCTTCTTTGTTTGCATGTGCATTAGATACCGTTTATAGTGCACAGGCAGACAGCGTGCACAATAGCTCATAATTTAGCTCACTGCTACTCCTAGTGGGGTCGTGCTTATTGGTCTTACCACATCCCTGTCTAGGGATAGGTCATTTAACCACCCGAGCGCGATATCAGTTATTTATTTATATATCCATTGCTTGTTTTCAGAAGTTGGCACATTTTCTGAAGATATCAGCAGCTGTGTGATTCCATCAATCACTCCCACTGACTTGGTGGGTACTAGTGCTGTGCACCAGTGATATTGTGTTATTAAATACATTCCTAATCGGAGGTATGTAGTGAATCCTCACCAAAAGATTCCCAATTTTGGGTGCTCTCCTGGAAGTCATAGCTGGAAAATCACCCAGGGCTGGCCCCAGGGTGGCAATCGTTTTCAGTATGGGCCAATGTTTATTCAGGATTGCCCTAATGTTCTGCCACTCGTGGTTATATGTAATAATAAATCTAACAGTATCGTTATTACCCTTTTTAGTACGAGTATTTGTTCCATATAATAGGTCACTGCTTTGGACCCTCTTAGCCCTATCAAACCCACATCTGATGCTCCTGTGGCTGTATCCACGTGATTCAAACCGGGATTGGGTGTAAAACTTTTGATCTGATGAGCAGATCCGCCTCATTCTTAGGAACTGTCCAACCAGGACAGCTCTAATAGTAGAAGGATTATGGGCTGAATCAGCGTGAATAAGAGCATTCACGGAGGTGGGCTTTCTATAGTCGAGCTCCAGATTGACGTCCAAAAAGTCCACCCTAGTAGGATGGTATTGATAAGTCAGCCTGATATTCTAGGAATTAGAGTTAAGTTTAAACATGAATTCCTCGAGCTGCCGTGCTGTCCCACTCCACATGAAAAAAATATCATCGATATATCTCAGCCAGCACAGCACATGGTCAGCGGCCTCCGCGCCCACGTCGCCAAAAAGGAATCTTCCCCAGTGTCCTAAGAAGAGATTAGTGTACGAGGGCACACAGGCCGCACCCATGGCTGTGCCGTGCTTCTGTAGATAGAAAATATCTTTAAACACAAAGAAATTATGGGTGAGTACAAAGCACAGCAGCTCAAGGATCAGTTCACTGAGAGAGCTGTCCAGGTCGGAGGTCCCCAAGAAGAAGCAGACCGCATCCAGACCATGGTTGTGATTAGGGTTGAGCGACCTTGACCTTTTTAGAGTCGAGTCATGTTTCGCGAAACCCGACTATCTTAGAAGTCGAGTCGAGTGGAATCGGCCGATTATGGCGAAAAGTCGGGTATCGCCCGAAACACGAAACCCAATGCAAGTCAATGGGGGAGCATAGTCGGCAGTGAGTGGAGGCCAGGAAAACACCTACACTGCCCATTTTAATGGCAAAAACATCCATTCTTGTTACAGAAGCTTGTCAATCGTAATTTAGCTTATAATAATTGGAAGGCATTTGAAATTGGGGGTCATTTGGCTAAAGTTGTGGGGGGTAGGGCTGGTTCAAGTAATTAGTGGGCCCAGTAAATCTGGACCACGTCACGGCAGTGGAGCAGGGAGAGGTAAGTATTTCAACTTTGCAAGTGCTGTGATCCTGAGCAAGCAGGGGGGGCCCACTCGTTGGCATTGGCACTGGCACAGGGCCCCTCAAAGTACAGCGGTGTGTTTGCACGGCGGGGGCGCCTCCCACCGGCAGCAACACTTTTGCGTACTATGAGAGGCCCTGTGCCAGTGACGTCGCCAACTAGTATTCCTCCCCCCACCTGATGAAGGAACCTGCACTTTCATCTGCACCTTCCTCTTTGTCCCCGTGTAAGGTGGTATGGTATGCGGGAAGAGGAACCTGACTTTCAGCAGGGTCACAATCTTGCTGTGTAGCGTGCACGGGGAATTTTGCGTTATGGGTCAATGTACCAGCAGACTCATCTATCACTGGCTGGGCAATGGGCAGGATGAGGAGGAAACACAGATATAGGCCCAAAGAATAAAGTTGGCTAAATGCAGTTCAAAATTGGTAACAAAGGACTAACCAGGGGGCATTGCAGTGGAGGACAACTGGAATGAGAGGCTGACACAGAGAGTAGGCCCAAATCAGTAAGTAGTCGAAATGCAGTTCAAAATTGGCAACCGTAGTAAACAGGCGGCACAGCTTTGTTCAGTGGAGGAGAACAGCAAGGAGTGGCAGACACCGATAGTAGGCCCCAACCCAACTAGTAGGCCAAATGCAGTCTAACATTAACAACTACTTAACGAGAGCCTGAAAATGGAATTTCAGGACAGGAAACCAGGAGAACAGCAAGGAGTGGCAGACACCGATAGTAGGCCCCAAACCAACTAGTACGCCAAATGCAGTTGTTCCATTTAACCACAATTTAATGAGAGCCTGAAGATAGAAGTTCAGGAAAGGCAACCTGGAGAACACCTTGGAGTGTAACACACCATCTCTCTACACCCCATACCCAATTTGTAGGCCTAATGCAGTGTAGTTTTCAACAACTACTAAACGAGAGTCGGAAGATCGAAGCAATGTGGACGAAACCTGGGGAACACCTTGGAGTGTATCACACCGTCTCTCTACACTCCATACCCAATTTGTAGGCCTAAGACAGTGTAGTTTTCTACAACTACTAAACGAGAGTCGGAAGACCAAAGCAATGTGGACGAAACCTGGGGAACACCTTGGAGTGGAACACACCATCTCTCTACACCCCATACCCAATTTGTAGGCCTAATGCAGTGTAGTTTCCAACAACTACTAAACGAGAGCATGAAGATCGAAGCAATGGACAGGAAACCTGGGGAACACCTTGGAGTGGAACACACCATCTCTCTACACCCCATACCCAATTTGTAGGCCTAATGCAGCGTAGTTTCCAACAACTACTAAATGAGAGCCAGAAGATCGAAGCTCAGGAAAGGCAACCTGGAGAACACCTTGGAGTGGAACACACCATCTCTCTACACCCCATACCCAATTTGTAGACCTAATGCAGCGTAGTTTCCAACAACTACTAAACGAGAGCATGAAGATCGAAGCAATGGAGAAGAAACCTGGGGAACACCTTGGAGTGTAACACACCATCTCTCTACACCCCATACCCAATTTGTAGGCCTAATGCAGTGTAGTTTCCAACAACTACTAAACGAGAGCCGGAAGATCGAAGCTCAGGAAAGGCAACCTGGAGAACACCTTAGAGTGGAACACACCATCTCTCTACACCCCATACCCAATTTGTAGGCCTAATGCAGCGTAGTTTCCAACAACTACTAAACAAGAGCATGAAGATCGAAGCAATGGAGAGGAAACCTGGGGAACACCTTGGAGTGTAACACACCATCTCTCTACACCCCATACCCAATTTGTAGGCCTAATGCAGCGTAGTTTCCAACAACTACTAAACGAGAGCCAGAAGATCGAAGCTCAGGAAAGGCAACCTGGAGAACACCTTGGAGTGGAACACACCATCTCTCTACACCCCATACCCAATTTGTAGACCTAATGCAGCGTAGTTTCCAACAACTACTAAACGAGAGCATGAAGATCGAAGCAATGGACAGGAAACCTGGGGAACACCTTGGAGTGGAACACACCATCTCTCTACACCCCATACCCAATTTGTAGGCCTAATGCAGTGTAGTTTCCAACAACTACTAAACGAGAGCATGAAGATCGAAGCAATGGACAGGAAACCTGGGGAACACCTTGGAGTGGAACACACCATCTCTCTACACCCCATACCCAATTTGTAGGCCTAATGCAGCGTAGTTTCCAACAACTACTAAATGAGAGCCAGAAGATCGAAGCTCAGGAAAGGCAACCTGGAGAACACCTTGGAGTGGAACACACCATCTCTCTACACCCCATACCCAATTTGTAGACCTAATGCAGCGTAGTTTCCAACAACTACTAAACGAGAGCATGAAGATCGAAGCAATGGAGAGGAAACCTGGGGAACACCTTGGAGTGTAACACACCATCTCTCTACACCCCATTCCCAATTTGTAGGCCTAATGCAGTGTAGTTTCCAACAACTACTAAACGAGAGCCGGAAGATCGAAGCTCAGGAAAGGCAACCTGGAGAACACCTTGGAGTGGAACACACCATTTCTCTACACCCCATACCCAATTTGTAGGCCTAATGCAGCGTAGTTTCCAACAACTACTAAACGAGAGCATGAAGATCGAAGCAATGGAGAGGAAACCTGGGGAACACCTTGGAGTGTAACACACCATCTCTCTACACCCCATACCCAATTTGTAGGCCTAATGCAGTGTAGTTTCCAACAACTACTAAACGAGAGCCAGAAGATCGAAGCTCAGGAAAGGCAACCTGGAGAACACCTTGGAGTGGAACACACCATCTCTCTACACCCCATACCCAATTTGTAGGCCTAATGCAGCGTAGTTTCCAACAACTACTAAACAAGAGCATGAAGATCGAAGCAATGGAGAGGAAACCTGGGGAACACCTTGGAGTGTAACACACCATCTCTCTACACCCCATACCCAATTTGTAGGCCTAATGCAGTGTAGTTTCCAACAACTACTAAACGAGAGCCGGAAGATCGAAGCTCAGGAAAGGCAACCTGGAGAACACCTTGGATTGGAACACACCATCTCTCTACACCCTATACGCAATTTGTAGGCCTAATGCAGTGTAGTTTCCAACAACTACTAAACGAGAGCATGAAGATCGAAGCATTGGCGAGGAAACCTGGGGAACACCTTGGAGTGGAACACACCATCTCTCTACACCCCATACCCAATTTGTAGGCCTAATGCAGTGTAGTTTCCAACAACTACTAAACGAGAGTCGGAAGATCAAAGCAATGTGGACGAAACCTGGGGAACACCTTGGAGTGTAGCACACCGTCTCTCTACACCCCATACCCAATTTGTAGGCCTAATGCAGTGTAGTTTCCAACAACTACTAAACGAGAGCATGAAGATCGAAGCAATGGAGAGGAAACCTGGGGAACACCTTGGAGTGGAACACACCATCTCTCTACACCCCATACCCAATTTGTAGACCTAATGCAGCGTAGTTTCCAACAACTACTAAACGAGAGCATGAAGATCGAAGCAATGGACAGGAAACCTGGGGAACACCTTGGAGTGGAACACACCATCTCTCTACACCCCATACCCAATTTGTAGGCCTAATGCAGTGTAGTTTCCAACAACTACTAAACGAGAGCATGAAGATCGAAGCAATGGACAGGAAACCTGGGGAACACCTTGGAGTGGAACACACCATCTCTCTACACCCCATACCCAATTTGTAGGCCTAATGCAGCGTAGTTTCCAACAACTACTAAATGAGAGCCAGAAGAGCGAAGCTCAGGAAAGGCAACCTGGAGAACACCTTGGAGTGGAACACACCATCTCTCTACACCCCATACCCAATTTGTAGGCCTAATGCAGCGTAGTTTCCAACAACTACTAAACGAAAGCATGAAGATCGAAGCAATGGAGAGGAAACCTGGGGAACACCTTGGAGTGTAACACACCATCTCTCTACACCCCATACCCAATTTGTAGGCCTAATGCAGTGTAGTTTCCAACAACTACTAAACGAGAGCCGGAAGATCGAAGCTCAGGAAAGGCAACCTGGAGAACACCTTGGATTGGAACACACCATCTCTCTACACCCTATACGCAATTTGTAGGCCTAATGCAGTGTAGTTTCCAACAACTACTAAACGAGAGCATGAAGATCGAAGCATTGGCGAGGAAACCTGGGGAACACCTTGGAGTGGAACACACCATCTCTCTTCACCCCATACCCAATTTGTAGGCCTAATGCAGTGTAGTTTCCAACAACTACTAAACGAGAGTCGGAAGATCAAAGCAATGTGGACGAAACCTGGGGAACACCTTGGAGTGTAGCACACCGTCTCTCTACACCCCATACCCAATTTGTAGGCCTAATGCAGTGTAGTTTCCAACAACTAGTAAACGAGAGCATGAAGATCGAAGCAATGGAGAGGAAACCTGGGGAACACCTTGGAGTGTAACACACCATCTCTCTACACCCCATACCCAATTTGTAGGCCTAATGCAGTGTAGTTTCCAACAACTACTAAACGAGAGCATGAAGATCGAAGCAATGGAGAGGAAACCTGGGGAACACCTTGGAGTGGAACACACCATCTCTCTACACCCCATACCCAATTTGTAGGCCTAATGCAGTGTAGTTTCCAACAACTACTAAACGAGAGCATGAAGATCGAAGCAATGGAGAGGAAACCTGGGGAACACCTTGGAGTGGAACACACCATCTCTCTACACCCCATACCCAATTTGTAGGTCTAATGCAGTGTAGTTTCCAACAACTACTAAACGAGAGCATTAAGATCGAAGCAATGGCGAGGAAACCTGGGGCACACCTTGGGGAGGCAGACACCGTTAGTAGGCCCTACCAAAGTTGTACCCCCAATGCAGTTTTAAAATTCCTAGAGGCTGAAAACAAGACTATTGACGCTCAGCTTTTTTCAAAGGAACACAGCTGAACTGAGTGGCGCAGACAGACACAGGTAGTAGGACTTAAACCAAAAATGTGGCTCACTGCAGCTTAAAAAAGTTACAGGGGTACACAAGCAGCAGTGCTCTGGGCAGTGGAGGACAATTTCAATAGTGGACCGCAGACAGACTTTGTACGCCTACTATTAAAAAAAGGATGCTCTATGCAATTAAAAATAGGTTCCAGGGGTCCACGGGCAGCAGTGGTGTGGTCAGTGGACGAGTATTGGAAGGAGGGACCGCAGACAGGCGTAGTAGGCCTAACATAACAAAATTAGGCTGTAGACACTGTAAAATTGGTTCCAGGGGTACACGGGCAGCAGTGGTGTGGTCAGCGGAGGAAAATTGGAATTAGGGACTGCAGACAGACTTTGTAGGCTGTCCCCTGTGGACCATGCATCCAACACATTAACCCAGTGCGCCGTAATGGACACGTAACTTTTTGTGGACATGCCTACTGGTCCATGCGTCTCTTGTCAGGTGCACCTTTCTACTGTTTGATTGCCTGAGTGCTATGACAATGCAGACTTTTTCATGCCGCTGGAGGGCTGGGATGGCTTTTCTCGCAAAAGAAATGTCAACTGGGTAGCTTGAACCGTTGCACAGCGTAGTTCATCTGGGCTTTCTAAATATAAAACAAAGAAAAAAAGGAGGCTACATGCACTTTCAGCTGGGTTCCAGGGGTACACGGCCAGCATTGGTCTGGTCAGTGGAGAACTATTGGAAGGAAGGACCGCAGACAGGCTTCGAAGGCCTAACATAATAACAGATGGCTGTAGGCAATTTTAAATTGGTTCCAGGGGTACACGGGCAGCAGTGGTGTGGTCAGTGGAGGCCTAGTGGAAGGAGTGACCGCAGACAGGCATCGAAGGCCTAACATAATAACAGATGGCTGTAGGCAATTTTAAATTGGTTCCAGGGGTACACGGACAGCAGTGGTGTGGTCAGTGGAGGCCTAGTGGAAGGAGTGACCGCCGACAGGCATCGAAGGCCTAACATAATACCAGATGGCTGTAGGCAATTTTAAATTGGTTCCATGGGTACACGGGCAGCAGTGGTGTGGTCAGTGGAGGCCTAGTGGAAGGAGTGACCGCAAACAGGCATCGAAGGCCTAACATAATAACAGATGGCTGTAGGCAATTTTAAATTGGTTCCAGGGGAACACGGGCAGCAGTGGCCTGGTCAGTGTAGTAGTAGTAGAAAGTACGGACCGCAGACAGGCTTCGAAGGCCTAACATAAAAAAATTGGGCTGGCTGTAGGCAATTTTAAATTGGTTCCAGGGGTACACGGGCAGCAGTGGTGTGGTCAGTGGAGGCCTAGTGGAGGGAGTGACCGCAGACAGGCATCGAAGGCCTAACATAATACACATGGCTGTAGGCAATTTTAAATTGGTTCCAGGGGAACACGGGCAGCAGTGGCCTGGTCAGTGTAGTAGTAGTAGAAAGAACGGACCACAGACAGGCATCGAAGGCCTAAAATAAAAAAATTGGGCTGGCTGTAGGCAATTTTAAATTGGTTCCAGGGGTACACGGGCAGCAGTGGTGTGGTCAGTGGAGGCCTAGTGGAAGGAGTGACCGCAAACAGGCATCGAAGGCCTAACATAATAACACATGGCTGTAGGCAATTTTAAATTGGTTCCATGGGTACACGGGCAGCAGTGGTGTGGTCAGTGGAGGCCTAGTGGAAGGAGTGACCGCAAACAGGCATCGAAGGCCTAACATAATAACAGATGGCTGTAGGCAATTTTAAATTGGTTCCAGGGGAACACGGGCAGCAGTGGCCTGGTCAGTGTAGTAGTAGTAGAAAGAACGGACCGCAGACAGGCTTCGAAGGCCTAACATAAAAAAATTGGGCTGGCTGTAGGCAATTTTAAATTGGTTCCAGGGGTACACGGGCAGCAGTGGTGTGGTCAGTGGAGGCCTAGTGGAAGGAGTGACCGCAGACAGGCATCGAAGGCCTAACATAATAACACATGGCTGTAGGCAATTTTAAATTGGTTCCAGGGGAACACGGGCAGCAGTGGCCTGGTCAGTGTAGTAGTAGTAGAAAGAACGGACCGCAGACAGGCATCGAAGGCCTAAAATAAAAAAATTGGGCTGGCTGTAGGCAATTTTAAATTGGTTTCAGGGGTACACGGGCAGCAGTGGTGTGGTCAGTGGAGGCCTAGTGGAAGGAGTGACCGCAAACAGGCATCGAAGGCCTAACATAATAACAGATGGCTGTAGGCAATTTTAAATTGGTTCCAGGGGAACACGGGCAGCAGTGGCCTGGTCAGTGTAGTAGTAGTAGAAAGAACGGACCGCAGACAGGCTTCGAAGGCCTAACATAATAAAATTGGGCTGGCCGTCGGCAATTTTAAATTGGTTCCAGGGGTACACGGGCAGCAGTGGTGTGGTCAGTGGAGGCCTAGTGGAAGGAGGGACCGCAGACAGGCTTCGAAGGCCTAACATAAAAAAATAGGGCTGTTGGCAATTTAAAATTGGTTCCAGGGGTACACGGGCAGCAGTACAATGGTCAGTGGAGGCCTAGTGGAAGGAGGGACCGCAGACAGGCTTCGAAGGCCTAACATAAAAAAATAGGGCTGTTGGCAATTTAAAATTGGTTCCAGTGGTACAAGGGCAGCAGTACAATGGTCAGTGGAGGCCTAGTGGAAGGAGGGACCGCAGACAGGCTTCGAAGGCCTAACATAAAAAAATAGGGCTGTTGGCAATTTAAAATTGGTTCCAGTGGTACAAGGGCAGCAGTACAATGGTCAGTGGAGGCCTAGTGGAAGGAGGGACCGCAGACAGGCTTCGAAGGCCTAACATAAAAAAATAGGGCTGTTGGCAATTTAAAATTGGTTCCAGTGGTACAAGGGCAGCAGTACAATGGTCAGTGGAGGCCTAGTGGAAGGAGGGACCGCAGACAGGCTTCGAAGGCCTAACATAAAAAAATAGGGCTGTTGGCAATTTAAAATTGGTTCCAGGGGTACACGGGCAGCAGTACAATGGTCAGTGGAGGCCTAGTGGAAGGAGGGACCGCAGACAGGCTTCGAAGGCCTAACATAAAAAATAGGGCTGTTGGCAATTTAAAATTGGTTCCAGTGGTACAAGGGCAGCAGTACAATTGTCAGTGGAGGCCTAGTGGAAGGAGGGACCGCAGACAGGCTTCGAAGGCCTAACATAAAAAAATAGGGCTGTTGGCAATTTAAAATTGGTTCCAGTGGTACAAGGGCAGCAGTACAATGGTCAGTGGAGGCCTAGTGGAAGGAGGGACCGCAGACAGGCTTCGAAGGCCTAACATAAAAAAATAGGGCTGTTGGCAATTTAAAATTGGTTCCAGGGGTACACGGGCAGCAGTACAATGGTCAGTGGAGGCCTAGTGGAAGGAGGGACCGCAGACAGGCTTCGAAGGCCTAACATAACAAAAATGTCAATACAATGGTATTGTCAGTGCCAGGCATTGAAGGATGTCAGCGCATAGACTAAACATTGGTGGAGCTGTGAGAGATAATTTTGCAAGTGGTAGAGCACTGTTTGAGCTGGGGGGGGGGAACTGTCTTGTGGCCGGAGGTACAGGCCCAGGGCCCCTCATATTACAACGGTGTGTCTGACGTTGGGTGCGCACCACCACCGCCAGAGACACTTTATTGTACTATGAGGGACCCAGTGGCAGTGCCGTCGACCAAAAGCGGGCACACCCACCTCTTCAGACAAACAGCACTCTCCGTGTGGGGAGTTTGGCCATTTAGTGAGGTGTAAACATGTCGTATGCTGGACAATCAGGTGCAGAAAATTACGAGATTGGAAAAGTCATTCAGAATAGTCCACAGGCAAGACCTTTTCATAGGAAAGCTAGGTGTCAGCCGGGCAAGGTGGGGCAAAAGATTTCGAAATCCAGTTGTGGTTCATTTTAATGAAGGTTAGATCATCTACATTTTGGGTAGCCAGACGAGTTCTTTTTTCTGTTAGTATTGAACCTGCAGCACTGAATACTCTTTCTGATAGGACACTAGCTGCCGGGCAAGCAAGCTCCTGCAATGCATATTCTGCCAATTCTGGCCAGGTGTCTAATTTGGATGCCCAGTAATCAAATGGGAATGACGGTTGAGGGAGAACGTCGATAAGGGATGAAAAATAGTTTGTAACCATACTGGACAAATGTTGTCTCCTGTCACTTTGAATTGATGCTGCAGTACCTGTCCTGTCTGCGGTCATAGCAAAATCACTCCACAACCTGGTCAGAAAACCCCTCTGGCCAACGCCACTTCTGATTTCTGCCCCTCTAACACCTCTGGTCTGCTGGCCCCTGCAGCTCTTGTGAGAACGATCACGGGCGCTGTGTGCAGGGAATGCCAGAAGCAAACGGTCAACAAGAGTTGATTGTTTGGTTGCTAATATTATTTCCAAGTTGTCATGTGGCATTATATTTTGCAATTTGCCTTTATAGCGAGGATCAAGGAGGCAGGCCAACCAGTAATCGTCATCGTTCATCATTTTAGTAATGCGTGTGTCCCTTTTGAGGCTACGTAAGGCATAATCCGCCATGTGGGCCAAAGTTCCAGTTCTCAAATCTGCGGTTGTGCTTGGTTGAGGGGCAGTTTCAGGCAAATCCACGTCACTTGTGTCCCTCCAAAAACCAGAACCCGGCCTTGCCGCGCCAACAATTTCCAGTGGCCCCGGAAAAGTTTCCTCATTAAAAATATAATCATCCCCATCATCCTCCTCGTCCTCCTCCTCCTCTTCGCCCGCTACCTCGTTCTGCACACTGCCCTGGCCAGACAATGGCTGACTGTCATCAAGGCTTTCCTCTTCCTCAGCTGCAGACGCCTGATCCTTTATGTGCGTCAAACTTTGCATCAGCAGACGCATTAGGGGGATGCTCATGCTTATTATGGCGTTGTCTGCACTAACCAGCCGTATGCATTCCTGAAAACACTGAAGGACTTGACACATGTCTTGAATCTTCGACCACTGCACACCTGACAACTCCATGTCTGCCATCCTACTGCCTGCCCGTGTATGTGTATCCTCCCACAAAAACATAACAGCCCGCCTCTGTTCGCACAGTCTCTGAAGCATGTGCAGTGTTGAGTTCCACCTTGTTGCAACGTCTATGATTAGGCGATGCTGGGGAAGGTTCAAAGAACGCTGATAGGTCTGCATACGGCTGGAGTGTACGGGCGAACGGCGGATATGTGAGCAAAGCCCACGCACTTTGAGGAGCAGGTCGGATAACCCCGGATAACTTTTCAGGAAGCACTGAACCACCAGGTTTAAGGTGTGAGCCAGGCAAGGAATGTGTTTCAGTTGCGAAAGGGAGATGGCAGCCATGAAATTCCTTCCGTTATCACTCACTACCTTGCCTGCCTCAAGATCTACAGTGCCCAGCCACGACTGCGTTTCTTTCTGCAAGAACTCGGACAGAACTTCCGCGGTGTGTCTGTTGTCGCCCAAACACTTCATAGCCAATACAGCCTGCTGACGTTTGCCAGTAGCTGCCCCATAATGGGAGACCTGGTGTGCAACAGTGGCAGATGCGGATGGAGTGGTTGTGCGACTGCGGTCTGTGGACGAGCTCTCGCTTCTACAGGAGGACGAGGAGGAGGAAGAGGGGGTGCGAACGGCTACAGCCAACTGTTTCCTAGACCGTGGGCTAGGCAGAACTGTCCCAAACTTGCTGTCCCCTGTGGACCCTGCATCCACAACATTCACCCAGTGTGCCGTGATGGACACGTAACGTCCCTGGCCATGCCTACTGGTCCATGCATCTGTTGTCAGGTGCACCTTTGTGCTCATAGATTGCCTGAGTGCATGGACGATGCGCTCTTTAACATGCTGGTGGAGGGCTGGGATGGCTTTTCTGGAAAAAAAGTGTCGACTGGGTAGCTCGTAGCGTGGTACAGCGTAGTCCATCAGGGTTTTGAAAGCTTCGCTTTCAACTAACCGGTAGGGCATCATCTCTAACGAGATTAGTCTAGCTATGTGGGCGTTCAAACCCTGTGTACGCGGATGCGAGGCTAAGTACTTCCTTTTTCTAACCATAGTCTCATGTAGGGTGAGCTGGACTGGAGAGCTGGAGATCGTGGAACTAGCGGGGGTGCCGGTGGACATGGCAGACTGAGAGACGGTGGGAGATGGTATTGTTGCCGCCGGTGCCCTAGATGCAGTGTTTCCTACTACGAAACTGGTGATTCCCTGACCCTGACTGCTTTGGCCTGGCAAAGAAACCTGCACAGATACTGCAGGTGGTGCGGAAAATGGTGGCCCTACACTGCCGGAAGGGATGTTGCATTGATGACTAGCTTCATTGGCCGAGGGTGCTACAACCTTAAGGGACATTTGGTAGTTAGTCCAAGCTTGCAAATGCATGGTGGTTAAATGTCTATGCATGCAACTTGTATTGAGACTTTTCAGATTCTGCCCTCTGCTTAAGGTAGTTGAACATTTTTGACAGATTACTTTGCGCTGATCAATTGGATGTTGTTTAAAAAAATGCCAGACTGCACTCTTTCTAGCATCGGATACCTTTTCAGGCATTGCAGACTGAGCTTTAACCGGATGGCCACGCTGTCCTCCAACAGGTTTTGGCTTTGCCACGCGTTTTGGGCAAGATACGGGCCCGGCAGATGGAACCTGTTGCGATGTTGATGCCTGCTGCGGCCCCTCCTCCTCCGCTTCAGAACTGCTGCCGCCTGCACCCTGTTCCCCCAATGGCTGCCAATCGGGGTCAAGAACTGGGTCATCTATTACCTCTTCTTGTAGCTCGTGTGCAACTTCGTCTGTGTCACTGTGTCGGTCGGTGGTATAGCGTTCGTGATGGGGCAACATAGTCTCATCAGGGTCTGATTCTTGATCATTACCCTGCGAGGGCAATGTTGTGGTCTGAGTCAAAGGACCAGCATAGTAGTCTGGCTGTGGCTGTGCATCAGTGCACTCCATGTCAGATTCAACTTGTAATGGGCATGGACTGTTAACTGCTTCACTTTCTAAGCCAGGGACGGTATGTGTAAAGAGCTCCATGGAGTAACCCGTTGTGTCGCCTGCTGCATTCTTCTCTGTTGTTGTTTTTGCTGAAGAGGACAAGGAAGCGACTTGTCCCTGACCGTGAACATCCACTAACGACGCGCTGCTTTTACATTTACCAGTTTCACGAGAGGAGGCAAAAGAGCTAGAGGCTGAGTCAGCAAGATAAGCCAAAACTTGCTCTTGCTGCTCCGGCTTTAAAAGCGGTTTTCCTACTCCCAGAAAAGGGAGCGTTCGAGGCCTTGTGTAGCCAGACGACGAACCTGGCTCCACAGCTCCAGACTTAGGTGCAATATTTTTTTTCCCACGACCACCTGACGCTCCACCACTACCACTACCCTCATTACCAGCTGACAATGAACGCCCCCGGCCACGACCTCTTCCACCAGACTTCCTCATTGTTTTAAAAACGTAACCAAACTAACGGTATTTGTTGCTGTCACACAACTTACACGGTCAGCTATAACTTCAGTATGATTTAGCTACCCCTTTACAGGTGGGTGAGACCACAACGAAAATCAGGCACAATGTTACACACTCTGTTTTTGGTGGCACCAAATGAGAGAGATGCCACACACGCAGGACTGTCACTGAAGCACAAATGTTAATATTAATCTCCCACTGTTTT
Organism: Ranitomeya imitator; assembly: GCF_032444005.1. Classification (NCBI taxonomy): domain Eukaryota; kingdom Metazoa; phylum Chordata; class Amphibia; order Anura; family Dendrobatidae; genus Ranitomeya; species Ranitomeya imitator. The sequence goes on from NC_091287.1 coordinate 246,491,479, forward strand.
TTTTTATTTTTTTTATTTTTTTTCAGGGAGACTTTAGAAACAAAATAAAATAAAATGATTTTTTCAGGAAGAATTTAGAAACCAAATAACATAAAATGATTTTTCCAATGACAATTCAGAAACCAAAAAAAAAAAAAAAGGCTTTCTATGCCCCACTGAGTGAGAGATGCCACACACAGGAGTCAGGAGTGGCACACAAGCCCAGAGGCCAATATTTTTCTCCCAATGATTGATGTAGTGATTTTTTCAGGTAGATTTTGGAACCCAAATCAAGCAAAAAAAATAATAGGCTTTCTATGGCCCACAATTGGAGAGAGAGAGAGAGAGATGGCACACCCAGGAGTCAAGACTGGCACACAAGCAGAAAGGGCAATATTAATCTCCCACTGATTTTTTTTTTTTTTTCAGGGAGACTTTAGAAAAAAAAAATAATAGAATAAAATGATTTTGTCAGGAAGAATTTAGAAACCAAATAAAATAAAATGATTTTTTCAGGGAGAATTTAGAAAACAAATAAAACAAAAAATAGGCTTTCTATGGCCCACTGAGTGAGAGATGACGCACACAGGAGTCAGGAGTGGCACACAAGCCCAGAGGCCAATATTGTTCTCCCAATGATTGATGTAGTGATTTTTTCAGGTAGATTTTGGAACCCAAATCAAGCTAAAAAAATAATAGGCTTTCTATGGCCCACAATTGGAGAGAGAGAGAGAGATGGCACACCCAGGAGTCAAGACTGGCACACAAGCAGAAAGGGCAATATTAATCTCCCACTGATTTGATTTTTTTTTTTTTCAATGAGACTTTAGAAAAAAAAAATAATAAAAAAAAATGGTTTTTTCAGGAAGAATTTAGAAACCAAATAAAATAATATGATTTTTTCAGGGAGAATTTAGAAAACAAATAAAACAAAAAATAGGCTTTCTATGGCCCACTGACTGAGAGATGGCACACACAGGAGTCAGGAGTGGCACACAAGCCCAGAGGCCAATATTAATCTCCCACTTTTTTTTTTTTTTTTCAGGGAAAATTTATAAACCCAATAAAAAAAATTATAAATAGGCTTTCTATGGCCCACTATCTGAGAGAGAGAGAGATGGCACGCTTAGGACTGGCACACAAGCCCAAAGGCCAATATTAATCTCCCTTTTTTTTTCAGGGAGAATTTATAAAACCAAAAAAAAAAAATAAATAGGCTTTCTATGGCCCACTATTTGTGAGAGAGATGGCACGCTCAGGACTGGCACACAAGCCTAGAGGCCAATATTAATCTCCCACTTTTTTTTTTTTTTTCAGGGAAAAATTATAAACCCAATAAAAAAATAATAAATAGGCTTTCTATGGCCCACTATCTGAGAGAGAGAGATGGCACGCTTAGGACTGGCACACATGCCCAAAGGCCAATATTAATCTCCCTTTTTTTTTTCAGGGAGAATTTATAAAACAAAAAAAAAATAAAATAAATAGGCTTTCTATGGCCCACTATTTGTGAGAGAGATGGCACGCTTAGGACTAGCACACAAGCCCAAAGGCCAATATTAATCTCCCACTGATTGATTTATTGATTTTTTCAGGTAGAATTTAGAACCCAAATAAAGCAAAAAAAAAAATAGGCTTTCTATGGCCCACTGAGTGAGTGATGATGCACACAGGAGTCAGGAGTGGCACACAAGCCCTGAGGCCAATATTTTTCTCCCACTGATTGATGTAGTGATTTTTTCAGGTAGATTTTAGAACCCAAATCAAGCAAAAAAATAAATAGGCTTTCTATGGCCCACTGACTGAGAGATGGCACACACAGGAGTCAGGAGTGGCACACAAGACCTGAGGCCAATATTTTTCTCCCACTGATTGATGTAGTGATTTTTTCAGGTAGATTTTAGAACTCAAATCAAGCAAAAAAATAAATAGGCTTTCTATGGCCCACTGAGTGAGAGATGGCACAGACAGGGATGGCACTCTAGCAGAAATGCCAATCTTAATCTCCCACAAAAAAAAAAAAAAAAAAGGAACTGTCCTTCAATTACTATCTCCCTGCAGTAATCTCAGCCAGGTATTTCAGGCAGCAATAAGGAGTGGACTGATGCACAAATTAAATAAAAAGTGTGGGCAAACAAACAAGATAGCTGTGCAGAAAGGAAGGAACAAGAGGATTTGTGCTTTGAAAAAAGCAGTTGGTTTGCACAGCGGCGTACACACAGCAATGCAGCTATCAGGGAGCCTTCTAGGGCAGCCCAATGAGCTACAGCGCTGAGGAAAAAAAAAATGTAGCTTCCACTGTCCCTGCACACCGAAGGTGGTGTTGGACAGTGCAAATCGCTACAGCACAAGCGGTTTGGTGGTTAATGGACCCTGCCTAACGCTATCCCTGCTTCTGACGAAGCGGCAGCAACCTCTCCCTAAGCTCAGATCAGCAGCAGTAACATGGCGGTCGGCGGGAACGCCCCTTTATAGCCCCTGTGACGCCGCAGACAGCAAGCCAATCACTGCAATGCCCTTCTCTAAGATGGTGGGGACCAGGACCTATGTCATCACGCTGCCCACACTCTGCGTTTACCTTCATTGGCTGAGAAATGGCGCTTTTCGCGTCATTGAAACGCGACTTTGGCGCGAAAGTCGCGTACCGCATGGCCGACCCCGCACAGGGGTCGGATCGGGTTTCATGAAACCTGACTTTGCCAAAACTTTTGAAAATGAACGACCCGTTTCGCTCAACCCTAGTTGTGATCAATACATGTATAGAGGGTCTGGATATCTGCAGTGACCAATAAAACATCCTGGTCCACCTAGACGCCATCGACCCTCGTAAGGACATCCGTCGTGTCGCGTACATAAGATGGTACATTTTCAACCAGTGGTTTCAGAAAGTGGTCTATAAATTTGCATATTGGGTCAGTCAATCCCTCAATCTCAGACACTATTGGATGTCTGGGAGGGTCGGCGGCATCCTTGTGGACCTTGGGTAAAAGATAGAAAGTTGGTGTCTTGGGGGTCCTGACCGTTAACCCCTCCAGCATTTTCTTATCAATAATACCTTCCTCGTAGGCTCTATTGAGGATCTGTTGTAACCGAGATGAGAAGGAGGATACTGGATTATACGATAATCTAGTGTAGGTATTTTCGTCCATTGACGAAACGCTTCCTTCTCATACTTGTCACATGGCCAGATCACGATATTCCCCCCTTGTCAGCTGGTTTGTATACTACATCCTTATAGGATTGTAGTTCTTTAATAGCCTGTCGTTGTCGATGTGTCAAGTTATCAAATCGATGTCTGGATGATAGTTTTTTAAAATCTTATGACACTAGTCTAGTAAAGATCTTAACAGCTGGACACAGCGACAAGGGGGGAAACCTTGTTGATCTGGGCATGAGAGATGAAGGGAACCTACCTTGATGAGATGTTAATTGTTCATCAAGGAGGTCCTGGAGATTCTGTAATGCCTCCCTCTCAATCTCTGTTAGTGATTCTTGTGTCGATCTCTCTTTTTGATGAAGTTTCCTCAGAACGAGCTTCCGGGAGAAGAGATGCAGATCTTTTAATGCTAAAAAATAGTCAAAAGAATTAGTGGGGCAGAAGGTCAGGCCCCGCCCAAGCACATCCAACTGAATATCTGAAAAAACATGAGATGACAGATTATATACCTGTGGCCCAGTATGATCGACAGTCTGAAATCAGACATGGCACATCAATATTTCTCCCAACAATAAATTGTTCAGGGCTCGCAAAAAGTTGTATGCTAAACACATATCAGATTCTTTGGGACTCCGCAGGGAGATGTGTAACAAGATTGTAGCAGCCCTTGTTTTCCAGTCAGTAATAAATATGTGGAATCTAATGACTGTCATCCAGGCACTGAGGGCTTTTGGGTTAATTTATTAGCACAATGATGAAAGAAATCATTCATAGCGTTTAACATTTAACACAATGTATGTCTCGTAGAATGAAATATGTAAGTGTATGATTTAGAGGCAACATTTCAGTGAATTTTGAGAAATGATTCATTCCAAAAGAAGGAAATTTATTAAATATATGTTACAAATAATCAGATCCTGCCATATAACATCATTGTTCAGCAATTCAAATAAAGCCTTTTCCAGTAGCATGCTGTAAAAAGACAAATTATCATTGGCCTTATTAAAAAATCATATTACAAGTTGAGAACAATTATTATTTTTCATGTCTTAATTCAAAAGATCTATAAATCAACAGTAGTAAATGGTAGTCAAATACGGAAATCTAACTTGAGATTTGATATGTGCCCAAATATGAAATACATAATTTGTTGGATATATCAAATTAGTGCAAGGAAAAAGGTATTTAGGAAAGCCAATGACATTTACATGGGACCACTGAAAGATTAGAGCTCTAGTTGACTGCTCCCGCTAATTCGACAAAAGCTCTCCCATTCAGTATTGAAGTCGTAACAGAGCTTTTGGCGCCATTTTGCCCTACACAAACAATTCTCAAACCTTGAACAGACGATTCGAGGCTATAATCTTTTATGCCAGACTGAATATACCAATGATATGACAAACAATAATAAAGTAGTATACTAATCCTATATCGTATAGCTGCCAAGATCATCCTTTATGTGGATACTATATTTTCGCCAACCGTTAGCCAAACAGTGGACAAACCAACCTATCCATAAAGCAATTAATGTAGTTAGAACCTCATTTGTTAGTTATCTAGTCTTATTCTGCTGTCTATATAACAGGTGGTATTATATATCGTTAATATGAGCAGCTTTATGTGGAATATGGAGGCAGTCCCATTTAGTTCCAATGAAGTATGTACTGTACAGACCTAAGTGGGTTGTACAAAACAAAAAAACATGGCCGTTTTTTCCACCAACAGTGTGACTCCATGTATTTCTACTCTTAAAACTATTCAATATTTTGTATCCATTGAGAACTTCCTGATACTTTTAGTTCCTACTAAATATGGAAACATTCGGTAGACACCTACTGTATCCTGTTCCTCATGATTATCACCTTCTATTGCATCATATTACAATAAAAAAAGTATGCCATTGTTATAAGAATGTCAGTTTACATATTGCACACACTGTTCACATTCATTTAACTTTTACTCTGCGCTGTAAGCAATTGTACTCAGGATTAGTCGTTGATTGTATTCACTTAGTGTTTTTCTTAACATGAATGGTTTGTGCATTTTCGGCTTTCCGTCAGAGAATGTGGTATTTTTTAATATGACCACATGTCTATTTATCCACAGCTACAGTCAAAGAAATTTACAATTAACAAACTGAACATATTTCACACCATTCTGATCCATTTGGTAACTGACTTCAATCAGACTTTTACATATTAGCTTATGTCCATGATATTGACATGTTTTGTGTTTTCTAAAAGGAAGAATATACTGTACTCACTCTATTTTATTCATACACAACCACACATCTGTATGTATATAATTCACACATATAATAAAATAACATTTCATTCTTTAAAAAAACCCTCAAACAACCCAAGACATCGCCATGCTAATAGAAAAGAGTTTGGTTCCTTTCAGCTATCCTATCCCAACCACATGTAGAGCACCATAGCCAATATCATGTTATTTATTCATTGCCATTAATCACATTCAAACTTGTGTGATTTTATAATTTATTTGCCTAAATAATTTTTTTGTAGAACACATCATAGAAATAAACTTTTCATGTTTATATTAAATTAATTCAGCCCCTTTAAATTTTTTAAATTGCTTAGAAATCTTTTCACGCTTTGATAAAACATTATCAGTTAAAATTATTATGATGTACGGATTTAGCCATGTTGGTATAATGAATAGTATTACAATATTTGGGCAGGATGAACATTTTTGCAACTCCACTGTTCTTTAAGTGCTTGAAGGCGTATGCGGGCATAGTATGGCATGTTACATATGCAATGTCATGTATTCCTCCCAAGTCTCAATCTATGATAACTTGATGTTTACAAGTGGGGTTTCTTCTGCATCTAGCTTTGTTTCCAGTTTAAGAACAGGTTTTTCTGAGACTGGGGCAGTTTTCTCTTCTTCCTGGTCTGGCAAAAGTTCAGCTTTATCATCATTCTTTTTCTTCTTCTTCTTAACAGTGACCACTTCAGTGTAGGTGACTTCTGAGATAGGCTCCACTAAGGGACCTTCTGAGATGGATTCAACATCTTCCTTCTCACCTTCTTGACCTTCCGCAGTGGTGCGCTGTTTTTCCTTCTTCTTAATTTTAAATGTTTCTTTATTAGGTGCTGCTTTCACTATGGTCTGCTTGAACCTTTCTCCAGACTGTTTGAGTCTCTCACCAGACTGCCTTATTCTTTCTCTCCTTTCTGGAGTCACTATTCTTGTGCGGATCCGGTTTACTTTTTTTCCAAAATTCTGTTTTGTTTTTTGCATACTCTCCTTAGAAAATGCTTTTTTGATATTATCAATTCGTTGCTTTCCAGATTTTTTCAGCCTTGAGGATCTGGATTCTTGAATTTCGTATTCTTCATCAGAGGAAAGGTCATTTGGTGGGTAGAGTTTATCCCTTAGAAGCCCATCCAGTGACGATTCTTTAGCAACACTCACTTTTGTAGGGCACTCAATATCTTCCTGTTGTAAAATAAAAATGTGAGAGTTTACAATCAGTTCTGGAAGTTAATTAAGCATAATAGATTAATAAGGCATGGGAAGCATAGAAAATAAATACTTGTGGAAAAAAAAATGTAACAGTTGTATATTTTGTTTTGTTTTATTAATTTTAAACCAACATGCAATTTTCAAATTACAGAATAAAAATGTACAGAAACATCTGATGAGATGCTTTATTTGTACATCGGTTTTATACCTGTAACCAGAAAAAATGATTCAATACATGCAAAAACAAAATCATATACGAATAGTGACTGTGAAGGGAGAAGTGCTCAATAGGGTAAAACCATAATATAAGAGGCAGTAAAAACAAGAGGTTTGCTCATCTTGGGTGGTTGTGTGAAGATCTAACCGCTATAAAGGTTTAGATAGCTAGATGCAGCTGACCCGTGACTGGGGAAAAATCCACCAGATGGAAATGACCAAAACAGGATAAAAACATTTAAAAATTGTCTGCGCTGCTGGAAAGAAGTCTCTTGCTGCTACATTCATAGAAGGTTCTTTATTATCCACTACACGATCAATGGCGTACTGACTTGTTTATCAAGTGTAAAAAAAACAACAGGTTATACACACTGGTACATTGAGATAGTTAGAGGGAACCTGTCACCCCCAAAATGGAAGTTGAGCTAAGCCCACCGGCATCAGGGGCTTATCTACAGCATTCTGTAATACTGTAGATAAGCCCCCGATGTATAATGAAAGATGAGATAAGGAGGTTATATTATACTCACCTGGGGGGCGGTCCCGAATGCGGTCCGATCCGATGGGCATCGTGGTTCGGTCCCGGGCCTCCCATCTTCATAGGATGACGTCCTCTTCTTTTCTTTATGCTGCGGCTCCTGCCTAGGCGTACTTTGTCTGCCATGTTGAGGGCAGAGTAAAGTACTGCAGTGCGCAGGCGCTGGGCATCTCTGACCTTTCCCAGCACCTGCGCACTGCAATACTTTGCTCTGCCCTCAACAGGGCAAACAAAGTATGCATGCACCGGAGCTGCGGCGTGAAGACAAGAAGAGGACGTGATTGTAAGAAGATGGGAGGCCCCGGACCGGACTGCGACGCCTGTCGCAGCGGGACCGCCCCTGGGTGAGTATAATCTAACCTCTTTTTCTCATCTTTCAGGTTACATCGGGGGCTTATCTACAGCATTACAGAATGTTGTAGATAAGCCCCTGATGCCGGTGGGCTTAGCTCAACTTCCATTTTGGCAGTGACAGGTTCCCTTTAAAGACCAAAATGGGGGCCAAAAACACTAGGTAACGAAGCACTGAGGGGTTGGGATTCAAATTCTAAAAGAGTCCTGGAAGACGGGAAGGAGGAAAAAAAGTGAGAAGAGTACCAGAAATAATCAATCAAAGAGTTGACGGGAAACATAGAAAAAGAGGAAGAGGGTCTAACTATATAAAATGAACCATTAAACATACCAGCAATGGAAAATTCCTCAAAGATGATTAAGAATTAATTAAAATAATATGTGAAGGAAGCGGAATTAGAACATAGGATAACATATAAAATATAAAAGAGAAAGGGAAGACTAATTGAGCTCTGGCAAAAATTAAGAGATCTCTGCAAAATGTTCAGTTTGTCTGATTTTTCTCTTTATAGGTATATTTTTGAGTAAAATGTAAATTGTTCTTTTATTCTGTAAACTTCTGACAACATGTCTCCGAATATCCAAGCAATAAATTTTGTATTTTTTTTCTGAAAAGGAGAAATTATCAAAATAAAAACAAACAGTGATTTCAGACCTCATATAATGCAAAGAAAACAAGTTCATAATAATTTAGAAACAACAAGAGTTCAGAAATCAATATTTTGTGGAACAACCATGATTTTTAATCACAGCTTTCATGCTTTCCACCAGTCTTTCACACTGTTTCTGGCGCAAAAATGTAAGCAGTTCTTCTTTGTTTGATGGCTTGTGACTATCCATCATCCTCTTGATTACATTCCAGAGGTGTTCAATGGGGTTCAGGTCTGGAGATTGGGCTGCCTATGACAGGGTTTTGATGTGGCGGTGTCTTAATTTTTGCCAGAGCTGTACATAGAGCTATGTTCGCAATTGAATGGAGAGAGGGGAAAAATATAACGCATGGATTGGTGAAGAGGTGGAGGAAACAAAAGGACATGGACAGGACAAAAGGAGAGTCAGTTGGTGAGGAGAGAGCACAGCGCTACAGGTGGCTGACCTGAAAGAAGGCTGAACCAATAGAAGTGTAAAATGGGAGTGTGAGTTCAAGGAAAGAGTTCAAACTACCAAATTGAGAATTCCAGCTTGGATGCAAGATTGCATTTGAAGTCTCCAATGAGAAAGAAACTTTGATAAAGTAGTAGGTAAGAAGACATAAAAATGTTGGGAGTGAAACAAATAAGGAAAATAGTGGTATAGAATGAAAGGGATAAGGAGGAAGTTCTGATTTGAAACACCAAAGTGAGAGGAGAGAATGTGATTGAGGAATAGGAAGAAATAAGCAGACAAGAGGTTTTTTGAGTGCTCTAGTTTAAAATAAATACGTAAGTGATGTAGAAAGTTAAATATGGGGTTTTAAGGAGAAACAGCGGTAGGAAGCGTAAGACGGCAGAAGCCGTGAATTAACGAGAAAACTAATTTTTGAAGGTGTGAAACTAAATAAAAACAGAAATTTATATAAGAAAAATATACATGGGCAGTAGTACAAATAAGTAATGTTGTCTTCTGATAACCTGAGTTGTGCAACATGAACATAAAGTTGTCATAAATATTATACTAATGTTTAAAAAGCTTCTCCTTTCAGCAGAGTGTATATGTGGGTACCCCTCACAGTGCGTTCATGGCAGACACCAGGTTAAAGGAGGATAATGCACATTGAACTATAATATGCGCGGCCCTTTGTTCCCTTGGGAGATAAACTGCTGCCATAGTGGTCTGGCTGCTTTGGGAAGTCAGGAAAGAACAAGTGTTTGGCTGAAGGTAATCTAATGTACATGTTTGGATAAATCTTGTTGGACAGACTGCAGTTCTTCGAAAGGGGCATTTACAGTGCAATAGAAGCGTGAATGAACGTTGTTAAAAACCCTTGCTTAACGATTATTTTGGTGTGCAAATAGGCTGTCGAACACTCTAATAATGAGCAATATGCTCGTTCATTGGGTGAAATGATGTTTTGTGAAGCATAAAAGATCATTGTTCTCAGCAGTGCATGATCCTGTGAAAACAGGACTCGTGCTGCGCATGTGCACTGAATGATCTAGCACAGCTTTGGTCTGCCTGGATAATCCATTCAAACAACCGCAGATTGGTAAAAGTTTACTGAATCAGGCGTATCTTATCGCTGATCAGTCCATGCAAATGAACCTTTATAACAAATCCACAAGGCAACAAAACAGAAATGAATGGTATATTGAAAGCTAAATTGTAAAATTTACACTCATCCTCTGAAAGAAACCAAAATGAATAGCTCACATTACCAGTGGCCTCCAGTGTAGATCTTTCCTTACTTTTTGTTCTCTCTGAATGCTTTCTCTTACAAAAGATTTATATATATCCATGCTCTAAAACTCACTGAATATCACAGGTGGGCAGTGAAACTTAATGCTGCATCTGCAGCCCAGCAGAAGCCAATGACCCACAGTAATCCTGGCCAAAGTGCAGCCCGCAGGCCACATCTGGCCCTTTTAGTTATAATTAACATGTTAATATACATTTTTAGCAGAATTAATTTTAGCCTATTGGTTTGACCCTCCATAATAATCAATTAATTGACCACCCCTGACCTACAGTATCATCATAATAAATCAGAGGCGGACATACCATTGCTGCAACCTGTGGAGCCACAAATTAACCCAAGAGGTAAGGAGTCCCATTTCTACTTCCAAAGCAGCTGGAATTTGGCATTATGATGAGCCATTGGATTGCAAAGGGCCAATGTGCTGTTCTTGCACATGACACTTTTCCGTCTGTGTCTGCCAGTGCAATATATAGTGTAATATTGTTAATATGGTAATTCTGTGGCAAAGATAGTAACTACTCTGATGACTCATAAACATAAAAAATAGCTCTTGTAAAGTTTAGTGAAAAAAAGTTGAATAATTCATGAAGAATATTAAAATAGAGGAGTGTATAGAGGTTGCAGTGCAATTAGAAAAAAGTGCAATATAAGGCGTATTGTGACTAATGGTACCATGCTGATATTGTAACACCCACCAGAGCAAAGTAACCTGAAAGTTATTTCACGACTGTAAGAGAAGCAAGGAATACAATTGTAGGAAAGGATATACTGGTTTAAATAAAGATGGATCAGCATATAAGACAGATTGCAAAAAATTTGAAGGAAAAAAAGATTTTTTCCACAATTTTTTGCTATTTTTATTTTTTATAAAATTTACTTTTTAAGATACTTTAATTACAAATGCAGTACAGAACAAGGGATTGGTGAAATCTGTTGACTTGGAAGTGAAATTGAAGTCATCGTATCTGTAAAATCCCCCTTACATATTAGATAGCTGTCAGTCGAACGATGCTTTGGCCGATCATTCAGCTTACTGACACCAGAGCTGACACTCCCATACACAGGATCGCTCGATCAGACAAGGACTCGAGTGTGCTCTATGTGAAAGCCCCTACTGACACATTGGCTGGAGCCTTATTTCCTGAAGATAATGTGATTGGAAGTCCAAAATTGGATATACTCGATTGACATCTCTCCCGACCCTTAGTTAGCTGGTGCTTCCATATTAAACCTGTCAATATCTGAGGGTTTGACCAACCTAATGTGTATGGGGGGGCTTTAAAACTCAGCTAAAATGATCTGTTACTCACAGTGTTATAGATTAGTCATTACAGTGTCTGCCATTTGATCAGTGCCAGTTTTAGGAAAAGTGGGGCTATGGGAAAAAGTTTAAATGCTCACATATTACACATCACACAGAAGCATTTTGGTTTAATTTACATGTGCTGAGTTCAGGCCGCTAAACGAGCGTGATCGACAATATTGAAGTCGTTCGATGCTTGTTTCCCAGCCTCTTTACACTGGCTGAGGAACAATGATGAGGACAGAACAATCACTAGTGGATCAATCTGTCCCCATACAGTATCATGCTATCAGCAGCATATCTGCAGTTTTCACTGGGCGATGTGCTGCTAAGAACACTGATTTTTGTTCCGGCATAAACAATCCAATCACTGGATGAATAGGCAGCATTTTACTTGTTTAGCATAATACACCCCATAGTCCTCCACATAGTATAATGCACCCCACAGTCATCCATACAGCATAATGTGCAACACAGTTCTCCATATTGTATAATGCACACCCCATAGTCCTCCATATAAAATAATGTGCCCCATAGTCCTTCATATAGTATAATATACTTGCAATAGTCCTTCATATAGTAAAATACACTCCAGTCCTCCATATAGTATAATACACTCCTCGTAGTCCTCCATATAGTATAATACACTCCCCAATGTCCTCTATATAGTATAATACACTCCCAGTCCTCCATATAGTATAATACGCTCCCCATAGTCCTCCATATAGTATAATACACTCTTTCATGGTGTACAATGCAGCCCCCATAGAATATACTGCAGACCCTTCATAGGGTATAATGCACCCCCCATAGAATATAATGAAGCCCTCTCACAGGGTATAATACAGTCCCCATAGAATATAATGCAGCCCCCCTCATAGGGTATAATGCAGCCCCCCATAGAATATAATACAGCCCCTCTCATATAGTATAATGCAGCCCCCATAGAATGCAATGTAGCCCCATCATAGAGTATAATGCAGCCCCTCACAGAATATAATGTAGCCCCCTCATTTAGTATAATGTAGCCCTCATAGAATATAATGTAGCCCCCTCATAGAGTATAATGCAGCCCCCCATAGAATATAGCAAAACCCCATCATAGGCTATAATGCAGCCCCCCTCATATGGTATAATGCAGCCCTCCATAGAATATAATGTATCCCCTTCATAGAGTATAATGCAGCCCCCATAGAATATAATGCATCCCCCTCATAAGAGTATAATGTAGCCCCCCTCATAGAAGATAATATATATATATTAATATATATAAAAATAAAATACTTACCTCTCCTCCTTGCTCCCTGCTGCTCCAGTCTGCACTGCTGTCTGCCCAGCACACTGCATGGTGTGCCAAGAAGTGCCACTGTGTCAGAGGCAGAGGGGGATGATGGGGGAGGGAACATCATCTGACGCTTTCTCCTCCATTTTTGCTTTCAACTGTATCAGCATCTATGCGGCACCCATAACGGCTGTGTGGTGGGCCGCTATTAGCGGTGCAACACTGGCTGGGGGCCCCTGGGGAGCGGGGGCCCTAGAAATATTCATTTCTCTTAAGTAGCGGCACACGTGACCGCCAGCAGCAGCAGGAAGCCGGCTCCTTACACTGCGCGCTACAGAAGAGCAGTGAATACTCACTCTTTGCATGCACAGTCCCGGTGAGTATTCTGGCAGCTGTGCTCTGCTTGAGAGCAACACATAATGTCCCTGCCATGCGCTGCTTGCAAGCATAAAGCAGTTGCTGGCACTGGAGCAGGACACTGCGAGGGAGCTTCGAGTAGGTAAGTTTAATGTTTTTTTTTTTAAATGTTTTCTGATGGGGCTATGCATACCAGGATGGAGATGGGAGTGGGGGCCAATTATCAGGATGGGGCCATGCATACCAGGGCCAGGGGTTGGGGGAAATCAAACCAGAATAGGGATGGGGCCCTAAATACTAGGATAGAGATGGGGCCATGCATACCAGGATAGGGATGAGGGGGCCATGCATACCAGGATATGGATGAGCAGCCATGCATACTAGGATGAGATGGGGGCCTTGCATACCAGGATGGGGATGGGGCCATGCATACCAGGGTAGGGATGATTGGGCCATGTGTATCAGGGTGGAGATGAGGGGACCATATATACCAGGATAGGGGATATTAAGTACAGAATTGATGACATTTTTTGCTTCAATTTTATTTTCCTAATTTACACCTCTAAAATCTAAGTGTGTCTTATGATCCAGTGCGTCTTATAGTCTGAAAAATAAGGTACAAAATGAAGTCCATCCACCAATTAAAAAGCCAAGAGGTGGATGTACAGGCAAAATATCCAAGTCAACAAGTCTGCTCATCACAAGGTCTATCAGTTCTGGCGTGACACACATGGCAGTGAAGGTGGCTCGTATGTTTCGTAATAGATTACACATGTCCATGCAAGCACAGTGTGATGCACATTACACAAGACTGGAATGGTGACCCATTTGTTGGCTCGAGTTTGCAGAGAAGTACAAAAAGAAAAGTAGAAAATTTGAAATGGGTGATTTGGAGACATTACTTGAAAATCAAAAGACTAGGCTCTGAGGGATGCAAATGGGTCTGGAAGAAACAAGGAAAAAAGGGCTAACCAATCATGAAATTGAAGGAACCGCAAAGTTCGGTGGAGGAAGCCTGATGATATGTGGTTGTTTCCCAGCCAAAGGCATTGGATACTTGATTAGGATTGATGGTGGTAGCAATGCTGGGCTATATGTGAGTACAAGACAAGTTACTTTGTACACTTGAGTAGTATGGGTATGAAAGGACAATATAGTGTTCTAGCAGGACAATGACCCGAAGCATACATTGAGACTGGCAAATAAATGGTTCAATGACAATGAAGTAGAGGTGCTGGATTGGCCCCCTCTGTTCCCAGACCTCAATCCAATCAGACACTTGTGGGTAGAGTTGAAAAAAAAGCATTATGCATACCCAAGTGAGTCAACCAGTTTTTACCAACTTTGGGAACGTGTAGAACCTGGGATCAGATTTCGGTTGAGACATGCTTGAATCTGATGGAGAGCTTTTCCAGAAGGATTCAGGCAAAGGTAGAATTAAAAAGTAATAAAATTTAGATTTTTAGGTGCAAAACCATAACAATGCAGTGACATGACAAAAATCTGCATAACTAATTATATGCTAAATAGTTGCTAATTAAATTCATGTATGAGATAGCCAAGATGATGCTAGTGTCATGTTCGAAGCAGTTGTGGATGGTGAGATATGGAGCCTGAAAATTTCAAAACATTGTTATCCTTTAGCTCATTAGTGTAACTGGCTTGGTCATCACCCACTCAGTTGTTTAGATGACTCTAAAGTTGTATGCCCCCAAATGACCCACATCATACATACAGCCACTGCGAAAGTAAACCAAACTTCTGATCTGGCTCTTTCTGTAATAATATTGCTCCAATACTGCTGTTTGGTCCTGGGATACACATAAAATAAATAAAAGCTGTTGTGTATTATTTTTCTACCCTTTCAAGGTTGAAGAGATAGTTAATTATTAGAAAAATGTGGAAGCTTTCTTCTAAACAATTTGCCAGTTTCAGTATTTTGCGATCTACTGTTATTTATTACAGGAGACTTGAAACAGTAACACAATTTGACATAACTGACCAAATAGCTCTCCCACTATGAAAGAGCCAAGTATGAAGTCCAAGGAAGTATAGCTGCAAAATGATATAGCTTGGTGACCCGAGTGAATGAATGATATAATGTATAGAAGGGAGGGTGCCATCAGAAGATTATCTATTCTTTCAATTAAGCTTTTCATTTATAAAAAAAAAAAATAATAATTTTTTTTCCTCAAATTTTTCATCTTATTACTTTTATAAAAAATATATTTTATAATATATTAAATTGTGCAATTTCCATTCAGGCTACTAAGGGCAAAATTTGTTCTATAGAGATAACTTTTTAGAAGTAACGGTAATTTTATTAACGTCACAGGCAAAATTACAATGAAGGGTATTGCCTATATGCAGACAATGGAAGATCACACTATCCAAAAGGGTCTTTTTTCCGGCGGGATCCCCCTCCTCGGCCATCCCCTGAGCTGGTAAGCTAATCTGTTACTTTCCACCAATGTTTTCTATATTGCGCTCAGTGTGACCCGTTCGGATCACTGTGCTATTTACCGCTGATTAGCTTGCTACTTTACTTGGGTACAGCACACTTTGTGCTTTTCAGTTTTATACGCAATAACTGCTTAGTGTCGGGCGCCTTGAGGAGTGGGTTCTCCCCCCCCTACCTCTGTTATCTGTTGGAACTTATATACCCTGTATATTACTGATATTTTTAATGTTTGTATTAATAAAGAGCTGTTTATCCATATGCTCCGGTTTCTCCTATTTTCTTATGTGTATTATATGGAGCGGATTTGATCCGTCTGGTCTTTCTTAACACACTTGTGTTTTGTCCAGACTGATATGATTTTGGGATTTGTAGTATTATGAAGAGAAATGTGGCTGATAATTATAGGGGTAGCTAACGATTTGGCAAGTAAACGAAATAAAGGAATTTAGAATTTTGGGCTTCTGTCACATGATGGAAAACAAATATTGCTGATGAGCTACACTGACTTTAATCAGGACTTTTGGGTTTCTGTCATGGTATCAACTATTTTACTCAAAATAGAGCATTAAGCTGTGCTATTTTTTCCGGCATATTTGACAGTTCTGTACAATTTACTGTACTGTCAAATGTCAGAGTTGATCACTGCTAGAAATAATGCTTCTAGAGCTCCAGCATTAGATGGAGTATGCCACATTATTTTTCTCTTTGTTAAAAGTTGTATGGAATCTGTCAGAAAAATCCCGTATACAAAATTGGAAGTATCTGGAAATACAGTAAGATACTATACATGGCCATGTGCATTAATATTTTTTTTTAGGTGTGAGGGTGAAGGTAATTTAAGCTGAGGGCATCATTCAGACATTTGTCCATTTCTTGTACATGGAAAAAAATTGAGTGATTTTTTATCAGTGTTAGGTCAGGGTTAGGTCCGTTTCTTCAATCAAGGTTTCATCAGTTTTTCTCAAATGCAAACAAAATAATAAAAAATCTAAGCTTGTCCTACCCATTAAAAGGTAAAGAAATGTACATCCAAGGGCTTTCCAATTTGACTTCAATCAAAAATGGAAAAATCTTCCATTTTGTTTCAATTTTTAGAGACACTTAGGCCGTGTTCATCAAAGGGATCAAATGTCACTAGCGACTTTTGGCATTCTCAGGCCAGTTTCGCACAGATTTTCCAAAATTGGCAGAGCTCAAGAAGGATAGGGGTATACTTCTATAGCCACTCTAATTCACAGCAAGCTGTGGTGCTTTTTATACCAGAAATCTTATTACAGGCTTTGAATGGAGTAAGGTTTGTGGCAAGGTGCATGTCATTCATCAGATGGTCCTAATATATTAACATAGTAACATAGTAACATAGTTAGTAAGGCCGAAAAAAGACATTTGTCCATCCAGTTCAGCCTATATTCCATCATAATAAATCCCCAGATCTACTTCCTTCTACAGAACCTAATAATTGTATGATACAATATTGTTCTGCTCCAGGAAGACATCCAGGCCTCTCTTGAACCCCTCGACTGAGTTCGCCATCACCACCTCCTCAGGCAAGCAATTCCAGATTCTCACTGCCCTAACAGTAAAGAATCCTCTTCTATGTTGGTGGAAAAACCTTCTCTCCTCCAGACGCAAAGAATGCCCCCTTGTGCCCGTCACCTTCCTTGGTATAAACAGATCCTCAGCGAGATATTTGTATTGTCCCCTTATATACTTATACATGGTTATTAGATCGCCCCTCAGTCGTCTTTTTTCTAGACTAAATAATCCTAATTTCGCTAATCTATCTGGGTATTGTAGTTCTCCCATCCCCTTTATTAATTTTGTTGCCCTCCTTTGTACTCTCTCTAGTTCCATTATATCCTTCCTGAGCACCGGTGCCCAAAACTGGACACAGTACTCCATGTGCGGTCTAACTAGGGATTTGTACAGAGGCAGTATAATGCTCTCATCATGTGTATCCAGACCTCTTTTAATGCACCCCATGATCCTGTTTGCCTTGGCAGCTGCTGCCTGGCACTGGCTGCTCCAGGTAAGTTTATCATTAACTAGGATCCCCAAGTCCTTCTCCCTGTCAGATTTACCCAGTGGTTTCCCGTTCAGTGTGTAATGGTGATATTGATTCCCTCTTCCCATGTGTATAACCTTACATTTATCATTGTTAAACCTCATCTGCCACCTTTCAGCCCAAGTTTCCAACTTATCCAGATCCATCTGTAGCAGAATACTATCTTCTCTTGTATTAACTGCTTTATTAAGAGCATCTGACTCCAACATGTCCACTTATAAACACTAATATCAGCAGCAATAGTCTTGTTGAATCAGGGCCTTAGTCTTCAAAAAACCACAGACATGCGAACAGCCCCACAGACTATAATGAGTACGTATTCTATACATATTCCACATGGGTAGAACATGTAAATGAATGTCTGAATGAGGCCTAATTTGGTTAAAGGCTAAACTGTAACAAGTATAAAAGAAACAATTGAACCATAACAATTTACGGTATGTATACTTTATGTGCATGTTAGTCCAGAATCAGAAACAGCACTAAATGTATTGCTTTCTTAATATTATTACACACACTAGAACTTATCAAAATCGTTGTGGTTTATAAAGAAATCAAACTAGACTTTTGTAAGTCCTCTACACTCCTAAAATGAATGATGGACTAGGATTCCCTAGTGTGGCTAAATGATATAAAGCTGCCACTATTTCCCAGCGAGCTTTGTTATGCAACTATTCACATATGTCTATGTGGCCATGACTATTCCAGAAATGCACCCCTTTCCGACTCATCCATACTGCGTCTCCATACCTACCTTCGGTATCAGACTACATCATTCCCTTAAGATTCCAACTTTAAGTTGGCTGTGGCCAAACAAATTCCACAAAATGTGTCAGTTACTCACGCTATCCCACACATGGATGCTTTTTTGAGGAGATACAAGAAACTAAAAATGACCTGAGGCTTAAAAATGGGATCTCCTTTTTGTATTACTACAGAAACATTCTCCATACACTCTCTGCTTTTGAGATGACTAGTTATTCTAGTCCAAATGCAAAAGCCTAATTTCCCTCCTTTATAAATAAATTATAGCCCACCCTAAGTCTCTCTACAAGCGTATATCAATAAATGTCATCAAGACCTTGGAATAACCACTTATAATGCCAATCATCAATCCATATGGATTTCAGTCTCCTATTGCACTGTGAATATTACCGCCATGACAACAGCATATAAAGCCCCTATGTAATGGTACCTAGTCTCCAGTTGCACAGCACATGCAGTGCCACATAAACCGGCTTCATGTTTTAGAGGATGTTCATTAGAATATGTTCTACATACATACATACATGGTGGTTCTGCCCCAATCTGACCAGATTCTGGAGCTTGGTCTTTGGTCTCTTATAATATGCGAAAACCCAAAAGTGGCCTGTATACATTTAAAAGCTGCCTTCCTTAACTCATCCCAATGTAAACTCTTCACTGTTCCTTTACTAGCTGCCAGACAAATGCACATTCTTAGAAAAGGTCAGCTTATAATAATAATAATAATAATTTTATTTATATAGCGCCAACATATTCCGCAGCGCTTTACAAATTATAGAGGGGACTTGTACAGACAATAGACATTACAGCATAACAGAAATACAGTTCAAAACAGATACCAGGAGGAGTGAGGGCCCTGCTCGCAAGCTTACAAACTATGGGGAAAAGGGGAGACACGAGAGGTGGATGGTAACAATTGCTTTAGTTATTCGGACCAGCTATAGTGTAAGGCTCAGGTGTTCATGTAAAGCTGCATGAACCAGTTACCTGCCTAAGTATGTAGCAGTACAGACACAGAGGGCTAATACTGCATAAAGTGTATGAGAACATGATGCGAGGAACCTTTTTTTTTTTTTTTTTTTTAATTATAAATAGGCCACACAGGGATCAGCTTGATAATTTCTGCCCGAATGAGTATCTTACCAGTAGCCTCCCCAACTCCAGATACTAATTTATAGAAGATTTGACTCTTATGGTCTTATGGATTTGCTAATCTATCTCCAAATCTTCCCAACCCTATAAAGGCACAGGGCCTTGCGAATAATAAATACTACCAAAACTGGGAGGGGGCCCTATCACATCTTCACAGTTTATTATCTAGATAATTTCTTAAAGTGTTATTCCAATTTCTGTCTTTCATGTCCGAGACGGGAATAACTGCTGCAAGGAACCAGCCAAGATGTGGGTTATAAGTAACAACCAAATACAGCTGCGTGACTCGGTTTTCGTAACTTCTATAGAAATGAATGTGAGTTACGGAGACAGTGTAGTAAAGCGAGCTATGCTGTTAGGGTACGTGCACACGATGAGGATTTTGCTGTGGATCGGCAGCGTTTTCGCAGCTGCGGATCCGCAGCAGTTTCCCATGAGTTTACAGTACAATGTAAACCTATGGGAAACAAAAAACGCTGTGCACATGCTGCAGAAAAAAACACGCGGTTTACATTCCGCAGCATGTAATTTCTTTCTGCAGATTCCGTAGCGGTTTTACAACTGCTCCAATAGAAATCCGCAGTTGTAAAACCGCAGTAAAACTGCGGCAAATCTGCGGTTTTCCACTGCGGATTTATCAAATCTGCTGAAATCTGCTGCGGAAAAATCCGTAGAGGACCAGAATACGTGTGCACATAGCCTTAGTGGAAATCTTGAGTTGCAGAAACAGTGTAGTTCGCTGTGCTATCCTGTTTACTTAATTCACATTAATTTCTATAAAAGTTATGCAAACAGGATAGTGAAGCTGTGTTCAACTGTTTTTGTACCTAGAAGCAATGTCTCCGCCATGAATGGTAATGATGGGACATAGAATGTAGAATGTAAGTCCGCAAGGAGAAGGTCTTCTCCCCTCTGTACCAGTCTGTCACTGTAAATTTGTTTACTGTAAATGATATCTATAACTCTGTATGTAACCCCTTTCTCATGTACAGCACCATGGAATTAATGGTGCTATATAAATAAATAATAATAATAATAATAATAATGGGACACACCCTTTAACTTCTTCCTTATGAATATATCAATTTTATTCTTTGACTGTAAATTGCTCTGCACAACCTGCCTTAACGTAAGTCTTCTTGAGTTCGACTTGACCGTCACTTTATGATTAGCTAAACTTGACTGTATGTTTCACAATTTAATTCTCAATCTGCAAAAGTTAATGTTAATATGAATATCAGTTTTTTTCTTATCTGTGCTAAAATGTTACTCTAAAATTTATGAGAAAATTAAAAAAAAAATTGAAGATATTTTTTAAAGTTCAGATGATGTATAGCAGAGATACCATCAAATCATATAGGTTGGAAATAATGGAAGCCTAAATATGGTCACCCGAAAGACAGGCTGAGCTTGTCACATCATACATCAGAGTTGCATCATAATTTTTATATTACATAAAAACTAAGTCAAATGTATGTGTTTTTTTAACACACAAAAAATGGACTAAAATATATTATTTCTTAGTAAGGCTCCTACCAAATATGGCGGAAAGATAACTGCGTTTTTCTCTCTGTGCTATATATATGCATATTTATATTTATATGGCTTTAACTGTCTCATGTTACCATTCATCACGGCAACAAATAGGGCAAGCTGGTCAGCAGTTAATTCTTCTCAGCCTGGTGATGAAAATGAGTGCATCTAAATATAGAATACATGATCAGAACCTTTCCCCCATATACTGACTGCAAAACAGTCACATGCCATTGGTCCCAAGTTACAAGTTGCTTAAAGTTATATTTTTTATAGGCTTTATTGTAGCCTAAAATATGTTTTAGACTTGCAAAAAAAGTGTGAAAAGATGTAAGAATTGCAAGCTAATAAATAAAAATGTGGAATATCATAATATAAAAAAAATAGAAATACTCTTTAAAACTGAATTCTCTGAACAGTTTTTTGCAAGATGAGATATAATCCTCACAAAGCATTCAACTTCAACCCCTGACAATTGAGTTGGTTTCATTACCTGGAAAATGACAACTCTAAATTTGTTCTTTCTCAGCATCTCCTCCTGCTTGGATTCTACTTTTAGGACCTGGTCACTCTGTTTATCGACCCGAGATCTTACATCTTTCACATTGGAGCTTACTTTACGGGTCTTCTCAAGTAATTTGTTAACAGTGTAGGTGGTATTGCTGTGCGCCTGTGCAAGCTTCAGTAGGTCAATCTGGATCGTCTTGATGGCATTCTCCATTTCTCTGTGACGTTCTTCAATTCTTTTCTGGCTGGCTTGCACAGTCTCCACAATGGTAGCTACTTTGTCAAGAACAGTAACAATTGTTAAGGCAGAATCGTGGTCTTCATCATCTTCAGATACAACTGACAAACGGTTGAGGTTAATGCTATCAGGAGTCGTTTCACGATGATCCATGATGAGATGTTTGCAGGAGCTGAAGTCCTCAGGGTACTGTTTGGGACTTGAGAAGCAATTCTGGCATCGGAGCAGAGAGACAGCTGCCTCAGTAGACCTTCAACATGAAATGGAAAGCTCCACCCCAGGAGGCTGGGAAGACATTTATAACTACTCATCGTTCAAGCACTGTGGTGAACATACCTCATGAAATAGCAAACCACTAAAATTAGGAAGCATGCTCTGAGTAATAAATCCATGAAAGAAAATACTGTGGACTAGTTAACTGAAATATCCAGACCATCTGTTGAATGAGGGTGAATGAATAAGGTATTAGAACTGGTTAGCATGGTGTATAAAAACACTATCTTACTGCGACCTGTACCCAAATCAAGTTGTTATGTCTTCCAGTACATATTTTAACATGATCCCTATCAAATATTCAGTGCAGCATACACATCCATTGACATAAAGCTGGCTAGCTATTTAGGGTAGGCATCATTACTACGGTATCTATTAAAAAACATTCTGCACTGAGGGGAAAACATTTTTTTTTATTAAAGCAGCCTTTTATTTTTGTAATGGTGTTCAAATAAACATATGTATGCTGATCAACAGTTTCAAATTTTATTTTACATGAATTTTAACATTTATCTAAATGTAACAAAAGTATTGTGCGGACCTTAATGTAAGAGCCAAGGAAATATTTTCTCCCAGTAGTATTAAATGCTATATTTTGTATTAAAAAAGGAAGGAGTTCTTTTTCAAGGGTCTGTGATGGCATGGGAGCAATGGGGATTGTTTGTGTGGTGCCTATTTTTTGGTGCCCAATTATCGTGTTTTACTTCAATGGTGTAGAAAATACAGATAGTCACAGACACAATCAACTAAAAATAAATAAAAAGATAATACAAAACAGTTACAGGTAATGACACCACAGAACAATGCACCTACTGCAATCCCTGGCCCCTGAAGACAGACTCCCTAATTTCAGGATTAGAAACCATAGAACATATTTAACGTGTTACCACTACTCACAGAATACAATTCACATATCATGCGATAGCCAGTGTTTTAAAAAAAATGTCCATAACTAATTCTATAAAACATTGAAATATCTATTAAACACAGTGTCTTCTATGAAGCTTGGTAAGAAAAAAAACTGTAAACATTGTTACCTTTAGCTCATGCCTGGTTTGTAGGGTATTTCTTACATAGTTTTCAGGTTTGTTCATTATCTACAACCACAGGAGGCCTGAGCCTGTGTTCCATAGGAGCAACCAATCTTGGGGATGTAGTGAACATTTCATCCGCCATTTTTTTTTCAAGACATTGGAGGTTCAGGTTCGATTTACAGTCTTTTCTCACACTAAAGTATCACATATCAGTTTACAAAATGTATCCCGAAATAATTTTTATTATACTTTATCGACCTTTGACCTTTCCTCAGTTAACACATTTTTGCCCAATTTGTGGCTGGAACCCAAATGCTATTAAAAATTGAGATGTTGTTAGAACAAAATATGGGTGACTAACCACCATGCGAAAGCACACACAGAAAAATACTAAAATGCATTTGTTGGAAAAAGAATATAAAAACAAAAAAAAAAAAACAAGAAACATAATGAAAGCTGTATCAGTCCATTGCTGCCAGAGCTGATGTTTTGCACGTACAACAGACAACCAACAAAGCTAAACTATAAAATGTCCAAAAATAAGGCCTCTGAAATAAATATTTCCATTCTTTAAAAAAAGATATAATAAAAATGTACAGCACATGGTCAATGTAAGTATAAAAAATAAACAAGAAGAATACAGAAAAAAACACTGAGGCTACACCATCCGGGATGAAGCATCTGAAGTGAAGTGACCAAGATTTTGCTTCTGTCGACGTCCTCTGTTGTTTTTCGGACATTTCCTGTAAGTGAAAACAGTCTTTTAAGTAACATTATTGTATTAAAAACAGTCTTCAGAAGTAACATACATAATACTGAGCAATCACATAGCTAAAGCAGTGCATACATCTGTCCTAGTATCACGGCACAAGGAGCTCTAGAGCTTTTCTACACCTAGGCTGTTTGCTTGATATAAACCAAGGGCCCCAAACATGTGGTCCGTGAGCACCAGAGATCCAGAGACAATCGCAGCCAGTTCCAGTGGGCGGCCACTGCTTCTTTTCAGCTGAATATGCATGCTAGGACACACATTCAATTGAAATGTATCGCGGCATAGAAATCAGCTGACTGCACCACAAGACCAGCCACCGGCAATTCAAAGGCTTGCAGCTGACATCGGCGCGCACGTTGCGGACAGGGTATGACGTCACTGCCGTGCGCCGCCTTGGCTGTGGAGCAGAAGAGAATGTGGTTCACCGTGGTAGCAGGGACAGGTGAGAAGAATCCTTTTCTTTATTTTTCTTATTAATGTGTATGTGAAGAGCAGCATAATTGGGGACTTTATTACAAGATGGGGACTGGGATGGGTCAATACTATAAGATGGGGACCAGGATGAAACATAACTACAAGATAGAGATATTACTACAAGATGGAGTATTTCCCGAGTATTTTTTAGTGCTCGGGGATTTAGTTTTCATCGCCTCAGCTGAATGATTTACAGCTACTAGCCAGCATAAGTACATGTGGGGGTTGCCTGGTTGCTAGGGAATCCCCACATGTAATCAAGCAGGCTAGTAGCTGTAAATCATCCAGCTGCGGAGAAAAAACTAAATCCCCGAGCACTAAAAAATACTCGGAAGGCACCAGAGCGTGCTCGGGAAATCTCGAGTAACGAGTATATTCGCTCATCACTAGTTGTCATTTTCTGAGACCCCAAACTTTTTATTTTTCTGTTAATGGAGCTGTGTGAGAGCTTGCTTTTTGTGCCCTGAACTGAGATTTTTATTGATAATATTTTGGGGTATAGATGACATCTTAATAACTTTTTATTGCTTTTTGGGGGGCGGAAATGCAATGACCAAGCAATGGCAATGTTTGCCTTATGTTTTTTTTTCTTTTAATGTATGGTTTCAATCATTAGAAATTTTCATAGATCTGACCTTTTTTGGACATGATGATACCATACATGTGAGATATGTGTCCAAATATATTATTATTATTATTTATTGTTATAGCGCCATTTATTCCATGGCGCTTTACATGTGAGGAGGGGTATACATAATAAAAACAAGTACAATAATCTTAAACAATACAAGTCATAACTGGTACAGGAGGATAGAGGACTCTGCCCCCGAAGGTTCGCAATATTGGGCACATATCTCACATATCTATCATCTGTGTATGTATATATATATATATATATATATATATATATTTATTATTATTATTATACATTTTTATAGCGCCATTTATTCCATGGCGCTTTACATGTGAATACGAGGCAAATATAGACAAATACATTAAACATGAGCAGATAACAGGCACACGGGTACATAAGGAGGGAGGACCCTGCCCGTGAGGGCTCACAGTCTGCAGGGGATGGGTGATGAAACACTAGGAGAGGGTAGGGCAGGTTGCGCGGCGGTTCAGTAACTTCAGGATCACTGCAGGCTGTAGGCTTGTCGGAAGAGATGAGTCTTCAGGTTCTTTTTGAAGGTTTCTATGGTAGGCGAGAGTCTGATATGTTGGGGTAGAGTTCCAGAGTATGGGGCAAGCACGGGAGAAGTCTTGGATGCGCTTGGGGGAAGAAGAGATGAGAGGGGAGTAGAGAAGGAGGTCTTGAGAAGATCGGAGGTTGCGTGTAGGTAGGTACCGGGAGACCATGTCACAGATGTATGGAGGAGAAAGGTTGTGGATGGCTTTGTATGTCATTGTGAGGGTTTTGAACTGGAGTCTCTGGGTGATATGAAGCCAGTGAAGGGCTTGACATAGGGGAGAGGCTGGGGAATAGCGGGGAGACAGGTAGATTAGTCGGGCAGCAGAGTGTAGGATGGATTGGAGCGGTGCCAGAGTGCTAGAGGGGAGTCCAGAGAGTAGGAGGTTGCAGTAGTCGAGGCGGGAGATGATAAGGGCATGCACTAGCGTTTTTGCGGTGTCGCGGTCAAGGAAAGCACGGATCCGGGAAATATTTTTGAGTTTGAGACGGCAGGAGGAGGCAAGGGCTTGGATATGTGGCTTGAAAGAGAGGGCAGAGTCGAGGATCACCCCGAGGCACCGGGCGTGTGGGACTGGGGAAAGTGAGCAGCCATTGACATTGATGGATAGGTCTGGTGGAGGGGTAGAGTGAGATGGGGGAAAGATGATGAATTCTGTTTTGTCCATGTTCAGTTGTAGAAAGCGAGCAGAAAAGAAGGCTGAAATAGCAGACAGACAGTGCGGGATTTTTGTAAGTAAGGAGGTGAGGTCAGGTCCGGATAGGTAGATCTGCGTGTCATCAGCGTAGAGATGGTACTGCATACCATGGGACTCTATGAGCTGTCCCAAGCCAAAAGTGTAGATGGAGAAGAGTAGGGGTCCTAGAACAGAGCCTTGAGGAACACAGACTGACAAGGGGCGAAGTGAGGAGGTGGTGTGGGGGAGGGAGACACTGAATGTTCGGTCTGTCAGATATGATGAGATCCAGGAAAGGGCCAAGTCTGTGATGCCAAGAGATGAGAGAATTTGTAGCAAAAGTGAGTGGTCCACAGTGTCAAAGGCAGAAGACAGGTCCAGGAGAAGGAGGACAGAGTAGTGTCGCTTGCTCCTGGCAGTTAGTAGGTCGTTGGTGACTTTAGTTAGGGCAGTTTCAGTTGAGTGATGGGAACGGAAGCCTGATTGTAACCGATCAAAGAGGGAGCAGGAGGAGAGGTGGGAGGACAGTTCAAGATGGACGTGTTGCTCCAGCAATTTGGAGGCATAAGGGAGAAGAGATATCGGGCGATAGCTAGACACAGATATATATATATATATATATATATAGCAACAGTCAAACTCAGCCACAAAGGTGAGGTTGTGGAAGACAATAATTTCATGTCACTGGTCATACACATCACAAGACTGAGACACACGCTAATTAAACTGCATTAGCAAAGACTTCTCTGGCAAAGATTTCAAAGGCCAGGGTTTTAAGAGTTCAAGTTCATTTGAAAAAGCACAAAGAAATGGGCAACATTGAGAACCATAGACACAGAGGTCGGTAAAGGAAACTTTGACCAGCAGTGCAATCAGCTCAAAACTTTCAGCAACAAATGGGACATGGAAAAATTTAGGACAAAAAGTCATACCTTTGACATGAAAACAAGGTAATCCAATGCCTCCCAACTTTTAATGAACGCAAAGAAAGCAGCAAATTTTAGGCCACATCCCTGACTACACCCATTCACAACTAGTCACACCCATATCCCCACCTCACTCACTCCCATTTAGCACTGCTGATCACACTGTTTCACAAACAATAATTATAAACTGGTCACGCAGTGCTCCATACTGTATAATGGCCCCACATGATGCTCAATACTGTATAATGGCCACACATGATGCTCAATACTGTATAATGGCCACACAATGCTCCATACTGTATAATGGCCCCACATGATGCTCAATACTGTATAATGGTCACACAGTGCTCCATACTGTATAATGGCCCCACATGATGCGCAATACTGTATATTGGCCACACAGTACTCCATACTGTATAATGGCCCCACGTGATGCTGCGTACAGTATAATGGCCACACAGTGCTCCATACTGTATAATGGCCACACATGATGCTCAATACTGTATAATGGCCACACAGTGCTCCATACTGTACAATGGCCCCACATGATGCTGTGTACAATATAATGGCCACACAGTGCTCCATACTGTATGATGGCCCCACATGATGCTCAATACTGTATAATGGCTACACAGTGCTCCATACTGTATAATGGCCCCACATGATGTGCAATACTGTATAATGGCCACACAATGCTCCATACTGTATAATGGCCCCACATGATGCTCAATACTGTATAATGGTCACACAGTGCTCCATACTGTATAATGGCCCCACATGATGCGCAATACTGTATATTGGCCACACAGTACTCCATACTGTATAATGGCCCCACGTGATGCTGCGTACAGTATAATGGCCACACAGTGCTCCATACTGTATAATGGCCACACATGATGCTCAATACTGTATAATGGCCACACAGTGCTCCATACTGTACAATGGCCCCACATGATGCTGTGTACAATATAATGGCCACACAGTGCTCCATACTGTATGATGGCCCCACATGATGCTCAATACTGTATAATGGCTACACAGTGCTCCATACTGTATAATGGCCCCACATGATGTGCAATACTGTATAATGGCCATACAATGCTCCATACTGTATAATGGCCCCACATGATGCTCAATACTGTATAATGGTCACACAGTGCTCCATACTGTATAATGGCCCCACATGATGCGCAATACTGTATATTGGCCACACAGTACTCCATACTGTATAATGGCCCCACGTGATGCTGCGTACAGTATAATGGCCACACAGTGCTCCATACTGTATAATGGCCACACATGATGCTCAATACTGTATAATGGCCACACAGTGCTCCATACTGTACAATGGCCCCACATGATGCTGTGTACAATATAATGGCCACACAGTGCTCCATACTGTATGATGGCCCCACATGATGCTCAATACTGTATAATGGCTACACAGTGCTCCATACTGTATAATGGCCCCACATGATGTGCAATACTGTATATTGGCCACACAGTGCTCCATACTGTATAATGGCCCCACATGATGCTGCGTACAGTATAATGGCCACACAGTGCTCCATACTGTATAATGGCCACATATGATGCTCAATACTGTATAATGGCCACACAGTGCTCCATACTGTATAATGGCCCCACATGATGCTGCATACAGTATAATGGCCACACAGTGCTCCATACTGTATAATGGCCCCACATGATCCTGCGTACAGTATAATGGCACACATGATGCTGCGTGCAGTATAATGGCCACACAGTGCTCCATACTGTATAATGGCCCCACATGATGCAACGTACAGTATAATGGCCACACAAGATGCTCCATACTGTATAATGGCCACACATGATACTCAATACTGTATATTGGCCACACAGTGCTCCATACTGTATAATGGCCCCACATGATGATGCGTACAGTATAATGGCCCCACAGTGCTCCATACTGTATAATGGCCACACATGATGCTCCATACTGTATAATGGCCACACATGATGCTCCATACTGTATAATGGCCCCACATGATGCTCAATACTGTTTAATGACCCCACATGATGCTCAATGCTGTATAATGGCCACATATGACGATGCCAGTGTACAGTCGGGGCTGTAGATGTGTCCCAGCAGCTCTGCTTACATTGCAGGCAAAGATTTCATCACCCGCTGTCCACACTGCTGCCTCACAGATCCTGCACATTGAAATGTAGCCCAGCTCTGCAAACTCTGCATACACTCATATATATATATATATATATATATATATACTGTGCATATGACTAACAGGCTGCACTAGATTGCTCTAACTGCTCCCACCACTCCTGATTATAATGTCTTGTACTGTAAGCACAGCAGGGCCAGCTGCATGTATATGTGCAACACACACACATACCTCAGAATGTCCTCTCTCCCTCTCCACCGACACAGAAGAAGAAGATGTGGAGGGGCGTGGCCTAAAACAAGGGGGCATGTCGGCTGCTTCTCCTGATGGCTGTGTGGGAAAAGTAGAGTCCTGTGCGGGACTGCGGGGCACAGCCTCAAAATCAGGACAGTCCCGCAGTATGAGGGACGGTTGGGAGCTGTGCAATCCATATCAAATATTTGAGAAAAACTAGGACCTGGGGTGCAGAAAAATGGCAGTAGGATCTAGACTGATGTGTCAAAATGTGAAATATCTGTCTGTAACGATAATGAGTGCAAGCAACAGTGACGCCTGGTGGAGATTCCAAACAAGCAACTTTGAGGCTGCATGTCAGCAAATGGAGTTGGGGATTTGGCCAAGATTTATGTTGTCTTCAATGCTAAGAAATACAGGCAGATACTTATCCATCATACTATACCATCAGGAGAGAAATTACTTGGCTCCAAAGTTATTCTGTGGCAAGACAACAAGCTAATGTCATTAATAAGTCACTATATTCAGTGTGAAGAAGAACAAAGAGGAAGTGATTATATGACCCCACAGAGTCCTACTCTTAACAGCATCGAGGCTGTCTGGGATTGCAAGGAGACAGATGGCTTTGCACAAGCCCTGCATCATTAGAAGATCTGAGATTAGTTGTACAAGACGTTTGGAACAACCTCTGTTCTGAGTTCTTTCAAAAACTGTGTGCAAGTATACCTTGAAGAATGGATACTGTTTTAAGGCATTGGATGGTCACATCAAATATTGATTTGATTTAGTTTTAATTTTATCGGTCACTTTACATTTTGTTATTTGATAAGGATATACTATATTCACTTCTATTTCTGAAAGCATTCTTACTTTGTAGCATTTTTCCACACCTGCCTAAAACTTGTGCACATTGCTCTTAGCTGTGTAAGCACTCTCTGTCTTCCTTCTCTTTATCAGGGATACCAGCAAACAAAGAAATATGTACATAGCAATTTAAAAGGTGAGAAAGCCTCCAAGTTATTAGGGAGGGCAGATTCCAAAGGCTGTATTGTATCAGAGTATAGATACAAGGTAGAGCACACATGACAATCTGCACAAGGAGGGCGAAATCACACATTCTGCTTGTCATTATGGAGAGAGGAGACCAAAGCACACTCTCCAAGGAACAGAGGGGGGAATCATGAACTCCTCAGCACGAATGTCTGTCAGCAGAAAGGAGAAGATCTTCGTCATGAGCTGCAATTGGGAGAAAGAAGTACAGGAATGAAACTGTACTAGTATATGAGAGCTAGTGAAGACTGTCGTATACTGGACACACAGACGTCACATCCAGTATGTGTTACTGGTTTGGCTATTATCCAAAGTCATGTGACAAGGCTCCTTAAAGGGTCGACATTGATTTGTAGGATTGCTACCTTACAAAAGGTGGCACTAGAGTTCTAGTTCTCTTCCTCTCTGAAGAGACA
Organism: Ranitomeya imitator; assembly: GCF_032444005.1. Lineage (NCBI taxonomy): Eukaryota > Metazoa > Chordata > Amphibia > Anura > Dendrobatidae > Ranitomeya > Ranitomeya imitator. The sequence goes on from NC_091287.1 coordinate 246,522,477, forward strand.
ATTTGCATAATTAGCATATTTCCCAGAGGAGCAATGCAGCTTTAAGTCTCCTCATCTTGGCATCCTTAGCATGTCAATCTCCGCAAGGAGAAAGGATACTTCTAGGATTACTTGTAGAAACATGTTCACATGGTAATAGCTGGAATATAGGAAAGGAAGGATGCAAACTGCATATTGAGGGGATCTGAAAATGAATTACAGAACTACATACTGCAACTAGCCTAACAAAACCACTAACATATTTTTGTCAAATATAGCCCTATTTTATGCTTCCATGTCTAAAAGTCCAGTAGCTTTATGAACAATCATATATAGAGGAATTGAAATCAGTGCTAAAACATCTTCATTTAGACTAAGCATACACAGTAAAACAAAAAAATGTAGTAAATCCCCCATAAATATGTACCTTGTTATGCACATAACAATAGCAACTATAATGGCGATCTGTACGGCTCCAATGATGGCTGCAATGAGGACGTGGGTGAGCTTTTGTCTGCTTGGCACCACATAAAGTATGTTGAAATCTGTTTTGTCACAGTATTGACCTGTGTATCCTGATTCACACCTGGTGAGGAAAAAAAGATTTATTAATCACTTTATGGTGTCATCACACTACATATACTTGTGACTTGCTTGCTTCATCTATCTATCTTTCTATCTATCTATCATCTATCTATCTATCACATATCTCTATCTATCTATCTATCTATCTATCTATCTATCTATCTATCTATCTATCTATCTATCTATCTATCTATCCCATATCTATCTATCTATTTATCACATATCTATCTATCTGTCTATTATATCATCTATCTATAAATCTATATTTATCCCATATCTATCTATCTATCTATCTATCTATCTATCTATCTATCTATCTATCTATCTATCTATCTATCTATCTATCTATCTATCTCATATCTATCTATCACATATCTATCTATCTGTCTATTGTATCATCTATCTATCTATTATCTATATATCTATTATATCATCAATCTATAGATCTATCTATCAATCTCTCTATCCATTATCTATTTATCTATCTATCTATCTCATATCTATCTATCACATATCTATCTATCTGTCTATTGTATCATCTATCTATCTATCTATTATCTATATATCTATTATATCATCAATCTATAGATCTATCAATCTCTCTATCCATTATCTATCTATCTATATATCTGTCTATCTATTATCTATCTATCTATCATGTATTTTATGTTACCATTTAATATACACTATTCCTTAAGCTAAAGATGAAAGGATTCTTAGGTAAACCAATAAACTAAAGTGAAGGACAAAAACCATGACTGATTCACGCTCATGTTTATTTCAAATGTATGTTTATTGGAAACAGTATACACTGAATTATTGATGCCCACTGCCAGCGCTATTACCGTATATTTATTCGGATATTTCATCTGTGTATTAAATGTAATTTTTCTACATCTTAATCATAAAAGACCCAGTAGAAATAAAATTTAAGACTTAGCAGGTTTGAGCTATTTCGCCTGGCAGGCATCTTTTCTGCTAAAGGAATTCAAACACATCTATTTTAGAGGTTTATATTAAAATGACATTATCATACAGTGCTAGTTTTCGGCGATAAGATTAAGAGATTACACAAGATGCAAAATGGAAATGTGTCAGCAGCTTTAATGCTAGAAAACATTTTACAATTTTCATCTTAGAGGGGATCTCATGAAAGTTATAGCGGGGTCTTAAATAACTAAATCCAAGGCATGGCTTAACTTTCTAATATATTCACTGCAAATATTTTTACTACAAGCCTTAGATTTGGCGGCTGAGAACAGTGACGGGGATCCAAATTTAAAAAGTAACCATAGCTGTACTTTTAGTATGTCTGGTGTTTTGAAAACACGGTTTATACTTTTACAAAGTATACTATTAAAATTCAATAATGTCAAATTAAACATGTTGGAGCGTATGTACTAATACTGGCAAAAATACAGATTTAATATTATAAAATGCAGGTTTAAAATTTTTAAATTAAAAACACCACATTTTACTAGTACATTTTCTTTATCTATTGCTCACCATAGTAAATGAATGCACTTCTCTTTATAAATCCTGGCTCCTAATCTGATGCGGCTTTTCTTTACAACGATGGACTGAATAAGATGTGAGCAGTATTTACTTCAAAAGAAGCAACCAGTGCACATTATTTCATTTAAAATCCATAGTTGCAGGTACAGATATCAAACCTGACAACCATGAAACCTGAACTAGACATCCGAGCAAGGAGCGAGGTGGAGGAAGCACTGGTGCATGAAGACGGCTGAAGCTCAGCGTCCATACTATGCTTAAATGAAGGACTTCAGAGTAGACGTGATTGTTTAGAAGAAACATTGGTACCTGCCCTATCCCCATAAAAAAAAGCTAATGTCAAAATTAAAGAAAAAAAAAACAAAGGAAGGAATTGGATCCTTCAGGTCTGAGAATAACTCAACAAACAGAAAGAAAACTGTGTTAGAATAGTTACTGGTGTGAAAGAGTATTCTTAGATATGATATTCAAGTGGATACAAAATATTTAAAAGGAATGCTACTGTTTTACACATTGTTGAAACTAAACAGATAAATGTATTTGCTTCTCTGCACTTTGGCCTTAAGTCCGAGTTCAAATGAGTCTGATTTACATCCAGAAACTTAGGATGATTTTCTTCCGTATTGTCATCTTTTGTCCTTATTTTATATTTGTGTTATATATCACACTATATACACAGTTTAACGCCTCATTCACACCTACATGTTTATTCATGTAAAAAATGGTACCGGTATCTTTAGTGCTTTCCATCAATGTGTGATCAGTGTGTCGTTTTTACCATCGGTGTGTTATCCGTGTGTCTGTTTTTACCATCGGTGTGTCATCCATGTGTCTTGCATTTGCCATCACCGTGTCCGTTTTTACCATCAGTGTATCATCATTGTGTCCATTTTTACCATCAGTGTATCATCATTGTGTCCATTTTTACCATCAGTGTATCATCATTGTGTCCATTTTTACCATCAGTGTATCATCATTGTGTCCATTTTTACCATCAGTGTATCATCATTGTGTCCATTTTTACCATCAGTGTATCATCATTGTGTCCATTTTTACCATCAGTGTATCATCATTGTGTCCATTTTTACCATCGGTGTGTCATCCATGTGTCTTGCATTTGCCATCACGGTGTCCGTTTTTACCATCAGTGTATCATCATTGTGTCCATTTTTTACCATCGGTGTGTTATCCGTGTGTCTGTTTTTGCCATCAGTGTGTCAAAAGTGTTTTTCACGGATGGATAAATGAAGTACAAAGCTTCTCCTATCCTGTGCTATGTTAAATTTGGATATCATATGGATGTCATCCATATGCTGTACGTGTTTTTCACAGACCCATAGACTTGTATTGGCTCTTTTCATTCACGATACTGGAAAAAAACATATGTCTCCGTGAGTTTTGCATGGACACACAGACAGAAAAATACCGGAACAATTTTGTGTGCACCTATAGACATGAATGGGCGAGTCTCATTCGAAATAATGAAAAGACTAGTGCATGCTGCAAATTTTTTACATTGACTGATTGTCATCTGAGCAGCCCTCTAGAATTACATTGGTCAATGGTGTGTGATTCTTACATGGACAGTACACATCGTGTATAAATGAGTGCTAAAACATATAAAATATCACTGTTGCCAAAAGCAATCAAATTTACCATATTTCATTTTTAGACTTCCTCTGAAAAGATAATACTTAAAATAAGATTGGTTGCAATAAGTCACATTAATATTTTAAAGGCACTCTGTCACCACAGAATGACTGTTCAATTCAAGTACACCTCTTTTCCGTGCTGCTGGATTGCTGGTGGTAGGTGAATATGGAGAGAAAGACTTATTTTGCACCTTCTTGACATCCACCGTACATGTACGGCACAGCAGGAGATGACTTCCTGCAAAGCTACAAAACATGTCTGGTGCGATGATGGTGCAGCTCACAGGCAGAGCTGGGACCATATTCAGCAGTTGTCAGAGGTATATCATAGCTGACACCCTGCTGTAGCGCCTAGGATTGGTATAGAACCAATCATTGCCATTTAATCCCCTAGATTCCGCTGTTAATAGTGACATAAGTATCTAGATGGTTATTTGATGGAGGAGGCGCCCTCTTCAAGCCATTTGGCACCTGTCTTAGGGTACCGGTAGGTGCCATGGCAACTCAAGAACAAGTAATCACCTTTGGTTCGGCCAACTACGGTGGTCTGTATAGCCTTGTAATAAGCAAAGTCTAAATGGTGAAGTGTCAGTGTAAAATTCTCAGATCTAAGGGTATATGCACACGTTGTGGATTGGCCAGCGGAATATTCTGCACAGAATCTGCATCTCTTGGCAGAAAACGCAGGTGTGGATTTGATGCATTTTTGATGCGTTGCTTTCATGAAGATTTGTATGCGTTTTCGAAAGCTAAATAAAGATCTATTACTGAACAAAAAAAAAATTGTAATGTCATTTCTGGTCCAACCTCCTCTTTAGCATTTGTTCAACCCACACTCCATTACACACACAGATAGATAGATAGATATGGGATAGATGGATAGATAGATAAATAGAAGGAATGAGATAGATAGATCTATGGGCCAAATAATATTGCACGCCCCACTTTTCAGTTTTTGAATTTCCACAAAAATTCACAAAAATTTAAACCAATAAATTTCATTCAACTTGACAATTGTGTTCCACTTGATGTTGATTGTTCACCAAAAATTTGCATTTGGTATCTTTATGTTTGAAGCATGATATGTGGGAAAAGGTTGAAAAGTTCCAGGGGGCCCGAATACTTTTGCCAGGAACTGTATATATCTTTGTTGCCAGAAAAAGAGATGGGCTTAGACACATTTCTTGCACAGGGGCCCCAACCTGTCAGTGTCCGCTCCTGTAGATAATAGTCAGTTCTCATATAGTTATTGGCTGATCAATGGTTCAGCCGGCAACTATCTCAGCCGTCTCTCACATAAACTCAGTTGAGTACTTCTGAATTCTCTGTGAGAGAGCCGATGCCAGACATCTCTAGTGATGGCTTATCTCAGGGAGAACAAAAGGATTGGCAGTCCAAAATCAGCCATGCTGGATCATTAAATTCCTGACAATCAATTGTTTGAGGTTCCCATACACATTGCACTACCGGCAGAACCAGTCATTAATGGTGGGTTCGGTCAACATTAGTATAAGGAGTATGGGGAAGAGGGGGGTTATGTTATGAAACAGTGGCACGATCATACAAAAGACAGTCATAGGATTCTTATAAAAAAAGTACCTAACATCTACCTATCATTCTTACAAAAGTTTTGAAGTCGTTGTACTTGCTGCTGTTGTTATTTAAACCATTCTTTAATACTTTTATTTTTTATTCTGTTATAAAAATATATATCGTATATGTCTGTAAATGTCACGAAATAGAACTTTATCCAGTGTGCAGGTTAGAAACGCTTTTCAACTAGTTAGTGTTCCACAGTTAAAATACAGGTGCGCTGGAATAGGAAACTCTCATGGCATAATCATTTTTATGGCATGATTAAAAATGGAGATTCCATTAGAAATGAGTCAGCATTTTCATTATGGAATACCAACTGGATTTTATGATGCATTAATAAATTTTGAAAATAGTTTTTAAGGTTTTTAATTAGCTGATATTCATCTAATGGGATCAGAGGGTGGTCCCGTACATGCAGTGGAAGAGCTGGTTTCAAATGTATTTGTGACTAATAAAATAAGCTTTTTGCAGGCATACAGCAGCCTGTAACTCTATGTGGGTAGATGGAGTGAAATATCATCCAGTTTTACGTACATGTATAAACCACTAAAGATCCACACATGATGTAAGCCAACATTTGGAATCTCACTGATGGACTACAAGTTGGATAGTAGTCTACTACATAATAAAGTGAATTATCAAAAACATACAACTAACCTTGGATTTCTATATTGACAGAGTTTCCTTGGTTCCAAACACAAAGATACAATACATTTTTATGAAACTGTGACTTCAAGCAATTCTGTCACATTTGATATATGGAAGGCAGGTGTTGACCCTGTGGGACCCCATCTATCCACCACACACATACAAACTCTTTGTGAAGACACACAACACCATCAGAGCAGAGGAGATATCTAGTACAATTATAAGATGGATATCCTACTCTACTTATGAATTATTTTTACTCACCGGCATGATGCTTTCTGTGTTGGGTAGCTTAACTCGCACGTTCCATGCACACAATATCCATTATAGTTTTCTGAACATGGCATATAATTGCCCATATAGTCATCTTCCCTTTGATCACTGGAGTCTAACAAGAAAATAATGTTCCAACTATCAGTGTATATAAAAATCATTACATTAAGTTTGTTGTATCACACACATCTCAATGAGTGAAGGTGGAAGGATAAAGCTTTCTTAGGGTCTGGTCACATGGAGTTTGATCATTCCAACAAACATAAATTCAGAAGGATTTCCAAACGTAAGGCTCTAAATTCTGCCACTCTATAGATATACAAGGAATGAGAGATTACAGGGCAGAATTGTGGAAGCAACAGTGATAGGAAAGATCCATATGTATGTGCAAAGCTGTATGGAGCAAAATGGCCATATAATGGGGACTTCTGAGTTAAAATGCAGTGGATGACATGAACTTTGCTAACGCGCAGAAGGTATAGGGAATACTGTTTTTGATTTAAGAAACCTCCTATTAACTTTTTTCCACTAACCCTGTGTTAGGGCTAGCGGAACGCACCAAGTAATAGGGTGATAGATACGAGGTGCGTTCACAGCCCAGGGTCCACCGTGGAGAGATACCTGCTGCAAGTAAAGGCAGATGGACACTGAGCTCACACGTGGGTTAAACTTCACCCCGTGTGAAATGAAAGCGAGCTCTGCTGCCTCACAGAGTCACGCTGTACACGGGGACTAAAACCCTAATTAAAAGTTGTGCTTGCTCTGGAACTCTTCTGTGCTAACCGCACACATGAAGGAACCAGATGCTAAGCCAAGGCTAATTGCCCCCACTGACGCTAGCTGCCTTCCTGAGTGTACAGCCCCAAGGCTAAGCAGACTCACACCACATATATACAGTGTGGCAGAGTATCCACTGGCAACTGCCAAACACAAATGATACTAGCACATAGCCGTGCGGCCATGCAAACCTTTTATAGCTGTAGCAGTTCAGGACCTTCCTAGTGGACCAATAGGAGCTGCTACAGGACCTGAGCGTGTGACCCCCGACCTCCAATGAGAGGTCTTCCCCTGGGCATGCTCAGGAGGGGAAAAGCAGGACTTAGTCCCAGGAGCACCTGCTCACCGCCGAACAGCACTAGTTATAAAGGCTGAACCTGGAAGGGCAGCAGTAACCAAACGTGCAGTATCTGTCCTGGCCAGGCACTGGGACCGAAGTCTCCACTGAGCAGGCTCCACTGTGGCTGGAGAAGAATAGGAGACCGCAGCAGACATGGCTCGAGATTCCCCCTGTGCAGCGGCAGGAACTCGACGCCTAACACCCTGTATGTAGTGTGCTGTCCGTGTGTTAATATTCTCACCTACCGCTCTCATCTCCGGTATCCAGCAAAGTTCCGCTTCTTTTCTGAGTGCTGTCATGGGTCACGTTGTGTTCTACATGACCCTGGAGTGGCGTTTACAGTGTAAGTCTATGGAGCGTCAGAACGAAGCTCAGAATGGGGCTCTATAGGCTTATATTGGAAAAGAGACTTCCAGGTCACACATTGATCAGGAAAGTCTGAAGAGAGATGATGCCACTGAGAAGAGGAAAAGAATTGTGCTGCATCCCGGAGAAGATGGCTGTAGGTAAGCATATTAATACACTCCCACTATGCTACATATACACAGATTTAGAGAACAGTTAAAGAAAAGTTCACGGGAGCACCACTTTAAACGAGAAGACAAAATGTTACCCTGACCTCTTCAGGCACAAAAACAGAAAAGGTTTTATCCCTAATTTACTTCTTTAACTCACTATTCCTCCTGCTTTCATTCTCTTCTCTCATGAAATCTCATGTTACTTTATGTTATATAAATTAATACTTTTCAATACGGTCGGAGACCAGTTCTGATTTAATTTAGAGTAAAGCAATGTATTTGTACTAAACTTTATTAATTCCTAAAGAAGATGTGTCTGTGATATAACCTTGTGGAGAAATAGAAGTTTATTGTAGCTCAGTGTTTATTTTGTATTTACAAAGTTTCCTACCAGAAATTCATTCATCAGAGAAGAGCATATGTCAGTAGGGCAAAAGTGTACAGTTTTTCCATTGATTTTAGAATTGCTCCCAGATTTTTTTTTTTTAAATCCGCCATACGGTCACAGAGATATGGACTTTTTATTTAGTGTTAATTTTTATGATATTTACTAGGGGGGTGTGGTTCACAGGGTAATTGCACAGAGCAGCCTAAAGACACCTCTAAGGGAATCCTGTGAGCAACACCCTCTTGTAAAGACTTCCCCCAAAAAGGCAATTACTAAAAAGCCCGTATCTTTAGAATCGCATTGCGGATTTACAAAAAAAACAAAACAGCATACAGAAAACAGCAGCAGGAATACAATAATAGCACAAACTGGCCCCTTTTGATCCAGTGACAGTTCCGCAAGGCCTTAGGAACAATTTAGTTATTTTATTACCGTATTTCATTACATGGATGAGTGCGGTACTAACAGAGATTAAACCTGTAGCTATTTCTTGTGGACAGGGAGTCTGCTATCATGTCCACAGGCAATATAAAATATCCCCTCTGCTGAATGATATTTGAGGACATCACGTTTGCAAATGTGGATTTTTATCCTTATGGTTTAAAATAACAAAAAGCACTAGATTATCAAATAGAATGTAATAGCAATATGAGTTTATCCTTTATAAATTAAATTTATAAATTAACCCATGATAGAACCCTAAGGGGACGATTTATTTAAGTATTTACTCCAGAATTCTAGAAAAACACTTTGAAAAGCCTCAAAAATTTTTAGCAACATAAATTCGAGCAAAATTTTTTTGACTTTTGACGCTTTAACATCAGTCTCAAGTAAATTTGCCAAAATGAGCAAATCTGGGGAGGAGCTGAATCAAATTCCTGAAAAGTAGCGGCATTCCTTAAGCCAGAATGTTACAACTGTCCAAGACTAGAGTAACGATTCTGACAAGGCACACACCACTGAGAAGATGTGCTGAATTCATTAACTGGCTCTAACAAATTTGTAGCATCTTATTCATGCATGCCCCTCATTAAGAGTGGAGCATAAAATAAATGAGTCTAAGTGAATCGAGGGCTAAAATCACCAAAAGCCAAAAAAGGGGCAAACATAATAATGAATCAGGGCCTAATTTTTAAAATCTGCTAAAGTTAATCAAACTAAAATCTACAAGTACAATTGGCTTCTTGCTCTGGTGGTAGAAATAAACATGGACTGCACATCCAAAACTCATATATTGATCTATTGTGCGTAAAAAAATTACAGGAATGAACACAAGGTTCTTAGTTAACAATATGATCAGATTGCATGAAGCCCACAGCCATGTCACGGCGAAACTCTTAGTGGATCCCTAACCTTGAAGTGATCAGCAGAGGTAGTGACCCAGATGCCCCGCAGCACCCATGCTGCAAGGTAAAGACCCCACAGCTCCAGGTCACACCACCCCAGGGACAAAACCACCACAACAATGGCCATCCCAGTGGGCTTCATGCAATCTGATCAGAACTAAGAACCTTGTGTTTAGTTTTGTATATTTTTGCTTAGCCGCAATAGATCATTAATCCATGAGTTTTAGATGTGCGTTGCACGTTTTTTTCCTACAAGTACACTATCAGCTTCATGTTTATATCTGCCATTGCATTTTATGTAAGAAGGCTATATCTGCAGCCGGTGAAGTGGTGTTTGTTTTCAGCTCACAGTATTTTATTCTGCTCTTCAGTATTCTAGAACACGACTTGTCCAAATATACTATGTTTCTAAAGTAATTGCAGCTCAGTGACAGCCGGAGACATGTCTGTGTTTTGAACTACAAATATCCTTTGTTCAATAAAATGAATGTGCATCATAAAATTCTGCAGCAATAGCGGCTGTTGTCAAAATGTGACTCTAACATTTACATTAGGATGGTGCTCTCAAGCAGGAGTCTTGAGCAGTGAGTTCTGGATGCAGAAATGATGCAGAGAAAAAGTATACATAGTTAAAACAATGGTGTCTTTGGAACAACGAGTCTGGTGCGGACCTACCTTTCACCTCTGGGCGGTACTGTAAGCCGTCATCTTTCTTTCCAACTGGATTAGTGTCATCTGTGACTTAATATATAAAAAATAAAAAGACTTAGACCCATTGAGGAGGTTATTGTACAAGAGCCTCTATATACTAAAGTGGCAAGAAATCCAAATACTTCAACATGCCTCTGGCTCAATTTCTGTGTTTTACAGATCCATATCCTCCTACTGGCCCATATTTTATTTCCAGTTTGTTACAAAGGGACAAAGCTTTTTCCCTCAGAAACGCTAGGAAAAATTGTAATAAGAAAGTACCACTCCAGCATTTCTTTCTAATTTACCACTGCAGTGGTGCCACTAACCGAAGTTCTCTGCCCCTGGTCTTATATTTACCAGCCGTCTGCTATCTGCACTGTTAGTCTGTCTTCTGCAATTTGTGACCTGCCAGATAGCTCCAGTGTTTGCTAGGCGAGCCGGGGGTCACAACTCAATGTAAAGGTACCTTCACACATATCGATTTCGTTAACGATATCGTTGCTTTTTGTGATGTAGCAACGATATCATTAAGGAAATCGTTATGTGTGACAGCGACCAACGATCAGGCCCCTGCTGGGAGATCGTTGGTCGCTGAACAAAGTCCAGAACTTTATTTTGTCGCTGGATCTCCCGTGGACATCGCTGGATCGGCGTGTGTGACACCGATCCAGCGATGTCTTCACTGGTAACCAGGGTAAACATCGGGTAACTAAGCGCAGGGCCGCGCTTAGTAACCCGATGTTTACCCTGGTTACCAGCGTGAAAGTAAAAAAAACAAACACTACATACTTACCTACCGCTGTCTATCCCCGGCGCTCAGCTTCTCTGCACTCCTCCTGTACTGGCTGTGAGCGTCGGTCAGCCGGAAAGCAGAGCGGTGACGTCACCGCTCTGCTTTCCGGCCGCTGTGCTCACAGCAGTACAGGAGGAGTGCAGAGAAGCAGAGCGCCGGGGATAGACAGCGGTAGGTAAGTATGTAGTGTTTGTTTTTTTTACTTTCACGCTGGTAACCAGGGTAAACATCGGGTTACTAAGCGCGGCCCTGCGCTTAGTAACCCGATGTTTACCCTGGTTACCCGGGGACTTCGGGATCGTTGGTCGCTGGAGAGCTGTCTGTGTGACAGCTCTCCAGCGACCAAACAGCAACGCTGCAGCGATCCGGATCGTTGTCGGTATCGCTGCAGCGTCGCTTAATGTGAAGGGGCCTTACGTCTAATTGAGCAAGGTCAAGGCTCTTATAGACTTACATTGATAGCTGGTCACCATTCATTCTGACTTCTCGTCAGTCACAAGTTGCGGTCACAAGATGGACTGCAGCAGTGTCGGGAAGAGCTGAAGACAGTAGCTGGTGAGTATAATACTAGGATCAGAGAACTTAGATTAATAGCATCATTCCTGGGCTCAAATAAATATAACTGCTGGAATCGTACTTTAAAACATGCCGTATTGATTTCTTTAGTGTTCAATGATGTGATGTTAATATACTACATGATTTGAAAATACCATCAATTTAATAAACGTAGGGCAAAAATACTGAAACCCACCAAAATTTAAATGTAGGTGCCTAGATCCCTTTTCCTGTCAGAAAGGTGTGGTCATTTCCTATTATTTGTTGTATACAGGGCAAATATGAGATATCTAACCAATATTCCATGTCTGAGATGAATAAATACGGATATCTGAATGAAAAGGGGAAAATGCAGCAGAAGAGGCCAGATTTGAACCATCGTCTATATTGCCATACTATAAAATACTACATTTTGTGCATTATTCAATTTTCTAGAAATCATGTTTTGGGTTCGTACCTGTACAGCTTCCCAGGTGTTTTACATCAATCTGCTCCTGCTTGATGCATGAGGCCTCTCTCACCATACAAGGATTAGAATAAGAGTTTCCATCTGACGCACAGACTGGGTTGAAATTATGTCCACTGCAATCTATGTTACACACACATCTGTTAGGAAAAAGAATGAATGATTAAATAACAAAGGAATGTTCAAGTTGCTATATCAGTTCATCAATATTACTATCAAGTACAATATTCGGGCTGAAAAACAACGACTAATTTTTTTTAGATTTACTGTCCTAGCTGAATTGTCTCTAAAGGACCAAATGCCAGAGCAGCCATAGAAATAGGCCATGTTGTTACTGCGGGACAAGTCAATGTGTGGGTCACTAACTTAAAATTCTTTCACAGGAAGCAATAATCAGGCTTTTGACAGGTCCTTTACTCAGCACAGCAGCTCCCTGGTTTGCACCTATATCCATACACGTGCCCTTCCATACATTATTATAACACTCATGGCCTCCATCACAGGCCATTTACTGACAAGATGTGGTTACCTTCTTAAAGTTTTCCACTTCCACTAATACTAATATGAGCCTGCCACTTTAAACTCTGCCTTCCCATACTTTTTGGATGTAATACTTATATTTACCTTTACCTCCATACCCTCTGATTGTATGGGTTTGTACAATACTGCCATTGTTTGTACTGTTCACAGACTTTCAATGAGATACAGTATGTGAATGTGAATGCATATACTTTGTGTTATTATTGCCATCTGAAAAAGTAAAGAACCTCATCCACAACTACCACAAAAGACTTCAAGCTGTCATTGATGTTATGGGGGCAATACACGGTATTAAGAAATGGAGTATGTGAACTTTTGATCAGGGTCATTTGGATGTTTTGGGTTGTCATTATGATTTAAAAAGAGAAAACACAGTTGTTTGACAATAGATGGCTTTACTCAACCACTAACCATGAGTGGAGAAAAAGTTTTGGTGTTATCAGTCATATTCTCTGAAAAAAAGGCCAAGAAAGCAAAAATTCTCCGGAGGAAGGACATTTTTGAGCACAACTGTATGCCTAAATTAAAACCAACACAATATAGCAGAGTTGACACTTGTCTCATTACAAACACAACAAGAAAATTTGCAGTTGTCATCTCACATCGTTGTCAGCTCTGCTGTATTGTCCTTCCCTCACACTGGTTGTCTGTGGGATGGAACCCAAAGCCCTGTGAAAAGGACAAGTGCTGCTACAAATATTTTTGTCTGGCCCTATAACAGTTAATTTTCATATAAGAAAAATATGTATATCTCTGGAATAAGACATCAGATCGAAGATATCAAGGTATCAATTTATTCAGCTTCCTATGATCTACATACCCGTATTGACGGCTTCGAAAGGTTGATCCTACTGACAGATTCCCTTTAAAACTCTGTCTCATGGTAAGAACATCACTAGTAAAAGACATCTGATTTACCTGTGGGCTATATTCTTCTATGTCTACATATCTGTTTGCTTCCAAAAAGATATATGGCTAAGTAAAGCAACTTCTGAGAACATGCTAGAAGTTTGACTATTTGTACAAGAGCCTATCTCAGAAATCACTATTATGAAATAATATTATGAAATGAAGCTATGTAATAGATATCTGCAACTATACAACTTATTTTGTAGTCCAACATACCAAAACAAACCCAACCGTAGCCAGTAGTGCAAATAATTTTGCAACACCAATTAATACAAATGTCCATTTATCAATACAAAAAGTAGCTATCTGCACTAGCATTGGGTTTCCTTCACTGAACACTGTCAGCACTAAGATTTTACTAATGAAGTCACTGGAAGAAACAAAGACAATCGTTGCTGCAGGGAAGATATGCCCATAGAGGATAAAATAAAAAAGGTATATAATACAGATAAGAAATTACAGACATGTAGGCTTTGGATGGTATTACAATCCTCAGTTTTATATGCCTAAATATCTTTAAAATGTTAACAGAATTAAACCCACACAAAAACAGAGCATCACATTTTTCATTAAGGGATCATTCAGATGTCCGTGCACATCGATTCGAGATCAGACCGTAATTCACGGACTGGCAGTGGCTCTCCAAACCCGAGCGTGACAACTTCATGTATTTCTATGAGGTTGTCATGCTCGTGTCAGGAGAGCTGTGGCCAGTTCATGCATTGCGGTCCAACCTTGGACCAATTTGCACACATGTCTGAAAAGTCTTTAGAAGATTATATTTGATAACCACCAGCTCATATTTCATATTAATAATTTTTATTTCTATACCTCCAACATATTCCTCATCCCTTCACAATACAGAGGGTACATGTACAGACAATAAAGATATAACAGAGTCAACACAGAATTAAAGAGATGCCAAAAGGAGTGAGGGTCCTGCTCGCATGCTTACAGTCTATGAGGAAATAGGGGAGGCACAAAAGGTAAATGGTAAAAAGTGCTTGTATTGTATGGTTCAGCCATCAATATATTATTTTTAAAAGGTAACTCTGATCAAACACTGTCATTGTGGTATGATATGGAGAATCTTACACTTACCAACCAAAAGAATAGTCTGTGTTTTTGTAGATAGTTTATAGTAAGCTAGTGGAAATAAGAACAGGTCTTCCCCATAAGAAGAAGGCAGTTCACCTTCAATTCAAATCTGACAAAAGTTTCTAGTATTCAGGTGCGCAAGACTGATGTAGCATTGCCAAATGTTAACTCAATAAGAATATTATCAGCAGTGAAATTCTTATGAGATCTGTAAAATAAGTATTGATAACGTCACCAAAAGTAAATCTATTTCTAAAGGTGATATTGTCATGAAATTCTCACCAAATTTTGGTCAAACCCATCTAATCTATGCAGGCAAAGATGTCCATAAATTAAGTTATGTTTAATAATGGAAAATGACACAGGGAAAAAGTATTAAATACATGAAAACAAAGGGGCAAAAAGCCATGGAAAGTCATGATATTAGCTGAAATTTATCAGTAATTAGAAAGCAATCTTGACACTTCGTAAAAAACAATATCACATGGTTCAACTGATGGCCTATAAAAAGGTGTCTCATTAAAACCAGTGAGCTGTCTCAAGTCCTTTGCAACCCTTAGCGTTGTAAAACATACTGATGGCCTTGATTATAGAAGATTTTTTAAACTACTGAAGGTTTCATTGAGCACTGTTGGTGCCATAATCCGGAATTGGAAAGAACATCATTTCACCATTAACTGGCCACAACCAGGTGCTCCCCTCAAGATTTCAGACAGAGGAGTGAAAATAGCTATCAGAAGAGTTGTCTAAGAGCCAAGGACCACCTGTGGAGAGTAGTGATGGGCAAACCCGAACTGTAAAGTTCGGGACCCGTACCAAACACACAGTGTTTGGTATGGGTCCCGACGTCACCGCACGAACACTGCCAGAAAAAGCCGAAGACTGCTGAGTGCAGTGAATATCACTGGAAGGTAATGAGCGGCATCGGGAGCAGAAGAGGCCGGGAGACAGCGGGACGGGGGGAGGCGTCGCTGGACAGGTAAGTATAATTATAATGTTTATTATTAATTTTTTTTTTACAAGCTGCCCCATCCCATCCAACCATGTATATACTCCAGATAAATGGCAAAAAAACTTTTTCTTTATTGATCCAACGTAATAAAAACAGGATAATCCTTACAGATGGCAGACAGAAAAGTGATTGCGCAGAGAACGGCCCCATCCCATATCTGTAAAGTCCAAGTTCGGGGTTTGGATGCAAGTTCGCGTCATCTCCGGCCCCGAACTCGAACTTTACAAAAAAACTCAGGCGAACCCGCCAATCCCGAACATCAGGGGGTTCGCCCATCACTAGTGGAGAGCTAAAGAAAGACCTGGAATCAGCAGATACAATTGTTTAAAAGAAAACGATAAATAGTGCACTAACCCAGCAACATTCACTTATTTCATAAAATCATACAATGTTAGGGTTGGAAGGGACCTCCAAGGTCATGGTGTCCAACCCCCTGCTCAATGCAGGGCAGGATTCACTAAACCATCTCAGACAGATATGTGTCCAGCCTCTGCTTGAAAATTGAAGGAGAACTCACCACCTCTCGCGGCAGCCTGTTCCACTCATTGATCACCCTAACTGTCAAAAGTTTTTTCTAATATCTAACCTGTATCTTCACCCCCTTTCAGTTTCATTCCATTGCTTCTAGTGTTTCCACATTATTTATGAGTAAATTCCCTGCCTAACCATCCCTGTAGAACGTTTTCTGTAAAAGTGAGGTTTAAAAAAATAATTTATATTGTCCCAGTTTTCTATGTTAATAGAAGACACACCACTACATCATGATTTTCATCCAGGAATAAAATCGAGACATGAGCAGCACAACAAAAACATTTTTGTTCCTCAACCATAAGCCTCTTGGTGAGTACAAATAGTACAAATGCGCAGTAATAATTTATTCTGTGACAGGGCTGTTTTGTGTAAGACTGCACTGTTGGAGTGATAGCTGAGAAAGACCTACATGGGGTCGAAACGTCGTTCCTTTGATGGCGGAACAAACAACATTTTGGAATTGAACCCTGGATTGATTCTGTTTTTTTCTTTGTTTGCACTGTGTGACTGGTTTGAACCTCCTATTATCTTGGGTCTCAGGCTTCAGTTTTCCACACAGAGCTGGTTCACTGAAGACACGGAGCATCAGAACACCTCATATCGGAGATGCGACAGCATATTCAGTTATGAGGACACTGTAGCTAGCATATTTAAAGACACTATGGTAGGACTATGTCAGTCACATATAAGTACACTGGCTGAATCTTTGTGAATACAAAAAGCTATTAGGTGAAATAAGCCTGGGCAATGGGCACTGGCTGATTCTTATTGGGGCACCGTAGGAGCACACGTGAAAAGGCATGCTGTGAAAAACCTACCACAGCAGGTTTGCGTGTATGATATAATGCTCGCAGTTGCAGGGGACAAAGGAATTAGGAGTGCAACCTTCCCACAGTCTGCTTCCTCTACTGACCCTCTTGCCCGTCAAATCTCTAATGCACCCTTTTCTAACACTAGAGTCATGTGCAAAGTGCATGCAATGTTATCCTTCAATTTATCTCCCGGTCTACAGAGTACCTGTCTGTTTATTCTTTTGGCTGAAGAATCCATCCCAAATGCTAGAGGAGTTGTATAGCTTCAGGGACAAGAACCTCCCACAGCCTCTCTCTACTTCGAACCTAGTTCTCTCATTGGCTGAAATCTATATTAAAGCTTCTTCCTGAATCCATAGTCATTGAGTCACCACAGGGCACTTCTTCATAGCTCAAATTTTGGGTACCCAAGCAGTCAGCAATGTTTCATTGCCAGACACTTATAAGAGCAGGGGTAATTATTTTGTTTCAGCCATAATGTGCATCACCTGAGGCTATGGAGGGGCCCTATATCACTTCTCCCCTATGCCTCAAAACTACTGGAACAACACATCCATCTTGAACTGTCCTCCTATCTATCTTCCTGCTCCCTTTTCTATCGCTTACAATCAGGCTTCCCGTCACACCACTCCACTGAAACTGCCCTAACTAAGGTCACCAATGACCTATTAACCGCCAAGAGCAAGCGGCACTACTCTATCCTCCTCCTCCTGGACCTGTCCTCTGCCTTTGATACAGTGGACCATTCCCTATTACAACAGACCCTCTCATCCCTTGGCATCACAGACTTGGCCCTATCCTGGATCTCGTTATACCTGACTGACCGAACATTTAGCATCTCCCATTCACACACCACCTCCTCACCTCGCCCCCTATCTGTCGGAGTCCCACAAGGTTCAGTTCTAGGGCCCCTGCTCTTCTCCATTTACACTTTTGGCCTGGGACAGCTCATAGAACCTCATGGTTTTCAGTATCATCTCTATGCTGATAACACACAGCTCTACATCTCTGGACCAGATATCACCACCCTACTAACCAGAATCCCTCAATGTCTATCCGCTATTTCATCCTTCTTCTCCGCTAGATTTCTAAAGCTTAACATGGACCAAACAGAATTCATTGTCTTTACCCCATCTCATGCGACACCCCCCAACAAACCTATCCATTACAGTAAAAGGCTGCCCACTCTCCCCAGTCCCACAAGGTTGCTGTCTCGGGGTAATCCTTGACACTGATCTCTCCTTCAAACCGCATATCCAAGCCCTTTCCACTTCCTGCTGCCTTCAACTCAAAAATATTTCATGGATCCATACATTCCTAAACCAAGAATCTGCAAAAACCCTAGTCCATGCCCTCATCATCTCCCGCCTCGACTACTGTAACCTCTTGCTCTTTGGCCTCCCCTCGAACACTCTCGCACCCCTCCAATCTATTTTAAACTCAGCTGCCCGACTAATCCACCTGTCTCCCCGCTATTCCCCCGGCCTCTCCCCTCTGTCAATCTCTTTACTGGCTCCCCATTACCCAGAGACTCCAGCACAAAAGCCTAACCATGACATACAAAGCCATCCACAACCTGTCTCCTCCATACATCTGTGACCTCGTCTCCCGGTACTTTCCTGCACGCAACCTCCAATCCTCACAAGATCTCCTTCTCTACTCCCCTCTTATCTCCTCTTCCCACAATCGCATACAAGATTTCTCTCACGCATCACCCCTACTCTGGACCTCTCTACCACAACATATCAGACTCTCACCTACCTCGAAACCTTCAAAAAGAACCTGAAGACCTACCTCTTCCGGCAAGCCTAAAACCTGCATTAATCACTGATCGACCAAACCACTGCACAACCAGCTCTATCCTTACCTACTGTATCCTCACCCATCCCTTGTAGATTGTGAGCCCTCGCGGGCAGGGTCCTCTCTCCTCCTGTACCAGTTGTGACTTGTATTCTTCAAGATTATTGTACCTGTTTTTATTATGTATACCCCTACTCACATGTAAAGCGCCATGGAATAAATGGCGCTATAATAATCAATAATAATAATAACTCCTGGAGTATGCTTACTGCAAGTTGGAAACCACTGAGAGAGAACACTAGCACTAAACAACCAAAATGCTTAGTCTTTGCAGGATGTGCATCATCAACTTTGGACAAAAAAACCCAATCCTGACTGCAAAAGTGTTATTACGTATCATGGAAATTAAAGGGTAACCGTTGTCTTAATTTTTATTTCAGAAACCAATAGTATACATAAAAAGCAACTTTGTAATATATCTTATTAGACAGATCTGCTTCTTTTTCTCAATTTTCACATTCAGTTTTGTTTTTCTAATTTGTCCATTATAAATTTGGCTGTTTGTGATTTTGGCAAAAAAATTTTCAGAAAAAAACGCAGTTCTGCCAATGCAGCAAATGGAGACTAGGGAGGTATCAAAATATGTAATTGGAAAGGCACTCATGTGGAATCAAGCTGCCAGAACACCTGCACCGTTGGCAACCCAACATAAAAAAAAAAAGATTTCACAGAAACATCAGGGGAAAAAAAAAATTAAGCCTCTTGAAAGGCGATGAGGCAAAAACATAAAAATATGTAGCAATTCTGAAGGTGGAAATTAGTTGTGTATTGACATCTCAATAAGTGAAGGCAGATTACTAGGATATCATCACTTTGTGAGTGCTGGCAAAGCAGATTTTTAGAACCCACACCAAACCTGAAAATGTAAAATCCGCGATGTTGCTAAAGCACCGTTCTGTTCCTCAGTGATTTAATCCTAAATGGCTATTTATTTAATGTAAAAACCTAATCACGTTTCTAATATAGTGGGGAAAATAGTAAAGAAGGAAAGGTATCCTGCAACATATCTCTCAGTGAAAAATTATTTAAAAACAAAAATCTTTAATGTATAACATTGTTAAAATTATGGTATAAAACCATTGACTTAGAAAAAAGGCAAGTAACCCGGGAAACTCATGGCCTTACGTGTTTCAAACCGACTGGTTCTTTATCATGGTTCAGGTCCTGGAGCGGCCTAGCCAGTCTTCAGACCTGAATCAAACAGAAAATCTTTGTAGGGAGCTGAAACTCAATGTTGCCAAGCGTTAGACCTGAAACCTGAAATCCGTGCTGCAGTGTTTGCAGTGGTCAAGAACTATATGAAACGTCTGAACTTTGTACCAAATATTAATTCTGTTTTTCTATTATATCAAATACTTATTTCATGCAATAAAATGGCAATTAATTATGTAAAAATCATACAATGTGATTTTCTGGATTTTTTTAAAGATTCTGTCTCACACAGTTGAAGTAAACTTATGATACAAATTACAGACCTCTCCATTCTTTGTAGGTGGGAAAGCTTGCAAAATCGGCAGAGTGTATCAAATACTTATTTACCCTCTGTGTACTTCAATTAAAAAGCCCTATCGTTCCCTCTCTACTCTTTATAACAACTTTAATTTTTTCATCTACTTTGGGTTAGATGACTATTCCTTTGAGAATTCCCAGTGCATTTGATGTTACTGCCGCAGCCTCTGTCCCCCCTGAAATGAACTCTCTCTAGCAGTTGGAGAAGAGAGGAGGTAGATAAAGGAGGTAGATAAAGTATATTAAAAAAGTGATTATACTATTACATTAAAGAGATAGACATTTAGGATTAAATCAATGTTAGTGTTGAACCATCCCTTTTACCCCTTAGTGATCGAGCTAATTTTGACTTTATTGACCAGGCCAAATGTAACAATTCTGACCAGTGTCAGGAGAGATAACATAAGTCACTTATGATAAGTGAGTATACAGTACAGATGAAACAGCAGGGGCTCACAGTTGCTGTTTTCTGAGGTAACATAGTTCCTTGCCTGAGGTAACACAATTCTTTGCCTGGTTCATCACAGAAGTCTTTCTACCACAATTCTAGCCATCTTATCATAAATCAAGTCAGTGACACAGGAGCTCCAACAGCCGCTGAGTTTACAGTATATTCCTCTGACTGATTTATGATGAGCTCACAGAACTAGTGAGAATTCAGAAACACTCACTTCCTTTATAAAACATTCAAGGAAATGTGTTATCTCAGGTAGGAAAATGTGTTATCTCAGAAAGCAGCAACTGCGAGCCCTTGATGTTTCATCTGTATACTCACTTACCTTTCCTGACTTATACTATCTCAGCTGGCCAAGCAGGTATGGTTGGCGACACCCATGAACTGGAGCAGCTCTGCATAGTCAGACACAGCCATTACACAGTACACAAGAGGAACACATTTAAAAGATTATCTCAGCACAAGGGCATTTTAAATATCTTTAAACTTTTTTTGACATCTTAAAATGGGTCAGCGACACAGCTCCTTCATTTTAAAGGGAACCTTGGACCAGAAAAAAATGTTATTAACCTACAGATATGGGGTTAATCTGCATGTTTATAGCATTATTAACGTGCTCGGGACACACTTAGCCAAACGCTTTGGGGGAAAAATTAACCCTATTCTCCCTGGCAGTGTTTGGGTTCCAGACATAGGGGTGACGCTGGTTCGGTTACCACTCTGAGCCAGTGTCAGTCAGGGCCAGGGGGCATGGTTACAACAGCCACTCTGTATACCCAGAGTATTAACTAAACTAGCGTAGGTGCCACTCCTGTGACTCAAACCGGAATGCTGCAGGGGAGAATAAAGTTCATTTTCTCTGCCCAATGTTCGGCTAAGTGTGGGTGCTGGGCAGGTTAACCCCATATCTGCAGGTTAATAGCATATTTTGTCTGGTGCAAGGTTCCCTTTAAGCATTTATGAGGGTCCCCGAGGTTATTTTGAAAAAAGATCAAAATTGTTAAGTTCACAGAAAATAAGAAAAAACATGAATATAGTAAAATACATGACTGTACAAATTTAAATATACTAAGTAACATGCAATAAAAAGAAACATTGTCTACAGTAAAGCTATATAAAAATAATACTGTTGCACAGCATTACCTGACACTGAAAGAAGCGCTCCCATCAAAGAATTATCCTGTTAATATATTGCAATCATCATAGCTCAACTTTGATAAGTCAAATGCTGACAATCATGTCTCTCTGCTCATTGAGGAAATTTCAAAGCTTACTTTCTGTATATTCATGTCAGAGTGAGATCCTTCAAAGACTCAGCCCTCCAAGCAAACTCAACACTGCAAAACCATTACTAAAGGGAGCACATCAAGCTAACACATTATGCCATTTGAGGAGCTTGACGTAATCACGGTTAATTAAAATCTAACCAGTTAAATATAGATGGAGGGGGCAATCTGAACATTTCTTCATTGTCATCTTCACTTATTGCTCAGCGACCAAACTTGCAATGATTGGATTTAGTTGTCATTATTAAAATACAAAATATGTTTTAACAAGATGAAATTGATTCTATAGGAATAGTTGGATTTTCAAGTGTGTTCTATTCTTACAACATAGGAGATATTGGAGGACTCTAACAATCACTTAGCCATTTGATCTCCATAGGCACTAAAATGTATGCATACTCATACATATTAATTGGTGGATTACTGAAATTATTTTGCCAAAAGAAATGTGGGTGGATATGCCTACATTAATTATCAGGAGGGAATTAATCTAGCAGAAACTTCACACTAGTCTGTAAAAATACAACCAAATGTGAGAGAAAAGCACTGAAAATATGTTATTTACATGGTTAAAAGCATTACATGCTCAAGAAATATTCCACAAAACGCCAATACGCTTCTGACATATCAAATTCTTCATGCCATCACAGTGCCAGGATATTCTATGGTTGTCTACAAACTAAAACAATTCCAAGTAGCACAATATAAAACCATATGAAGACAAAACAGCTAATTTAGCTGTGTCCTAATATTTTGGTAAATGAACATGTTCTGAGGGATGCAATTTAGAATTGACGATCAGGTGTAAATATTAGGTCTGAGCCCTTGTGTAGAGACAAGGTCTTTAATTAAAGACCCTAAACAGGTCATAAGTTTAAGTGTCACTATAAGCAGGGCATTGTAGGACACTTAAAGCACCACTCCAGCGAGGTTTGTTGCATTTCAGTGCTGAATGGTGTCTCTAATGTACAGTGACTTGCACAAGTATTCACCCCCTTGGCATTTTACTTATTTTGTTACTTTACAACCTGAGTTTAGATATTTTTGTAATCCCCTTTGTGTATGATGCATCAGCACTAAGGCTACGTTCACATTAGCGTTGCGCCGCTGTTGCGTCGGCGACGCAGCGGCGACGCAGCGGCGACGCGCCCCTATGTTTAACATAGGGGACGCGTGCGTTTTTTGGGTGGCGTTTTTCGCCACGTGCGTCGTTTCCGACGCTAGCGTCGGACGCAAGAAAATGCAACAAGTTGCATTTTCTGTGCGTCCGATTTTTGTCAAAAACGACGCACGCGTCGCAAAACGCGCGCGTTTTTGCGCGCGTTTGCGCGCGTTTTAACATGCGTCGCGCGTTGCGTCGCCGACGCAGGGCGGCGCAACGCTAATGTGAACGTAGCCTTAATGGTCTCAATTGGTGAAGTGAAGTAAGAAAAATATAGGCATAAAATTAAATTTATGGAATCAAATTACAAAAATTGTCATGTGCATATGTATTCACCCCTTTGGTGAGGAACCCACTAAAAATTTCTGGTGCAATTAATTACCTTCATAAGTCACATGCTTAGTGAAAGGGATTACACCTGTGTGCAATCTAAGTGTCACATGGTCTGTCAGTATATGGACATCTTTTCTAAAAGGCCACAGGGTCTGCAACACCATTAAGCAAGAGGTACCATTAACCAAACAGCACCAGGAAAGCCAAGGAGATCTTCAAACAAGTCAGGGACAAAGTTGTTGAAAAGTACAAGTCAGGGATGGGTTATAAAAATATCCCAATCTCTAATGATCCCCGATTGTCACCATCAAATCCATCATCATCATCATCATCAAATGGAAAGAACATGGTACTACAGCAAACCTGCCAAGAGAGGACCCCCCACCAAAACTCTAAGCCAAGGCAAGTAGGACATTAATCAGAGAGGCAGCACAGAGACCTAAGGTAACCCTGAAGGAGGTGCAGAGTTCCCAAGCAGAGACTGGAGTATCTCTCCATAAGACCACAAAAAGCCATATAATATATAGAGGTGGCCTTTATGGAAGAGTGTCCAGAAAAAAGCATTTACGTACAGAAAAAAATTGTAAGGCTTGTTTTGAGTTTTCCAAAAGATATGTGAGAAGATTTGAAGATTGCTTTTCACCAGAGGAAACCACCTAACTTGACTTTGCTGGAGAAGTTCTGCCTTGAGGAATGGGCAAAAATGCCAGTGGCAAAATGTAGAAATCTCATAGAGACTTATCCAAAGCGACTAGCAGTTGTAATTGATGCAAAAGGAGGATCTACAAAGTACTGACTTTAGAGGTGTGAACAGTTATGCACACTGAAGTTTTCAGTCATTCTGTACTATTTATTGTTTGCTTCAAAATAAAAATAAAACCAAATGTTCATATTATTGACGCGAATGGATGGAAACAGTGAAATTCCAGGTTGTGAGGTAGCAAAACACGAAAAATGCTGAGGGAAATGCTCTTACTCTTATCAGCTGCCGTTTTCTGTTTTTAGCTGTTATCGGCGCAGCTCTGGTCCTGATTTGTCTTATTGTGACTGCAACCTCTGACTGACCGTAAGTCAGAGGTAACAGTCACAAGCTTTCAGTGTAAGTCTGTGAGATCCTTGTTCTGGCTCTCATCAACTTATATTGAATTGTGACTTCTGGCTCCCCCAACAAATACTGGAGTGATCTAGCAGGTCACAAACTGCAGAAGATTGTCCGAAGCGGTGCCAAAGAACAGATGAAGACAGTAGATGTGTCACGACACCAGGGTATTGCACCCAGCAGCAACGGAGCTGGACTAGACGCCGGGTTACTAACCTGATCACCAATGGGACCTTACACATGTGACAGAGGGATCAGGTAAAACAACAGGACCTTAGACCATGTGACAGAGTGGGTGGCATTCAGGGGCGGAGCCAGACGCCAGGGAAACAGAGAAGGGACAAGCATAAAAAAATTGTGAAACAAGCAGAGGTCCTAGCCAGGAGATTATGAGATACCAACAGGGAGAATCAGGGAATAGTCAGAAGCCAAGCCAGAGGTCAGTAATCCAGGAAAATGAATAAAGAAAGTGACAGCAATACACTATGCAAGCCAGCACACTCTTCAGAAGTCAAGCATACAGACTGAAGTAAACCTAGAGCTGACAAGGAAACCAGGTTAGGAACGAGTATAAATAGCCCTCCCATCTTGAAAGAGAGGCTAACAACATTAACCCTGAGAGAACAGGACACTTGAAACCAGGGATTCAAGCTTCAGGAGGCTAATTTGCATATTCCAGGTGCCTTCTGGGAGAAGCGAAGTCTCCCTAAGCTAGAAGATCGTTGGGTACAGCCGGGACCAGCTGCTTCGAAAGCATCACCAAACCAGGGATTCAAGCTTCAGGAGGCTAATTTGCATATTTCAGGTGCCTTCTGGGAGAAGCGAAGTCTCCCTAAGCTAGAAGATCGTTGGGTACAGCCGGGACCAGCTGCTTCGAAAGCATCACCAAACCAGGGATTCAAGCTTCAGGAGGCTAATTTGCATATTCCAGGTGCCTTCTGGGAGAAGCGAAGTCTCCCTAAGCTAGAAGATCGTTGGGTACAGCCGGGACCAGCTGCTTCGAAAGCATCACCAAACCAGGGATTCAAGCTTCAGGAGGCTAATTTGCATATTCCAGGTGCCTTCTGGGAGAAGCGAAGTCTCCCTAAGCTAGAAGATCGTTGGGTACAGCCGGGACCAGCTGCTTCGAAAGCATCACCAAACCAGGGATTCAAGCTTCAGGAGGCTAATTTGCATATTCCAGGTGCCTTCTGGGAGAAGCGAAGTCTCCCTAAGCTAGAAGATCGTTGGGTACAGCCGGGACCAGCTGCTTCGAAAGCATCACCATGCCTGTAGGACATTATTGCAAGAGAGCTTGGCTGAGTAGATTACACAAGAAGGAAAACACACAGCAAGTCAGCAGGATCTAGGAGCAACATGGCAGATGTGACAACCTACATGGTGAGCTGCAGCATGTGCTACATGTTCACAGATCGACCAGAAGAAGAATCCAATTTCACCTGTCAGAAGTGTAGACTAGTGGCCCTTTTAGAAGAAAAGGTGCGGGGTCTGGAAGAAAGAATAGCAACTTTGAAACTCATCAAAGAGAATGAAGACTTTCTAGACAGAACAGAAGCATCTCTACTGGTCACAGAAGGTGAAAAAAGTGTCAGAGAACCTCCAAAAGCAGATGAGTGGAAGCATGTGACCAAAAGAAGCAAGAAGACCATGGAGAAATCACCAACCACACAACTGAAGAACCGATATCAAATCTTTGTAGAGGATGAAGATGGCACACCTAAGAATGAAGCAATACCAGCAAGCAAAAAAGAAAAGGGCACACAGCAACAAGTGACAGCAAAAAGTACAGCCAAGAAGCAACGAAGAGTGGTGGTGGTGGGAGACTCACTACTGAGAGGCACAGAAGCAGCCATCTGCAGACCGGACATAACTGCAAGAGAAGTATGCTGCCTTCCAGGTGCGATGATCAAGGATGTGACCGATAGGATACCAAAGCTCTTCAGCTCCAAGGACGTCCACCCATTTCTTCTGATACATGTTGGCACCAATGACACGGCAAGGAAGGACCTACCGACAATCTGCAAGGACTTTGAAGAGTTGGGGAAGAAAGTAAAGGAACTGGATGCACAGGTAGTTTTTTCTTCTATCCTTCCAGTAGACGGGCATGGTACCAGGAGATGGAACAGGATCCTTGATGCAAACAACTGGCTAAGACGATGGTGCAGACAACAAGGATTCGGATTCCTGGACCACGGTGTGAATTACTGGTATGATGGACTCCTCGCCAGAGACGGACTACACCTCAACAAACCTGGGAAACACACATTCGCCAGAAGACTCGCTACACTCATCAGGAGGGCGTTAAACTAGAAGAAGAGGGGACGGGAAGAAAAACATTAGACTCGAACAAAGACGACCCAGGAAAACATACTCTGAAGGGAGGTAAGAACATTTCTAAAACAATCCACAGTGAGGAGATTGGAACAAAACAAAATCCTCTAAACTGCATGCTCGCAAACGCCAGAAGCCTGACAAACAAGATGGAAGAACTAGAAGCAGAAATATCTACAGGTAACTTTGACATAGTGGGAATAACCGAGACATGGTTAGATGAAAGCTATGACTGGGCAGTCAACTTACAGGGTTACAGTCTGTTTAGAAAGGATCGTAAAAATCGGAGAGGAGGAGGGGTTTGTCTCTATGTAAAGTCTTGTCTAAAGTCCACTTTAAGGGAGGATATTAGCGAAGGGAATGAGGATGTCGAGTCCATATGGGTTGAAATTCATGGAGGGAAAAATGGTAACAAAATTCTCATTGGGGTCTGTTACAAACCCCCAAATATAACAGAAAGCATGGAAAGTCTACTTCTAAAGCAGATAGATGAAGCTGCAACCCATAATGAGGTCCTGGTTATGGGGGACTTTAACTACCCGGATATTAACTGGGAAACAGAAACCTGTGAAACCCATAAAGGCAACAGGTTTCTGCTAATAACCAAGAAAAATTATCTTTCACAATTGGTGCAGAATCCAACCAGAGGAGCAGCACTTTTAGACCTAATACTATCTAATAGACCTGACAGAATAACAAATCTGCAGGTGGTCGGGCATTTAGGAAATAGCGACCACAATATTGTGCAGTTTCACCTGTCTTTCACTAGGGGGACTTGTCAGGGAGTCACAAAAACATTGAACTTTAGGAAGGCAAAGTTTGAACAGCTTAGAGATGCCCTTAATCTGGTAGACTGGGACAATATCCTCAGAAATAAGAATACAGATAATAAATGGGAAATGTTTAAGAACATCCTAAATAGGCAGTGTAAGCGGTTTATACCTTGTGGGAATAAAAGGACTAGAAATAGGAAAAACCCAATGTGGCTAAACAAAGAAGTAAGACAGGCAAGTAACAGTAAAAAGAAAGCATTTGCACTACTAAAGCAGGATGGCACCATTGAAGCTCTAAAAAACTATAGGGAGAAAAATACTTTATCTAAAAAACTAATTAAAGCTGCCAAAAAGGAAACAGAGAAGCACATTGCTAAGGAGAGTAAAACTAATCCCAAACTGTTCTTCAACTATATCAATAGTAAAAGAATAAAAACTGAAAATGTAGGCCCCTTAAAAAATAGTGAGGAAAGAATGGTTGTAGATGACGAGGAAAAAGCTAACATATTAAACACCTTCTTCTCCACGGTATTCACGGTGGAAAATGAAATGCTAGGTGAAATCCCAAGAAACAATGAAAACCCTATATTAAGGGTCACCAATCTAACCCAAGAAGAGGTGCGAAACCGGCTAAATAAGATTAAAATAGATAAATCTCCGGGGCCGGATGGCATACACCCACGAGTACTAAGAGAACTAAGTAATGTAATAGATAAACCATTATTTCTTATTTTTAGTGACTCTATAGCGACAGGGTCTGTTCCGCAGGATTGGCGCATAGCAAATGTGGTGCCAATATTCAAAAAGGGCTCTAAAAGTGAACCTGGAAATTATAGGCCAGTAAGTCTAACCTCTATTGTTGGTAAAATATTTGAAGGGTTTCTGAGGGATGTTATTCTGGATTATCTCAATGAGAATAACTGTTTAACTCCATATCAGCATGGGTTTATGAGAAATCGCTCCTGTCAAACCAATCTAATTAGTTTTTATGAAGAGGTAAGCTATAGGCTGGACCACGGTGAGTCATTGGACGTGGTATATCTCGATTTTTCCAAAGCGTTTGATACCGTGCTGCACAAGAGGTTGGTACACAAAATGAGAATGCTTGGTCTGGGGGAACATGTGTGTAAATGGGTTAGTAACTGGCTTAGTGATAGAAAGCAGAGGGTGGTTATAAATGGTATAGTCTCTAACTGGGTCGCTGTGACCAGTGGGGTACCGCAGGGGTCAGTATTGGGACCTGTTCTCTTCAACATATTCATTAATGATCTGGTAAAAGGTTTACACAGTAAAATATCGATATTTGCAGATGATACAAAACTATGTAAAGCAGTTAATACAAGAGAAGATAGTATTCTGCTACAGATGGATCTGGATAAGTTGGAAACTTGGGCTGAAAGGTGGCAGATGAGGTTTAACAATGATAAATGTAAGGTTATACACATGGGAAGAGGGAATCAATATCACCATTACACACTGAACGGGAAACCACTGGGTAAATCTGACAGGGAGAAGGACTTGGGGATCCTAGTTAATGATAAACTTACCTGGAGCAGCCAGTGCCAGGCAGCAGCTGCCAAGGCAAACAGGATCATGGGGTGCATTAAAAGAGGTCTGGATACACATGATGAGAGCATTATACTGCCTCTGTACAAATCCCTAGTTAGACCGCACATGGAGTACTGTGTCCAGTTTTGGGCACCGGTGCTCAGGAAGGATATAATGGAACTAGAGAGAGTACAAAGGAGGGCAACAAAATTAATAAAGGGGATGGGAGAACTACAATACCCAGATAGATTAGCGAAATTAGGATTATTTAGTCTAGAAAAAAGACGACTGAGGGGCGATCTAATAACCATGTATAAGTATATAAGGGGACAATACAAATATCTCGCTGAGGATCTGTTTATACCAAGGAAGGTGACGGGCACAAGGGGGCATTCTTTGCGTCTGGAGGAGAGAAGGTTTTTCCACCAACATAGAAGAGGATTCTTTACTGTTAGGGCAGTGAGAATCTGGAATTGCTTGCCTGAGGAGGTGGTGATGGCGAACTCAGTCGAGGGGTTCAAGAGAGGCCTGGATGTCTTCCTGGAGCAGAACAATATTGTATCATACAATTATTAGGTTCTGTAGAAGGACGTAGATCTGGGTATTTATTATGATGGAATATAGGCTGAACTGGATGGACAAATGTCTTTTTTCGGCCTTACTAACTATGTTACTATGTTACTATGTTACTAACCATGTCCTAAACATGACAAGATGGTAAGTTTAAGACTAAGGGCAGAGAACTTAGGTTAGTGACACCACTCTAATGCTAAAATAAAAAACGGTGGAGTGGTGCTTTCACAAATGAATTACATCGTTCAAACTGCAGTTGTATAACAGTTTGTACAATCAGTAGCATATTATGGGGAAAACAAAAAAACATCTATTTTACCCATAAAGAGAAAAGTATGCTCAGTATTTTTTAGGAAATATTGACAAATCTTAGCAAATAAGTAACATGATGACGGGAAACAAAGGAAATGTTACATGTCACAGAGTTTTAAGATGTTTTATAATCCACTGTGAAGATCCATATAAATCCGATACCTCATTCACGTAAATTCTACTGTACTTTATTGCAAATTTCAAGTGAGTAAAATCTGCCACATGGCCTAATCGGGAGGAAAAAGATTACACTCAAAGGAACTGGAAATGGAAACTGCGAACTTGACAATTACTTCCAAGCTTAGCTTTTATTAATAATAAGATGATCTAATATTTTGCAGATTTTAATACTGTTTTTGCTGTTGCTAGCTGTGATATGCTAGGTGGTCTTGGACTTGTTCCACTGTCGTGATAGAGAATTCTAAGTTTGAATCTCTTACCGTGAAAAACTCTCGACTGATGATGAGAACAACCACACATGTACATACAGTAGAAACTATGCATTGTAAATAACTGTAGAAACTGTGCATTAATGCATTAATAGATCACAATATAGTAGGGATTGCTTCCTAGCAAAAACATAAAATAAAGTTGTCTGTGTCCCTAAAAGTAGTGAGATGTTTAAAGGAGGTGTGGACCTTAAGGGACTTTTTTTCTTTATACTTAAAGGGACTCTGTCACCTGAATTTGGAGGGAACAATCTTCAGCCATAGGGGCGGGGTTTTCGGGTGTTTGATTCACCCTTTCCTTACCCGCTGGCTGCATGCTGGCTGCAATATTGGATTGAAGTTCATTCTCTGCCCTCCATAGTACACGCCTGCGCAAGGCAAGAAAAACACCCGAAAACCCCGCCCCTATGGCTGAAGATTGCTCCCTCCAAATTCAGGTGACAGAGTCCCTTTAAATGTATACAGTTGTGGCTAAAATAATTTTTTGCTTTCGGATGTAATTAAAAATAATGTACTATTTGGCTTCTGCAGACTGTTTGCTCTTCTTGCACATTTGACTTTGAAGTTGTGTGTTGACATACAACAGGCATTAGACATTGCAACACAGAGGCTAGAGAAGGCATAAAGTGCAACATTTGTAATGAACCCAATTACAAAAGTGATTTTTAGACAAAAATACAATCAAGTAAGAAAAGAAAAGGTCCTCAAAGGTGTTCTCTCATTTTTTCTAATGCAACTATTGCACAAGCGCATTAGTATATCTTCCCCAGTAAGACTTAGGGTTAAGTAATGATTACTATTAATAATAAGAACGATAAAAACTGCATATTTGCTTTCCTCTAGACTTCTAGATGATAATAGAGGCAAAAATGGCTTGTCCTTATAAGAACAGGAACATTGGTTAAATATTATAGATGGTAGCAGAAGGATAGAATAGATTTGATTATTTTCAAAAAAACATCAGACAAAGCAGAGGAGAAGAGCAAGCCTTGCTTTGGATATTGTGAACGGTTACATAATGCACGGACTGCCGCAGCCGGCCCGGCTCAAGCAGAGAATGTTAATAAGACCTGCAGATATAAACAAAGCTGAGGGTTGAGAGTCTAGCCATAGTCTCAAGATAACTCTCCTTAAAAAAAGCTGACAGTTTGAATTATATGTAACAAAGAAAAGGCTAACAGGGTTACTTAGGAAAACTCAGAGAGGAGTAATCTAACAGAAAAGCCAAATGTCTGTCCAATTGAAGCAAGTTTGTTTTGATTTTACAGGAAGCCTCACACAAGGGAGATAAATGAATAGGAATTTAATGAATGTATCAAGTTGTGCAGAGACAAGAAGAATTAACGACGACAAGGATGACCTAAAATGCTCAGTCAATGGTGACAAGTGTTGTGAGTTCTGTTTTTGGGCTCCCTCTGGTGGTTACTGATGGTACTGGGTGACTTGTCTTTCCTGGGTCTCTGGGTTCCACCTGTTCCATCAGGATATGGGAGTTTCCTATTTAACCTGGCTTTGCTGGCATTTCCTCGCCGGTTATCAATGTATCCAGTGTGTCTTGTTACCTCTGCTCCCTGCTCCTAGAACCTTCTGGTCAAGCTAAGTTTGGATTTTCCTGTTTTGGTGTTTTGCTTTATTTGGTTTTTAGTCCAGCCTGCAGATATTTGTTTCTTTGCTGCTGGTTGCTCTAGTGGGCTGAAATTGCTCCTCATGTACCATGAGTTGGCACATGAGTTCAAGTAATTTCAGGATGGTTTTTTGAAGGGTTTTTCGCTGACCGCGCAGATCACTTTTGTATCCTCTGCTATCTAGCTTTAGCGGGCCTCATTTTGCTGAAACTGTTTTCATACTGCGTATGTGCTTTCCTCTCATTTCACCGTCATTATATGTGGGGGGCTGCTATTTCTGTGGGGTGTTTCTCTGGAGGCAAGAGAGGTCTGTGTTTCTTCTAATAGGGGAAGTTAGATCTTCGGCTGGAGCGAGACGTCTAGGATCATCGTAGGCACGTTCCCCGGCTACTTTTATTTGTGTGTTAGGTTCAGGGTCGCGGTCAGCTCAGGTTCCATCGCCCTAGAGCTTGTTTGTATCTGTGCTTGTCCTTTAGTGATCCCCTGCCATTGGGATCATGACAGTATAACCGGCCAACAAAGTGTTAATTGTATTGGCTGAAGTAGGAGGATTAGTAGTCTGAGGAAGTTTTTTTTTTTTTTTTTTCTCTTTCCCTCAGAGTTTGCTGCCTAGCCATATTGCAGCGTGGCTACTTCCTCCTCCTCTTAATCTTTGAATGGCTCTGATCCCAGCTGTTTATCATGGACGTCCAGAGTTTGGCTTCCAGCCTGAATAATCTTGCCGCTAAGGTTCAAAATATACAGGATTTTGTTGTACATGCTCCTATGTCTGAACCTAGAATTCCTGTCCCAGAGTTTTTTTCTGGAGATAGATCTCGTTTTCTGAATTTTAGGAACAATTGCAAGTTGTTTCTTTCTTTGAAATCTCGCTCCTCTGGAGACCCTGCTCAGCAAGTCAAGATAATTATATCTTTCCTGCGGGGTGACCCTCAGGATTGGGCATTTGCATTGGCACCAGGGGACCCTGCGTTGCTTAATACGGATGCGTTTTTTCTGGCATTGGGTTTGCTCTATGAGGAACCTAACCAAGAGATTCAGGCTGAAAAAGCTTTGTTGGCCCTCTCTCAGGGGCAAGATGAAGCAGAAATTTATTGTCAAAAATTTTGGATGTGGTCGGTGCTTACTCAGTGGAATGAGTGCGCCCTGGCTGCAAAGTTCAGAGATGGCCTTTCTGAGGCCATTAAAGATGTTATGGTGGGGTTCCCTGCGCCTACTGGTCTGAATGAGTCTATGACTATGGCTATTCAGATTGATCGGCGTTTACGGGAGCGCAAACCTGTGCATCATTTGGCGGTGTCGCCTGAACCGTCACCTGAGATAATGCAATGTGATAGAATTCAGTCCAGAAGTGAACGGCAAAATTATAGGCGGAAAAAAAAGGTTGTGCTTTTATTGTGGTGATTCAGCTCATGTTATATCAGCATGCTCTAAACGCACAAAAAAGGTTGATAAGTCTGTTGCCATTAGTACTTTACAGTCTAAGTTCATTCTGTCTGTGACTCTGATTTGTTCATTATCATCCATTTCCGTCGATGCCTATGTGGATTCAGGCGCTGCCCTGAGTCTTATGGATTGGTCATTTGCCAATCGCTGTGGGTTTAGTCTGGAGCCTCTGGAAGTCCCTATTCCTTTGAAGGGAATTGACTCTACACCTTTGGCTATGAATAAACCTCAGTACTGGACACAAGTGACCATGCGTATGACTCCTGTTCATCAGGAGGTGATTCGCTTCCTGGTACTGTATAATTTGCATGATGTCCTAGTGCTTGGTCTGCCATGGTTACAAACTCATAATCCAGTCCTTGACTGGAAATCAATGTCTGTGTTAAGCTGGGGTTGTCAGGGGGTTCATGATGATGCACCTCCGATTTCTATCGCTTCATCTACTCCTTCTGAGATTCCTGTGTTTTTGTCTGACTATCGGGATGTTTTTGAGGAGCCTAAGCTCAGTCCGCTTCCTCCTCATAGGGATTGCGATTGTGCTATAAATTTAATTCCAGGCAGTAAATTTCCTAAAGGTCGTTTGTTCAATCTGTCAGTGCCTGAGCATACTGCTATGCGGGATTATGTTAAGGAGTCCTTGGAAAAGGGACATATCCGTCCATCTTTGTCCCCTTTGGGAGCAGGTTTTTTTTTCGTGGCCAAAAAAGATGGTTCCTTGAGGCCTTGTATAGATTATCGTCTTTTGAATAAGATTACCGTAAAATATCAGTATCCTTTGCCATTGTTGACTGATTTGTTTGCTCGCATTAAGGGGGCTAAATGGTTCACTAAGATTGATCTTCGGGGTGCGTATAATCTTATACGAATAAAGCAAGGTGATGAGTGGAAAACCGCATTTAATACGCCTGAGGGCCATTTTGAGTATTTGGTAATGCCTTTTGGACTTTCTAATGCTCCTTCAGTCTTCCAGTCCTTTATGCACGATATTTTCCGTGAATATCTGGATAAATTTATGATTGTGTATTTGGATGATATTTTGTTTTTTTCTGATGACTGGGAGTCTCATGTTCAGCAGGTCAGGAAGGTGTTTCAGGTCCTGTGGGCCAATTCCTTGTTTGTAAAAGGCTCAAAGTGTCTCTTTGGAGTCCAGAAGATTTCTTTCTTGGGGTATATTTTTTCCCCTTCTACTATTGAGATGGATCCCGTCAAGGTTCAGGCTATTTGTGACTGGACGCAGCCTACATCTCTTAAGAGTCTACAGAAGTTCTTGGGCTTTGCTAATTTCTATCGTCGTTTTATAACTAATTTTTCTAGTGTTGTTAAGCCTTTGACGGATTTGACTAAGAAGGGTGCTAATGTTGCTAATTGGTCTCCTGCGGCTGTGGAGGCCTTTCAGGAACTTAAGCGCCGGTTTTCTTCTGCTCCTGTGTTGCGTCAGCCAGATGTTTCACTCCCTTTTCAGGTTGAGGTTGATGCTTCCGAGATTGGAGCGGGGGCGGTTTTGTCACAGAGAAGCTCCGATGGCTCAGTGATGAAGCCATGCGCGTTTTTTTCTAGAAAGTTTTCGCTGGCTGAGCGGAATTATGATGTTGGTAATCGGGAACTTTTGGC
Organism: Ranitomeya imitator; assembly: GCF_032444005.1. NCBI lineage: Eukaryota > Metazoa > Chordata > Amphibia > Anura > Dendrobatidae > Ranitomeya > Ranitomeya imitator. The sequence goes on from NC_091287.1 coordinate 246,557,871, forward strand.
CATGAAGTGGGCATTTGAGGAGTGGCGTCATTGGCTAGAGGGTGCTAGACATCGTGTGGTGGTCTTGACTGATCACAAGAATTTGATTTACCTTGAGTCTGCCAGGCGTCTGAATCCTAGACAGGCTCGTTGGTCACTGTTTTTCTCTCGTTTCAATTTTGTGGTTTCATACCTGCCAGGTTCAAAGAATGTGAAGGCGGATGCTCTTTCTAGGAGTTTTGTGCCTGACTCTCTTGGAAATTCTGAGCCCTCTGGTATCCTTAGGGATGGGGTGATTTTGTCTGCTGTCTCCCCAGACTTGCGACGTGCTTTGCAGGAGTTTCAGGCGGGTAAACCTGATCGTTGTCCGCCTGAGAGACTGTTTGTTCCAGATAATTGGACCAGTAGAGTCATCTCCGAGGTCCATTCTTCTGCGTTGGCAGGTCATCCTGGAATATTTGGTACTAGAGACTTGGTGGCCAGGTCTTTTTGGTGGCCTTCCTTGTCGAGGGATGTGCGTTCTTTTGTGCAGTCTTGTGAGGTTTGTGCTCGGGCTAAGCCTTGCTGTTCTCGGGCCAGTGGATTGTTGTCACCTTTGCCTATCCCGAAAAGGCCTTGGACGCACATTTCCATGGACTTTATTTCGGATCTCCCTGTCTCTCAAAAAATGTCCGTCATCTGGGTTGTGTGTGATCGCTTTTCTAAAATGGTTCATCTGGTACCCTTGCCTAAGTTGCCTTCCTCCTCTGAGTTGGTCCCTCTGTTTTTTCAGAATGTGGTTCGTTTGCATGGGATTCCTGAGAACATCGTTTCTGACAGGGGATCCCAGTTTGTGTCTAGATTTTGGCGGACGTTCTGTGCTAAGATGGGCATTGATTTGTCCTTTTCGTCTGCATTCCATCCTCAGACGAATGGCCAGACGGAACGAACTAATCAGACCTTGGAAACTTATTTAAGGTGTTTTGTTTCTGCTGATCAGGATGACTGGGTTACCTTTTTGCCGCTGGCCGAGTTTGCCCTTAATAATCGGGCTAGTTCTGCTACCTTGGTTTCTCCTTTCTTTTGTAATTCGGGGTTTCATCCTCGTTTTTCCTCTGGTCAGGTGGAACCTTCTGATTGTCCTGGAGTGGACATGGTGGTGGATAGGTTGCATCGGATTTGGAGTCATGTGGTGGACAATTTGAAGTTGTCCCAGGAGAAGGCTCAGCAGTTTGCTAATCGCCGTCGCCGCGTGGGTCCTCGACTTCTTGTTGGAGACTTGGTGTGGTTGTCTTCTCGTTTTGTTCCTATGAAGGTCTCTTCTCCTAAGTTCAAGCCTCGGTTCATCGGTCCCTATAGGATCTTGGAAATTCTTAACCCTGTGTCGTTTCGTTTGGATCTCCCGGCATCGTTTGCTATTCATAATGTGTTCCATCGGTCGTTGTTGCGGAAGTATGAGGTACCTGTTGTTCCTTCGCTTGAGCCTCCTGCTCCAGTGCTGGTGGAGGGAGAATTGGAGTATGTTGTGGAGAAGATCTTGGATTCTCGTGTTTCCAGACAGAAACTCCAGTATTTGGTCAAGTGGAAGGGTTATGGTCAGGAGGATAATTCTTGGGTGGTTGCCTCGGATGTTCATGCTGATGATTTGGTTCGCGCTTTTCATAGGGCTCATCCTGGTCGCCCTGGTGGTTCTTGTGAGGGTTCGGTGACCCCTCCTCAAGGGGGGGGGTACTGTTGTGAGTTGTTTTTGGGCTCCCTCTGGTGGTTACTGATGGTACTGGGTGACTTGTCTTTCCTGGGTCTCTGGGTTCCACCTGTTCCATCAGGATATGGGAGTTTCCTATTTAACCTGGCTTTGCTGGCATTTCCTCGCCGGTTATCAATGTATCCAGTGTGTCTTGTTACCTCTGCTCCCTGCTCCTAGAACCTTCTGGTCAAGCTAAGTTTGGATTTTCCTGTTTTGGTGTTTTGCTTTATTTGGTTTTTAGTCCAGCCTGCAGATATTTGTTTCTTTGCTGCTGGTTGCTCTAGTGGGCTGAAATTGCTCCTCATGTACCATGAGTTGGCACATGAGTTCAAGTAATTTCAGGATGGTTTTTTGAAGGGTTTTTCGCTGACCGCGCAGATCACTTTTGTATCCTCTGCTATCTAGCTTTAGCGGGCCTCATTTTGCTGAAACTGTTTTCATACTGCGTATGTGCTTTCCTCTCATTTCACCGTCATTATATGTGGGGGGCTGCTATTTCTGTGGGGTGTTTCTCTGGAGGCAAGAGAGGTCTGTGTTTCTTCTAATAGGGGAAGTTAGATCTTCGGCTGGAGCGAGACGTCTAGGATCATCGTAGGCACGTTCCCCGGCTACTTTTATTTGTGTGTTAGGTTCAGGGTCGCGGTCAGCTCAGGTTCCATCGCGCTAGAGCTTGTTTGTATCTGTGCTTGTCCTTTAGTGATCCCCTGCCATTGGGATCATGACAGACAAGAAAATGAACAAATGAGAGTTTGTCACTGTCCTGTTTTGGTTTTTGACAGTGTTATGTGGCCATACAATAATCTTTAAAGTCTCATAAAACGTGTAAAATTTAAAAAATGTTAAACTTGTAGATACTGTATTTGTAAATAATAACTCTACCCAGATGCTCTCTTTGAATTTCTAGGTGTCTTTAACATTCTTTTTCTAACTCATTCCGCACCTTTTTTATTATACTTGTCTCCCAATAATCCTATCTTCAAATGTTATAATAGATCAAAAATAATTATGGCTAAAGCTCTGGCCCATTGTATTTCATTATATAGGCAATCAGTGAGATACATTGGTCACTTGATTTTCTACTATACACCTTTGTATAATCTGCAAGGCATAGAAAATACATTGGCTGTATGGCAACTATCTGCAGCAGGAGTCACCCCTCTATGCCCTATAGAGAGCGGGATCCAAACATTAGTAAACTCCACCAACTCAACCTCCCCAGCTCAAAAATGAAAAATGCTAGAAGGTTATTTCACTATCAATGGAGAAAATCCTCCATACTGACACACCTGTTCACTTCTGTAATCTCTTAAAAAATCATGATATTAAAATAAATGAATACTCCAATGCTGAGGACTTGCAGGAATCTTGCAATCTTTGGTGTTGGGACTCCAAATTCTTGACTACACTCAATGAGCCTTGCTATGCATTGGGTTATGGATTAGATAACTAAATCCAACTAGCATAGAGGTGCTAATAAATGAAAGGTGAAAATAAATGCCCCTAAGAAGTCTGGACATCTCCATACTAGTTACATCACATGGCAATGGAAATGCAATACTTCCATACCACTGCCATACTAATCTGATATCCACACAATCCTCAGTTATACGGTGTCCATGATCAGAGGGACAACTTAGTTTTTGAGGGTTCAAGCATCAGGATTTTAGGCCTTGAGAAATCACAAAAATGTAATATCAACTCGAATTATGGATATATCATACTCATGTTTGGTCAGTCTAGGATGATGAAAACATGCTCTGGAATATGGCATATGTCATATTATTCCACTAGGAAGTTTGTTGGAAAATACTACATAAATTAGAATTATGAAAACACAAAAGCGCACAGAGAGGTCAAAAAATACTCTGTTGTAAAAAAGTCACAGTAAATAAGCAAGTGCTCGTCAAAAAATGAAAAAATACCGGGTATTTAGTTAATACGTTTTTTTGCAAAAAAAAGTATGTTAAGCTGCTCCACCAATCGCCAAGGTATACCCATAATACCCAGTCCTGTCTAATGTATATAATCCCTATCTGATGTATTTAAAAACCTGATCATCTGTATAGTACCTGTATGAACAGGGCTCAGAGAGAAAATATCCACGTTGAACATGCGAGATGGAACAGCTGTTTTTGGTTTTATAAATTAGAATTATGTCTTTTCACCCATCTTCCTGTGCATAGAATTAGCCATCTTCCTCTCAGCTGAGCAGTAGAATGGGTGAGGAGTAGGGGATGGGACTTTTATAACATCTTTTAGAGAAATTCATGGTCAGATCTAGGAGAGACAACATGAATTTTAGATCTGCCAAAAATCACATGCGTGTATCCTGATGTGTTTCCCAGGGTAGGTGTCTTGCTGGCCCATCAAAAAGGTCAGGTTTGGCAGTGAAAAGTGTGGTATGGATGTGTGAACTGGCTGTGGGGTGCACTTAGCTCATTGTGAGCCTGTTGGGATAGGTGAGTGGATGAGTGAGTGTAAGTCATGTGTCCTAGAATTTGGCAGTGTTTCTGACAAGCCGTTTTTCTACACAGCAATTAGTATCAAAAAGAGCACAGCGATCTGTGAGCAACGGTGTCAGTTCATAACCAGCGGCTATAACAGTTTTAGGTCAGCAAAAAGCAGCAACAAAGACAATTATTCATTAGGGAATCTGAAGGCTGCCCTAATAAATATTTACAATGGTAGACTTTTCTTTTAGCACTGTGTTCCACTTTCTCCCTAGCAACATCAGCGCCAAGGACTTTGTATCTTACTTGCACATTAAGCATAGATCAGCCTACAGTCTACAAGTTATTATCTTCTACATTGTACAAACCTCAAACAGTTCTCCATAGCATGGGCACAATCTACTATATAATTGTCTAAGGGTCACTTCCGTCTTTCTGTCTGTCTGTCTGTCTTTCTGTCTGCCTGTAACGGAAATCCCAAGTCGCTGATTGGTCGCGGCAAAACAGCCACGACCAATCAGCGACGGGCACAGTCCGGCGGCAAAATGGCCGCTCCTTACTCCCTGCAGTCAGTGCCCGCTCCATACTCCCCGCAGTCAGCGCTCACACAGGGTTAATGGCAGCGCTAACGGAACGCGTTATGCCGTGGTGTAACGCACTCCATTAACGCTGCTATTAACCCTGTGTGACAAACGTTTTACTATTGATGCTGCCCATGCAGCATCAATAGTAAAAAGATCTAATGTTAAAAATAATTTAAAAAATAAAAAATCGTTATATACTCACCGTCCGTCGGCCCCTCGGATCCAGAACAGGCCTTTCCCGCTCCTCGTGACGATCCAGTCACCGCTCCATGCAGTGCAATCTCGAGAGACCGCAATGTAGTCTTCAGACCGGAGCGCGCGAGGAGCGTCGGTAACCGCTTCGATCCTCGGGCTGGGCAGCGGAGTCCCAGAATTAGCCCCTTAAGCAGTGGAGCCTCATCATGCACCCGCTGAGCAGCCTGCAGGTGGAGCTGCCGTGTAACGTGCGGCTGAGACCCCCAGACCCGCTCACCTATCCGGACGTGGACCGGGTGCTCGTCATGGTGAGCGGGTGTCTTCCCTTCTCCCTGCAGAAGACACTGAGGCTCTGTATCTGTACTGCAGGTCTCTGCTGTGACCCAGTGTCTGAGCTGAGGCTGGAAATACAGCGAGGCTCAGACTCCAGGAGGTCCAAGTGGCTGATGGGCAAGGGCAGGGTAAGGTGTGCAGGGTATGATGGGCAAAGTTTGGTGTGCAGGGTATGGTGGGCAAGGTGCTGTGTGCAGGGTATGGTGTGCAGGGTATGGTGAGCAGGGTATGGTGTGCAGGGTATGGTGTGCAGGGTACGGTGGGCAAGGGGCTGTGTGCAGGGTATGGTGTGCAGGGTATGGTGTGCAGAGTACGGTGGGCAAGGTGCTGTGTGCAGGGTATGGTGTGCAGGGTACGGTGAGCAAGGTGTGGTGTGCAGGGTACGGTGGGCAAGGTGCTGTGTGCAGGGTATGGTGTGCCGAGTACGGTGGGCAAGGTGCTGTGTGCAGGGTACGGTGGGCAAGGTGCGGTGGGCAAGGTACGGTGTGCAGGGTACGGTGGGCAAGTGCTGTGTGCAGGGTATGGTGTGCAGGGTACGATGGGCAAGGTGCGGTGGGCAGGGTACGATGGGCAAGGTGCTGTGTGCAGGGTATGGTGTGCAGGGTATGATGAGCAAGGTGCGGGGGGCAGGGTACGGTGTGCAGGGTACAGTGTGCCATCTCACGAGGATCTCATCTCATGATGGTCCTACATGATAGGCTCTAGGAGAACTGATCTGTGACTACAGCAGCAGTTGGCATCAATGTGGCTGTTTTTCTCATTCCCCCTTTGGCACATTTGTGCCTGTCTGATGCTTTTGTGACCAGATGTGCAATGTTAGTAAAAGAGGATTACTTTTAGGATATGTCGTGTGTATCAGATGGGTGAAGGCCATACCGCTGTGGTCTAAGGATGAGCAGATTCTCTCCAATCACCCCGAGACATTTGGTGAATCAAATGTGCAGTATTATACTCTGAGGTCCAGTGCTATTTACCCCTGTGTGTATGGTCAGAGTTCTGCACACCCCTCACCTGCCGCCGTGGACACAGAGGTTAGTAGGGTGATGGTGCCCTGGGGTCACACTGTGATTACACTGAGGCTGCTATATAGTCTGATCGCTTTACACGAGGACTGTGCTGTGGTTTGCGGTGCTGGTTTCTCTAGATGCTCCTCCATCAATGGAATTCCCTTCAATCTGCAGTGTGTTTTCTGCGACTGTTTATTTTACTCACTTACATAGCGCCATTAATTCCACAGCGCTTTACAGACATCCTCATCACTGTCCTCATTGGGGCTCACAATCTAGATTCCCTATTTGGAGTACTGGAGGAAATCCCTGCGAACACGGGGAGAACATATAAACTCCTTAAAGATGTTGTACATGGTGGGATTTGAAGCCAGGACCCCAATTCCACTAAGCCACCATGCTGCCCTATGTGTTATATGGTGGCCACTGATATGATCATCTATCTATATAATCGTCTAAGATCCACTTCCGTCTGTTTATCTGTCACGGAAATCCCGTGTCGCTGATTGGTCGCGCCTGGCCGGCCGCAACTAATCAGCGACATTGGCGTGGGAATTAAATCACGCTTCGCTGATTGGTCGCGCCCAATCAGTGACAGGCGCAGTCCGGCTGCGAATTGGCGCTGGATTTGAACCACACTTCGCTGATCGGCCAGCCGGGCGCGACCAATCAGCGATATTGGCATGAAATTTAACCCCGACTCACAGCACAACGTACATACATACATACATATTCTAGAATACCCGATGCGTTAGAATCAGGCCACCATCTAGTTCATTATAAACAGCATCTGCCAGCAGTGCCGACCATACATTTCAGAGTGGCAACCCTCCGGCACACCATCTTGCACTTCCCAGTCCATGCCACATTGTTTTCTGGTATCCCAACCCTTGAGTTCTCATATTTCAGCAGCTTTGCACAAATTGTAAATGCCATGTTCCCCAATGCACTACTGAAGAATCTGTATGATCACTTTGCCACATTGTTGTCACTCCAATGACTGCCCAACTACTGTTTAGTTGCAAACTCTTGATGTGGATCCTTTGCTTTAATCAATATGCAAAATTCACTAAGAATGTTATACACTTACTTTTTATCTATGTAAGTTAACTTGTCATTATTGAATATCCTGTGATTTTCTTTAGGTGTGTACTGTAGGTATTGGGATGCTTCTTCTAGGTCTTAATTTCTATACGGTATATTGACATTTTCTGTATATACATTGGTACCCATTACACAGTTGAGACTAGTTCATTCTCCACCCACATTTTCTCTCCATTGTTTTCTGGAGCACATTCTCACCTCATGGCTCCTATATGCCCTTGCTGTGCCTTTCAATAGACAATGGATGTACTCTGCATCTATCTGACAAAAGCCTGAGGCAAGGAAGATGCCTTTTCCATTATGGTAGTGGGGCCTTGATCAGGTCCCTTGTTCTCCATTATAATGAACAGCTCATGCCATGAGCTTGGGCTGCCATGACAACTGTGTGGGTATGCTATGACCAGTGCAATAGTTCACAATGAAACTGACTTAAGAAATTCATCGCGCAGACATTAAACTAAACAATAAATATAAATAAGTACCATCAATTAAATACCTTAGAATATGTTGATATTATGAAATTGTTCTTACAAAAACAGAGAGTACAGAAACAGTTTGAAAAATACTAGAGTAGTAAAATACATACCCACAGTAGAATTAAAATGGCCGCTACAATATTACACTGATAGGGAGACCTGTCTTAAAATACTTAAAGGACAGGTGCTTGTCAGTACGTCCAGTAGGAAGTTCTGCTGATGTGACCTAGAGATAACTTACACCATGTACTAAGATCAGAAAGACAAGATGGACAGCAGATTTTCCTTACCTCAGCACCCCTTGTGTCTCCAGTATTAGATCAAAGAGACGGAAAAGACAGCAGTGTGAGCAGCCTCTCATTACCTTAGCACTTCTAGTGTCTACAATGTCAGATCAGATAGACAGTGTGGTACAGCAGTGTAAGCAGCCTCTTCTTATCTCAGAACCCCTGGTATGTCCAGTATTAGATCAAAGAGACAGAAAAGACAGCAGTGTGAGCAGCCTCTCATTACCTTAGCACTTCCAGTGTCTACAATGTCAGATTAGATAGACAGTGTGGTACAGCAGTGTAAGCAGCCTCTTCTTACCTCAGAACCCCTGGTATGTCCAGTATTAAATCAGATAGACAGAAAAGACAGCAGTGTGAGCAGTTTCTCCTAATTTCAGCACCCCTGGTATTAGATTTGATAAACAGGGTCAAGGAAAGCAATGTGAGCAGCCTCTGTCCTTTCATGCAACAAAATGCAAATTAATTACCGTATGTTAAAATCATACAATGTGATGTTCCAGATTTTTTAAAGATTTTGTCTCTCACAGTTGAAGTGTAGCTATGATAAAAATTACAGACCTCTCCATTCTTTGTAGATGGGAAAAGTTGCAAAATGTTCAGTGTATCAAATACTTATTTTCTGCACTGTATAATGACATTTCCTTTAGCTATGTATTTCTTTCCACTCCTGGAGAACCTCTTTAAAAGGTGGTACACTTTAAAATCATAGCTACAGATAGCGAGGAAGTGGACCAGCACCAAATAAATAGGGAAATTGTCACAGGTATGTCAGAGACAGTCGCACAGCATCTGGCTGCAGAAGGTCTCTGCGGTTGGCTTTGCAACGTCTTCCTAGTCCTTCTGACTCTTGGACCCAGTGGCAACCTTCCCGCGGCTCTAATTGACACATCTTGACCTGGGTATTTATAGACTTCATGTTCGCTTCTGGGAATCGCCGATATTTCCATTTCCCCTTGTTGAGGCTTGGAGCTATACCAGGCACCTATCGTCTCTTTGGTGCTGTTGGAGGACATCTGTGCTATTTCTCTTGAGTCTACTGAAGATAAATGTTCCCCTTGTTTGTCTATCAAAGCTGTCTTTAGTTGTAGTGGAGATTGACTAGTACTAAGCCCCGTTATTCCCTAAGCAGGGCTTATTGCCAGGGTCAGGCAGGGATTAGGTTCTTGCTCAGCGATTGGTGCAGAACTTATATATGGACATTCAGGGCAGACAGGGTGACTTTAGATCTGCCTAGGAGTCCTCACTCCTCTCTTCCCTAGTGTTGGGCTCCCTTCCCCTTATCCCTTCGTGTTGCACTTAGTCTTCCGACACTGTGCGTGACAGAAATATGTCACATATTGAAAAAAATGACATATGCAAAGGACAAGAAAGGAAGAGGATATGAAGTAGAAACTATTCCACAACCTCTTCTTTTCTTGACATTTACACTTTAAAATCATCTAGCACTCAGAATACATGTATTTATTAATACATAACTCAACTATTAAAAAGAGGATTCGTTAAAAGTTATGTAATTGTCCGCGATGTAAAAGCAATCTGTAATATTTGCACATGTACACCATACCTGGCTAATATGAGAGTGTGATGTAGAGCTGAGGAGAGGGGAGGGTGATGTTAACCCCTTTAGTGATGTCACAGGGCTGCAGTTATAAGTTTCTGCACTTCACCCAGCATTCAGTCTTGCCTGAGGAGCTGTTCCTATCCAGACCTCCTGATGCACTGGGATATTTGGGGCTCGGCCTACCAGCATGTTTGCCTAAGATGATCTGAGCACATGTGAGTTTTATCTTTCTTCTTTAATCCATGTTATTTTATAATTGCTTTGTACATACATACTTTGTCTCATATTGTAACATCTTTATATACCTTGTTATAAACACTGCCTGATCTTTATGGAGTAAAATATTTAAAATACTAGCTTTGTTCTCCTGCTCTAAAACGTACCTTAAGTCTTCTGAAGGGAATTACGCTACTGTTTTGGGTTAGCTTCGGACCCGTTAATTGAAGCTGGTGGCGGCATACCTTGTCCTGCGCTTTTGGGAGTCGTTGTAGTGACGGCGGCATTGATAATTATTGTTCCTGCCTGAGTGGGAGTAGTTATATCGCCCTCGCTGCAGCGTGCCCAATAGCCAGTACATAGCAGGCAGCCTTTCTTGTGACTTATTACAATAGGTGCAGTACCTAATCTGACCTGAGGGTAAGGGGCGCCAGAGAGCTGCAAGTTTTCAAGCGGAACTGTAAAGCGGGATATACATAAATTCCTGTAGTTCGTGTTATATTGCAGAGCAGTGGGATAACTAAAATAAGCCCCTGCCGTAAATTGAGAGGTCAATAGCCTTGTTTGTGTTTTCATCACATTGGAGCAGTGGAGGGATAACTAAGATAAGCCCCGTGCACATTTGGTAGCCGTGGGCTAGCCAAAGGTCTCCCCGATCATGATGTACTGTTGACAGTCTCGGTGTGAATCGTGACATTTTGTCATGACATACAACCATGACATACAAAACCATCCACAACCTGTCACTGCCATACATCTGTGACCTCGTCTCCCAGTACTTTCCTGCACGCAACCTCCGATCCTCACAAGATCTCTTTCTCTATTCCCCTCTTATCTCCTCTTCCCTCAATTGCATACAAGATTTCTCTCGTGCATCACCCCTACTCTGGAACTCTCTGCCGCAACATATCAGACTCTCACCTACCATTGAAACCTTCAAAAAGAACCTGAAGACCTACCTCTTCCGGCAAGCCTACAACCTGCAGTAACCACCGATTAACCAAACCACTGCACGACCAGCTCTATCCTCACCTACTGTATCCTCACCTATCCCTTGTAGATTGTGAGCCCTCACGGGGCAGGATCCTCTCTCCTCCTGTACCAGTTCTGACTTGTATTGTTCAAGATTATTGTACTTGTTTTTATTATAAGATAAATAAGAAATCCATCAGAGAGATAGAAGAAATGTTAGGAGTGGACAAATTTTATACATTCTGCAAAAAAAAAAAGAGTGCACTGGTGAGCTTGGGAACTCAAAACGGCCTTGACATCCACAGACGACAACAATGGTGGATGATCGCAGAATCCTTTCCATGGTGAAGAAAAACTTATTTGCAACATCCACCCAAGTAAAGAAAACTTTCCAGGAAGTAGGACTTTCAGTATTTAAGTTTAACATAAAGAGAAGACTTCATGCGAGCAAGGTGCAAACCAAACAATCAGCCTTAAAAATAGAAAGAAAACATACTGATCATACGGCAATTAACCTCTTTCTGACATGTGACGTACTACCCCATCAAAGTGGTATCGGCCCGTATGACCACCGACGGGATAGTACGTCATCACCGATCAGCCACGCTCACGGGGGGAGCACGGCCAATCGGGGCCGGGTGTCAGCTGACTATCGCAGCTGACATCCGGCACTATGTGCCAAGAGTGGTCACGGACCGCTCCTGGCACATTAACCCCGGCACACTGCGTTCAAAGATGATCGCAGTGTTCCGGCGGCACAGGGAAGCATCGCGCAGGGAGGGGGCTCCCTGCGTGCTTCCCTGAGACCCTCGGAGCAACGCGATGTGATCGCGTTGCTCCGAGGGTCTCCCACCTCCTCCTCCCTGCAGGCCCGGATCCAAAATAGCAATGGGGGCTGTCCCGGTCCTGCAGGGAGGTGGCTTCCAAGGCCCTGCTCAGAGCAGGAGCATGCATGCCTCCCTGCTGTGCCTGTGTGATTGCTGATCTGACAGTGCACAGCAAAGTGTCAGATCAGCGATCTGACCCTATATAGTCATTCCCCCCCCCCCCCTCCCCCCCGGGACAAAGTAAAAAAGTTTTTAAAAAAAGTATTTACAAGTGTAAAAAAAATTAAAAAAATTCCTAAATAAAGAAAAAAAAATATTGTTCCAAAAAATACATTTCTTTATCTAAATAAAAAAACAATAAAAGTACACATATTTAGTATCGCCGCGTCCGTAACAGCCCGACCTACAAAACTGTCCCACTAGTTAACCCCTTCAGTGAACACCGTAAAAAAAAGAAAACGAGGCAAAAAACAATGCTTTATTATCATACCTCCAAACAAAAAGTGGAATAACACGCGATCAAAAAGACGGATATAAATAACCATGGTACCAATGAAAATGTCATCTTGTTCCACAAAAAAATTCCATACAGCATCAACGAAAAATAAAAAAGTTATAGCCCTTAGAATAAAGCGATGCAAAAATAATTATTTTTTATATTAAATATTTTTTATCGTATAAAAGCGCCAAAACATAAAAAATGATATAAATGAGGTATCGCTGTAATCTTACTGACCCGAAGAAAAAATCTGCTTTATCAATTTTACCAAACGTGGAACGGTATAAGCGCCCCCCCAAAAGAAATTCATGAATAGCAGGGTTTTTGTTCATTCTACCTCACAATAATCGGAATAATAAGTGATCAAAAACTGTCACGTGCCTGAAAATGGTACCAATAAAAATGTCAACTTGTCCCGCAAAAATTAAGACCTCACATGACTTTATCGTATAAAAGCGCCAAAACATAAAAAATGATATAAATGAGGTATCGCTGTAATCGTACCGATCCGAAGAAAAAATCTGCTTTATCAATTTTACCAAACGTGGAACGGTATAAGCGCCCCCCCCCAAAAGAAATTCATGAATAGCTGGTTTTTGTTCATTCTACCTCACAATAATCGGAATAATAAGTGATCAAAAACGGTCACATGCCTGAAAATGGTACCAATAAAAATGTCAACTTGTCCCGCAAAAAAATAAGACCTCACATGACTCTGTGGACCAAAATATGGAAAATTATAGCTCTCAAAATGTGGAGATGCAAAAACTATTTTTGCAATAAAAGCGTCTTTTAGTGTGTGACGGCTGCCAATCATAAAAATACGCCAAAAAAAGCTATAAAAGTAAATCAAACCCCCCTTCATCACCCCCTTAGTTAGGGAAAAATAATAAAATTTAAAAAAATGTATTTATTTCCATTTTCCCATTAGGGTTAGTGTTGGGGCTAAAGTTAGGGTTGGGGCTAAAGTTAGGGTTAGGGTTGGGGCTAAAGTTAGGGTAAGCGTTGGCGCTAAAGTTAGGGTTAGGGCAAAAGTTAGGGTTGGAGTTAGGGTTGGGGCTAAAGTTAGGGCTAGGGTTAGGGGTGTGTTTGGGTTAGGGTTTCAGTTAGAATTGGGGGGTTTCCACTGTTTAGGCATATCAGGGACTCTCCAAACGCGACATGGCGTCCGATCTCAATTTCAGCCAATTCTGCGTTGAAAAGGTAAAACAGTGCTCCTTCCCTTCCGAGCTCTCCCGTGCGCCCAAACAGGGGTTTACCCCAACATATGGGGTATCAGCGTACTCAGGACAAATTGGACAACAACCTTTGGGGTCCAATTTCTCCGGTTATCCTTGGGAAAATACAAATCCGGGGGCTAAAAAATAATTTTTGTGGAAAAAAATGATTTTTTATTTTCACAGCTCTGCGTTATAAACTGTAGTGAATCACTTGGGGGTGCAAAGTTTTCATAACACATCTAGATAAGTTCCTTGGGGTGTCTGGTATCCATTATGGGGTCACTTGTGGGGGGTTTCTACTGTTTAGGTACATCAGGGGCTCTGCAAATGCAATATGACGCCTGCAGACCATTCCATCTAAATCTGCATTCCAAACGGCACGCCTTCCCTTCCGTGCGCTGCCATGCGCCAAACGGTGGTTCCCCCCATATATGGGGTATCAGCGTACTCAAAACAAATTGAACAACTTTTGGGGTCCAATTTCTCCTATTACCTTTGGGAAAATACAAAACTGGGGGCTAAAAAATAATTTTTGTGGAAATTTTTTTTTTATTTTCACGGCTCTGTGTTATAAACTGTAGTGAAACACTTGGAGGTTCAAAGTTTTCACAACACATCTAGATAAGTTCCTTAGGGGGTCCTCTTTCCAAAATGGTGTGGTGGTTTACCCCCACATTTGGGGTATCAGCGTACTGAGGACAAATTGCACAACAACTTTTGGGGTCCAATTTCTTCTGTTACCCTTTGGAAAATAAAAAATTGGTGGCGAAAACATCATTTTTGAGAAAAAATATGATTTTTTATTTTTACGGCTCTACATTTTAAACTTCTGTGAAGCACTTGGTGGGTCGAAGTGCTCACCACACATCTAGATAAGTTCCTTAGGGGTCTACTTTCCAAAATGGTGCCACTTGTGGGGAGTTTCAATCTCCAAACGCGATATGGCGTCCCATCTCAATTCTAGTCAATTTTGAATTGAAAAGTCAAATGGCGTTCCTTCCCTTCCGAGCTCTGCCATGTGCCCAAACAGTGGTTTTCCGCCATATATGGGGTATCAGCGTACTCAGGACAAATTGGACAGCAACTTTTGGGGTCCAGTTTCTCCTGTTATCTTTGGTAAAATAAAAAAAATTGGAGCTGAAGTAAATTTTTTGTAAAAAAAAAGTTAAACCTTAATTTTTTTTTAAACATTCCAAAAATTCCTGTGAAACACCTGAAGGGTTAATAAAGTTCTTGAATGTGGTTTTGAGTACCTTGAGATGTGCAGTTTTTAGAATGGTGTCACACTTGGGTATTTTCTATCATATAGACCCCTCAAAGTGACTTCAAATGTGATGTGGTCCCTAAAAAAAATGGTCTTGTAAAAATGAGAAATTGCTGATCAACTTTTAACCCTTATAACTCCCTAACAAAAAAAAACTTTGGTTCCAAAATTGTGCTGATGTATTAAGTATGTTGTGTGACATATCTCTGTGATTTAAAGGCATAAAAATTCAAAGTTGGAAAATTGTGAAATTTCCAAAATTTTCGCCAAATTTCCATTTTTTTCACAAGTAAACGCAGGTAATATCAAAGAAATTTTACCACTAACATGAAGTACCATATGTCGACGGAGCTGAAGGAAGAGGTGCAGCAGTGGGCGGGGCTTAATGGAGGAACTGCGCATTCCTCCGCAGCCCTGCCAAACACTAGTGTGAAACTAGCCTAAGACAGGTATCCTGACTTATACACTCAGATTACAGAGCAAAAACGTTCTGACTTTAAGGCTATGTTTCCACATGGCGTACCAGCAGCGCTTTGAACGCAGTGGATCCCCGCCCCGTCCAAAGCGCTGCCGGCTTTTGTATGCGCGGTGATTCTGCATGTGTTCATTGAACACATGCGGAATCATCACATACTAAACATAGAACGGTGCTATTTATCTTGCAGAGACTGAGTGTCAAGTTTTAATAAAACAACAATATATCTAAGTCAAACCATACTAAGGTAATATGCATCAAAACATGCTTAAGTCCAGAGAAATGTATATTCATAATATCATGCCATGATCAAGCAAGCAGGATACATATAGATACTATTGCAATGCACATTCAAAAGTTAAAACAGGCTGCGCCATATACATATCACCTGTGTCTGTACTACAGAGAGCGTGGAAGCT
Organism: Ranitomeya imitator; assembly: GCF_032444005.1. NCBI lineage: Eukaryota > Metazoa > Chordata > Amphibia > Anura > Dendrobatidae > Ranitomeya > Ranitomeya imitator. The sequence continues at coordinate 246,573,468 of NC_091287.1, forward strand.
GAGTGACACATTGTCTCCCCTTACCCCAAGGGGCTGTGAAGTGTTGAGGAAAATGGGCTTGGGTAGTATGCTTATCAAAAATAGAAAGGCCAGATTAGACTTTGCCAAAAACCATCTAAAGAAGCCAAACCAGTTCTGGAAAACCATTTTTGGACAGATTAAACTAAGGTCAACCTGTACCACGATGATTGGACAGTCCTTCACAGTACAGATGGACAATGACCCAAAACAATCTGCAAAGGCAACCCAGGAGTTTTTTAAGGCAAATAAGTGGAATATTCTGCAATGGCAGAGTTAGTCACCAGATCTCAATCCCACTGAGGATGCATTTCAAAACTTAAGACAGAAATACTACAAACAAGCATCAACTGAAGTCAATTACAGTAAAGGCCTGGCAAAGCACCACAAAAGAGGAAACCAAGTGCAGCGCCCCAGAGACCTGGTCATTGCAGTATGGCGCTCTGCCGCTAAGGGGAGCAGCGGTACGTCTGATGGCACTAAGGAGTTCTCCTGACCAGGTATCACCAGAACATATTACACTTCACACTCCGGCCACTAGGGGGAGAAAAAGGCTTTATTTATTGGGCCACTCCTCACACTGGTAAAACTAGGGGCTGGGGAGAAAGTTAGTCAGAAGCTGACTGGGTTGGATCCAGGCAACATCCCGTGGCAGGGGGTGTTGCAGGGAGAAGGCACAGGGGGGTCCCTGTCAGGCGTGGGAGCCTGCCAGGTGCCTAGCGAACAGAACAGAACGTTACGGAACCACGCCTGCACACCCTGCGGCGGTATCCTAAGAAAGATAAATGAAGGGAAGGATATTGTGGAACCGTGTAAACGAGATCAAGCACAAAGGAGAGCCAGTAAGAGTCGTGCCGAGAGAGAGAGGCAACATCTTACTGAGGCGTGTAGTCGGTGGCCGGAACACCGTAGGAGTAACTGACTTCAGGCCTTACTTCAAACTCCGCTGGACAGTTAATCATAGGTTGGCTGTCTACCTTACTACACCTACGAAGACATAGGGGGCAACATTGGGAGAGGGGCGTCTCTAGGGTCCCGGAAGACCTCCAAGCCTTCCCGTCATACGGGTGGTGTCCTAGCCATAACATACCTGAGGGACGTTAGAAACTAGTAACATCTGGAACCAAAGAATGAGAGAGAGCTGTAGAGAACGAACGAACGAGAACAGCAGTTGTGAGGACTATTCCGAATGCTCAGCAGGGTAGGACTACAACACACAGGCGCTAGTGGTAGGCAACGATTTCCATCTGCGAGGGAAACTCTGGATGTGCCCATCGGACCGGCCGGTCTCTGAGAGCCCTGTTAAACGTACTCTGGATTGAGGATCCTGAAGCCTTCAGTAAAGAGGTAAAGAGAATGCAACCTTGTGTCCTCGTTATTGACTATACCTCACACCATTACCATCCACCTTACTGGGAAGCCCTGGGGACATACTTCACCTGTGGGAAGGTACACCATCCAGCTGCCATTCCATCACCCCAGTGGACCCCATTGCAGCGTCGGTCACCCTGACCGAACACCACAGGTGGCGTCACGAACCACTGACAGACTGTTTCACCACTTTCATTGGACGCCCCTTAGCAGGGTCACGGACTGGGTCTAGCCACCGTGACAGCCTCAGAACTGAACCAGAGAAGCCTGGTACCGAAACGCGTGGCCCTGTTCCTGGGGTCGCTCCACCAGCATTTGGCGACATCCATGGCTTCCAGACTTTAGGCAGTTGTTGCCTGTAAAGGACATTTTTTTCTAAATATAAATGTTGGCCCGTGACTTAGTCCAAGATTTTAATTTTGGTCCCATTTGTATTTGAGTTTGACATTACTGATTTAGTGTATACAGCTCCTAAACCGACATATGACTATAAAATCCATGTATTTCATTAATTCCTCTGTCCTTGCTAACGTACTGACAGAAGGAGAAGATTTAGATGAAAAAGAGGTTCAGACTACACACAGGGCTCGTAGTCTGTCTCCATGAGAACACACAGGTCTATGTTCACACTTTGAGATTAGATCCCAGCACAATAATAAGATATTTATTTCTTTGTCTTTCTCCCTCTATGATAAAATTATGCTTTATGAACATAATATATATGTATAATAAAAATAGGGAAAAAAATAATACTAAAGAATAGAAGAGAAGAACATCTTTCCTTTGTGTGTCATTTCTGAATACAATCTCCTCGCAACTTTTTTAATTGCCCCCTCTCCCTTAACATGCAATTGCTTGACACCATTGCAAGGTATCTCTGAATAAACCTCCCAATACACAAAAGCCTGGCTTAGCCTACACCAGAAGTTGCACCAGTATGAAAGGCGTGTGCTGTCATCTTCACACAAAAGCCAGCAAGAGACTGTCAGTGGCACATGAAGTGAGCAATTAGGACTGCTCTACAAAGGAGGAGCATGTTAAATATTCACCAGAACACAAAAGAGGCGAGATACAGCAAGCTTCACAGAGATGAAGGGCTGTGCAGATCAACGGCTTTAAACAATTGGACAGACGCATCAGTGATCAGAAGAAAGAGGGAATATGAATAATGAGTATTAATAAATTACCAGGCTTACTTAACTACGTTGGCACAAATCGGATTAGCATACAGTGTCTCTTTAAATGTGTGGCAACCTCCAAATATCTATGCCATATATGAAAAATACACAAATAATTATTTTTGCTTTAATAAGGGACATATCTATTAATTTTATGTATGCTAAGGAAATGCAAATTATGTAGAATTAAAATCAGTTTTGCGCCATTCTATATACCTTCTGCATAGAAAGTAAAATCTTGGGACTCCAGCTTTAGAGTTCAGGGTCAGATCAGCAAACAAAACTGCTATCTATATATATCTTATTGAGGCTCCTATGCATGTGTCTTATTCTCAAAACAGTGCCACAACTATCTACAGGTTGTGCGCGGTACTGCAGCTCAGTCTCATTCACCTCAATAGCGAGAGCTGCCATGTCAGCCACAACCTCTGCACATGTGAGTCACTCTTTTAGGAGGAAATCATCCATGTTGTGTAATCCTATATAATCCCTTACATGTAAAATAAACCATGCAACCTATTTAATATTACTTTGTGCTATGATTTAGTTTCCCATTCCATTTTATATCACACTAATGGCTTACAATGCCCAGCATGGGCCTGATATATACATGCACATAATCTCATTGCGTTCAGCGGTTGTGACTTCATACTGATAAGACTGGAGGAGATAGAAACATTGGCCCTAGAGGAAGTTCTTCTGCAGCACTTTCTAAGCTGCTTCTAGCGATTAGATAAAACATGAAGCAGTGATACACATTTTATATGCATTAAGTAAAGTCATAACCATTTCTCACAATATGGTTCTCCTGACAATTACATGGTAAATAGCGGTGCTGGCATGGCTGTTATAGGGAATATGGAACATAGCAAAACGTCTATTGTAGGGATATTGCAATAAAGTAATACATATGAATTAATACCTTGTGTATTAAAGACTATAGCCTTCTAAAATCACATACAGTAATCCCTAAATTGCACAGCTCTATCAAACACATTGTCCGTGTGCTGTGCCTAAAATTGCAGCTCACCCCTAGTCAAACTGATGATCAGTCGTTTTCACCAGTCATACAGAGATCGGCCACTTTATCTTTATGTTAACAGATGTGTTCGGGACAAGATTTTGTGGCACATAGCAATTGAAAAACAGATTTTGTTTGCGCAAGGTTTTTCAGTTGCAGGAGACTGATAGAAAGGACTTGTCTCATGTTCCTCCATGCGTATTCGCGTATCTGCGTATTCTGAGAACAAGAATAATGTGCAGCCCGTGGGGAAGATTTCACTGACACTGGTTTCACACTTGCGTTTTTATCTGCAGCGTTTGTACCGCAAAAAAACGCATGCGTTTTTTTTCTCCTATGTTTAACATTAAAAACGCATGCATTTTTTTATACGCGTTTGGTCGCGTTTTTGAACGCATGCGTTTTTTTTCTGCATGCGTTCTTTTGCAGAAATGTAACATGTAGTAATTTTCAGAGGCGTTTTTTTGACGCAAAAAACCGCATGCGTTCGTATGCGTTTTTTTGCGGCAAAAAATGCATTGGAGTCAATGGAAACGCATGCGTTTTTAAGCACATGCGTTTGGTTGCATTAAAAACGCATGCGCTTTTATAGAAAAAAACAGAAAACACACTGATATGCCACCCCCACCATAAAGGTGATAAAGAGATCCTAACCCTAACCCTAAAGGGATCATAACCCTAACCCTAAAGGGATCCTAACCCTAACCCTACCCCTAACCCTAACCCTACCCCTAACCCTAGGGATCCTAACCCTAGCCCTAACTCTAACCCTAGGGATCCTAACCCTAACCCTACACCTAACCCTAACCCTAAGGGTTATTGTTAGGATCCCTTTAGGGTTAGGGTTAGGATCCCTTTAGGGTTAGGGTTAGGATCCCTACCCCTAACCCTAGCTATTTCTGTTTATAGTGGGATTTTTACTTGATTTTGAGGATTGGCAGCTGTCACACACTTCTCATCATGCGTTAAAAAAATGCAAACGCATGAAAAAACGCATGTAAATGCGTCAAAACACCGCGTTTTTTTCACCACATCCAAAAACGCATGCGTCTAAAAAACGCAGCGTTTGCATGCATTTTTTCACCATGCGTTTTTTTTTAAAACGCATGCGTTTTAAAACGCAAGTGTGAAACCAGCCTTAGAGTGCTTTCACATTGCATTATGGCACCTGTCTGGGGGCTCTGTCATGGTTTAAGTCCGAACCCCCCTCAAAACGGGAGGCAGACGTATGCGTCAATAGGGCCAAACACTATAATGGTGTCAGAAGAGTGAACGTGCTCTCTGCCATGCATCATTTTCTGGTGTGCACGCCTACTGAAGGCAGACAATCAGACGCAATCCACTATGCCTCCAGTGGTGTACACACCCGAAACGATGCACTTCAGAGAGCACTTTCACTCTTCTGACACCATTATAGTCTACGACTTTGTCGCTGCATATGTCCAAATCCCATTTTGCGGGGGGGGTTCAGACTTAAGCCCTGACGGAGCCTCCACACAAGTGCCAGAACGCAATGTGAAAGCACCCAGATGACACTTCACGAAGAAGAACCATAATAACTACCATAATAATTAAATATTAGAAACTGTCTCAAAATTACGTTCCAAACATATCTGCTAAAATATAGATGGACAGCTACTTCAATTTCCCAGTAGCTGAAATGTAGCACTTTTTACTGACCAGCCAAATGGCTCAATAATCCGGGTTCACCAAAATTTGCTCACTGAAAGTGAAGTCTAATGGATAATAGACACAGCGAAAGATTATGCTGACTCACCATATGTTTAGCCACTTTTTCATGCATGGGGCCTCACCTCTGGCTAGATGCAAAAAGGAATCTTCAAGTAACAATTAGGTAATGGCAGTCAAGTTTTATTAACCCCTTAGGCTAGGCTCACATTGCGTTAGTGCAGTCCGTTCAACGCATACGTTTACGTGCCGACTTTTGCAATGCGCTAGCCCAGATGGAGCATCTGCTAGCTCCATCTGCGCTAGCAGTGATGGACCCGGAAACGCTACAGCCCGTGTCTCGGGTCCGTCACTCAAATGACGGCACATCGCTAGCGCACACCCATTGAGGGCATGCGCTAGCGATGCGTCCGACATTGCAGTCTATGGCGGCGTTAACGGACTACGTTACACCGCGTTATAACGCAATGTGAACCCAGCCATAGTGAACGAGTTAATTTTGACCTTAATGATCAGACCAAATTTTAAAATTCTGACCACTGTCACTTTATGAGGTCATATCTCTGAAACGCTTCAACGGATCACACTGATTTTGAGACTGTATTTTTGTGACATATTGTACTTCATGACAGTGATAATATTTGTTCGATATGACATGTGTTTATTTGTGAAAAAACCTGAAATTTGGCAAAAATGTGGAGAATTTTTAACTTTTAATTTTTATGCCCTTAAACCAGTGAATTATGTCACACAAAATAGTTCATAAATAACATTTACCACATGTCTACTTCACATCAGCATAATATTTAAAACATAATTTTTTGTCAGGAAGTAGAAATCAATAGTACAAGAGAATAAAAAAATGTTGAGATATACAGTATCATAGAGAAATCTGCTTCCTTTCCTACTTATCAGCAACTTCTCTCCACACCCCCCCCCCCCCCCCTTAACTCACCATCCACTTTAGGCCGGCTTCACACTTGCGAGTTTTACGGACGTAAGAGCGCAGAAACTACGTCCGTAAAACTCGCAAAAAATACGGCACAATTATTCTCTATGCCCCTGCTCCTATCTGCCGTATTTTACTGATCAGTATTATACGGCTTTCTACGGCCGTACAAAATCGCAGCATGCTGCGTTTGTCACCGTACTGCGCAAGAAATACGCCAATGAAAGTCTATGGAAGAGTGAAAAATACGGATTTCACACGGACAAGCAGTGTGACTTGCAAGAAATACGCAGCGCTGTTAGAGAGAAAAGCCGGTAATTCAGTGCGGTGTACAGTAAAATCACACTGACAGCTTACAGTCCAATAGGTAGAATAAATGTGTACACATAGAATAGGTATATATATATATATATATATGTCAGTGAGACACATATATGTATATATATTAATATTTATTCCAGCGCTATACAGCTTGAAAGCCGGTAATTCAATTACCGGCTTTTTCTTTCTCCTTCCTAAAACCCGACATGATTTGAGACATGGTTTACATACAGTAAACCATGTCTTCTCTCCATTTTTTTTGCAGATTCCACACTACTAATGTCAGTAGTGTGTATCTGCAAAATTTAGCCGTTCTAGCTCTTAAAATAAAGGGTTAAATGGCGGAAAAAATTGGCGTGGGCTCCCGCACAATTTTCTCCGCCAGAGTAGTAAAGCCAGTGACTGAGGGCAGATATTAATAGCCTGGAGAGGGTCCATGGTTATTGCCCCCCCCCTGGCTAAAAATATCTGCCCCCAGCCACCCCAGAAAAGGCACATCTGGAAGATGCGCCTATTCTGGCACTTGGCCACTCTCTTCCCATTCCCGTGTAGCGGTGGGATATGGGGTAATGAAGGGTTAATGCCACCTTGCTATTGTAAGGTGACATTAAGCCTAATTAATAATGGAGAGGCGTCAATTATGACACCTATCCATTATTAATCCAATTGAATGAAAGGGTTAAATAAAACACAAACACATTATTTAAAATTATTTTAATGAAATAAAAACAATGGTTGTTGGAGTATTTTATTCTACGCCCAATCCAGTCACTGAAGACCCTCGTTCTGTGAAAGAAAAAACATAATAGACCAACAATATACTTACCCTCCGCAGATCTGTAACGTCCAACGATGTAAATCCTTCTGAAGGGGTTAAAACATTTTGCAGCAAGGAGCTTTGCTAATGCAATGCTACTCCTCGCTGCAAAACCCCGGGGAATGAGTCTAAATATAGATCAATGAGCTATATTTAGCTTCATTTGTGGTGAGGCGCCCTCTGCTGGCTGTTTATAGATCGTGGGAACTTGCCTAGAAAGCCTGGGAGCTTTCTAGGAAATTTCCCACGATCTATGAACATCCAGCAGAGGGCGCCTCACAGCAAATGAAGCTAAATATAGATCATTGATCTATATTTAGACTCATTCCCCGGGGTTTTGCAGCGAGGAGTAGCATTGCATTAGCAAAGCTCCTTGCTGCAAAATGTTTTAACCCCTTCAGAAGGATTTACATCGTTGGACGTTACAGATCTGCGGAGGGTAAGTATATTGTTGGTTTATTATGTTTTTTCTTTCACAGAACGAGGGTCTTCAGTGACTGGATTGGGCGTAGAATAAAATACTCCAACAACCATTGTTTTTATTTCATTAAAATAATTTTAAATAATGTGTTTGTGTTTTATTTAACCCTTTCATTCAATTGGATTAATAATGGATAGGTGTCATAATTGACGCCTCTCCATTATTAATTAGGCTTAATGTCACCTTACAATAGCAAGGTGGCATTAACCCTTCATTACCCCATATCCCACCGCTACACGGGAATGGGAAGAGAGTGGCCAAGTGCCAGAATAGGCGCATCTTCCAGATGTGCCTTTTCTGGGGTGGCTGGGGGCAGATATTTTTAGCCAGGGGGGGGGCAATAACCATGGACCCTCTCTAGGCTATTAATATCTGCCCTCAGTCACTGGCTTTACTACTCTGGCGGAGAAAATTGTGCGGGAGCCCACGCCAATTTTTTCCGCGATTTAACCCTTTATTTTAAGAGCTAGAACGGCCAAATTTTGCAGATACACACTACTGACATTAGTAGTGTGGAATCTGCAAAAAAAATGGAGAGAAGACATGGTTTACTGTATGTAAACCATGTCTCAAATCATGTCGGGTTTTAGGAAGGAGAAAGAAAAAGCCGGTAATTGAATTACCGGCTTTCAAGCTGTATAGCGCTGGAAAAAATATTAATATATATACATATATGTGTCTAATGACATATATATATATATATATATATATATATATAGACAGTATATATATATTTTTTTTTCTTTTTGGGACACATGGATCATTTCTATAGCGGTATGTTGGTTTTGCAAGCCTGCGAGAAAACCACGCAGTACGGATGCCATACGAATTACATACGGAGGATGCCATGCGCAAAAAACGCTGACACACCCTGCCTACGGAGGAGCTACGGACCACTATGTTCGGGACATTTCAGCGTATTACGGCCGTAATATACGGACCGTATTTTCATACGCTGAGTGTGAAGCCGGCCTTAAAAAGAAAAGCTCAACTCCTTTTTTGCTCAGATAAGTTGGATTTCAGGCTCTCTATGGTGCCATCTGATAGAGCCCAATTTCCTCTATGGAATTTGAAGTGGTAGAGGAGTGAGAAGCGTGAAAAAACAGGCAGGAATTTTATGTTGAGCTTTCTAACAAGTCTTTTACCTCACCCCAGTGCTGGTTCACTTCCACACAGCTCAGTTCTGCTGCATGACTTCATCCATGCTGCTGTTAGTCTATGTGTGCTAACTAAGGAATGAAAAGCAGGAATCCCTCTCTGTGTTGTGTGCATATGAGAAATCATAGCAGTTAACTTCCTCACAGTAATTCAAAGTGAGCCTGCAAGGGGAAAACGTATGACAATTTAGGATACAAGTCATATAATGGCTAGAAATATTGTTATTTCTCAGGGCCTGATTCATCATTTGCAGGATTTTTAATGTCATTTTTTCTTTTTGGACTTGTGGTTTTCAATGACGTCTTTTGTGTCAAATTAGTGAAAAAGGCACAAGTGATTCATGAATTTTGTGCAAAGGCCAAGATTGCCATTCTTTCTGTGGAGCTAAATTGGGTGACTTTTTTTTTGTTTAAAGTAACATTTCAGAAATCTGTCCAAAACATTTGGAAAAGTCAATTCGATATAAAAATCAGAAAATTAACTAAACCATAAAAGACAAATTGAAAAAAAGGCGCAAATCGTTTAATGACTTTGTTGCAATCAAAAAGTCACTAATTAAAAGGTATTCATTCAAAATACACATAGAAATGCAATGATAAATCGGGTCCTTCATGTTTACTATGTGTAGGCATTTCAAAGCTGCAGCATTAATCCTCAAATTACATTTCTAATAATGCCTTGAGTCTTCTGTGTGAGGATCTGTACGTCTAAATGCACAATCTGCTGTCCATAGCTTTGTGAGTATGCCATACACGACCCCCAAAAATCACTTAACCTGTTGTGTATATATCATGCATGTGCTGTTCAGACGCAGCGCTAGAGCCAGATTACTAGAAAATATAGTTCATACATTAATGCCATGAATATTAAACAATGCCTCCCATAAATACAGGCAGACACGTAGGTATAGATGTAGATGAAAATGACAGTGATATTTGTCCCCTCAATCGATTTCCTTTAGGTAACCCCATCTGAGTTTTGCTACTTTACAATAGAAGGCATTCAGTGTTTTGTTTGCCAAGAAATCCTGTATTCTAATTTTCTGATCCAAACATTTAATTCCACATACCAGTTAGCATACGCTGGTACATTAATTTTCCCTGCTGGTATCCTCTTTATGACAACCATCTGTTCAAGTTTTAGCCTGCTTTCTCTAGTGCAATCCAGCAGAAATTAAAAACCAACAAGAGTTATTTCTGGTGGGACCATATAGTGTCTGGGAGAAGATTGAACATACATTTTCCTGCAAAACCCTCTGTACTATATATACAAGAGTCTAAATTCACATATGCTCAGATACCATATAGGGTACATCTATTTCCTACTACCTCTATCTCTAGGCAGCAAAATTCTCTTCCAGGGATATAAAGGATTTACGCAGCTTTCCACCCATGACTGGAAGCACATTTTGTGCCAGGGGCACAGTCTCTTCCTGACTGTGTACTTTTCATAATAGAAAGATACCAGTAAAAAGGCCTAAATATCCAAGAAAGAATTTAATCAAGAAATGTATAATAGATACATTAAAGGATGTTTGTAGCATTTATATTTGTCTATAATGAATCCTTCTTGGCTCATCTGGTGTGCAACGCAGCATCTTTATTGCAGGGACGATCCTGGTTCTAGGAAAGAACTGTCATTAATTTGAGAGATGCCTGGGACTTATCCTTTCACATTTCTCATGTCATGTCTACAACATAAATGACTGATCTACAGTAAAAGAAAACATAGCAAAATTCTTACATAGCTATAGATATCAAGCCACAAAACGCACAAAGTGCCAAAAGGTGCTTGTCTCAGCTGTTTGACATAAGGAGTAAGAACTATGGGGTGGTTTCTTGGACCCACTACTCCAGATCTAAAGCTGAGGCAACGGCATGCAGAATATCTGCTTCTGGGTCAAATCCTGACTGATGGTACCTAATCAGTGCTTAGAGTTTACCACTATTTGTCCACCCACTTTTTGAAAATTGACCCCTGGTTCTCAATGGGATTGAGATCATGGGAGTTTCCTAGCCATGGCCTCCAAAATTTAATTTTGTTCACCGAGCCACTTAGTTATCATTTTTGTCTTGTGACATGATGCTCCATCATGCTGGAAAAAGCATCGTTCATTCCCAAATTGCTCCTGGTTCTTTGGGAAATGTTTCTTTTGGTCATGACTGTACTATTATGTGTAAAAATATGTGAACCACAGTTCTGAGTTATCATAGATTTACCTCTAGATGGCTCAACATTTAGGTAGTAGAAACACATAGGAGAAAATAAAATGGTATTGAGGGTGTATTTAGATGTTTGTATAATTTGAGCATGTTAAGAACATACTTTTGGTAGTGCATCATGGGTAGAGGCATAATGTGAGGCAGTTACTTCCAGCGCCACTTTCTAAGGGGCTCTTCCCCATGCCGCACACTTTGTGAATTGATGTGCTCCTGCAAACACACAGTACGTACCTGCCTGGAACTGCTTATACAGAGTGGTGCAAATGGGATGAGTTTTTCATCAGCTGCTGCGCTCTGGATAGGCAGGGACCGAAATAATAAAGCTCAGAATAATGAAATTGTTGAATATGCAGAGTACAGCAGCTAATTACAAACTAATGTCCACTGCTGAGCTCTGCATACGCTGCAACACATAATAAATGAAGGCAGTATTGAATCAAGTGCTCTGCACATGATTCAAATCTGACTTCCCTCATTGTAAAGAGCTGCGTTTCTGTTTTTACAATTTTTCTAACTCTAACTAGGGTTAGGGCTAAGGATATGTGCACACGTTCAGGTTTTTTCGCGTTTTTTTCGTGTTTTTTCGCTGTAAAAACGCTATAAAAACTCATTAAAACGCATACATTATGCATCCTATCATTTAGAATGCATTCTGCATGTTTTGTGCACATGATGCGTTTTTTTCCGTGAAAAAAACGTATCGCGGTAAAAAAAACAGCAGCATGTTCATTAATTTTGCGGATTTTCTGCGTTTTTCCCGCTATTCTATGCATTTGGGAAAAAACGCATAAAAAAGCGCCAAAAACGCGTGAAAAACGCGGTAAAATCGCATGCCGATTTCTGGCAGAAATGTCCGGTTTTTGTCAGGAAAATTTCTGCAAGAAATCCTGACGTGTGCACATACCCTAAGGATTGTTTTAGGGTTAGGCTTAGACATAGGGCTAGAGTCAGGTTTAGAGATTGGTTTAGGGTTAGACTTAAGGGAAAGGGTTAGGTTTAGGACAAGGGTTTGGAATAGAGTAGGGTAATAAAGCTTACATAAAAATGTAATAAAAGAAAAGAAAAAAATGTCTATACTTTTAAAATTTATGAAAGTAAGCTGAAAAAACTAAGCCGTGAAAGCACAAACTATAATTACATTAGTATTTTTTACTCAAATTACAATACATGAGCTTGGGCTATACTATAAGGCGTTCAATACTGGACTGGTGGAAGGAACTTGCCTTGCCTGAGCACTGGTAACCTACACTACGTTACTGTCTACACATCTATTTTTGGTAATTGAATACCACTAGCATTTCCCTATTTTAGTGTTTCTAGCGTAAATGCTCCCGTATACCAGCCGATACATTGCTGAAGGACTAGAAGAGAACATGAAACTCTACGCAGCCTTGTATGTTATTAATGGAAAGATCCCACTGCTGTCAGAGGTTATTCCAATAACTATGGCACATTATATATTTGTGTTGGTACACCTACACGTCTTCTGATAATTATTTAGGACATCCTGCATATGTGACCAAAATATGTAAGCAAATGTCAAGCTTTTGGCGAATTTATACATGATTCTTGTTCTATATGTGGCACCCCTAGGGGTATTTGCCACAAAAATAGTTACTGACAGTAAGTACAAATACTAAAATAGCAAGACTGCACTACCACCTCCGGCCAGAAGGGGGAGCTCCAGAGACTCCCCTTGATCCATTCTGGTCTGAGAGAAGAAATGGCAGTTGGGCCAAGGAGCTGATAGTGAGAGGTCATACAGTTGAATCTCTAACAGCCCTGTGACTGTTACCAGGCCTAAATCACCGGCCTGAGGAGAAGAGGGATAGAGAAAAAGGACATTGTGAGAACCGGGTAGCATTAATCACTACCCAGAACAGGCGCAAAGACGGATACCGGATCCGTGGCTGTATTCATTATATATAATACAGCAACCGGAAAAACGTGAGGTGATATCAGCTTCACTAGGGTCGGATGCAGCAACAGACACAGAGTTCAGCGGTACTCCCAGAGGGGGTAAACCGATAAAAGGACTCGGGTTGCCCGTCGAACCAGGACCCGGAGGGGACAGATTGGGCCGGCAGCCAGTTCACATACAGCAGCAGGGCCACACAGAAATTGCGCACAATAAGAGGCGAAGACCCCGGCAGGGTCAAAGTAACTCAGAGTTCCCATACAGACTCCGGTGACAGGACTGGTTGTAAATCCTTTTATGTTAAAGTAAACTGGTTAAACGTTTCAGTGCCTCAGTCTTTCATTTGGACAATAGCCATCTATCCAGGATCGAGATCGTCACCGCTGGGAGAACCTGCTGCTGATCAAGTAAGTGCCTGTCCCCTCATGATACCCCTTACACTGTGCATTGCCTGAGGCCACAGCACCGGGTCAAGCCACCCGTGACATCCCCCTCAAGAGACAGACTCCATTGGTCCGGTGCTGGGTATCCCGGTCTCCTGGGCGTGACAATTGGCGTCACGAACAGGATCTAGCCAGCCCGTATACCGGGTATTGTGTGCCGTGATTGGAGCCCAAAACTGTGAAAACTGGGATGAAAAATCTTGAAAATTGACTTTATTAAAGAAAAATCCATTCCCCATTGAAAACTATTGAAAGTGACTTTTCCCCATTGGTTATAATGGAGTAAAGATGGCCGCCATCCCCTGAGGTAATCACTTCATAACCGTTAGGCACGAGACTGTTAATTGAGCTACGCCATCACCTGAGCCCCAGTCTAACTGAAAAACTTCAGAATCTGCCATTACAGAGCGCGGTGGGTGGGAGCAGCAGGGGGCGTGTCATTGTGGGCGGCACCAAGCTGAGCGCTCTGACATCAGAGCAAGGGGAAAATCGATCCTGCTGCACAGCGGAACGAATCTACACTATCCCGACGGAAGCGGAGGACCGGAAGGGTCCGGATTAACTAAGGGGGCACAGTATGTCGCAGCACGGAGACGCCGCAGCACTCGGCAACGCTAATGCAGCTGAAAGACAGAGTGTCAATAGAGAGTCCGGCAGCGCAGCGGTGCAAGGAGTGGCGCCCATCATGCCGGTGCTGATGCCATATACCCCGGGTGGCCCATGGCTTCCAATGTATGAAGGTGAGCCTAATACCCTTGACGATTTCAGAGAAAAGATGCTGGCCCATTTTGACATGTTCCCTGTGGGTGAAGTTCAGCGTGTTAGTCTCCTGATGATGCAGTTAAGTGGCCATGCTAAGCGAGAAGTCACAGCATGGGCAGCTGATCTAAAAGGCACTGTTGAACGCATATTTGCTGGATTAAAAGCTACATTTGAAACCACGGCCAGCAGCAAAGCTAAAATACGATTCTTTAGTTGCAAACAAAAAGCTAATGAGGGCGTGAGAGACTTTGCCTTAAACCTGCAGGAAGCCCTTAAATCACTTACACTGGCTGAACCCATTTTAAACACCGGAGCGGATAAACTGCTAAGAGATCAATTTATTGAGGGACTCTACACCCCTTCTCACCGGGGGCATGTGAGCATGCTTGTTTTTAAGAACCCTGAATTGACATTTGCCCAATTAAAGGAGAGCGCTATACGTCTCCAGCTGGCAGAGGCACCTCGGGATCAGGATCCTGCGCAACCCATGGCAGAGGCACCTCAACAACAGGGAGTGCCAGTGACATCAGCTATGTCTGGGGCCATTGCTAAGCCCCTGGGGCCCAGTACTAATGAGGCTCTTCAACAAAAGCTTGACTCTTTAGCTGATGTTGTTGCTTCAATGGCTAAAACCATGCAGGAGATGAGAGGACACAAGATGGAGTTGGCAAACTGTAGAGAGGATGTTCCATGGATGAGACCCCGGAGATACCCGACATGGAGAGGACGACCCCGCGACCGCTACCAACCGGATGGACAGCCCATTTGCCGCCGTTGCCAGCAGCCGGGCCACTTTGCACGAGATTGTGATTTAAACGGGAATCCACTGGGAATGCGGGCCGCTTCGCAGGAATGAACTTTCAAGGCCCAACACCCTGGCACGACAGGTACATCGGAGGACGACCCATTATCCCTATCGTGCTGGACGGAATTCCCCTCAACGCTTTGCTGGACACAGGTTCCCAGATTTCATCTATACCGTATATCCTTTATAAGAGGTACTGGGCTGATGCAGATATTGATAAAGGGCCCTCTGATGTTGAACTAGATATATGGGCCAGTAATGGTAAGTTGGTACCGAAACTAGGATTCAGGGAGATGACCATAAAGATTGGTAAAGTAGAACTGAAGAAACAGGGTATAATTGTTGTTGATGTTGACCGGCGGAACTGTGAACCAACTGTATTGATAGGAATGAATGTGTTAGAGAACTGCTTTTCCGAAGTCATTTCTGTCTTACAGCAAATTGCTGAAACTGCCCAATCCTGCCAGCAGAGAGTTCTCCGGAGAGAAATAAAAGTATTGATGTTAAGGCAACAGGTAGAAGTTGCAGGTGGAGAAATCGGCAGTGTGAGGGTAAGTGATCCAACGTCTATTGTAATCCCACCAAAAACAGAAATGCTGGTATGGTGTAGAGCAGCCATTGGTACTAAGGGACGAGATTATCAAGCCTTAATAGAACCAGTGTACACCGACAGCAGGCCCACTATACTCACAGCACGAGGGATAGTCGAGGTACACCGGGGACGAGTGCCGGTACGACTTTTGAACTGTGGAGAGGAAGAGGTCACTTTGCCAAGGTATGCTACAATGGCAAAGCTATATACTGTTGACAACAATGCCATCACAACCATTGAGCCCTTAGAACCAACCTGTCAGGTGGAAGGCAATGGCTCAGATGGAGAAATGGAGGATTGGTGCCAACAGCTACACGTGGGCATAAATTCAACACCTACCCATCAAAAACAAGGGGTGTATAGGCTAGTGACGGAATATGAACAAGTCTTCAGTAAACACCCATTGGACTTCGGACGGATAGAAGGGGTAGAACACACAATCCCCACAGGTGACCATCCCCCAATAAAAGAAAGATATAGACCCATACCGCCCGCTCACTATCAATGTGCAAAAGATATGCTGAGGGAAATGAAACAGGCCGGGGTAATAAGAGACAGCTGTAGCCCCTGGGCGGCCCCTCTAGTGATTGTCAAAAAAAAGGACGGAACCATGAGAATGTGCGTAGACTACCGGAAGATTAATAACATCACCCATAAAGACGCCTACCCCTTGCCTAGGATAGAAGAGTCCTTAACTGCTTTGAAATCTGCTAATTATTTTTCCACCTTAGACTTAACAAGCGGGTATTGGCAAGTCCCTGTGGCTGAGAGAGATAAGGAAAAGACGGCATTCACCACACCAATGGGTCTATGTGAATTTAATCGCATGCCGTTCGGACTCTGCAACGCATCCGGTACCTTCCAGCGGCTGATGGAATGCTGCCTCGGACACAAGAACTTCGAGACCGTCCTCCTGTACCTAGATGATGTGATCGTCTACTCAAAGACTTACGAACAACACTTAATAGACCTGGCAGAAGTGTTCGAAGCCTTATCCAGGTATGGCATGAAAGTCAAGCCATCCAAATGTCACCTTCTCAAGCCAAAGGTACAGTACCTGGGACACATCGTGAGTTCGGAGGGAGTAGCACCAGATCCCGAGAAAATAAGCGCCATAAGGGATTGGCCAAGACCTACCAGCGCAAAAGAAGTGAGACAATTCCTGGGATTGGTGGGTTACTATCGCAGATTTATAAAAGGATTTACCAAGTTGGCAGCACCCTTGCAAGACACCTTGGTAGGGCAGACGAAGAAACCTTCAAACCGAAACCCTCCTTTTCAGTGGAACGACGAAAGGGAAGACTCCTTTGAACAACTAAAGAAGGCACTAACCGGAGAAGAGGTTCTGGCATACCCAGATTACCATAAACCTTTCATCCTCTACACCGATGCCAGTAATGTGGGACTAGGAGCGGTGCTGTCACAAAAGCAAGAAGGTCGGGAGAAAGTCATCGCCTTTGCAAGTAGAAAGCTCCGGCCTACTGAAAGAAATTCAGAAAATTACAGCTCCTTCAAATTGGAACTACTGGCAGTAGTTTGGGCTGTGACGGAGCGTTTCAAACACTATCTGGCCGCTGCAGAATTTATTGTCTATACTGACAACAATCCGTTGACCCACCTGGACACAGCCAAATTAGGTGCGTTAGAACAGCGATGGATAGCCCGGTTATCTAATTACAACTTCATAATCAAGTATCGAGCAGGTCGCAAGAATGGAAATGCCGATGCCCTATCCCGGATGCCACACTTGAGAGATGTAGAAGAGGATACGGGGGAGCTTGAAGAAATTGAACTACCAGCCTTCCATCGTCCCAAGGCAAAACATCATCAGTCAAGTACCTATCAGAAACAACAAGAGGTGAATTTTAATCCGTTAGCACACCATAGATGGGCTGACACCCAAGACAGCAATCCGGCTGTGAAGTTGGTGAAGGAACTGTTGACTGAGCAAAGTGCATATCCCTATGAGGATGCCCCAGAAGAGACGCATCAACTCTGGAAAGAGAGAGGCAAAATGTTCCTGTATCAAGGGAAGCTCTGTAGAAGATACACCAATCCGAAAACACATGAATTGGTTTGGCAGATTATTGTGCCTAAACAAGATGTGAAGATGGTCCTCGAAGCTTACCATAATGGTGCTGGTCACTTCGGTTGGAAAAAGTTAGAAGTACTTCTAAGAGAAAGATTTTATTGGGTCGGGATGAGAAAATCAATCGAACAGTGGTGCAGAAATTGTGGCCCGTGCAACCTCAGAAGAAACGATCAAAAGAACCAAAGAGCACCACTGCAGCCCATAATCACCAACCACTTGAACTTGTAGCCATGGACCACGTGAAGTTGACACCAAGCCGGTCCGGCTATGTCTATGCCTTGACCATCGTGGACCATTATTCACGTTTCTTGGTAGTAGTACCCGTAAAAGATCTGACAGCAAAAACAGCAGCCAAAGCGTTCCAAACGTACTTTTGTAGACCCCATGGATATCCGGAACAGGTTCTCACCGACCAAGGTACAGCCATTGAATCAGAGATCTTCAGAGAATTCTGTAATATGTATGGTTGCAAAAAGATCCGGACGACGGCCTATCATCCACAAACAAACGGCTTATGCGAGAAGATGAACCATATTGTAATAGACCTACTAAAGACTTTACCTGAGACAGAAAGGAATCAATGGCCAGAGAAATTGCCTGACTTGGTGGATCTGTATAATCATGTCCCGGTGAGCTCCACCAACTGCACCCCAGCTTACCTTATGCGTGCAAGACCCGGCCAATTACCAATCGATCTAGAAATGGGAATTCTGAAACCAGACGCAGAAGTTCAAGACTCCAATTGGGATATCATACGGCAAAAGCAGTATCGCCAAGTGCAAGAGAGTGTGGAAAGAAGCCTTCAGCAAACTAGAGAAAGACAAGAGCGAACTTTCAACTAGAATGCTCTAGCGACCCCATTAAGACCGGGTGACCAAGTGCTCAAGAGAAATCGTCGAACCAATAAACTGGACAATCAGTGGGAAGCCGTACCCTACACAGTTTTACCAACAAGAGTGGATAATCCTAAAATGTGTCTCATTAGCAAAAATGGAGGCTTAACATCTGTACTAGTGTCAAGAGACAATCTTAAATTATGTCCGGAAGCATTGAAAGAGCCAGACGTTGTCCAGCCAGAACCAGAAGTTATTCAACCCATACAGGTTCAACCAGTAAAGGAAAAAGAAGAGGAAGTGTATCACACCTGTATAGGAGACTTTCCCAAAACCCTACTAACATACCATGGTGCAGTAGTGGTTCCCATGGTGGCCTTTTACCCAACACCGAACCCAATACCAGAAGTCCCAAGACAGGAAGAGGCTGACCCCGTACTACAGGAGGTTCCAGGCCAGGAAGAACAGATTCCTGGTCAGAGTAATCCCATTCACGGTGGACTTGCCAACTCCATAGTCGTGGAATTATCTTTAGCAGAGCGGGCAGATACTACATCCGCAGTAGACAGTAGTACACCACATGAAGAGACACCGCTATTACGTAGATCACAGCGTAGTACCCAGGGTCAATTACCGGCCAGGTATGCAGATTACCAACTATAAAGCTCATAATGTGAATTGTATATATGTTATGCCGTATATAGTTAAACAGAAAATGTAGTATAGTCATTGCTATCAGTCTGCAACGTTTAAGCCCAGTGCCTACAGAGACTTGTCTGTATGAACTTATTGCATATTCTTGAACTTTTTATCAGCCCGGAGGCACTAAATCAAAGCTCCGGAAAGACTGCTTTTTGAACTTTGCTTTTTGCTCTTTTTGAACTTTCTTTAGACTTTATATTGATAACTCCGTTGGAAAAATGGAACTAAATTCCTGGACACTAAGTACAGTGCCGTTCCTAATACCTTCAAGGATAGAACTGTATTAATGGACGCTATTTGAAGTGACTTTTTACAGAACTCTATTTTTGTTTCCTTGAGTGGTTTTTGTAACTTTTCATTTTTAAGACTCTGTACATATTAATTGTTATTTCAAAATGTTATTGTCCCACAGTCCCGGAGTACTGTTCTTAACTAAGGGGGAATGTGGCACCCCTAGGGGTATTTGCCACAAAAATAGTTACTGACAGTAAGTACAAATACTAAAATAGCAAGACTGCACTACCACCTCCGGCCAGAAGGGGGAGCTCCAGAGACTCCCCTTGATCCATTCTGGTCTGAGAGAAGAAATGGCAGTTGGGCCAAGGAGCTGATAGTGAGAGGTCATACAGTTGAATCTCTAACAGCCCTGTGACTGTTACCAGGCCTAAATCACCGGCCTGAGGAGAAGAGGGATAGAGAAAAAGGACATTGTGAGAACCGGGTAGCATTAATCACTACCCAGAACAGGCGCAAAGACGGATACCGGATCCGTGGCTGTATTCATTATATATAATACAGCAACCGGAAAAACGTGAGGTGATATCAGCTTCACTAGGGTCGGATGCAGCAACAGACACAGAGTTCAGCGGTACTCCCAGAGGGGGTAAACCGATAAAAGGACTCGGGTTGCCCGTCGAACCAGGACCCGGAGGGGACAGATTGGGCCGGCAGCCAGTTCACATACAGCAGCAGGGCCACACAGAAATTGCGCACAATAAGAGGCGAAGACCCCGGCAGGGTCAAAGTAACTCAGAGTTCCCATACAGACTCCGGTGACAGGACTGGTTGTAAATCCTTTTATGTTAAAGTAAACTGGTTAAACGTTTCAGTGCCTCAGTCTTTCATTTGGACAATAGCCATCTATCCAGGATCGAGATCGTCACCGCTGGGAGAACCTGCTGCTGATCAAGTAAGTGCCTGTCCCCTCATGATACCCCTTACACTGGCATTGCCTGAGGCCACAGCACCGGGTCAAGCCACCCGTGACATCCCCCTCAAGAGACAGACTCCATTGGTCCGGTGCTGGGTATCCCGGTCTCCTGGGCGTCACATATACCATCCCTCAAGACAGAAGGACTAGGCACATGCAGATAAATATGGCTGACCCGAGCTAACAAGGTTACATTAGGTCACATAGTTATGTATGGCTGAAGGCTCATGTTTCAGAGATGGTGACTACTTGCGTTCTTCCCGTATGACATCTTAAGACACTGATTACTATGTATTTTGATCGCGTGTGAAGGAGTCTCATGCAGTAGAAGAAGCAGGCATGCTCTGTCGATTGTCCCCGTACACTGCCTGCTGGAATATGAGATAAATGCATGCAGATGGCATTGTCCTCCATTTTCTGCCAATTAGATGCATTTTACACACCTTTATATGGATGAGAGTTTCGCTCAATGTGACATAATAAATGATTTGTGAGGGCAGAGAATAACTCGGTTACAGATCTCATTTTTCACACACAATGTGAACACAATTTGATTACATTCAGTGCAGTCAGAGGATGGGTTGACAGTCCCACAGGCCTCAAGGCAGTTTAAAGCCAAGTGAACTGAAATTGTTCGTTATTACCAACATTGTTACTGTCCATCATGTTATCCTGTAACTCTGCCATACACGGCATCAATAATAATCTTGGCCCTAGAATCTGACAAGATTGTATTTCTATCATTATAGCATGGCCAACGCAAGTTAATGATAATGTTCTGCCACTCAAATGTGAGGTTAAGATGGTGTTCATGGAAAAGCAGGTCTCAAGACTATAAATCCCTCATTCAACACCAACATACAGGTGTGTCTCACAAAATTAGAATATCATAATAATTTTATTTCAGTTCTTCAATACAAAAAAGTGAAACTCATATATTATATAGAGTCATTACAAACAGAGTGATCTATTTCAAGTGTTTATTTCTGTTAATGTTGATGATTATGGTTTACAGCCAATGAAAACCCAATAGTCATTATCTCAGTAAATTAGAATAATTAACATAAACACCTGCAAAGGCTTCCGAAGCGTTAAAACATAGCTTTTATTGCGGCATTAAAACAAAAAATAAGTTAAAAAGGAAAGGGGTGGGGTTAAAGAATCCTGGGGGAAGCAGGTCTATGCATTTCAAGCACATGCTCTTAGTCCTGACAATGCTCAAAACGTGTAGATCCTTTAATCCCGTCCCCTTTCCTTCCTCCTTTTTTGACATTTTTTAAAACTATTTTTTGTTTTAATTTTGCATTAAAAGTCACGTTTTAACTTTACTAAACCTTGCTGCGCATGCTGGATTTTTTCCTTCTCATTACCTTATTACAATGTAGTTCCAAATATAAGAATAATTCAGCACTCTGTTTGCTATTTACAAACTTTTCATACTGTATTCCAGACTTCGCGTAACAAATTCTGAGCAGCAATTCCTGGAAAAATCTATATGTTTCGAGAGGCACAGTTTGACTCAGGGCATGACGCTTACCCATTTTCACATTTTTAAAAAGTAAAAATGGTGGCATAAGCCTGTTTACCTATCTGTTCCTACCTCTTTTTATTATAGCACCTTTTGAGATTTGAGCTAGGTTCCCACTGTCTGTAAATAAGAGGCATAGTATATTCATACTGACCAATGATAAATTATATACCGTAGATCAAACCAGTGATGGAACACAGACGCAGCCTCAATGGCTGGCCAATGTTATGTTGATAACTTTTCATAAGTGAAACAGATGTCAGTGTTATCACAAGATAACCAACAACTGTCTCATATAATAATGGTAACAATAAATGGTAACTGTATCATCACTCTATGCTATAAGTTTGAGTTCAACTATATTGCAGTCTATGCATGAGTCACTTTTTTTATGGTGCCAAACCAGGAGTTGATCCAGTTCTTAGAGATGAATATTTTGTCAAAGTAAGCAAGAAAAGTAGCCCTGCTCATGAGATATTACTGTGCCTTCATTAATATGTAATCAAATAAACTTTTTTTTCTATATTTATTGCCTTCAAAAGCTTTAGAAGGGGCAGTGTTGTTGGGTCTTATGTAATGAAAATTGATATTACAGACATACAAAGACAGAAAAAATCATGGAAATATTCCTCCAGTATTAAAGGGCATCAGGCACGAACAGACACCTTCAATTGATGGCCTCCACGAAACATCCTATTCAAGTGAAATAATGCTCATATAACCATTCAGAGTACTCGCCAAAGATTTTATCACCTCTGTTATCAAAATTATGGAAACCTCAATTAAACACCAATGGACTCCATTATAAGTCAATGGGGTCCAACTTTCACCATACATTGTCCTAGGATCTGGCTTAGGGTCACGGCAAATTACAAATAGAAGACACAATTAGAATGAACTCTAAGTTTTTAGTGAGTGAACATACTTTGGCTGAGAAGGCTCTGTCAATCCATTGACCTTTTGTCCTACGTGACACACTACATGACCTAACATTTTACCTTACCACAGGACAGAGCACAGATACACAACCATTGCTGTAAGAAGCAGTTACTGAAGTTGGTTCCTAGTTGGTAAGATGGACTAAATCATAGTAACATAGTAACATAGTAACATAGTTAGTAAGGCCGAAAAAAGACATTTGTCCATCCAGTTCAGCCTATATTCCATCATAATAAATCCCCAGATCTACGTCCTTCTACAGAACCTAATAATTGTATGATACAATATTGTTCTGCTCCAGGAAGACATCCAGGCCTCTCTTGAACCCCTCGACTGAGTTCGCCATCACCACCTCCTCAGGCAAGCAATTCCAGATTCTCACTGCCCTAACAGTAAAGAATCCTCTTCTATGTTGGTGGAAAAACCTTCTCTCCTCCAGACGCAAAGAATGCCCCCTTGTGCCCGTCACCTTCCTTGGTATAAACAGATCCTCAGCGAGATATTTGTATTGTCCCCTTATATACTTATACATGGTTATTAGATCGCCCCTCAGTCGTCTTTTTTCTAGACTAAATAATCCTAATTTCGCTAATCTATCTGGGTATTGTAGTTCTCCCATCCCCTTTATTAATTTTGCTGCCCTCCTTTGTACTCTCTCTAGTTCCATTATATCCTTCATGAGCACCGGTGCCCAAAACTGGACACAGTACTCCATGTGCGGTCTAACTAGGGATTTGTACAGAGGCAGTATAATGCTCTCATCATGTGTATCCAGACCTCTTTTAATGCACCCCATGATCCTGTTTGCCTTGGCAGCTGCTGCCTGGCACTGGCTGCTCCAGGTAAGTTTATCATTAACTAGGATCCCCAAGTCCTTCTCCCTGTCAGATTTACCCAGTGGTTTCCCATTCAGTGTGTAATGGTGATATTGATTCCTTCTTCCCATGTGTATAACCTTACATTTATCATTGTTAAACCTCATCTGCCACCTTTCAGCCCAAGTTTCCAACTTATCCAGATCCATCTGTAGCAGAATACTATCTTCTCTTGTATTAACTGCTTTACATAGTTTTGTATCATCTGCAAATATCGATATTTTACTGTGTAAACCTTCTACCAGATCATTAATGAATATGTTGAAGAGAACAGGTCCCAATACCGACCCCTGCGGTACCCCACTGGTCACAGCGACCCAGTTAGAGACTATACCATTTATAACCACCCTCTGCTTTCTATCACTAAGCCAGTTACTAACCCATTTACACACATTTTCCCCCAGACCAAGCATTCTCATTTTGTGTACCAACCTCTTGTGCGGCACGGTATCAAACGCTTTGGAAAAATCGAGATATACCACGTCCAATGACTCACCGTGGTCCAGCCTATAGCTTACCTCTTCATAAAAACTGATTAGATTGGTTTGACAGGAGCGATTTCTCATAAACCCATGCTGATATGGAGTTAAACAGTTATTCTCATTGAGATAATCCAGAATAACATCCCTCAGAAACCCTTCAAATATTTTACCAACAATAGAGGTTAGACTTACTGGCCTATAATTTCCAGGTTCACTTTTAGAGCCCTTTTTGAATATTGGCACCACATTTGCTATGCGCCAGTCCTGCGGAACAGATCCTGTCGCTATAGAGTCCCTAAAAATAAGAAATAATGGTTTATCTATTACATTACTTAGTTCTCTTAGTACTCGTGGGTGTATGCCATCCGGACCCGGAGATTTATCTATTTTAATCTTATTTAGCCGATTTCGCACCTCTTCTTGGGTTAGATTGGATCCTCCCACTCCACCCCAGTACTGATCAAAAGTTTGAACGCCTTTCATGCAATTTCCAACCTCGTTTTTTTTTTTAAATGTGCACATTGTAGATTCAGCCTGAAGGCACCAACACAAAGGTACACATATGAAAACAAGGACTAAAGAAACATGTGAGATACAAACGAAAATATATATTAAACCTTAATTTCCTCAAAGTATCCCCCTTTCACTCTGATGACAGCTTCATTAGGTACTCACCAGAAATGGCGTTTCAACAGTCTTGAAGGACTTCCCAGAGTTGCTGAGCAGTTGCTGGCTTATTTGCCTGCACTCTGCAGTCCAACTCATCCCAAACCATCAGTATGGATCTACAATATGGATCTACAATATGCACGCTCCAGTAAAAGCAAGGACAACCTTTGGACGAGCCAGTGTGTTCAAACTTTTGAATGTACTATATTAGAATAACATCAGCTGAATTCATTAAATTGGCCAGTCTGGCTAGTCATCTAATTTGTATTGGGGCCCACCAGATGATGTTGCAGGAGTAACGGCTTTCTTACAACACCTGATACCTTTGTTCCTGTGGTAAGATAAGGTGCCACCAGTGGTGTCTGGCATTAGCTTTCTCCACTGAAAAGACATGCACGCTTGGTCTAGCTTTACCTGTATGTGTATGGTGAGTCGGGAAAGAAAGATATACAACTGACTGCTAGCCGTGATTTATGGGTACCTTAAGCTGAGACTGTGCTTGAACTAGTAGATTTACATTATATGATATTTTGGAGCAAAAACAGAGAAATGATCAGTATATGTAAACCACACACAGATGTTCTACTGGCAACCCTGGCCAGTTAATTAGCCAGGCCAGGATAATTAGTGCCTCTTATTCACAAGTTCTATGTGTCCATTTTTTATTAATACATGTCCACCAGTGCATTTACTACCTTCTTAAAATAAAATGATGGCCAACATATATTAGATGAAGCAAGGTATGATGAGCACTAAATGTTCACAGAACATGAATGAATAATTTACTGAACTTTATTTTTTAACGCGTCGTTAGTAAAATAGATCACTGAGAGAGACTTGCTGCTTGGCTCCATTTCCTACACTGTATCACAAGAGAACCTCTTTGATGTTGTCCTTGCATGTACTTGCTGACCCTCGTTGGGGCAAATAATAGGTTTTAACCTTGCAATGTATAGAAAAGCTAATAAAATTTCGTGTTAAATATATTTCACCAAGACAAGAAAATATGTGAGAAATTACATTTGATAGTCGTTTTCTCCAACGCATTTAATCTACAGCCTTTATAGAGAATAAAAGTTTTTCCTTTAGATCTGATAGTAGCTCATTTAACAGCCAAAAAGTCATTACACCTATCATAACCCAGAAACCATTTATGTAATGGTCACCGGGGAGTCTGTATGTCACACGGACCAGAATTATAGATTTTTCAGTGTTAGAAGATGTCTATAAACATACTACGAAGAAACGTAAATGGCGATGTGCACATGCTCTTTTCTTAAAAAGCATTTCCTAATCCTGTCTTTACCAAAATGATCTTGTACATTACTATCATTGTAAATTAAAGGGGAAAAAACACACTACGGTGAAAGAAATCTCTAGCACATTAAAGCCTTATTCTGGACTGAATAACTATATTCAACCCAGGGTTAGTCATAATCAGGGCCGGCTCCAGGTTTTTGAGGGCCCCGGGCGAAAGAGTCTCAGTGGGCCCCCCCTTTAACACATACCCCGATTCATGATCGCATATAAACACAGCCATGTAGTATATAACACTGCCCACGTAGTATATAGCAGCCCACGTAGCATATAGCAGCCCACGTAGCATATAGCAGCCCACGTAGTATATAGCACAGCCCACGTAGTATATAGCAGCGCAGCCCACGTAGTATATAGCAGCGCAGCCCACGTAGTATATAGCAGCGCAGCCCACGTAGTATATAGCAGCGCAGCCCACGTAGTATATAGCAGAGCAGCCCACGTAGTATATAGCAGCGCAGCCCACGTAGTATATAGCAGCGCAGCCCACATAGTATATAGCAGCGCCACTCACTCAGGCACTGGTAGGACTAGGAGCTCCTCCTGAATCAGCCTCATATCTTCAGCAGCACGGCAGCCAGCCAGGGGCTGAGAGCAGAGCAGAGAAAGTGCTCTCTCCGCCCACAAACAATGTCACACTGGCTGCCTTCTCTTAACCCCTATGTGTGCCTGCCTGGCTGCACTGACTGAGTGAGAAGATGCTTGTGTCAGAGCTGGCACATAGGGGTTAAGAGAATGCAGCCAGCAGTGACTTTGTGGGCGGAGAGAGCACATTATCTCCTGCTCTGCTCTCCCAGCTGTATCTATGACAGCGTGAGTGGGCCCCCCTCTCTCCCCAGGGCCCCGGCATTTGCCCGGTGCGCCGGGTGCTGACGCCGGCCCTGGACTCATAATGACAATTGGGACTACCAGGACTAACTAACTACATGTGGATGCAGTGGTAATGCTATGAATGAGCCGCACTCTGCTGGCACCTGTTCCAGCAATGTGATCATTTTTTTATCATTGGATTATCACTACAGGACAACTGGCCTCGTGCCTCTTAGTCCAACCATGCCCCCAACATGATCAGCTGCTTTCTGGCACTATACAATGTATATAGAGAGCTGTGGTGTGGGGGTTTATACACAGACCAACATTTGAGCTTTGATAGATGCCATGAAGAAAGAACAATTGTGCTCACCCCACATCTTCTGCATCTTCATCACACTCAGCACCATACTTGCAAGCACCACATTTAGGATGTTTCCTATGAACCTCAGTTCCAGATCCTTCGTATTCTGCAAAACAAAAAGGATGAAGTCATTTCATGAAGCTTCAGATAATAGTACCAATATTTATAAGCAAATACCAATACTTGTCTATAACTATGATCTGCTTATTCTGTATATCTGCTCAGTTCCAGCTGGCTTTTAAAGTATGTTTTTCTCTGAAATGCCAGGCGTTTCAGAGTCAAACATACGTGGCTGAGTTCATACAGACAGTGGCTGATACATGGTGCCCGTGGATTTGGCTTACAAATTCTGATTGAAACACTGATCAAATACTGAACGTGTGAACGTCGCCTTAGTGACGACGTGCTTCTAATTGTGTATTAGCCAGGACAGACAGAAAGGTCTGTGCTTCCAACTGAACATCACCAAATACAGGCAATCATTACCGTATGTTTACTCACTAGAAATTATGTAATAATTGGACCTTTTAGTACATAAATAGCATTAAATTAAAAGCAAAATAAATACATTGAGATGTAAGTGACGCTCCGGAGGCACACAGCAAGCAGGGAATGGCCCATATATTAGAGAATAATTTAATCGCTATTACGGCTTAGTGACCTGCATTATATAATAGTTTAGCCCCTGGAATTGTTTTGTGTTGCCATGAATACAAAATGAGCACTGCATGCAGCTCAGGGGAGAAAGAGGATTTAATTACTTGAACAAAACCATCACAAATCAAATGGACGTGTGAAGGAATTTGCATCATGTCACATATATGTCACTGATGGACTTGGAAAATCACAAAACTATGATTTCAAGCTCTTGGTTTGCATTACAATATATATATATATATATATATATATATATATATATATATATATATATATGTACAGTACAGACCAAAAGTTTGGACACACCTTCTCATTTAAAGATTTTTCTGTATTTTCATGACTATGAAAATTGTACATCAAAACTATGAATGAACACATGTGGAATTATATACTTAACAAAAAAGTGTGAAACAACTGAAAATATGTCTTATATTCTAGGTTCTTCAAAGTAGCCACCTTTTGCTTTGATGACTGCTTTGCACACTCTTGGCATTCTCTTAATGAGCTTCAAGAGGTAGTCACCGGGAATGGTTTTCCCTTCACTGGTGTGCCCTATCAGGTTTTATAAGTGGGATGTCTTGTCTTATAAATGGGGCCGGGACCATCAGTTGTGTTGTGCAGAAATCTGGTGAATACACAGCTGATAGTCCTACTGATTAGACTGTTAGAATTTGTATTATGGCATGAAAAAAGTAGCTAAGTAAAGAAAAACGAGTTGCCATCATTACTTTAAGAAATGAAGGTCAGTCAGTCCGAAAAATTGGGCAAACTTTGAAAGTGTCCCCAAGTGCAGTGGCAAAAACCATCAAGCGCTACAAAGACATTGGCTCACATGAGAACCGCCCCAGGAAAGGAAGACCAAGAATCACCTCTGCTTCTGAGGATAAGTTTATCCGAGTCACCAGCCTCAGAAATTGCAGGTTAACAGCAGCTCAGTTCTAGCAGCAGCAGAAGACACATCTCTACAACAACTGCTAAGAGGAGACTTTGTGCAGCAGGCCTTCATGGTAAAATAGCTGCTAGGAAACCACTGCTAAGGACAGGCAGAAGAGACTTGTTTGGGCTAAAGAACACAAGGAATGGACATTAGACCAGTGGAAATCTGTGCTTTGGTCTGACGAGTCCAAATTTGAGATCTTTGGTTCCAACCACCGTGTCTTTGTGCGACATAGAAAAAGGTGAATGGATGGAGTATACATGCCTGGTTCCCACCGTGAATCATGGAGGAGGAGCTGTGATGGTATGGGGGTGCTTTGCTGGTGACACTGTTGGGGATTTATTCAAAACTGAAGGCATACTGAACCAGCATGGCTACCACAGCATCTTGCAGCGGCATGCTATTCTATCCGGTTTGCGTTTAGTTGGACCATCATTTATTTTTCAACAGGACAATGACCCCAAACACTTCCAGGCTGTGTAAGGGCTATTTGACCAAGAAGGAGAGTGATGGGGTATGCCAGATGACCTGGTGTCCACAGTCACCAGACCTGAACCCAATCAAGATTGTTTGGGGTGAGCTGGACCGCAGAGTGAAGGAAAAAGGGCCAACAAGTGCTAAGCATCTCTGGGAACTCCTTCAAGATTGTTGGAAGACCATTTCCGGTGACTAACTCTTGAAGCTCATCAAGAGAATACCAAGAATGTGCAAAGCAGTCATCAAAGCAAAAGGTGGCTACTTTAAAGAACCTAGAATATAAAACATATTTTCAGTTGTTTCACACTTTTTTGTTAAGTATATAATTCCACATGTGTTAATTCATAGTTTTGATGCCTCCAGTGCGAATGTACAATTTTCATAGTCATGAAAATAGAGAAACGTCTTTAAATGAGAAGGTGTGTTCATACTTTTGGTCTGTACTGTATATATATATATATATATACAGTATATATATATATATATATATATATATATACACATGTACAGTACTGTCCAAAAGTTGTAGGCAGGTGTGGAAATACTTGCCATTATTAATCAGCAAGTGAGAACAATCGCAGTATGCTGTGAATGGCACCAAGACTTGGCCAAGTCTTGACTCACTCAAATCCATATAAGTCTATGGGTGAGTGGCAACGCACAGCGCTCAGATTTCATCAGAGTGTGGTGCGATATACGCCATCACCAGCAGCTGGGCTTCGATCCTCTCATGTGAGAGCATTGGAGCACAATAGCATGACATTCGGCTCCCACTCGCAGCAGAGCAGAAGCCGAGGGTCATTAGAATATCGCATTGGATGCTCTTGCATAGAATGTGATACGCTGGTGTGATGCTGTGACTCCAGCCTTACAAAGAACCTCCACCAGTCTTCACTGTAGCCTGCATACATTCATTATTGTACTGCTCTCCAACCTATCACCAAACAATCTGACTTCTGTTACATCCTAATATCTCAAATTGTGACTTATAAAATCGCACTGCTGTCATTTTTCTGCAAACCAGGTCCTATGTTTTCATGCATAATTGAGTCATGTCATAGGTGGCTTTTTTCCCATAACAAAGTCCAGAAGTCCAGACTTCTCTGAACTATAGATGGGTGTAGTTGGTTCCAACTCATTGTGATGCCAGTTCTGAGCTGATGGCACTGCTGGACATCTTCCAATTTCAAAGAGAACTAAGCATGATGTGTCTTTCATCTGCTGCACTAAGACTCATTGGCTGAACACTGTGTTTTTTGTTAATTTCCAAAACATAAACTGTTAATACTTCAGTCTTTGAAAGCATTCTTGCTCTGCTGCATTTTCTGCATATTATATATATAAAATAAATGAATAAATCATTCCGTTTTAGTGTGTTTTTCATGCATGACTTCTGCTATTTAAGAGTGAAAATAATAGAAAAACTGAAAAATTGAAGGATGAACAAGATGCAAAGAGATAAGAAAAAATGAATAGGTCAAATTATTCTCAAGACCTTTGTTTCATCAGTAGAACAGTGTCTGTGGCAAGCTACAAACCTGATATGCTGCCAACAGGTGTATACCAGCCAGAAGCATCCCTTGCAAATATTGCATGTTTTTACCCATAGCAAACATGCAAAAATATAATTCAACTAACCCCAAGGAAAGAAAACAGTGTTTTCTGACCTTCTCCTAAAATATGACCCTATGAAGTTTCACATTGAATCATCACTGTAAGAATTGGCAATTGTGATGCTTCTTAGCTCCACAAATGTGTTTGTGCCAAGGGGTATTGCCTGGGAAGTTAAAGAGACCTAACAGACTTCATACTAATGGCAGGCAGTTTTAGACAGAAATGATATGTTATACCCAAGACTTATTAATACACAGAACTCAGCCCCCCAAAAATGACAATCTGAAATATCAACCACAACTGTTTTATGAGCTATGTCAGTGCCACCTGGGAGCTTACAATGCCACTCAAGAGCCCTTTTCTTTTAAAGGTTCACCCAGTGTTGTGACCAATGCAGTTACTTTGATTATTATGTTTCAGACCGGCCAATTACTGTCAAAATTTCCATATGTCTAGCAGCAAGGGCTAGCATTTTTGTGGTGACACTTGACTGCGCCTATTCCAACACTGATAATTTAGTGGCTGTTCTGACTTAAGATGGTGCGGCGGCTCCATTAGTCAATTGTTTGGGAAGAACCTGACAAAAAATACTCACTAAAAATACAATTATGCATTTTACGTCCTTTGGACCCCTTGGAATCTTTCCTGAACTGTAATAATTTGTGAAGTTACTTGTCTGCTTGAAGTGGCACCATATATTTTGCGATGTCTTATCTGTTTTTGATTGATACCACAGCAGTTGGAGAATAAATGTTATTTTGCATTTTTATCCTTTTATGCATTCAGATTTAAGAATTAGAAACCTGAAATATCTACTAAATTACTGGACAGTACCCGACAGTTGTAGTTTATCTCTTTTGCTATACAGGAAAACCTTATGTATGGAAATGTGTTTGTGTAATACCTTAATGGACAACAATGAAAAAAAAACATACAGCAAAAAGTAAGAGAATATTTTAGGCATAGAACATTATTTTATGCTTAGGACGGACCACAGACTAAGCAAATTTCATCCTCATTGTTTTTTTAGGTGATGTTATGTTTATTTACTAATGTAGATGCTAAGGCTAGATGTATACTAAAAAAGTCTTCGTTTTTCAGATTATGACCTGTCCTAATGATAGGCCATCAATAAAAATATAGCAGACATTCTTTTTAAGGGGATGACGATATTAATCAAATGCTACATATATATATTTTTTACAATGAACAGGAGGTGGATCTGCAGTACACACCGCAGTCCCTATAGTTTTCACAGAGCAGCTATTTTTTGGCCACAGTTCTTGTTAAAGCCGGTATTAACCGATCAGTCGGGGTTAGATGCCGGGTGTCACAAACTCACTAATCAGATAGGCCATGAATAAAAAAGTAGTGGCCAAACTCTTTAAGGGGATACTGATATTAATTACTTGGTATAGTTTTTTTTTAAATGTAAGTCAATGATCTAAAAAAGTCAACGTAGTGAATATGTCTGTAAAATTTTACTTGGGACCAAAACCTATTAAAGGCCTAGCGCCTGGTTTACTTTTGAAACGGCCTCAATTTGCCAAGCTGAGCGTCATTGCTCAAGCACCGAGTGTGATGGGAAATTGCGGTGACGTAGGGAGCAGTGATGGGAAGGAATGCTAATACGATAGGCGTGGAGAATTTCAAAATACAGTTGATTGACCATGACAGAAAAGCTAGAGCTGCCCACCCCTATGGCTGTAACCGAAGGTAATATTGGGATGTTTTGCTTGAGGCAAACCTGTTAGTGATACAGTGTGCATCACTAACATGACATTGGGAGCAGTTTAATAGCAATAAAGGAAGTTAAAGGTTCTCTTTAACCCCTTAGTGACAGAGCCAATTTGGTACTTAATGACCGAGCCAATTTTTGCAATTCTGACCACAGTCACTTTATGAGGTTATAACTCTGGAACGCTTCAACGGATCCCGCTGATTCTGAGAATGTTTTTTCATGACATATTGTACTTCATGTTAGTGGTAACATTTCTTCGATATTACTTGCGATTATTTATTAAAAAAAACGGAAATATGGTGACATTTTTTAAAGTTTTGCAATTTTCAAACTTTGTATTTTTATGCCCTTAAATCAGAGAGATATGTCATGAAAAATAGTTAATAAACATAACATTTCCCACATGTCTACTTTACATCAGCACAATTTTGGAAACAAAATTTTTTTTTGTTAGGGAGTTATAAGGGTTAAAAGTTCACCAGCAATTTCTCATTTTTACAACACCTTTTTTTTTTTAGGGACCACATCACATTTGAAGTCATTTTGAGGGGTCTATATGATAGAAAATAACGAAGTGTGACACCATTCTAAAAACTACACCCCGCAAAGTGCTTAAAACCACATTTAAGAAGCTTTACGTGCTTCACAGGAACTGAAACAATGTGGAAGGAAAAAATGAACATTTAACTTTTTTTTTAAAAACATTTTAATTCAGAACCATTTTTTTATTTTCACAAGTGTAAAAACAGAAATGTAACCATAAATTTTGTTATGTAATCTCTCCTGAATACGCCAATACCCCATCCCCATATGTGGGGGTAAACCACTGTTTGGGCGCACCGCAGAACTTGGAAGTGAAGGAGCGCCATTTGACTTTTTCAATGCAGAATTGGCTGGAATTGAGATCGGACGCCATGTCACGTTTAGAGAGCCCCTGATGTGCCTAAACAGTGGAAACCCCCCACAAGTGACACCATTTTGTAAACTAGACCCCTTAAGGAACTTATCTAGATGTGTGGTGAGCACTTTGAACCCCCAAGAGCTTCACAGAAGTTTATAACGTAGAGCCGTGAAAATAAAAAATCGCATTTGTTTACACAAAAATGATCTTTTCACCCACAAATTCTTATTTTCACAAGGGTAACAGGAGAAATTAGACCACAAAAGTTGTTGTGCGATTTCTCCTGAATATGCCAATACCCCATATGTGGGGGTAAACCACTGTTTGGGCGCACCGCAGAGCTTGGAAGTGAAGGAGCGCCGTTTTACTTTTTCAATGTAGAATTGGCAGGAATTGAGATTGGACGCCATGTCGCGTTTTGAGAGCCCCTGATGTGCCTAAACAGTGGAAACCCCCCACAAGTGACACCATTTTGGAAACTAGACCCCTTAAGGAACTTATCTAGATGTGTGGTGAGCACTTTGAACCCACATGTGCTTCACCGAAGTTTATAACGTTGAGCCGTGAAAATAAAAAAATCGCATTTTTTCTACAAAAATGATCTTTTTGCCCCCTTTATTTTCACAAAGCTAACAGGAGAAATTAGACCACAAAAGTTGTAGTGCAATTTCTCCTGAGTACGTCGATACCCAATATGTGGGGGTAAACCACTGTTTAGGCGCACCACAGGAGAGCCCCTGATGTGCCTAAACAGTACAAACCCTCCACAAGTGACCCCATTTTGGAAACTAGACCCCCCAAGGAACTTATCTAGGTGTGTGGTGAGAACTTTGAATGCCCAAGTGCTTCACAGAAGTTTAAAATGCAGAGTCGTGAAAATAAAAAAAAAAATTTTTTCCACAAAAAAGATATTGTAGCATCCAAGTTTTTATTTTCACAAGGGTAACAGGAGAAATTGGACCCCAAAATTTGTTGTCCAATTTATCCCGAGTACGCTGATGTGCCATATGTGGGGGTAAACCACTGGTTGGACGCACGGCAGAGCTCGGAAGGGAAGGAGCGCTGTTTTGGAATGCAGACTTTGATAGAATGGTCTGTGGGCGTTATGTTGCGATTGCAGAGCCCCTGATGTACCTAAACAGTAGTAACCCCCCACAAGTGACCCCGTTTTGGAAACTAGACCCCCCAAGGAACTTATCTAGATGTGTGGTGAGAACTTTGAATGCCCAAGTGCTTCACAGAAGTTTAGAATGCAGAGTCGTGAAAATAAAAAAATATTTTTTTTTCCACAAAAAA
This sequence comes from Ranitomeya imitator, assembly GCF_032444005.1. Lineage (NCBI taxonomy): Eukaryota > Metazoa > Chordata > Amphibia > Anura > Dendrobatidae > Ranitomeya > Ranitomeya imitator. Next base: position 246,608,657 of record NC_091287.1, read on the forward strand.
GATTTTGTAGCCCAAGTTTTTATTTTCACAAGGGTAACAGGAGAAATTGGACCCCAAAATTTGTTGTCCAATTTATCCCGAGTACGCTGATGCCCCATATGTGGGGGTAACCCACTGTTTGGGCGCATGGCAGAGCTCAGAAGGGAGGGAGCACCATTTGACTTTTTGAGCGCAAAATTGGCTGTCGTGTTTGGAGACCCCCTGATGTACCTAAACAGTGGAAACCCCCCAATTCTAGCTCCAACCCTAACCCCAACACACCCTTAACCCTAATCCCAACCCGATCCATAATCCTAATCACTAACCCTAACGATAATCACAACCCTTTCCCCAAAACAACCCTAATGTCAACCCTAACCATAACCCTAATCAAAACCCTAAATCCAACACACCCCTAATCCTAATCTCAACCCTAACCTCAAACCTAACCCTAATCCCAATACACCCCTAATCACAACCCTAACCTTAACCCTAATCCCAAACCTAACCCTAATCCCAAGCGTAACCCTAATGCCAACCCTAACCCTAATACCAACCCTAATCCAAACCCTAACCCTAATCCCAACTCTAACCCTAACTTTAGCCCCAACCCTAACCCTAGCCCTAAGGCTACTTTCACACTTGCGTCGTTTGGCATCCGTCGCAATCCATAGTTTTGGACAAAAAACGGATCCTGCAAATGTGCCCGCAGGATGCTTTTTTTGCCCATATACTTGTATTGCCAACGGATCGTGACAGATGGCCACACGTCGCGTCCGTCGTGCACTGGATCAGTTGTGTTTTGGCGGACCATCGGCACAAAAAACATTCAATGTAATGTTTTTTTGTACGTCGCGTCCGCCATTTCTGACCGCACATGTGTGGCCGTAACTCCGCCCCCTCCTCCCCAGGACATAGATTGGGCAGCGGATGCGTTGAAAAACTACATCCGCTGCCCACATTGTGCACAATTTTCACAACGTGCATCGGTATGTCGGGCCGACGCATTGCGACGGCCCGTACCGACATAAGTGTGAAAGAAGCCTAACCCTAAATTTAGCCCCAACCCTAACCCTAAATTTAGCCCCAACCCTAACCCTAAATTTAGCCCCAACCCTAACCCTGAATTTAGCCCCAACCCTAACCCTAAATTTAGCCCGAACCCTAACCCTAGCCCTAACCCTAGCCCTAACCCTAGCCCTAACCCTAACCCTAGCCCTAACCCTAACCCTAGCCCTAACCCTAGCCCTAACCCTATTTTAGCCCCAACTGCTCTTCTCCTGCCGGCCAGCAGATGGCAGCCAGGAGGAGCCGTTAAAAGGAGTATCGGCGGTCGTTAAGGGGTTAATGCTTTATTCTATTATGACTATGTAATTACTGAATAAACTTATTGTCTTTTTTACATCATAATATTTGTGTGTCCCTACATTTTCTTCTGGGAGCATCTTGGTATTACTGGTATTGGTCTCATTTGAATCTTATCTTTTTGGTTGGTATCTATTTACTAGGGTATCTATTACACTTTGGAGATTATATGTAGGTTTTAAGATTGGAGAGTATACCTGGACTGTCTGAGAAACTGTGATTTCCCAAGGCACACTACATGTGCAAATGTTATCATGATGATATCTGAAAACAATTGGAACATAAATCCATAATGACCCCTGTAGACCATCCAATCCAGGCCAAAAACAAAAAGTCGATTGGCTATATAGAAGTTTACAGGCCATTTTATACAGGTTGTCAAAATTTTTACGTGCACAAAAGAACTGTTAATATGGCTCATTCTATATACCTTGAACATCATGTTATCAGCAGCACATCCCATCTCCTTTTTACATGAAATGAAAAGCTGACATTATAGTAAGGCTAGCACATATGACATGTAAGTAAAGATTATTGTATATGGAGGAAAAAGTACAAAAATCCTGAATAAACAGGGCTAGAGACAATAGTCAGATTATGAATAATACACCCAAATATCTTTTTGTTCCGCTAGCCCTAACACGAGAGGTGTTTAACCCAAAATGCAATATACATAATAATATAAATATCCCTGATGCTTTTATGGTATAGACACACATGGAAAATTCTAATACACATCCAATGCTAATAGATCTGATACATGACTGAGGTATCAAATCAGTGGATAAAGTATCCGCTGGACACGCACGCAAGGATAGGGGAAAGCGGACATGACACTGGAAGAGAGTGAGTGGTTAAAAAAAAAGACAGGGAGGTGAAGGGGATAGAGGGGGTGGGTCAGAGTGGAGCTAGGGAGGTTTGGTTAAAGGGACAGCAGGGAGGAAATGACATGGGACAATGGGAGGTGGGGTCTCAGGGAAGGGTTAAAAGGACTGATGGGACGTAGGTCTTCTCTTTGACCGCAGACGGACAGCTGGACAACAAGTACCACCCACCCGAGAAGAAGGAGGAATTCTGGGTCACAGTGGCGATAGTCGGCATCCACAACATGGCGATAATATGTAAGTGCAATGTTAATCTGGCATGTTTCCTTCTAGGTCCAGGGGAAGGGCAATCCGTCAGCCATGGTTCCCCAGAGGTTTTCCTCCACAGGGGGTTTGGTTTCCTCTCCTGAGTGCTGGCGGATGACGCCTGGTGAGTCGAAGGTCTTGCTACAAAGAATTTGGCAATATCTTGAGGCGTTGGTGGGTCCTCGAAGTCGGTAAAAAATTTGAAGTGGGGATTCTTGAAAAGGCCACGAACCCCCTTCATTGGTTGGTTACCTGGTGGTGGTCTGGTGGTAATGGGGTGATACCCGGCAGTGGTAATGTCGGGGTCACACTAACGTGAAAATGGGTGGCACCCGGCGATGGTATGTCGGGGTCACATGGTCGTGAGTTTTTTGGGTGATACCTGGCGATGGAACGTCAGGTTCCCATTAACAGAATGGAGGCAACCTCTTCCACCGGACTCACGGCGCTCCTAAGCTAAAATTAAAACGCGGTTGGGAGTAAAAGCGAGGGGGGGGGGGGGGAAGTCAATGCCATGGGAAAAAGACCACCAGACTTTAGAATTTTTATGACTTCGAAGACCCTACCAAGAGTCTTTTAATTACTAATAAATTGGCTGCTGTGGCCATTTAATATCCAAAGAAAAATGTGTCTATCATTTGTTCATGGGAGTGAGGTAAAAAGGGGGGGGGGGATCACTGATAATCAATCTGTCCAGGGTCATGATAATAATAGTAACATAAGAAAAGGAGCAGATGGAAACAAATGACAAAGTAACAAACACAGTTGTCTTCAAAAGTTTACATATCCCAGCAGAATTTTTGCTTTCTTGGCCTCCTTTCAGAGAATATGAATGATAACACCAAAACTTCTTCTCCACTCATGGATAGTGGTTGGGTGAAGCCATTTATTGTCAAACTACTGTGTTTTCTCTAATTAAATCATAATGACAACCTAAAACATCCAAATGACCCTGATCAAAAGTTCACATCCCCTGGTGATTTTGGCCTGATAACATGCACAGAAGTTGACACAAATGGGTTTGACTGGCTACTAAAGGTAACATCCTCACCTGTGACCAGTTTGCTTGTAATCAGTGTGTGTGCATAAAAGCTGAGTGAGTTTCTGAGATCCAGACAGACTCTTACATTTTTCATCCAGCCACTGATGCTTCTGGATTGTGAGTCATGAAGAAAACAAAAGAATTGTGAATGGATCTACAAGTAAAGGCAATTGAACTGTAAAACAGGAAAGGGATACAAAAAGATATCCAAGGAATCGATAATGCCAGTCAGCAGTGTTCAAACTGTGATTAACAAAAGGAAAATCAGGGGCTCTGTAAAAACAAAACTACAGTCAGGTAGACCAACAAAAATGTCATCTACAACTGCCAGGAAAATTGTTCGGGATGCAAAGAAAAACATCAGCTGAAGTACTGGGCTTTCTGAAAACTAGTGGTGTGGCTGTTTCAAGATGCACAATAAGGAGGCAATTGAAGAAAAATGGGCTGCATGGTCGAGTCGCCAGAAGAAAGCCATTACTGCACAAATGCCACAAAGTGTCTCGCCTACAATGCGCAAAACAGCACAGAGACAAGCCTCAAAACTTCTGGAACAAGGTAATTTGGAGTGATGAGACCAAAATTGAACTTTTTGGCCGCAACCATAAACATTACATTTGGAGAGAGGTCAACAATGACGAAAGGAACACCATTCTTACTGTAAAGCATGGAAGTGGATCACTGATGTTTTGGGAATGTGTGAGATATAAAGGCACAGGAAACTTGGTCAAAGTTGAAGAAAAGATGAATGCAGCACATTATCAGCAAATACTGGAGGCAAATTTGCACTCATCAGCCGGGAAGCTGCGCATGGGACGTACTTGGACATTCCAACATGACAACGATCCAAAACACAAGGCTAAGTCGATCTGTCGTTGGTTACAGCAGAACAAAGTGATGGTTCTGGAGTGGCCATCTCAGTTTCCTGATCTCAATATCATTGAGCCATTCTGGGGAGATCTTAAGCGCGCAGATCATGCTAGACAGCCCAGGAATTTACAGGAAATGGAGGCTGATTGCCAAGAAGAGTGGGCAGCTTTACCATCTGAGAAAATAAAGAACCTCATCCACAACTACTACAAAAGACATCAAGCTGTCATTGATGTTACAGGGGGCAATACACGGTATTAAAAAATGGGGTATGTGAACTTTTCATCATGGTCATTTGGATGTTTTGGGTTGTCATTATGATTTAAAAAGAGAAAACACAATAGTTTGACAATAAATGGCTTCACCCAACCACTATACATGAGTGGAGAAAAAGATTTGGTGTTATCTTTCATATTCTCTGAAAAATGGCTAAGAAAGCAAAAATTCTGCAGGGGTATGTAAACTTTTGAGCACAACTGTATAACTGCAGTGGAGCCTTAACCTTGACTGAACCCAACGCGTATTGCTATCAGGTATAGCTTTGTCAGGGGAAATCGTTCCCTTGACAAAGATTATATTTGAAAGCAATAAGGCTACTTTCACACAAGCGTCGTGTGACGGATGTCGCAATGCGTCATTTTGGTGAAAAAACGCATCCTGCAAATGTGCCTGCAGGATGCGTTTTTTCTCCATACACTTATATTACCGACGCATTGCGACGTATGGCCACACGTCGCATCTGTTGTGCGACAGATGCGTCATGCTTTGGCGCACCGTCGGCACAAAAAAAGTTGCATGTAACTTTTTTGTACGTCGAGTCGGCCATTTCCGACCGCGCATGCGCGGCCGGAACTCCGCCCCCTCCTCCCCGGACATTACAATGGGCCAGCGGATGCCTTGTAAAACTGCATCCGCTGCCCACGTTGTGCTAATCAATCATACTGTCCGTCAGTACTTTGGGCTGATGGTTTGCGACGGCCCGTACCGACGGACTAGTGTGAAAGTAGCCTAAGCTATCTTTGGCTTTTGCAGTGTTTTTTTTAATATATACATCATGTATCAATAATTCAATAGTGAGAAAAAATATATGTTGTCTATATTATTCATTCTTTGCATATTATCTCTAGTCCTGTTCATCAGAATTTAAGTGCTTTTTCCTTCAAATACTATAATCTTTACTCACCCGTCATATCTAGTAGTCTTACTATAATGAATTAGTATCATAATTATTTTTATGTACTATTTTATTATTCATGGTCTATATTTTGGCATTATTCTGTCCTGCCTATTGTCATTGTGTTGGTGTTTTTGTGTTTGTTTTTTTAATGTTTTTAAGCTGTCTTGCCATTCTTTGCTTCAATAAAGCCATTTTTAAAGTCATTCATGTGTGGGTGTGCACCATGATTCTGCATAGCTCTTCTTTGTATAAATACTTCATCAAGTGATTGCCGCATTAAGATGAGCGTTCCTACAAATTTTCATTCCCTGATTGGCTTATTTACATGGTCCAGAAGTCCATACAACCCATTTAGTTTAATCCTAAAATGCTTGATGGGGCTGAGATATTGTGCCCTGAAGGCTAATCATGTGATCATGTTGGCTGCATGTCATGGTAAAACAACTATTGTGACATAATAAGCGCTGTGCCCACCAGATGTTATTCAGTGCGGCAATAAGTCTTTCCTACACTTTAGCTTCTATGATTTTAATGCATCGTTCAGAATCTTATTATGCTATGGAGATAATTGGCGTTATATTTAATCCAACGATCCAGCAGGTATTTCGCTAACGTGGCAGTATACGGTAAGTGAATAGATAATTACATTTGAGTCTCCCATACTCATATAGTGCAATACTTTCCTGGTGGATAAACCAATTATGCTCTCAATTCATAAGACATGATTCTTACCTCCCGGCCGTCTCTGCTACAGCGTTCGCCCCAAAAAGGCGAGACAGAATCATAGATTTGAAAATTGTTCCATCGCTTACAGATAAAGTATAAAAGAAACGAATGGAACAAATATATCTCCTGTACACAATCTATCACTGATATAAGCAACTGAGGCCATAAATCACACATCGCACCAACGTAACTCATTTAGCGCTAAGATACTTTGGAAAAGCTTGGTTGACCAGTAAAAGACGAGCGCTTTTAGCAATCGATGAGCAGGAGGTGATGGATGCTATTGGTAAAAAGCAGAATTCTGCAGTTCTATGCCAATGACCGATACATTCTGATTTCTATTAGGATTTATGATCGCCTTTGCCAGCCATCATTTATCTAATCCCACACGTTTACACGTAATGTTTACTTTCTGCCTCAGCAACTGAAAGTAGCCAAGAAGACGATGAAGCAGCAAATTGGGTTCTGACAAAATCCTCTTAAACAATGTTTGTGGAAAATCAAATGCTTCCTAAACAATGATCTCAGCCAGTGTTTATCTGCTGTGCTATCCTAATACGAGCTGCCCGGGAAAGCGCAGCGGCAGCCGCTTACGCGCATGTGGCAAGACTAATTACCATACACCTGCCGAATGCAGATCTGAAAGTGCTGCACACGCATGCTAGCCGAGCAGAACAAATGGATCCACATCCAGACAACTTCAAAATGAAATTTAAATTTTTCTTTTCTTTCTGCTGTTATGCAAACTATAGGTCACATCGTCTGCCTTATAGAAGTTGTCCGTTGAACACAAGTTATCGCCATGAATAACTATTGCTAGGGTAATATACAAATTTCACTGGAGAATACCATATCATGATGGTGCAGTCATCAGTCAGGACTAGTGATGAGCGAACGTGCTCGGAAAACGTCTTATTCAAGCATGCTCGGGGGTTATCCGGGTATCTCTGGAGTGCTCGTACATTATGTTCCAGTCCCTGCGGCTGCATGATTTTCGGCTGTTAGGGTACCGTCACACAGTGAAATTTTAATCGCTACGACGGCACGATTCGTGACGTTCGAGCGATATATCTGTGACGTTCGAGCGATATCGCAGTGTCTGACACGCTCCTGCGATCAGGGACCCCGCTGAGAATCGTACGTCGTAGCAGATCGTTTGAAACTTTCTTTCGTCGTCTAGTGTCCCGCTGTGGCGGCATGATCGCATGGTGTAACATATATCGTATACGATGTGCGCATAGTAACCAACGGCTTCTACATCGCACATACGTCATGAAATTATCGCTCCAGCGTCGTAGATTGCAAAGTGTGACCGCAGTCTACGACGCTGGAGCGATATTGTTACGACGCTGGAGCGTCACGGATCGTACCGTCGTAGCGATGAAAATTGCACTGTGTGACGGTACCCTTAGACAGACACAACGCATGCAGGGATTGCCTGTGTGTTAGGGAATCCTCACATGTGTAAGCTGCAAATCATGCCACCGCAGGGACTCGAACATAATATATGAGCACTCCAGAGATACCCGGATAAGCCCCGAGCATGCTTGGATAAAATGTTATCCGAGCATGTTTGCTAATCACTACTCAGGATGAAATGGGAGGCGTTTGGTGGGGCTAGTGTGGAGAACTGGGACTTCCTGGCACGGGACAACCCTCAGGATTCTAATTTATGGTACTTATTATGCTTGCTTGTATTTCACCAACATATTCCAAAGCACTTTATACACTCACAGTCCCCAGTGGGGTTCACAATCTAAATTCCCTTTCAGTATGTCTTTAGCATGTGGAAAGAAACCAGAGTATTTGAGGGAAATCCATTAAAACATGGGAAGGACATACAACCCCCCATACAGATACTTAAAGAGTACCTTTCCTTGGATTTTTTTTATTTAACAGGAATCTGTCAGCAGTTTTTTTGCTATGTAATCTGAGAGCAGAAAGAGAGCCTGATTCCAGTGATGTATCACTTAATGGGCTGCTTCATTCCGTTTTGATAGAATCTATGATTTCTCTGTTGTAGATGTAGCAGAGTTAACGGTACTGTCACACTCAGCGACGCTGCAGCGATATAGACAACGAGCCGATCGCTGGAGCGTCGCTGTTTAGGTCGCTGTAGAGACGTCAAACACAGCAGCTCCAGAACGATGCAGGAGCGATCCAGTGACGTAACGGCGACTCACTTATCGTTCTCGCTGGTTGTTAGCTCCATGTAAAAACATTGCTGGCATCGTTGCTTTTGATGTCAAATATGACGATACACGCCGACCTGACGACCAAATAAAGTTCTGGACTTCTAGCTCCGACCAGCGATGGCACAGCGGGATCCAGATCGCTGCTGCGTGTGAAACACAACGAGATCTCTATCCAGGACGCTGCAACGTCACGGATCGTTGTCGTTCTCGTTGCAAAGTTGCTGAGTGTGATGGTACCTTAAGACTTCTGGGCTGTGAATAACCTCGCCCACACCCCTGACTGGCAGCTGATTGTGTACACTGTGCGCAAGCTGCTACTCAGTGGTGGGGGCGGGGTTACACAGATTAGCTTGACTGCTTGGCACGTGAGATGTAGTCCTATAGTGATAATCTCCTGCTGATAAAATACTGATGGTATTGAAACTGTCTCAGGCAGATTAATAAGTGACAAATCCCAGTAATCAGGCTTTCGGTTCCTACGTTATGCTGCTCCCAGATTAAATACAAAACAACTGCTTACAGATTCCCTTTAAACCAAGTATCTCCTACAATTTCACCATTGATTCTGGAAGAGTTTTTCTTTTTATTACGGTATGTCCCAAAGCTATGCCCCCAGAAAAAAAAGACATACATTTTCCCTTCCACTAACTGGGCGTGTACCATAAAACATAACCGTAGGCGTTTGCTTTCTTATCTCTGGCGCTGGTCAATCAAAATACGGCCATGCTTCATGTACATTCTGCAGGACCTGCCCAGTTATTTGAAGGGGAAAATTTGCATCTTTATTGCCGGGAGAATAACATTGAAATAGAGGGGCACAGAAGAAAAAGAAAAACTGTTCCAGGATCAGTGGAGCAGCACTAATTGGAGTTCAATGAAGGGTCCTCTATAAACAAAGATGACTTTCTCTACGACCATACAGGTATGTTATCTGACACTTTGCATAAAGGGCATAAATAATTTATTATATTACGTTAATACGAGTAACACTAATAATCTTGATTGTACCTTGGCTTATAAAATAACTCCAGTTCTTTTCGGGGTGGAATATTTATGACTCTCTTCATAAGTGCTGTGCTTTACTTTGGTTTTGCCAGGGTTTTAGCTTGATAATGGTTGAACAAAAATCAGAAGTGAATGTGCATTCATTTGTTCCTTTGTTAAATCCATCTGAAAAACAACCCTTATGGCTTCCATCACCGGCCTCACACAAGTTTATCACTCAATTCTTCTTGACAACCAAGTGACAAATGTGCCTCGACGTGGAGTTATGTAGAAGTGGTGGATGCACTATTGCATCAAAGATTTGTAGCACCTCTGAGCAGTAATGGAGCCAAAGTTTGCTGTCCTTTGGGTTTCTTAGAAAATGCTTTCAGTAAAAAACAGCTGAATGTTGTTTCTAACAATGTGAAACCAAACTTTTTACTTAATTCGGGAAAAGGGAATGCTTCTTCAGGTATGCCCACTACCATGGCACTTTACTTGACACAATGTTATATATTCCATCCAGAGTCTTACAACAGCTCACTGGCAGTTTTGGAAGCCAATGCACATCTGACATCAATAGGTTACACCTTATAATAAACATTCTTTTCACATTCCACACAAGAGAAGGCATTACATATGAGTAAATGTACCCCATACAGTAAATGATATGGATATTAGTCACCAATGAGTTCAGTGATCAGAGAAAAGCATGAGGCTCCATTGGAAATGACTATTATGTTGTGGAGGCAGGGGAATATCCGTTGACCTCTAACGTGCATTGTGTTCGGCAGAGGAGGCTGTACATTGAGATCAAAAGCCCAAAGTCAACGTTCAGAATTGACATTGATCTTGTGGCCATGAAGACATGGACAGTGCAACACTAACAAGGTTGACTCCAACCGGTGACCATGTTTTCCTTTTTTGTCGATTTTTTTAATCAAATATGAATTAGACTGTGAGACAATAAAGGTGTCGGCTCTTTTTTTCACACTTTCCTAGTAACCTTTGGGCAGTAATTATAATTGGAGAAGTGACTTTCGGTGAGGGACACAGTTGCCCTTATAAGACGAGCTGCCCACGAGATGATAGGAAGCCAATTGATTCATGGTGTGTGATTTATTGTGGACTTTAAAACATGAGGATCAAACACTCATGGTGTATATTAACTTTGACATGGTGCTAAATCTGCTTGTCATGCGACACAGCGCGGAGCATTTTTCAAACTTAAAGGCATCTGCTTTTTTAAAGCTCTGTTCCCGGCTCCTCTATTTCATGGTATTAATAGAGAAGCTAAATGTCAAGTTTTTCGTACTTACCAGCACAGATTATGCTGAAGGGGAAACAGCCAATCATGAATATTTCGAGTAGCTCAAGCTGTGCTGTCGGGACTGTGTTTGTACATTACATTCAGAGAGTGTTTATTCAATATCACTAATTGCGGAGAAACTCATTTTGCTGATTAATAATTTGGTAGACTAAACAAAAGCCAAATTCATTCCACATCATTAATGTGCGCACGTCGTAACTTTGGAAAACTTTAGTTCACTTTTGCTTTTAAAGGGAACCTGTCACCCCATTTTTTCAGATTGAGATAAAAATACTGTTAAATAGGGCCTGCGCTGTGCGTTACAATCAGGGCCGTATTTGCCACTAGGCACGTGAGGGCACGTGCCTAGGGCGGGGACAATGCAGGGGGCGGCACCTGAGCAAGGTTGGTTTTTTTTTTTTGTTTTTTTTTTTTAAAGCTGGGTCACCTCCCGAACGACTCCGCCCCCCCCCCCCAACTGGCCGCCCACCCTCCCTCCCTCCCGCCTCCCACCCGCCTCCCACCCGCCCTCCTTGAAGACAATACTCACCCTGCTGCTCCAGCGATGCCTGGTCTCGGCGTCTGGAGCTCGTCCTTAATGAGCGGTCACGTGGTACAGCTAATTAAGGTCATGAATATGCGCATATTCATGACCTTAATGAGCAGAGCGGTATCACCTGACGGCTCACGCAGGAAGAAGGTGCAGCGCGCCGGGAGTCGGGACAGCCAGAGGGACGTCGCGGCCGCGCGGTGAGGAGCAGGTGAGTATGAGGGATGGGGGGACAGGGGAGGGGGGAAGAAGGAGGATGGTAAGCCGCGCCATTCAAGATGGGGGGTGGAGGAATATGAGCCATGCATACAGGTGTGGGGGGTGGAGGAATATGAGCCATGCATACAGGGGGGGGTGGAATGTGAGCCATGCATACGGGGGGGAGTGGAATATGAGCCATGCATACGGGGGGGGGTGGAATATGAGCCATGCATACGGGGGGGGGTGGAATATGAGCCATGCATACAGGGGGGGGTGGAATATGAGCCATGCATACAGGGGGGGTGGAATATGAGCCATGCATACAGGGGGGGTGGAATATGAGCCATTCATACAGGGGGGTGGGGAATATGAGCCATGCATACAGGGGGGTGGGGAATATGAGCCATGCATACAAGAGGGGGGGTCATTATACAGTATGGAGAACTTTGTGTGGCCATAATACAGTATTGAGCATCATGTGTGGCCATTATACAGTATGGAGCATCATGTGGCCGCTATACAGGATGGAGCATCATGTGTGGCCATTATACAGTATGGAGCATCATGTGTGTCCGTTATACAGTATGGAGCATTGTGTGGCCATTATACAGTATTGAGCATCATGTGGAGCCATTATACAGTATGGAGCATTGTGTGGCCATTATACAGGATGGAGCATCATGTGTGGCCATTATACAGGATGGAGCATTGTGTGGCCATTATACAGTATGGAGCATCTTGTGTGGCCATTATACAGTATGGAGCATCTTGTGCGGCCATTATACAGTATGGAGCAGTGTGTGGCCATTATACAGTATGGAGCATCATGTGTGGCCATTATACAGTATGGAGCATCATGTGTGGCCGTTATACAGGATGGAGCATCATGTGTGGCCGTTATACAGTATGGAGCATCATGTGCTGCCAATATACAGTATGGAGCATCATGTGCGTTCATTATACAGTATTGAGCATCATGTGTGGTCATTATACAGTATGGAGCATCACGTGCGGCCATTATACAGGATGGAGCATCATGTGTGGCCATTATACAGGATGGAGCATCATGTGTGGCCGTTATACAGGATGGAGCATCATGTGTGGCCGTTATACAGGATGGAGCATCATGTGTGGCCAATGGCCATTATACAGTATTGAGCATCATGTGTGGCCATTATACAGTATGGAGCACTGTGTGGCCATATTTTTTTTGTTTATAATTATTGTATATAAAACAGTGTGATCAGCAGTGCTAAATGGCTGTGGTTGGGACGTGGATATGGGTGTGACTAGTTGTGAAATGGGTGTGGTCAGAGGTGTGGCCTAAAATTTGCCGCAAACTTCATATCTCCTTCCCTTTTTCAAGAGTTGGGAGGTATGGTACCGCATTTGCCAGATCATGGCAAGTGCCGCAAATCCCATAGGGAATGAATGAGGTTGAACGCAGTGTTGCCGTAAGTGATCCGGTACGCAGCAGATGCAGAAAAACTGCCGATCTGATGCCATAGGCGACAGCCGATAGTGTCTTACTCACCAAAGTGGGAGGCAGCACTAAAAGTGCCTAGGGCAGCAGAAACTCTAAATACGGCCCTGGTTACAATAGTGTATGTAGTGTACCCTGATTCCCCACCTATGCTGCGAAATACGTTACCAAAGTCGCCGTTTTCGCCTGTCAATCAGGCTGGTCAGGTCGGGTGGGCGTGGTGACATCGCTATTTCTTCCCCAGCTTTCCGTTGGTGGCGTAGTGGTGTGCGCATGTCCAAGTGCACAGATGGAGTGCTCTGCTGCACGGGGCTTCAGGAAAATGGCCGCGGGATGCCGCGCGTGCGCAGATGGAGATCGCGGCGGCCATTTTCCCAAAGCCGAATTTGCATCTCGGCTTCAGGAAAATGGTCGCCGCGATCTCCAGCTGTGCACGCGCGGCATCCCGCGGCCATTTTCCTGAAGCCCCATTTGCGCATGCGCGGCGTCAAGAAGATGGCCGCCCCCACCGATGACAAGGGTAATAGCGCAGATCGCGCAATTTTTCTTCATCTGCGCCCAGTGGATTCGGAACTTGTACATGCGCACACCACTACGCCACCAACGGAAAGCTGGGGAAGAAACAGCGATGTCACCACGCCCACCCGACCTGACCAGCCTGATTGACAGGCGAAAACGGCGACTTTGGTAATGTATTTCGCAGCTTAGGGGTGGAATCAGGGTACACTACATACACTATTGTAACGCACAGCGCAGGCCCTATTCAACAGTATTTTTATCTCAATCTGAAAAAACGGGGTGACAGGTTCCCTTTAATGCTGCCGGGTACCTTACCCTGCATCACATACAGGGTAGACGTCATTAATTCTGTCTTTTTAACTATTACATACTTAGATCTTCCAAAGCACCATATGATAATGTCAACACAAAATTCAGCATTCTCCTTTTCTTTTCTCAGTCATAAGGAAGCACCCTAATAAATATTGTAATCTTCTTATCTGATATTAATAGACATCTGGTATATATCACTGGCATTAATTCTCTGATGGGATACTTTATTCCTAATTTCTGGGCATCCGATACGCTTCACTATATGCTGGCAAGCTTCTTTTTTGGACCTTTTGAAGGGTTTATTTGAATTCTAGTTATGGTTTGCGTGACTATTGATGACTGCCTGGTACGTGATCTATAAACATAAGGATGAATTTCCTCGGGGAGATCAAAACATCCAACACTGCGGAGACACCATCACGTGTTTCTCAACGCAGTGATCCAGAACACTGCCCCCATCCCTTATGGGAAATATGCAAATGCATGTAGAAAAGCCGCGGAGACACCATCACCATCACGGGAAGGAACACCGATGAGGAGCAAATACCCCGAAACAGCTGTCTGTGGATGGATGCCATATTTTGGCATAGGTGGTTTTCCTTTTGGATGCTGCCCTTCCCGTGGTTGTTTCTTCCCGGTGAAGACCTGGCTATTTATTGCTTGCGTTGAAAAACACGTGATGGTGTCTCCGCGGCTTTTCTACATGCATGTCTCCGCGGTGTTGGATGTTTTGATCTCCCCGAGGTCATTCATCCTTATGTTTATAGTCTTATAATAATAATAATTTTTATTTATATAGCGCCAACATATTTCGCAGCGCTTTACAAATTATAGACGGGAATTGTACAGACAATAGACATTACAGCATAACAGAAATATAGTTCAATACAGATACCAGGAGGAGTGAGGGCCCTGCTCGCAAGCTTACAAACTATGAGGAAAAGGGGAGACACGAGAGGTGGATGATAACAATTGCTTTAGTTATTCGGACCAGCCATAGTGTAAGGCTCAGGTGTTCATGTAAAGCTGCATGAACCAGTTATCTGCCTAAGTATGTAGCAGTACAGACACAGAGGGCTAATACTGCATAAAGTGTATGAGAACATGATGCGAGGAACCTTTTTTTTTTTTTTTTTATAAATAGGCCACACAGGGATCGTTAGGTTAATGCATTGAGGCGGTAGGCCAGTCTGAACAAATGAGTTTTTAGGGTACGCTTAAAACTGTGGGGATTGGGGATTAATCGTATTAACCTAGGTAGTGAATTCCAAAGAATCGGCGCAGCACGTGTAAAGTCTTGGAGACGGGAGTGGGAGCTTCTGATTATTGAGGATGCTAACCTGAGGTCATT
Organism: Ranitomeya imitator; assembly: GCF_032444005.1. Lineage (NCBI taxonomy): Eukaryota > Metazoa > Chordata > Amphibia > Anura > Dendrobatidae > Ranitomeya > Ranitomeya imitator. The sequence continues at coordinate 246,623,847 of NC_091287.1, forward strand.
AGCGGAGCGGAGGGCACGGGTAGGGTGGTAGACTGATACCAGGGAGGAGATGTAGGGTGGTGCTGAGCCATGGAGTGCTTTGTGGATAAGGGTAGTAGTTTTGTACTGGATTCTGGAGTGGATGGATAGCCAGTGTAATGACTGGCACAGGGTAGAGGCATCGGTGTAACGGTTGGTGAGGAATATGATCCTGGCTGCAGCATTCAGGACAGATTGTAGCGGGGAGAGTTTTGCAAGAGGGAGGCCGATTAGTAGAGAGTTACAATAGTCCAGACGAGAATGAATAAGTGAAACAGTAAGAGTTTTTGCAGAGTCGAAAGTAAGAAAAGGGCGAATTCTAGAAATGTTTTTGAGATGCAGGTAAGAAGAGCGAGCCAATGATCGGATGTAGGGGGTGAATGAAAGGTCAGAATCAAGGATGACCCCAAGGCAGCGGGCATGTTGCTTTGGAGTAATGGTGGAACCGCACACGGAGACGGTCTTTTTATCAGGCACTGCTCCTAATAGCCAGTTTCCTATTCAACACTAATGAGGGGCAAATACCCCGAAACAGATGTCTGTGGATGGATACCATGTTTTGGCATAGGTGGTTTTCCTTTTGGATGCTGCCCTTCCCGTGGTTGTTCCTTCCCGGTGAAAGACCTGGCTATTTATTGCTTGCGTTGAGAAACACGTGATGGTGTCTCCGTGGCTTTTCTACATGGTACGTGATCTAGACAGACTTAAAGGGATTTTCCCATCTCCAAGATCCTATCCCAATATAGTATTAGCAAATACCTAAACTTAGCCAATATCTAAAATTAGAAATGTAGTATAGTTTTTCTGATTTGTTATGTATCTTTCCTCAATTGTAAGCATAGCAGGACCTTAGGTATCCATAGTTACGACCACCAATATAGTGACAGTTTGTTAACTAGTTACTAGTGGTCGAAACCATGGACACCCAAGGTCCTGCAATGAATGCACATGAGGAAAGAGACATAATAAATCAGAAGAACTATGCCACATTTCTAATGGGAGTTATTTGATAATATTATTATTATTACACCTACTACATATTGTGATAGGATCTTGAAGATGGGAATACCCCTTTAAGTCCGTATACACATTTTTAACGTTCAGCCCACAGCTGTTTTGCCCAACTATCCCATACAAAGGAGAACTCGCTGTGCCGAGTACTCTTGTGTTCTCTAACAGTGAGCTGCTGCAAAGGATTAAAAAAAGCATCAAAGGACAAAAGGATTGTCTGAAATTGGACATGCTCGATCCTTATTTCCCCAGACAATAATTTTTCAGGGGTTCCAAAACATATTAGACGGTCGCCTGAACCCGTCGATATAGGCAAGCTCGGCAGATGCTAGTGTAATACGTATGGGGGCCTTTAATTGTTGATGTAGAGTCTGTGAACCTCCTTCACGTTGCTGCTGCTTGTAAGACAGCCCCATTTTCCATCAAGACTGTTCCAGAACTTTTTTGCCATTGAACATCACACATCAGGCTGTTTGTCTGCCATTTGTACTCTACTGCACTGTTACTTGAAGTGCTGCATAATTTCTGAACAAGTATTTTTGTTTTCTCCTATTAAATACTTGAGACTTCATTAAACATATTGTTGTATAACTGCGGAGTTTATGTTAGCTTGTAAAACTGAAAATCAGGCTGTAATTTAGTGGATGACATAAACCACATGAATATGATACTCTATAACAAACCAAGATTAGATACTACAGCAGTTTCCATTATTCTAGGCTTTGTTACAAATGCAAGAGTCAGAACTTATTTCTCATTGCTTATATGGTGCCAACATATTCCACAGCACTGTTGAGATGACTATTCATATCCGTGTTTGCTCCCAGAGGCTTTTACAAGGTAATTTCTCTATATTATGCACACACACTAACGATGCATTTAGAGGAGTCAATAATTGATGAACGATCTTATCGCCCTGTGTAAACTTGCCAGTTATCAGTCACCCAGTGAGGAAACCAAATTCTGATTTATTGGGTGATCGGATCCTTTATTGCTTCAGAAAAATCATTGTTATCGGCATTGCTCTGCGTAATCAAGTGATGTGCTACCGATAACAAGATACTGTATGAGGACAGAGGGATCGTATTAATAGTCAAGCTGTCCCCATTATTAGTGCTCCATTGGCTCCCAATAAAGGGAATCTGTCAGGTCCCCTGACTGTCCCCAACCTCAACTATAGGAGCATGCATTTGTATTCTGCTAAGGCATTAATTATGTGTAATACTAATGTTGCTATCTTTTTCAAAAATATACTTATTTTCTGCTGTGATCCATAGACTAATGAGGCATGACCAGTATGGCTTGAGGTCTCTTACCTCAGACTAAGTCCTGTCTCAGATACCCTACTCACGTCTCATTGGCATGATTGACAGCCTCCATACCTGCTCATGGTAGGACTGTTGAAAATCATGCACATACACGCAATGTAGCAGTGGTAACATAACCTGGAGTGTATGGAGGCTGTCAATCACACCCAGAGCATATATGAGGGAGGATACACCTGGAGAAGAGATGACCCACCATACATGGCAAGCCGCTGAACAAATGTATGCAGGTAAAAAGGGTGTTCATCCATCAGCTACTATATCACAACAAAAAAATCTAAAACTCCACATTTACTACAATAACCTGGTCTGCACTTTTAAAGCAAAAATGCTCTTAATCATGTATGAAACGCGTAGACCAGAAATCTGGACGCCTACTGCCATGATTTTAATTGCTCCCAGTTTTTAATGTTTATATTAATTAATGTGAGGATTTAGACTTTTTTGTTCTGATGTAGCGGCTGCTGGATGAATACCATTTTTTCCTGTATATTCAACCCAAGAACAAACCTGCACCGCGCCCTATCTGGCGTTCCTCCTTCACTGTTGAGTTAATCTTTTTTCCTTTTTCCTTTTCCTCGCATTATTTTGAGAATCAAAGCAAATTTACCCCCAGTGAAATTAGTATAGCACACAAAATACCATATCAGAATAAAGGAATCATCCTGCACATTGCTACAGAAATGGTTGGGGACAATCAGGAAACCTGGCAAGTTCCCGTATGGCCAATTGTATGGCACTGTGTGCCATTATTGTAACCCACTGTCACATCTCTTTTGCCATACACGATACATCTGAATAATCAGGAGACCACAAATACCCCAAAGTAGAATGGTATTACAAGGATATGAGTCAAAGAACAGACTCTTCATTTTCATATATTTCGAAAGTCGTTTTAAGTATACTGCACAGCTCTGGCAAAAATTTAGAGACCACCACATCAAAACCCTGTCATGGGCAGCCCAATCTCCAGACCTGAACCCCATTGAAAACCTCTGAGAATGTAATGAAGAGGATGATGGATAGTCACAAGCCATCTAACAAAGAAGAACTGCTTACATTTTTGCACCAGAAGCAGTGTGAAAGACTGGTGGAAAGCATGCCAGGACGTCTGAAAGCTGTGATTAAAAATCATGGTTATTCCACAAAATATTGATTTCTGAACTCTTCCTGAGTTATAACATTAGTATTGTTGTTTCTAAATGATTATGAACTTGTTTTCTTAACATTATTTGAGGTCTGAAAGCATTGGTTTTTTTTTTCAATTTTGACCATTTCTCCTTTTCAGAAAAATAATACAAAATGTATTGCTTGGAAATTCGGAGACATGTTGTCAGAAGTTTATAGAATAAAAGAACAATTTACATTTTACTCAAAAATATACATATAAAGAGAAAAATCAGACAAATTGACAAACATTTTGCAGTAGTCTCTTAATTTTTGCCAGAGCTGTACATTTAAATGGACCCTGCCAACAGGTTTCCCATATCTAAACTGCTGCCACTGCCTACTGTGTGGATATTAACAATCCATTCATTACAGCTCTCTTGCCTAGCCCATCTGGAGAAATTAACTTTACACATTGCTCTCCCTACATGATATTTAGTGCCATGTGACCTAATGGGTGAGTACGGACCAACATGAGCATCTGCTGTGAGCGGGCTGCCTCAGCAGATCAGTCAAAGGCAGAGGGGCTAGGTAAGTAGGCTCACAGCATGAACTAAGGTTAGTCCATATCCCCCCATTGGACCGCTCAATGCTGATTACCACAAAGGGAGAGAGATGTATAAAGGTCATTTCTCCCAGTATGCAAAGCTGTAATGAACAGATCATTAGGATCTTAATAAAAGGACACAGAAGGTGGTGGCAGCAGTTTAGATCCTAGAAACTTAAACTTTAAGTTCCTGTTAAATAATAAAAAAAAAATAACCTATCATCAATTTACTTCCCATTGGATAGTCAGTGATCATCCTGGATCTAAAGGAGACTAAATTAAGCCTCTTTACATCCCATTTACTGAGTTGGGTTGTGTACAATAAAACGGTCTTTCTTACTTTAAAGATACTTATAATCTGGAATGTAAAACAACTTACCACCTTCTCCAGATCCAGATGCTGCATCTAAGGATCAAAAGAGAAACAAATCAAACATTAATTAAACAGATTTTTTTTGCCATTTGTTATCTCTGCATTGATGTGTAAATCTACATTTTATGGCCATCATACTCCAGCTGTTAGGCATTCTGTCTTCTCACAGTCATAAAATAAATCTGGTGTTATACTGGAAGATAAACATGGCGCAATGCTAACTAGAAAGCAATACATGAACATTTTAAGAAAACTCATGCATACTTATGTAGCAATGGCAAGACATGAATAAGTAAATGTTTCCCCCGCCTGCACCAAATATGCACAAATAACTACAAATACAAGCTCACATTTGTTGGATTGACATCCATTATTCCAGCAATCCTAAAGGTACCTTCACACTCAGCGACGCTGCAGCGATACCGCCATCGATGTCGATCGCTGCAGCGTTGCTGTTTGGTCGCTGGAGAGCTGTCACACAGTGGCCGGAAAGCAGAGCGGTGATGTCACCGCTGTGCTTTACGGCTGGCCGGCGCTCACAGCCAGTGCAGAGAAGCACAGCGCCGGGGACAGACAGCGGAAGGTAAGTATGTAGTGTTTGTTTTTTTTAACTTTTACGCAGGTAAGAAAAACAAAAAAACTAATCTATCCAATAAACTTTATTAAACAAAATAAGGATAAAAGACTGACACAACACCCAGACCCCTCTAAATGGGGGTGGGTCAATTAAAAAACCTGGCCCAAAAAGATTGTAAAGGGCAAAGGGTGGGAGGGACAACGGGGCCGATAGCAAAAACCCTACACGTCCCTACAAATATTCCCTGCCTGTCTGCGGAGGTTGGCACCCTCTTGGACGCAATATGGCGCCCCCGCTCACCGTCGACTCACCCTTAAGGCCCTATAAGTCCCTCTACATGTATAAAGATACTATACCACAAACAACACCCAATACATGGCCTAACCAAACTCGGGACCAAAAAAAGAGAAAAAACACCAGGTAGTGATTCACCAGTAAAGACAAACGGTCTGACCGTACCAATCCCTAATGCTAAAGTATAACGCCTGAAACTAAGGCTAATACACCCTAAGGAGTCCCTAACCGAGTCTCCCTACCTGTCAGCGGAGGTTGGCACCCTCTTGAACGCAAATGGCGCCCCCGCTCCTCGGCGGCTGCCCCTATTAACCCTGGCTGAATCCCTAAAAGAAGATATATCGGGATACTAAATACGGGTGGTGCCTTAGGGGCTATACTAGTGACCCAGATAAATAGGTCCCTATAGCTCGGTCAGACCCTAAAGATAAAGCAAATAGCAACAATACTTAAACCAATGCTTGCACGGCAATAGGAAAGATGTATATAACAGCTTAACGAATACAACTATATTATGATCACAGTTGGTAAAGTACTCGTATGCAAATACAATGGTTGCGGGGAAAAAAAAAAAAAACACACAACTGGTGAAAAACATATAAACTTAAAAGGCCTGAAACACTTATCTGTGTTCAGGTCTCGCCTCTACGCGTTTCCCCCCCATGATGTGGTTCCTCAGGAGGCATATGGGAAAAAGAGATACTGTGTGAATAGATCACATCAGAGATACATGTTGTGCCTGGTTGCAGGTAACCAGGGTAAACATCGGGTTACTAAGCGCGGCCCTGCGCTTAGTAACCCAATGTTTACCCTGGTTACCAGTGAAGACATCGCTGAATCGGTGTCACACATGCCGATTCAGCGATGTCTGCAGGGAGTCCAGCGACGAAATAAAGTGCTGGACTTTCTGCAGCGACCAACGATGGCACAGCAGGATCCAGATCGCTGCTGCATGTCAAACTGAACGATATCGCTAGCCAGGACGCTGCAACGTCACGGATCGCTAGCGATATCATTCAGTGTGATGGTACCTTAAGTCTGGGTAGGTAAAGAATTTGGGCCTTATTCATCATGACCGGCAATTTTCATGTCCTCTTGAAGAGGGGGCAGATGGATTCAGGATATTGATGTGTGGTGTGTGTCTCGCCAGGGACTAGAGTAAGATTTCTGGCATAAGAAATGCCTCAGCTTGTGATGAAAAAGATACTCTCGCCAAGCCCCATACCATTCCAAAATGGACAGAGCTCGGAAAAACTAGTGTGGAAACAGTAAAAGTACCAAAATCTTTGTGCAAATCCATGTTTTACAACTTTTCAAAGCAATTTACGGCAATGTTCTGGCGTACTCACTTTAATGAATCAGAACTGTTATCTTGAAGAAAACTACAAATAGTCTAGCAATTTTGACCGATGTATACTGTACAGCTGTAATCAAAATTATTCAACTTTCCTTGCAAATTAGTCGTATTAGGAAAATTTACAAACGTTTGCTGTATGTAGTTAATTAGTTAAAAACAATTTCAATATCTCTAAAACCAATATAAAAAGTAATTTCTCCAAATTCATCAACATTTTTTACTGGAGTCAAATTCTTTACCACATTGAATACCTCATAAAAGCACACATTTTTAAATCAGGTTTTGTCTCAAACATTTCTGATGTAATAATCCAGGGCTAGATTAGTTGCTTAATGTTTTCTTGAGAGAAAACATCAAATACCTAGACTGGCTAGAAGTCTATTAACTGTGATGTTTGATTGCATGTTAGAAATATGGCTAAGTCAAAAAGTTAAGAAAATTGATCATTGCCTTGCACAAACAAGGAAAAGGATAAAAATAAATAATAAAGGCAATAAAAGTTCCTAGTAATACAGCTGCTAGCACAGTCCGCAAGTTCAAAGAACACTTGTTACATTACCAGGACATAGTAGAAAGAGAAAGCTATCAGCAGGGACCACCAAATTCCTGAGGAGGCATGTGGTCAAAAACTCTCAAATAACTGCGAAAGTCCTACAGCAAGATTTGGTGGCAACAGGCACTGAGGTTTCAGTTTACACATAAAGGAGCATATCAAATTCTGAAGGTCTTCATGCTTGAAAACCAAGATGTACACTTCTACTAACCCTAAGATCACAGTCAAATAAAGGTCAGTTCCAAAGTGCTCTAAGCCATACAGATACGTCACAGAAGGTTTTGGATTCTGTTCTGTACAGTGATTAAACAAAACTAGAACTTTTCAGGCCTATGTATCAGCAGTATGTCTGGAGGATGAAGAATGGCCCATCTGCTCTAAACAACACTCTGCATACAGTGAAGCACAGCGGTGGCCTAAGGAAAAAACATCATGCCTTCTATGAGGAAGTTGAAACTTCCCTTTTTTATGCTAATTTTCAGCTGCTTTTTACAGTACCAGCAAAGCCTATGAGATTTCAGAAATCTCCTGCACACACATTGGTTTTTTGTTTGATCAGTATTTTGTGCTTTGCTGCGCTTTTTGGACATAGAGCATGTCACTTCCTTCAGCGTTTTTGCTGCGTTTTTTCACCCATTGACTTGAATGGGTGTTGAAAAAAACGCAGCAAAAACGCAGGTATTATTATTTGCTGCGTTTTTGCTGCTGAAAATCCAAGGACATTAGCATGGACAAAGAGAAAAAAAACCGCACCAAATATGCAACAAAAAATGCATTTAAACCTGCGTTTTTGATGCAGCTTCTTTCCTGCCAAGAAGATCAGGTTTTGCTGCAGAAAAAAAAAAAGCAGCAAAAACGCCGTGTGTGAACTTACCCTTATTGTGGATATTACAACAGGACAGTGATCACATGCATACCTCAGAGTCATCAAAAGCTTGATTTCAGAAGACGTCCTGGATGACTCTGGAGTGGACATCACGGTCTCCTGATTGGAAACCTCACAGAAAATATATGGTGGGATTTGAAAAAAGCAGTTGCAGCACGCACACATTGAAGAAAGTTAGTTAACTGGAGGCCACTGCCCATAAGGAATGAGCTAAGATTGCTCAGGAAACCTTCTGAAGCTGGTGTATGGCCATGCGTTATATTTGGAGCAGATTATGACAGCCAATGGTACAATACATAGTACTAAAGGTGCTTGTCATGAAGGGATAATAATTCTAAGACTGCAGTAGGCATTTTGTTTTGAATTTTAAAAATCTATTTATTATATTAGTTGAGTTGAACTATATAAATTATTCTTGTTTGATTGTATTATAGAAAACAGCAGAAAGTTTGTACATTTTGCTAATAAACCTAATTGCAATAGGGAAGGGGGAAAAGGGGTTCATCATTTTGATTGAAAAAGGAAAAAAACAAGCTGATAAATGTATGATGTATATGGGCACCTATATGTGAAAGGGGTTGTTTCTGCAGCATGTGCGTTAATTAAAAGTAATAATTATAATAATTATGAAAAATTATAACAATTATTGCAAACCCCATTCAGATGAAAGGGACTGTCACAGAAATGTCCCAATCAAATCTGCAGTATGTGATCGTACCCTCAGGGTACGTGCACATGAACTTACTTCAGGTGGTCAAAAATGACAAGTTTTCTAATGTAAAAAGCTTCAAGAAACGCTCCATCTCTGCAGAGTTTTTGAGGAGTATTTCTTTTGCCTAAGTAGTTTTCACAAGTTTTTACAAATTTTTTGCAGAATTTTTTTCTGAAGTTTTTTTTTTTTTTTTTACAGCCTTCTGATAGGACAATCTCTATTTTTTCCTGATTTTTTTTTTTTGCCACCTTCTGATCCGCCAGTCCCTAGTTTGGAGCCAATGCCATCAGGAGAGGCTTCACAGAATTGATATGCACTTTCTTTTCTACCAACAGGCGTTTTTCTAACCCTGAAGTGTAAAAAATGATCAAAAGACTAAACATACGAACAGCAAGTGGTTTTACTATAAAAATGATTAGGAAGTCTCTTTCAAGTGTTTGTTGAGAATTTTTTTTAGGAGTTTTTGACTCTTCAAAAAACTCAATGTGCACATACATTTATAGCGAAATCTTCATTTAATCTATTAATTACAACCCCCTATAAACAATACGTATTTGTCTGATGTCTGAAACCCCTGAGAAACACTGCAGACATTTCTTTATACACTCAGCATTTCAGAAATTCATGAATTGTTCTTATTGTTTATTATTTCTGTTGTGATAGTTTCTATCATATGAAATCTCATCTTGGTGGATTGTGGCAAAAGGGAGAAAATCAAGGTATGAACTCAACAATCCTCGTGTGTAAATGAGATTGCAGCTCCTAGTGCTCACTGCTAAAATAATAGCAAGTTTCAATTCAATTTCATATAGCCATTTCTAAAAGAGCAATACAGCGATTACAAGTCCTAGGACAAATAGGGCATTGTACGCTCCGCCAACAAAGCTGTCTGCTCTGTTTTTAGGTGATGGGTGCAGTGTAAACAAAACACTGGATATCCTCAAACCTCATTGCTTCTTTATCTGGGGCCAGCTGCTACAAAATAGACTCAGGTTTCAAACATTCGTCTGACAGTAGTAAAATATTCTTCTATTATATACAAGGTTTGTTAGGACTCTTCTAGATGTGACGCTACGTTTATTGAGATGTTCATGAACATGCAAATCAAGGGGGAAATTTAAAAAGTGACTTGCGCTCTGGCAGACAAAAAAGTCATAAATTTTGGTACCTTTCTTTTTTTTTGTTAAGTAAATTTTAATAAAGGGCTTTTTACATAAGAGGGGAGGGGAAGACATATTAGTTAACACACTGGACACACACAAAAAAACAATATATACTGGCTAAATGTCAAGTTTTAGCACATACAGGGGCTACCTTTCTTTTTTAAGACGCTCTTGCAGCTTTCCCAAAAAATTGTTGGGGCATCGAAATTTTCAAGTTTTGCCTATATATAGAGAAACTTTCTGAAAGATGCAAACAGATGTAATTTGGCAAGAGCGGCTTCTCTCTTTTACGATCTGTAAATTCCTGTGTTGTACACCTCTCCCATGGCCATGAATTTGTCATAATGTGGTGCACAAAGTGTTTGGGATTATGGTTTGAGATGATGCAAGAGCAATGTAATGCACACAGTATAACTAGCCTTGGCTTCAAGGTTTGCATATGATTGGAGATACGAACATAGCATTTTGTTAAAGACATAGACCTCAAAATGCAGCCTGATTCATGTGGATCTTGAATCATATACCAGCCACTCAGTGTCCCCCAATCATGCTACTGCGCAGTCGTTATGCCCTCAGCAGGCAGAGCAAAGTACTGTAATGAGCATGCGCCAGGAGAGGCTAAAGAGCCCCAATGATCCAAAAGTAAAGCTAGTGCACATGATGGTGTTTCCAGAGAAAGAGGAGGCACTGGATCAAAACCAGAAACACCCATCGGACAGGGCCATGCCATATCGGGGCTTTGTAAAAGATATTTTGGGGGCTATGCAGAAAGGGTTGGAGACTCATATACAACTGCCTAGAGTACTGTAAAACAGGCTGTAAAGGTGGTTGCAATGTTTTACATTAGGAAAACCTAGAGATAGGTTCCCTTTAACTATACAAGTTCAATAACTTTTGTTGTGTTGAGTGCTAACCTTCTGCATTGTGATATCTTTCTTGAGTGTAAAAGCACCACTACATAATTTTTTTTATTGCTACATTGTGTGGTGCTATTAACCATTTTACCTCCCAAGCCTGTTTTCACCTTCACCAAATTTTACAATTCTGACCAGTGTTACTTTACGAGGTAATGACTCTGGAATGCTTCAACGGATCCCACCGATTCTGAGACTGATTATTCAAGATATATTATACTTCATGATATTGGTAAAATTTGGTCAATATGATTTTCGTTTATTGAGAAAAAAGTGGAAATTTAGCAAAAATTTAGAACATTTCCCAATTTTCAAACTTTTAATTTTTATACCCTTAACCCCTTAACGACCATCAACATGCCTTTTAACAGTGGTAGTTAAGGGTACTTAAACCACAGCACCGTTAATTAACGGCTCTGTGGAAAAAGTGTATAGAACCCCTCAGAATAGGATTTTTTACGGGGTCTCGGCAGCCGGGCGTAGCCGAGACCCCAGAGAACAGGTGTGCTGGGGTTAGGGTTGGAGTTAGAATTGGGTGTTTCTACTGTTTAGGTACATCAGGGGGTCTCCAAACGCGACATGGTGCCACCATTGATTCCAGCCAATATTGCATTCAAAAAGTCAAATGGTGCTCCCTCCCTTCTGAGCTCTGCCGTGCGCCCAAACAGTGGTTTATCCCGACATATGGGGAATCAGCGTACACAGGACAAATTGGACAACAACTTTTGGTGTCCAATTTCTCCTGTTACCCTTGGGAAAATAAAAAAATGGGGGCTAAAAAATGATGTTTGTGGAAAAAAAATGATTTCTTATTTTCACAGCTCGGCGTTATAAACTTCTGTGAAGCACTTGGGCGTTCAAAGTGCTCACCACACATATAGGTAAGCTCCTTGGGGGGTCTAATTTCCAAAATTGGATCACTTGTGGGGGGTTTCTACTGTTTAGGCACATCAAGGGCTCTGCAAATGCAACATGACTCCCGCAGACATTCCAAACAAAGTCTGCATTCCACAACATTACTACTTCCCTTCCGAGCCCTGACGTGTGCCCAAACAGTAGTTTTCTCCCACATGTGGGTTATCAGCGTACTCAAGACCAATTGGACAACAACTTTTGGGTTCCAATTTCTCCTGTTACCCTTGGGAAAATAAAAAATTGCAGGCTAAAAAATCATTTTTGTGGAAAATAAATGATTTTTTATTTTCACAGCTCTGTGTTATAAACTTTAGTGAAACACTTGGGGGTTCCGAGTTCACACAACACATCTAGATAAGTTCCTTGGGGGGTCTAATTTCGAAAATGGGGTCACTTGTGGGGGGGTTCTACTGTTTAGGCACCATTTTATCAAAGTCTGCATTCCAAAACGGCGCTCCTTCTCTTTCAAGCTCTGCCATGCGCCCAAACAGTATGGGGTATCAGAGTACTCAGGACAACTTTGGTGGTCTAATTTCTCCTGTTACCCTTGTGAAAGTAAAAATTTGGGGGTGAAAAGGTCATTTTTGTGGCAAAAAATATTATTTTTTATTTTTATGGCTCTACGTTATAAACTTCTGTGAAGTACTTGGGGGTTCATAGTGCTCACCTCACATCTAGATAAGCTCCTTGGGGGTCTAGTTTCCAAAATGGGGTCAATTGTGGGGTGTTTCTACTGTTTGGGTACATTAGGGGCTCTGCAAATAAAAGATGACTCCCACAGACCATTCTATCAAAGTCTGCATTTTAAAACGTCACTACTTCCCTTCCAAGCCCCGATGTGTGCCCAAACAGTGGTCCCCCACATATGGGGTATTGGCGTACTCAGGACAAACTAGACAACAACTTTTGAGGTCCAATTTCTCTTGTTACCCTTGTGAAAACAAAAATTTTGGGGCAAAAATATCGTTTTTGTGGAAAAATTACAATTTTTTATTTTCACAGCTCTAATTTATAAACTTCTGTGAAGAGCTTGGGGGTTCAAAGTGCTCACCACACATCTAGATAAGTTCCGTAAGGGGTCTAATTTCTAAAATGGTGTCACTTGTGAGGGGTTTCCACTGTTTAGGCACATCAGGGGCTCTCCAAACACGACATGGCATCCAAACTCAATTCCAGCCAATTCTGCATTGAAAAAGTCAAACGGCGCTCCTTCCCTTCCAAGCTCAGCCATGCGTCCAAAGAGTGGTTTACCCCCACATATGGGGTATTGGCGTACTCAGGACAAATGGCTCAACAACTTTTGTGGTCTAATTTCTCCTGTTACCCTTGTGAAAATAAAAATTTTGGGGCGAAGAGATAATTTTTGTAGAAAAAGTACGATTTTTTTTTATTTTCACGGCTCTACGTCATAAACTTCTGTGAAGCACTTGGGGTTTCAAAGAGCTTACCACACAGCTAGATAAGTTCCTTAAGGGGTCTAGTTTCCAAAATGGTGTCACTTGTGGGAGGCTTACACTGTTTAGGCACATCAGGGGCACTCCAAACGCGATATGGCATTTGATCTCAATTCCAGCCAATTCTGCATTGAAAAAGTCAAACTGCACTCCTTCTCTTCCAAGCTCTGCTGTGCACACAAACAGTGGTTTACTCCCACATATGGGGTATTGGCGTATTCAGGAGAAATTGCAAAACACACTTTTGTGGTTCATTTTCTCTTTTTACACTTGGGAAAATAAAAAAAAATGGTACTGAAATAAAATGTTTGTAAAAAAAAAGTTAAATATTAATTTTTTCCTTCCACATTGCTTCAGTTCCTGTAAAGCACGTAAAGGGTTAATAAACTTCTTGATTGTGGTTTTGAGTACTTTGAGGGGTGAAGTTTTTAGAATGGTGTCACTTTTGGGTATTTTCTGTCATGCACACCCCTCAAAGTGACTTTAAATGTGAGATGGTCCCTAAAAAAAGATGGTTTTGTAAATTTTGTTGTAAAAATTAGAAATCGCTGGTCATCTTTTATAACCCTTATAATTTCCTAACAAAAAAAATGTTGTTTCCAAAATTGTGCTTATGTTAAGCAGACATGTGGGAAATGTTATTTATTAACTATTTTGTGTGACATATCTCTCTGATTTAAGGGCATAAAAATTAAGTTTGAAAATTGCAAAATTTGAATTTTTTTTACCATATTTCCGCTTTTTCATAAATAAACGCAAGTAATATCGAAGAAATTTTACCACTAACATGAAGTACAATATGTCATGAAAAAACAATCTCAGAATCAGTTGGATCCGTTAAAGCGTTCCAGAGTTATAACCTCATAAAGTGACAGTGGTCAGAATTGTACAAATTAGCCTGGTCGTTAAGCTGCAAATTGGCTCTGTCACTAAGGGTTAAACCAGTGAATGATCTCACACAAAATAGTTACTAAATAAGATTTCCTGTAGTTTTCACTAGCACAATTTATGAAACATAATTTTTTGTAAGGCAGTTAGAAGGGCTAAAAGTTAACCTGAAATTTCTAATTTTTCCAACAAAGTTTATAAAACTATTTTTTTAGGGACCATGTCACATCTGAAGTGACTATGTGGGGACTATATGACAGAAAATATCCAAAAGTGACACCATTGTAAAAACTGTACCTCTCAAGGTGCCTAAAACCACATTCAAGCAGTTTATTAACCCTTCATGTGCTTCACAGGAATTTATGAAATGTGGAAGCAAAAACTGAACATTTAACAAAATTTTTATTTTAGACCTAATTTTTTTATTTTCACAAGGTTAACTGGAGCAAATGGACCCCAACATGTGTTGTGCAATTTCCCTTGAGTACGCCGATACCCCATATGTGAGGGAAAACTACTGTTTGGGTGCACGGCACAGAAAGGAAGGAGTAACGTTTTGGTATGCAGACTTTGATGGAATGGTCTGCAGGTGTCATGTTGCATTTGGAAAGCCCCTAATGTGCATACACAGTGGAAACCCCCCCACGAGTGACCCCATTTTTTTAAAAAGACCCTTCAAATAATTTATCTAAATGTGTGGCGAGCACCTTGAACACACAGATGCTTCATAGATGTTTACAAAGTTGATCTGTAAAAATGATTAAAAAATATCCCACAAAAATGTTGTTTTAGACCCATTTTTTAATCTTTTCACAAGGATAGCAGAAAATGAAGCCCAAAATTTGTTGTGCAATTTCTCCAGAGTACTCTGATACCTCATATGTGGTCGAAAACTACTTTTGAGGCACACTGCAAAGCTTGGAAGGGAAGAAGTGCCATATTGGAGTTCAGATTTTGCTGCGGGCACAGCTCTTGGCAGTGAGAGCCGGTTATCAGATGTGATATCAGCTGAACACTCAGCGGCGATCACGCATGCACAGCTCCCGTGCACACAAAATTGCCAGGAAGCACTTCCCAACCATGATACATTGTGTACATCCAAGGTTGTGAAGGGGTAGATCTAAGTTCCCTGCCCTTAGTATTACACTTACCAGCTGCCTCTTCACCTTTAATCGGTGCTTCCCCAGTCAGTCTCCAGCAGTTTCTGACCTTCAGTACTTGCTGGAGCGATCCAAAAGTCATAACTCAATGTAATTCTAGGAGAGCCAGAACGAGGCCAGAACAAGGATCTCATAGACTAATACTGAGAGCTTGTGACAGCTACCTCTGACTTCCAATCAGTCAGAAGTTACGGTCACAAGATGGAGGTGTGGGGATAGAGCAGCACCGGGCAGAGCTGAAGACGGCAGCTGGTAAGTGTAAAACTGGGGTCAGGGAACTTAGATTAGCAGCATCATTGCAGCATTGAAATAAAAAAATCCCGCTAAAATGGTGCTTCAAGCTGTATTTACACTCAAAGAGTATAGTGAATGAGCATTCTAATGAATAGTATTTCAGTGTAAATAGCAGCTGATCACCCCATGAATGAACAAAATGCTCATTCACTGGGTGGAATGATTTTTTGTGCAGTGCAAAAGATTATCAATCTGTGCTGGGCATCGCCCTTAGTAAACCGCACCACCAAGAACCATGGCAGCCTATGTGCACTGGACAGTCTACAGTAGATCGCTGTATGCTCATTGCTTACTGCTGCTGATTGGTAAAGGTTTACTGACTGGGGGTCGCTTGTTGCTGCTGGTTTGTCTGTGGATATAGATTTTTAGCTTCAGAGATGTTACATTTCCGTGTATCGATTTACATTTGTTGGCTGTTGTTTCTTACTTTCTCAAGGGTGCACAAGTTTTACAGCACAATGTCAGCAACTACTTTGGAACCGAGACGGCACAACTCTTGTAGGCCACAAGCTTTTTGGTTGCTCTTTTTATGAGAAATGACCACTGCTCATCCAGACTTAACATACTTGTAAGTGACTGAAAAGCACTTCAACAATTTTGGATTTTCCTCGAGTGATTTTATTGAAATATTTTCTACGAGATTCAAACTGAAACACTGCCTGTGGTTGTCTTCTATGTATCAGCTTTCGAAATTAATTGTGCTAGCCAGAACCCTTTATCGGACATAATTCAAGCAGAAATAATAATAATAATCTTTATTTTTATATAGCGTAACATATTCCACAGCGCTTTACAGGTTGCACACATTATCATCGCTGTCCCCGATGGGGCTCACAATCTAAATTCCCTATCTTTGGAATGTGGGAGGAAACCAGAATACCTGGAGGAAACCCCACACAAACACGGGGAGAACATACAAACTCCTTGCAGATGTTATCCTTGGTGGGATTTGAACCAAGGACTTGAGCGCTGCAAGGCTGCAGTGCTAACGACTGAGCTACCGTGTTGCCCTTGCTTCAGAGGTGTCATCCGCTGTACGAAGACCAGACAGTGGTCTGAAAGGAGGGGGCAGGCGGCGGAGTAGCTAGGTAAACATGCAACTAAGAATAAATAGAATGAAGGTAAATGTGTCATGTACTGTATGGGGTGGAAAATAGGGAAGATATGCACTAGTTTTCTGGCATAAAAGGGATAATTGGGTGAGGTTTATGAGGAGGGGCCTAACCTCTAGAGACTAACGAATTTACAACAACTGACACCAGAAAACTCATAAAATTATGGTGCGAATCTGCGACTGCACATGACCAGTGAGCAAGTATAAATTAGCTTTTCTCGCACACAGACAGCCCAAATATCCAATCCAAACTATATTAGCAGATCTCACTACGGCTGCATTGTAATTCTAAATACTGCTACACCCCAAAACCTCAAGAAAAAAAGGTTAATTGCATATTTATCTGTTTTCTGAAGCCTGAAATTTAAATAGCAAGAAACAACCTACAAGATAATTAATTTATAGTTTATAGCATTAAATGATCAGATAGTTGTCTAGCAAATTAAATTTCCACTCATCAGTTGCACTATTAATACAGCCTGGCTGTCTAAAATAATGTTCAATGCGTGTAATGTTACTTATATAAATAGAATTATAGAATTGATAGCAGGTTTTCATGTTTATTATTTCTTTTTTCATTTATTGTATTCATTTATATAGCACCATTGTTTCCATAGAGCTTTATAAACATCAGCAACGCTATCTCCACAATCTAAATTCCCTATCAGTATATTTATTAAACTAAATAAGGGGGTTTCATACACAGATTTGTTGTTTTTTTTTAATAAGGAGTTTTCGTGGCAGTCATTTTGGCTATTTTTGGTTATTTGTTTTTACAGCAAAGTTAGAAGTGAATCCAGCACTGAAAAGTAGTATAAGTCCCTCTTTGATATTTCCCATTCTTCTGGCTTTGACCGAGAAAAATAAAATAAAAAACTACACTGCTAAAAAAAATACCAAACCAAGAGTTGCCCAAAAATGGGTGACTTTCACATATTATTGCTTGTTCAAATGCGTGTGCCACAGATAGCACACGGAGATCACATGCACCTATTATTATAGCCAATGTGCCAGTGCACATGGCTGATTTTCCAACATATTGTCAGTTCATGACATCCTCAGATGCCAGCAGTCACTGTATAAATATGTGTCTATACAGATGATGGAGTGATTCTTGATATTTCTTGGAGAAGCCGAAAGTGTCATATACTGTCAGAACAGCAGATACCTAAAGAGTGCAAGACCTGAGATTATCAAGTGTTAAAAATGTGCTTTGTGCAGGAGCAGAATTTTTTAATGGTGTGAAAATAAACAGGGTTCCTTGTTTATCTCTGGTGCTTCCATCAAGCCTCACCCTTGAGAATGATCATAGGGAAAGAGAAGATATATTTCTTGAATAAAAACATTATTGCAATATTCAAGCCTGAATTCAAAGTCTGAGTAGTCCTCGTAAAAAAGCACTGCTGTATGGCTGAGATGATAGCAGTACTTGTGAAATCAATACCACTTGTTGTGGGCTGTATACAAGTAAACTGGTGCAAGAGAGCACAAAAGTTAGGAAGAATGGGTGTGTGCCAAAAATGGAGTATAGCACTGATGCCAAGGTGATTCTGACAACCACTGCTGCCACCTCAAAAGCATGCAGCAGAACTCCTGAGTCTTTATATAGGCAACATATTAAAGGGAACTTGTCACCTGAATTTGGCGGGACCGGTTTTCGGTCATATGGGCGTAGTATTTTTGGGGAGTTTGATTCACCCTTTCCTTACCCGCTGGCTGCATGCTGACCGCAATATTGGATTGAAGTTCATTCTATGTTCTCCGTAGTACACGCCTGCGCAAGGTGAGTAGTTCAACCGTGGAGATGCTACTATAATATGAATAGTTGTGAAGGATTTCCAAAAGAATGACCCCGAGATCACAAACTTCATTAATAAAATGCTATCAGCCTCTTTGTAATAAGAAATCGTGAAATCTCTGAAGAACTCTTGTAGGATGTGCCATTAATGAGGAGAGACTGCCATCTGCTGGCCAGCCGAATTCTAGTAGCAACAAATTGTTCTGCAAGATTTGCAGGGGGAGTGACCTCGTGTACTGGACTGGATCAGGTGACCCACAGGAATGACTTGCCTGATATAAAAGCCCTGTGCGCCAAACCACGATTTGGTGCCAGGGAAGAGAGCGGAGCAGACGTGCTCCAGAAACACCACTGAGGCCCGGCTACCCAGGTGTCGGTCGCCGCCTGGCAAAGTCCGGATTCCCCACAGGAGACCTCCAGGTACCACATATGCTGGTCAGAGCCAGGATCTGCGCCCTGCACTGGTCAAGCCTCTGAGGCCCAATGTCGCCTGTCAAAAGCTGAGGCCTAGTCCTCTCCGCTGAAAGTCAAGCTGAGAAGATTCGTGAAGAGACTGCGACAGGTGAGGCCTGCCAGCGAATGTGGAGAAACAGAGCGAGAGGTCGGCTGGGATTAGGATTATAAGTTGGGAGGGGGCCGGTTGGTGCATAGAAGCTCAACGAGATTTGATAGACAATGTCAGATAGAGACTTGAGGCCTAGTCGGTGACCCCCGCTAGGGCCACAGCTTCAGTGAGAACATACGTGGTGGCTCCCATGACTGGGTGCACCAAGTTTTGTGAAAAAAACATTAAATAGTGAAATACGTTCTAAGTTATTCTAAACGTATTGTTATTCTTTCTACTGTTGATTTGCATAGTTACACTAATTGTTTAAGGCTTCTGCTGTATTTAAATTGAATTACGGTATGTCAATCCCTGACTGTTTCAAGCCTCATGATCTCTGTTCGTTGAATACAGACACCTGCATTACATTTTCAGAGAGAAGAGGACTTGAACTCGAGTACCATCTATTGTAAATGGCAATCGTAAAAGTCAATATCGACTCTTTATTGAGCCTTGACATTTGACATGGGATAATAAGTCAAATCAGACCCTCCATTTGCAAACAAGTATTGAGGTGTTTGCCCATCTCTGCAAAACATGAGGTATGATACCGTTGGGTCTTCTATTATGGCACTGGGACATTCCTAGATGCCTCTTCTTAAAAGGATGTACTGTAACACTGTTCCATCAGCCCAGACACTGTGACAGAGTCTCCTAGCAAGATACTGTAGCATTTAGAAAAACAGCAAGACTTAGCTTATAACATTGCTCATGCTGAATGGAAAGTGTTATAGCCATGTAGGGATTTGCCCTATTGGCATATAAAAGCTCTGGCAAAAATTAAGAGACCACTGAAAAATGTTCATTTTGTCTGATTTTTTTGTCCAAAATGAAAATGTTATCGTCTTTATCAACAGGGCCTTCTCACAGGGTAATTGGTATGCAGAGCAGCCTAAAGACATGGCCCCATAGACTCCTGTGAGCATCCTCCCCTTGGTAAAGACAAAACAAAAAAGCATTAAATAGCATGGCCCATGTCTCTGGAACAATATGGTGGATTTGATAAACAAAAATAACCAGAAACAAAATGCGCTAGCAGGTTCTCTTTAGAGGGTAGACCTGTGTGACATCTTCAAAGTGTGCCTCCAGCGATACTCTCCTGCCCAATCTGTCAGCAAGCTAGACGGTGCAGATGCGAAGTCCATAGTATTAGTATTGTGCGCTGGCCATACTCATTAGAAACTGATCAGTACAGGATATTCAATTTTTTTAGCTAAAATAATCATTTCTAAGGGAAATCAGAGTACCCAAAAACGGCTTTAAGAAACAAAGATAAGTAAGCAAACAAGGAAATATAAAAAAGTAAAGAAGTGATCAGCGTGATCAATTAACCCAGAAGACTGATGGTGTACATAGTAACGACTAAAGCATTGATTGCACAAACATGAACAAATAGTAATAAAAAAGTCAACTAAGCGCAGCCCTGACTATAAAGCTGTAATGGTTTCCCCAGAACATAGAAGTGGTTGGCATTTTTGGCCTGCCCTTGTAGAAGCTTTTTCTTTTGTCTACCTTCTTCCTGTGGCAGCTAATCTGTAAATAAGTGAATCATGTGGAGAATAACAATGCGCAGAAATCAAAGGGCAAACACAGAGTGAGCAGTGTGCAGAATTGGGAAGGAGATTGCTATAAATCCATTCAGCGCAGCACATGCGACCTCGCCGAGCTTTCTCCCTCTCTTATCTCGGCTATTGTTCCGTGAGTCACATCAGTGAAATCTCCTTCACACTTAATACAATTTGCAGCTTAGGGTTCTTATTAATTTGCAGCCACATCTCAGACTTTCCTGTGTGCTTCTATTCTCCCCACATTGCTTGGCAGTAACAAAGATTAACATTCTTCTTGCAATATTTCATCTAGCACTTTCGGATATATGCCCAATGTCAGATTAAATTCTATAGAGGACCCTAAAAAAGTAGAATTATTTTACATTTTCTAACAACAATTTGAATACACAAACTAAAAATTATTAAATTGAACACAAAATAAGTTATTCAAACTTCATTTTAACCCAGAAGAGGTCATTTAAGTTAAGTTGACCTGGGGTGTAGACCTATATGTACTCATCTGTGGTCCCGAAGCCTGAATGTTCTATTCTCGGCGAGCACTCACGGCCACTTACCTCTCCTCCACTTCCACTCTCCATTCTGGCCAATCAAACTACCTAATGCATAGATCACCCTCCTCTACTGCTCCTTAATTCTTGAATATACCCCATAACATAATTTCACTGCCGCTTGCTGTAATGTTCACATTGGACATCCCTTGCTTCAGCTGGCCTCCAATGCCAGTTGACCAGGCCAGCACACTGATTGCAAATTTCTTTCAATAGGAAATCAATATTATTTTATATCCATTGTGCAGGGCCCCCAAAACTAGTGGAGCCCATAAACCAATGCCTTCTATGTCTAACTGTTATTCCAGCTCTGTATACCTTTCATTCTTTGAACCAGAAACTTCACAAATGGCAGCATCCCATAAAATCTCTAAACCATACAATATCCCTTCCAGGTTTTGCTTTATACTTTTGTGTATATCTAACATCTCTGGCTGATTCATTTTACTACAGCATTCTGGGAAAAAAGCTGTTTCAAAAGTCTGCAACTTCATTAAAATTATGAAACTATTGGCATACTCACGCCATTTTCGCCCACCTTCGTAGGCAGTGCTGGGGCGGACATGGCGATTACCACCCATCAAATTAATGGCAAGCAGCGGTATTCGCTACGCAACAAAAATCTTGCTCCAGGGACACACAAAGGTGTGCACCATCCCCCCAGCTCTCCTGATTCATGAAGAGGCGTAGGCTGGTCTTTATGTATCTGTCTTAGACTCTTGAAATTAGACAAATTTATCAAACCGCCTGAACCAGTTTGATAAATTTGGCACATTTTAGGACCGTGAAGTCTAAGTTTACACTGTCTAATTTGACAGTTTTGATAGATGTGCCCCTCTGTGTCAGGTCTATCAGTAGTGCCCATTAATAAACAGTGTATCTTCTGAGTGAAACATTTTTCAGTGAAATGTGCTTAGCTTACTCCCGCATGGATTTCCCTGCAGTTTAGGACATTGTCCACTAAGCAGGTGCTGGAAGGTGCTGTATTTCCTGCATATGGAGAAAGCTTGGTGAATGGCGGCTGACGGACAGCTGCTGCAGTCTCTCCCATCCATCTTTCAGCAATGTGTTTGTGGAATAAAAATAGTAGCGGCAAGTAGTCAAATTCCTGCCGTCCTGTTTAGCCACCACAGGCAACGCCAGGGTTTTGCTTTTTGCACTAGTTTTTATGTCGCTGAGTTTTCGGGTTATTCTTTGTTCGGATAAAATGCATTTTGTGCACAAAACATTGCAGGTTACTGCAGTAATAAGGTTATGGTTAGGCCTGGCAATTATCACTGCTATGCAAGCAGCCAACACCACTTATTGTTTCCGTTCTTCTTTGTAAAAAATGAATGATACATGTGATTAATGTATGTTTGCATAGCAGTGAGATTCAATAATTGTCCTGGCTGCAATACCCAGTAAAGCCATTGCTAAGTAGATGTCGGCCAGGTAGACACATGTAAAGAAACATTTAATAAAGGATCAATTCACATTTTCTGAATTATCTCCTGGATGTAGATATACAGGTGCTTCTCACTAAATTATAATATCATCAAAAAGTTAAGTTATTTCAGTTTTTCAAGCCATAATCATCAAGATTAACAGAAATAAACAATTGTAATAGATCATTCTTTTTTCTAATGACTCTATATAATATATGAGTTTAACTTTTTGCATTGAAGAACTGAAAAAAAATAACTTTGTGATGATATTCTAATTTTCTGAGAAGCACTTGTATGTGTATATGTGTGTTAAGTGTTCTTGACCTAACAAAAATGGTTAAAATAAATACATAAATTATACATTGAAGATGCTGTCCTGTGAGAATGAGTATTAAGACCCATCCAAATTATTGAGATGGTGCTGAGACCTAAAGTAATAGTGTTATTCAAGAAAACTTTTTGTCATTTACAGTTTATGTCATTTCATGTAATAATGGATCATACCAGTTTCCATAAGGATATGAAAAGACAGTTTATCTTCACCTTATCATCGTATCCCAGGGCACATGGCAATGTAGAGTGTGCGCTATTAGGGTCCTGCAGAAGCTTACCCTATGTCTGCAGCAGGTAAAGAGTTTGACAGAGGGAGATCGCTCTGGGGGATGGGCTGAATCCAGCTATACTATACTATAAAAAGACAAATTCCTCATTCCACATAAAATCCCAAAAGTGGTCTGGAGAAAACTGTTGGCACCCTCAGCTTAATATTTGGTTGCATACCCTTTGTAATAAATAACTGCAATCAATCGCTTCCAATATCCATCAACAAGCTTGTTACACCTCTCAACTGGAATTTTGGACCACTCTTCTATTCCAAACTGCTCCAGGTCTTTCATATTTGAAGGGTGCCTTCTCCCAACAGCAATTTTAAGATCTGTCCATGGGGGTTCAATGGGATTTAGATACGGACTCATTGCTGGCCACTTCATAACTCCTCAATGCTTTGTTTGCACTGCTCCTAATAGCCAGATTCCTACTCCACACTGATGAGGGGCAAAAACCCCGAAACAGCTGTCTGTGGATGGATACCATGCTTGGCATAGGTGGCTTTCCTTCATAGGATGCTGCCCTTCCCGTGGTTGTTCCTTCCTGGGGAAAGGCCTGGCTATTCACTGCTTGCGTCGAGAAACACGTGATGGTGTCTCCGCAGCTTCTTTACATGCATCTGCATATTTCCCATAAGGGATGGGGGCAGTGTTCTGGAATCACTGCGTTGAGAAACACGTGATGGTGTCTCCGCGGTGTTGGATGTTTTGGTCTCCCCGAGGCCAATCATCTGTGCCTTTATAGCCTTTTTACTAGGCACTGCTCCTAATAGCCAGATTCCTACTCCACACTGATGAGGGGCAAAAACCTCGAAACAGCTGTCTGT
Organism: Ranitomeya imitator; assembly: GCF_032444005.1. Lineage (NCBI taxonomy): Eukaryota > Metazoa > Chordata > Amphibia > Anura > Dendrobatidae > Ranitomeya > Ranitomeya imitator. The sequence goes on from NC_091287.1 coordinate 246,647,946, forward strand.
GGATGGATACCATGCTTGGCATAGGTGGCTTTCCTTCATAGGATGCTGCCCTTCCCGTGGTTGTTCCTTCCCGGGGAAAGGCCTGGCTATTCACTGCTTGCGTCGAGAAACACGTGATGGTGTCTCCGCAGCTTCTTTACATGCATCTGCATATTTCCCATAAGGGATGGGGGCAGTGTTCTGGAATCACTGCGTTGAGAAACACGTGATGGTGTCTCCGCGGTGTTGGATGTTTTGGTCTCCCCGAGGCCAATCATCTGTGCCTTTATAGCCTTTTTACTAGGCACTGCTCCTAATAGCCAGATTCCTACTCCACACTGATGAGGGGCAAACACCCCGAAACAGCTGTCTGTGGATGGATACCATGCTTGGCATAGGTGGCTTTCCTTCATAGGATGCTGCCCTTCCCGTGGTTGTTCCTTCCCGGGGAAAGGCCTGGCTATTCACTGCTTGCGTCGAGAAACACTTGATGGTGTCTCCGCAGCTTCTTTACATGCATCTGCATATTTCCCATAAGGGATGGGGGCAGTGTTCTGGAATCACTGCGTTGAGAAACACGTGATGGTGTCTCCGCGGTGTTGGATGTTTTGGTCTCCCCGAGGCCAATCATCTGTGCCTTTATAGCCTTTTTACTAAGCACTGCTCCTAATAGCCAGATTCCTACTCCACACTGATGAGGGGCAAAAACCCCGAAACAGCTGTCTGTGGATGGATACCATGCTTGGCATAGGTGGCTTTCCTTCATAGGATGCTGCCCTTCCCGTGGTTGTTCCTTCCCGGGGAAAGGCCTGGCTATTCACTGCTTGCGTCGAGAAACACGTGATGGTGTCTCCGCAGCTTCTTTACATGTATCTTCACCTTATCATCGTATCCCAGGGCACATGGCAATGTAGAGTGTGCGCTATTAGGGTCCTGCAGAAGCTTAAACCCTATGTCTGCAGCAGGTAAAGAGTTTGACAGAGGGAGATCGCTCTGGGGGATGGGCTGAATCCAGCTATACTATACTATAAAAAGACAAATTCCTCATTCCACATAAAATCCCAAAAGTGGTCTGGAGAAAACTGTTGGCACCCTCAGCTTAATATTTGGTTGCATACCCTTTGTAATAAATAACTGCAATCAATCGCTTCCAATATCCATCAACAAGCTTGTTACACCTCTCAACTGGAATTTTGGACCACTCTTCTATTCCAAACTGCTCCAGGTCTTTCATATTTGAAGGGTGCCTTCTCGCAACAGCAATTTTAAGATCTGTCCATGGGGGTTCAATGGGATTTAGATATGGACTCATTGCTGGCCACTTCATAACTCCTCAATGCTTTGTTTCCATTCATTTCTGGGTGATTCTTACATTATGTTTGGGGTCATTGTCCTGCTGGAAGACCCATGACCTAGAACGCAAACCTGGTTTTCTTTCACTGGGCACTAAATTGTGACCCAAAAATCCTTTGGTAATCTTCAGGTTTCATGATACCTTGCACACAGTCAACGCACCCAGTGCCAAAACAGCCCTAAACATATTTAAAGCTCCACCATCTTTGACTGTAGACACTGTGTTCTTTTCTTTGTAGGCCTCATTCCATTTTCAGTAAACACAAAAGTTCTATCTTGGTCTGCTGAAAAGAAGCTTTCCGGGAAAGGTTTTGACTTACATACATTTTGGAAAAAAGCCTTCTAGATTTTTATGCCTCTGTGTTAGCAGTTGGGTCATCTAGGGTCTCCTACAATAGCATTTAATTTAATTCAAATGATGACGGATAGTTCACACTGACACTAAAGTACCTTGATACTGCAGGACAGCTTGAATTTCTTTGGAACTTGATTGGGCTGCTTATCCACCATCCAGACTATCCTGCATTGAAACCTTTCATCAATTTTTCTCTGCCGTCCACATCCAGGGAGACTAGCTGCAGTGCCAAGGGTTGTAAACTTCTTGATTATGTTGCACACCGTGGTCAAAGGAACATCTGGAGATGGACTTGTAAGTTTGAGATGGTTGATATTTTTCAACAATTTTGGTTGCACACCCTTTGTAATGAATAATTGCAATTCAAGTCCTCAGACAGTTCTCTTCTCCCCTTCCTGTTCTCCATGCTTAGTGGGGTATACACAGACACACAATGCAAAGATTGAGTCAACTTCTTTCCTTTTTATCTGGTTTCAGGTGTGATTTTCATATTGCCCACACCTGTTACTTGCAACAGGTGAGTTTGAAAGAGCATCCCATGCCTAAAGCCAACTTAAAATGGACCGACTCCTAAAATATATAACAATTTGGGAACAGTAGTTCAATGCAGAATGAGCAGTAAATTTTTTCATAAGCATTTGGGAAAGTTATGAAATGTCCTATAAATGTCTGTTCTGTTCCTGATGTAGGCTTTTAGTAGAGATTAAGCCACAGTCGGAGTTATGGAGTCGGAAGGCAGGAAAATTGAGGAGTTGGAGGTTTGGCTTATAAACATCATTGCCCTGTTTGAAACAAAGTTGGTTACCTACAACTATGGTAAGGTGCCAACAATATTGTCCGGCCCATTTTCAAGGTTTTGTGTGAAACGGTCATGCTGGGCCAGTCATCGGTAAGGGAGAGGGGTATCAAACTGTCCCTGGAACTGAGACCCCAACTATCCCTGTCCTGTGGGTTCTCTTGAAGGTAGAGAGGCTCAGGTTTCTGAACTTGCTATGCTTCTGTTAAACCCTAATCTGTCCCCTCCCCTACCCCATGAGGAATGGGACAGAAATGTAAGATAAACAAGACACAATGACAAAACAGGGATAACAGAAAACCTCTATCATACAAAAACACAAACCAACATTAGGGAGGAGTATTGTGACAGAGAGGAAGAAACTAAATGGGAATAGGGACCAGGAGATAAACATACGCGTACTACTGCAAACTACAGATCACTACTACAACAACTCCACTTCAACCATTTAGCTTTAGCACTCAGCACAGGAAGACGAATCTTTCACCGGCAATGACTAAACACCAAGAGCCAGTATATATACAAGGAGTAAATCATAAGCAGTTGCAGCTGAGAATAACCAGGCTGTATGGTCTCAGCCAGCATGGAAAGAGTCATTCGCCCTCTCAGCACTGAAAGAAAGGAAATCCATTTAAAATAGGACAAGAATGACACCATTTTCTAAAGAAGACCCGCGATTCATTATCCAACGTGACTGTCTAACTCCACGTCTTCCAGGGGGACGTGATACCCTTGTGACAGAAATTATGTCCAATTTGGCTTGTTTTCTCTGTGTTTTTGTTTTGTTCCTATACACACAAAGGAAATAAACATTTATAACAAAATGTGTATTTGCAATAATTTTCTGGGAGAAATATTTCATTTTCTTGAACAATTTCAAGGGTGCCAACACTTTCGGATATGACTGTATGTATGTACCCCAAAATGATGTCAGTGAAAACTACAAAAAACAAGCCCTCACACAACTCTGTCTTAAATAATAAAATAAATATAAAAACATATTGGGTCTACAAATGTGGGAATAAAAAAAATATTTTTTTAGCACAAGGAATAAAACAAAAAAAAATAATTTAGTACTGTAGTTATCGTATTGAATGCACAGACAAAACAGCAAATTAATAATACTGAAAGGCGATTTTTTAACCCCTTTCTGACCTTGGGATAGTACGTCCGAGGTCAGAACGCCCGCTTTGATGCAAGCTCCGGAGGTGAGCCCGCATCAAAGCCGGGACACGTCAGCTGTTTTGAACAGAAATGAGCACATCGCCGACCCCCGTCTCATGATCGGGGGTCAGCGATGCGTCTGCATAGTAACCATAGAGGTCTTTAAGACCTCTATGGTTACTGATGCTGGTTTGCTGTGAGCGCCACCCTGTGGTCTCAAAATATGGCAACAAACACAAGTAATCATTTCTTTCCAGAGTATTCATTGTAACAAAGTAATAAAACATAAAAAAACTTTAGACATTTAGTATCACCATTATTGTGTTGACTCACAGAATAAAATTAACAATTTATTTGTTCAGCAAATTAAAATATAAATATATAAATGTAAATAATACAGCAGAATTGCTGTATTTTATATTTCTTTGAATAAAAAGTAAATAAAAGTTTGGCATCAGGTTGTATATGCACAACAATGGTACTACCAATAAATGCAAAGCCCTCATTCAGCTTAGTCTAAAAAAAAAAGAAAAAAAAAAGACAGCACTTGGAAGGCATCGTTGAAAAACATGTGTGGACAATAAAGCCAAATTAGTCCACGTCTTGATAGGTTAAAATCCAGTTTTTCATAAGACCTTGGTATCACATATACCATTCCATTAAAGGGAATCTGTAACCAGGTTTATGCTATTTTCATCAGTTTAATTTAGGAAAAGAGTCCCTGATTCCAGTGATGTATCACTTAGTTTACTGGGTGCAGCAGTTGTAACACAGTTATTAGATGTAGGAGAGCTCAGAGAGCTAACCCTGCCAACACCACTAATGAACAACTTTCCGTGTACATTGTGTATAGACAGTAAGCTGCTAATCAGTGGTAGGCACTGGACCAGGAAGCACGAGACTTGTAGTCCTTGTTGTGATAATCTCGTGCTGATAAAACCTTAATTGCATTGAAACTATAGCACACATCCTAATAAGTGACACATTGCTGAAATCAGTGTCTCAGCCGTTATATCATGCTGCCCTTAGATTAAATAGCAAACACCTGTTAACAGATTCCCTTTAAGAAACATTACATTACCCCCCCCCCCAATTCACTTATAGTCACAGCAGATATGGCAGTTCTGGTGGTCAATTCCCTAAAAAGAAAGCTTGGATTGAACACTACTTCAGTCTTCTCTCAGTAAAGTGCTTCAGTCCATAAAATAGTTAAATAAAACCAAGCGATGTAACAAAGTAATATAGCATGTAGTTAATACCAGCATTCGCACATAGAATCGGCATCTGAAATGTCTACGGGTCTCTTGGAATAGCTATTAAAATACACCATTAGCATTGCATCCATATATGCGAGCAGAAAGCTGGTATATTGTGGTCATACACAATTATTATACTTCTGCACAGACCACAGAAGGATAAAATCAGAGGGTGAATTGATTTTCATCCTCTAAATTCGTCGAGCAAATCAAACCTGTGATGCCAGGAGACATACCAGTGGAAGTCTGTGATTAAGAGTCCCATTTCTGGAGGCCTTATTTATACCTAATATAAGCTTTACAGACGGGTTTATGGGGATGATAGACTGTTCTTACCAGAAAAGCACGGTCCTTTTGATACCACACTTAAATCTTTTTGTTGTTTGCAGGCAGATCTTCTTAGGAAGCATTCATTTTGATAAGTGTCTCCATTTGATCCACACACTGGCACGTAGTTAGTGTGACACTGCAAAATAAAGTGGCATTTGTTAAATGGTGAAGAAAAGATTGTGAAGATACAGCAGGAACGTGGTGTAGTGGTACCCAGTGATATAACGTTCAGATAATACTGTCTGCGGGAGGAGTTATATCCTATTTTTGTAGCCCGTAAGACAAACTGTTATTAGCTACAGTACCTTCCAATTCTTTTATTGCATGCTTTAGACATTTCAAAATAATTCAAACTAAACAAAAGTTTAGAAATAACTAATAGTAGTGGGTGGATATTATTTTAAAGAGAACCTGTAAGGTCCCCCGACTATCCTCCTTGACTACTAGAACCGTATGGATGCAGAGTTCTTTAATTTGATTATGTATTTTATATAACTTACAAATGCTGCAATCTTTGAAAAATTACCGTATTTTTCTGACCATAAGACGCACTTTTTTTCCTCCAAATTTGGGAGGAAAGTGTGGGTGCGTCTTATGGTAGGGATGTAACATGTGGTGAGGGGGGCAGCAGCAAGTGGGATCGCACTGTGATCCCACTTCAGGAGGCAGAAAAATGTCCCCCACTGCCCTGAATCAGCTGAGGAAACCACATGGTCCCGATGATTAAGTGCAGGTAATATTCATTAGCGGCTCTCCGCCCACCTATCAGCTGAGCAGGGAGCCAGGAGCAGCAAATGAATACTCCACTTGCAGGGACACACATGGTTTCCCCAGCGCTGGATTCCTGCAGCAGCGGGGGAGATCTGTGTGTCCAGGGGAGGAGGGGGCAGCAGCAGCAGGGTGGCAGGGGAGAGGAGATGAGATGCTGCATACCTGCCTGGGCTGGACTGCTGTGCACAAGGAGGACCTGTGTGATGTCAGAAGTGGGCGGGCTGGAGCATCACATGGCAGCTCAGAGCCCTCCCTCTTCTTGACTTCATCACAGGTCCTTCAGAATCCCCACTAGAATCTGCTGGCTTCCTTTTATAACCTGTGCTGGAAAGGCAACAAGAGGGAAGGCTCTGTGTGTGCGGTCATGGGATTCTCCAGCTTTTTACCTCACCACTGCGTGCCTGGCTGGCTGCCACAATTAAGAGGTTAGTCTTTACAAAACACAATAAAGCACTCTGCCACTCCTTTGGTGAACTATAAGGCTGCCGTCACACTACCAGTATTTGGTCAGAATTTTACATCAGTATTTGTAAGCCAAAACCAGGAGTGGGTGATAAATGCAGAAGTGGTGCATATGTTTCTATTGTACTTTTCCTCTATTTGTTCCACTCCTGGTTTTGGCTACAAATACTGATGTAAAATACTGACCAAATACTGCTAGTGTGACAGCAGCCTAACTCCCAGCATGTCATAGGATATGCAGGACATGCTGGGAGTTATAGTTCTTCCATGGGATTTTAAAGCAGCACTCCAGTGTTATTTTGCAGTGCTGGAGTGGTGCTTTCAAGCCCTGTACCCCCATTGTTATACTCACCCTCCAGCATCTTCATACAGTACTTCACAGACACCATACTGGTCCTGCAGCTTCCAACATAATAACATACTATTATATATAATAACACCACATATAATAGTACCACATTTTTTTGCTTCAAATATTTTTTTCCCTATTTTCCACCTCTAAAACCTGGGTGCGCCTTATAGTCCAGTGCGTCTTATAGTCCGAAAAATAAGGGTAACTTTAATTCTGCAGTGTTGCTTAATCCAGAGGGATGTATTCTAACCCTGACTAGTCCAGAAGGATGTCTCCTAATCCCGACTAGTCCACAGGGATGTCTCCTAACCATGACTAGTCCACAGGGATGTCTTCATACCCTAACTAGCCTAGAGTGATATCTCCTAACCCTGACTAGTATAGAGGGATGTCTCTTAACCCTGACTAGTCTAGAGGGATGTCTGCTAATCCTGACTAGTCCAGAAGGATGTCTCCTAACCCTGACTAGTCCACAGGGATGTCTCCTAACCCTGACTAGTTAAGAGGGATGTCTGCTAATCCTGACTAGTCCAGATGGATGTCTCCTAACCCTGACTAGTCCACAGGGATGTCTTCTAACCCTGATTAGTCCAGAGGGATGTCTCCTAATCCTGACTAGTCCAGACGGATGTCTGCTAATCCTTACTAGTCCAGAAGGATGTCTCCTAACCCTGGCCAGTCAACAGGGATGTCTCCTAACCCTGACTAGTCCAGAGGGATGTCTCCTAATCCTGACTAGTCCACAGGGATGTCTCCTAACCCTGACTAGTCCAGAGGGACATCTACTAAGCTTGACTAGTTCAGAGGGATGGCTCCTAATCCTAACTAGTCCAGAAGAATGTCTCCTAACCCTGACTAGTGCACAGGGATGTCTCCTAACCCTGACTAGTCCAGAGGGATGTCTCCTATCCTGACTAGTCCAGAAGGATGTCTCCTAACCCTAACTAGTCCACAGGGATGTCTCTTAACCCCAACTAGTCCACAGGGATGTCCCCTAAAGCTGACTAGTCCAGAGTGACGTCTCCTAACCCTGACTAGTCCAGAGTGATGTCTCCTAACCCTGACTAGTCCAAAGGGAAGTCTCCTAACCCTGACTAGCCCTGCCTCAGATCTTCTACTCTGCCTCCATTAGCAGGACTAACAGCCTGCATAATGTCCCAACCATAATGAGTACTGTATGTAGACTGTCAATTACACCTAGGGAGGTATGATTAGAAGGTCCAAGGCAGAACTAACCTGGAGAGAAGATACTTTGCCAGACTAGTTCTGCTTCATTAGCACATGCGATGGAATAAAAGTTAATTTTTCAAAGATTGCATTAGTATGCATGATCAGTTAATTAAATCTGCATCCATACTACTATAGTAGTGTTTTGGGGACAGTAAAGTGATCCTACAGGTTCCCTTTAACACTGCCACATCTCCTACTTATCCTACACTAAGTATGAATTATTTTGGCCTTGAGATGCTGATGTAGGAGATGCTAAGGGGATGCTTGACATCATCACATGATTGGCGGTGGCAGTCTAATAGTAAGTCTGTCCTTATGATCTGCCTGTCTCACATGGTTCAGCTTAAGCTAGATTGGTGGTGGTGGCAGAGAGTAGGAACTGCAGATTGGCAGCGAATCACCTGCTCTTTCCTAGAGTGACCTGTTTATTGAGCCCCTCATGAACACACACTTGCATGTTCTGGACTTTTTACCTTTTCTTAAATGTGTGTCTTTTTTATTTTTCTTTATCAGATATTTTTATTGAACATTTTCATTTGACAAAGACAAGCAGAAAACAGAAACTCTCACAAATCCCCCACCTCCCCTGACAACAATGCTACCAGTATGGTGCATGTAGACTGGCCAATGGCAGCTGTCTAATCCACCCTTGATAGTTGGCAAATGAGCAACCAATGTCATTGCAGTATAAGTTAATTTCCATGTGACACTCAATCTGCAAATTGGAGAATTAGTGTAGTTTCCTAAAATTACACATATTTATAGTGAATTATAAGTGTCTTACACCTCCAACATAGAAATATACAAATAAAAATGTACCCAATCAAATACCGCTCCCCATAATACCCCTTACCTATTACAGTACATGCAATACTTCATTGCAAAATACTGTAAAATCAATGACTCGATAATATCAAGGAAGCTACACCTTGTGTATCTAACCAGGGGGACCAGATTTTCTCCAAAGGATGAGGCCTACTTCAGTTTGTATACCACCTTTATCCATAAGAATAAGGTTGTTCACTACTTTTCCGATAACCAATGCACAGCAACCAATTTTCTGGGGACACAGTAATAGTCATTTTTCTATTTGTGTCCTTATATACAGCGCATGTATATGAGTTATGGGGCAGTTTATATACTGAGTTAGTGGAATTAGGAATGATAAAGTAATGCAAATGCATCAGCTATTCTGAATGCAAAAAACACCCAAGACAAACCAATATGGAGGTCCCTTTGCATGATGCCCCACTGGCCTACTCAGTGAAAGCGCAGTTCAGTGTAGCAGGAGGTGCCATCTGCCACACTGCTGAGTGCAGTGCGATTGGATGACGTGGCCTTCTTCTCCATCTTCTCCCTCCAGGACTTGGGTGTATGAGCTGAATGTAGCAGGATCCGCTGGGCATTGAAGCCGCTAATCTGAAACACGAGCGTCCTACACTCCCCACACCACCGTGCTAGAGCAGCAGGAACCGCTAAGCATGGACCCCCATGTGCTTGTTATCGCCCATATCACGCTATATATTCCTGTACTGCATTTTGACGTAGGAAATGAGTGCAGCAGGAAATGGTGTGGACAGAAGTCGATGCTTTCCCTCTCCCGCCCAGCTTCTACCACCTACATCACTCTGTACATTCCTATACAGAGATATTATAAGGGTGTTAACTATAAGGGTAGCAGGAGCCACTCTCAACTACACTGGTAATTGGGTGGCACTGCATTGTTTCCCCTTGGTTAGTGAGTGTGGGCCACAATGTCCTTGCATAGTGTCAGACTGGGGTACCAAGAGCCCACCAGTAATATCAACTCCAGCTACATGCCAATATGACTTTACCATCATTCACAAATTTCTATAGCAATAAAATGGGTTGATTTTGGAATAAAAAAAAATGCTGCATTTGTCTGTACATAGTGATTCAAGTATACTGTGTCAACTACTGCTCATATAAGAGGGTGGTGGCCTACTCCTGCACAGGGGTCCACCGGAGAATTCTCCTCTGGGCCAGTCCGAGCCTGTATAAACAATTAGGTGTCAGATCCCCCTCTATTGGCCTACATACTGTATGTAAATGTCTTGTCATCCAACCACATGGCGGCAGTATTTTGGTTACAAACCCATACAGGACACGCTATAGGCATACTATATATATATATTGGATACTTGGTTATCACTATTGATTTATGTGCTGTTAAACTATTTATACATTGGGTAATATTTATATGCGGCTGTCAGTTTTCACTTAATATTTATGTCAGCCTCACTTTGCAGGGTGGAACACTAGGTATTTGGCCATAACGTTTCAATTGCTTTTTATAAACTTGTGTTAGAAAACCCTCAATCATTCATAAATGTATTCTTCTATTGTAGACACTATATGGTAAATGCCATGCAATTTCACGTCTATGTAAGGGATATGTGACTCCATTCCAGAGTCTATGAGTAAAGCAAAATCTTTTCTTTTGACTTCTTAGGCTATGTGCACACATTGCGGACTGTATGCATTTTTGCCGTGGCTTTTCGCCGCAAAAACGCTGTGAAAACGCATACACAAAACAACTCATTGAATTCAATGGAATTCCGCAATGCTGTGCCAATGCTGCATATTTTTCCAAGGCGGAATCGCATCGCGGAAGAATACGCAGCATGCTCATTCTTTGTGCGGAATTTCAACGATTTCGCACACATAGGAATGAATTGATCTGCTTACTTCCTGAATGGGGCTATGCCCACCATGCGCAAAGTAAGCGGGTCATGTGCAGATGGTACCCAGGGTGAAGGAGAGAAGACTCTCCTCCAGGCCCTAAAAAAAGAATTAAAATAAAAAATAGTTATATACTCACCTTCCGGCGGCCCCCGAATCCAGCCCAGGCCTTAGCGATGCTCCTGGCAGCTCCTATTCCCAGTAATGCCTTGCGACAATGACCTGTGATGACGTAGCAGTCCCACGTGATGCTACGTCCTCTGGGGTCATTGCTGCGAGGCATCACTGGGAACGGGAGTTGCCGGGAGCATCGCGAACGCTGCGGGGGCTGCCGGAAGGTGAGAATATGATTTTTTTAAAATTATTTTTAACATTATATCTTTTTACTATTGATGCTGCATAGGCAGCATCAATAGTAAAAAAGTTGGTCACACTTGTCAAACACTATGTTTGGCAAGTGTGACCAACCTGACAATCATTTTTCCAAGCGATGCTACAGATCTCTTGGCCTTACATCAGATTTCCCCTCTTAGGGTACCGTCACACTATACGATTTACCTACGATCACGACCAGCGATATGACCTGGCCGTGATCGTAGGTAAATCGTAGTGTGGTCGCTGGGGAGCTGTCACACAGACAGCTCTCCAGCGACCAATGATGCTGAGGTCCCTGGGTAACCAGGGTAAACATCGGGTAACTAAGCGCAGGACCGCGCTTAGTAACCCGATGTTTACCCTGGTTACAAGCGTTAAACTAAAAAAAAACAAACAGCACATACTTACATTCTGGTGTCCGTCAGGTCCCTTGCCGTCTGCTTCCCGCACTGTGACTGCCGGCCGTAAAGTGAAAGTGAAAGCACAGCCGCTGTGCTCTGCTTTCACTTTATGGCCGGCAGTCACAGTGCGGGAAGCAGACGGCAAGGGACCTGACGGACACCAGAATGTAAGTATGTGCTGTTTGTTTTTTTTTTTAGTTTAACGCTTGTAACCAGGGTAAACATCGGGTTACTAAGCGCGGTCCTGCGCTTAGTTACCCGATGTTTACCCTGGTTACAAGCGAACGCATCGCTGGATCGCATCGCTAGATCGCTAGATCGGTGTCACACACACCGATCTAGCGATGACAGCGGGAGATCCAGCGATGAAAGAAAGTTCTAAACGATCTGCTACGACATACGATTCTCAGCAGGATCCCTGATCGCTGCTGCGTGTCAGACACAGCGATATCGTAACGATATCGCTGGAACGTCACGAATCGTACCGTCGTAGCGATCAAAATGGTATAGTGTGACGGTACCCTTACTCCGAGGTAATCCATATAAGTGTGTAAAATCTCATCAATATGTAATCTGCAAACGGTCAATACTTAGACATTGTTCTAGATTGTGCTTGTGGCATTGATCAGTCATGGCTCTACACAATGAAAGTACTGGAGTATACAAATAGTGTGTTATATGACTATATTGGCAAACATTACCCTTTGGGCTTGGGCCTCTGAGTTTAGCAATGTCGGCAACATTACCAGTAGGCAGTGTGCTACTTTACACACTTTGTGTGCTACATTACGCACACTGCGGAGGCACTCGGTCATCTATCACTGCTAACTGTATTACATTTACCACTCTTCAGGGTGCATTCCCAGGGATGATTATCTCCCCATAATCGTGCAGTGTAAACAGGCTACCAATCTTCATGCTCAAAATATACGAAGAGGGGACCGTGACGCAGGGCTGATTGGGCACCAGCATCACATGACGTGTCCCAACACCGCATGACAGCCCCAGGGAGAGCGACTTCTGACACCACGGGAACAGCGCCGGCACAAGAGGTGAGTTTAGGCTTTATAAGGTTATCGGGGCCAAACATTTTGATTAAGAAGGGCACCCCAATTACCCTTATTTCCCCCCACGTCATGACTCTCCAACTGCCCGACTAACTGTAGGGAACCACAGATGGGCGAGTCTGTAAAGCTGTTTGCACATTCTATTCCATGGGCATCAGAGGTCTGCTCCAAAGATTAACAGACTCAAGAGGAGGAAAGCATTTGCACCTATACCCCCAATTTTTTCAGTTGGATCAGGGGCGCAACAAAGTAGGGTCTGAGCAGAACTAAGACCCTTGTCACCAGACGTTCACCCTTGGGGGTGGAGGTGATCCCGATGAAACTCAGATACGGTGGGTACGGAAAGCATTCATACCCCTTTAAATTTTTCACTCTTTGTTTCATTGCAACCATTTGTAACCACCAGAAGTCTTCCTAGACCTGGCCGTCCAGCCAAACTGAGCAATCGTGGGAGAAGAGCCTTGGTGAGAGAGGTAAAGTAGCACCCCAAGATTATTGTGGCTGAGCTCCAGAGATGCAGTAGGGAGATGGGAGAAAGTTCCACAAAAGTCAACTATCACTGCAGCCCTCCATCAGTAGCGCCTTTATAGCAGAGTGGCCCAATGGAAGCCGCTCCTCAGTGCAAGATATATAAAAGCCCGCATGGAGTTTGCTAAAAAACACATGGCGGACTCCCAGACTATGAGAAATAAGATTCTCTGGTCGGATGAGATGAAGATAGACCTTTTTGGTGATAATTCTAAGCGGTATGTGTGGAGAAAACCAGGCACTGCTCATCAACTGCGCAATAGAATCCCAACAGTGAAACATAGTGGTGGCAGCATTATGCCATGGGAGTGTTTTTCAATTGCAAGGACAGGACGACTGGTTGCCATTGAAGGAAACATGAATGTGGCCAAGTACAAAGATATCTTGGATGAAAACCTCTTCCAGAGTGCTCTGGACCTCAGACTTGGCCGAAGGTTCACCTTCCAACAAGACAATAACCGTAAGCACACAGCTAAAATAACAAATGAGTGGCTTCAGAACAACTCTGTGACCATTCTTGACTGGCCCAGCCAGAGCCCTGACCAATTGAGCATATCTGGAGAGACCTGAAAATGGCTGTCCACCAACGTTCACCATTTAACCTGGGAGAGGATCTACAAGGAGGAATGGCAGAGGATCCCCAAATCCAGGTGTGAAAAACTTGTTGCATCAATCCCAAGAAGACTCATGGCTGTTCTAGCTCAAAAGGGTGATTCTACTCAATACTGAGCAAAGGGTCTGAATAGTTATGACCATGTGATATTTCAGTTTTTCTTTTTTAATAAATTTGCAAAAATTGCTACATTTCTATTTTTGTTCAGTCAAGATGGGGTGCAGAGTGTACATTGATGAGTAAAAAAATGAATGTTTTTGAATTTACCAAATGGCAGAAATGAAACAAAGAGTGAAAAATTTAAATGGGTATGAATACTTTCCGTACCCGCTGTACCTGAGGCGCACGCGGACAGTACGGTGCTTCCATGGCAGGAAGAGGAGGAGGGTGACTCTCAAAGCGAGGAGTAGGAGAACAGTGAGGATGATGATGTGAACTAAGAGGAATGCATGTTGTGAACTAAGAGGCATGCAGCTGAGTAGCTCAGAAAAGCAGCTGGAGGAGGAAGACGAGGAGGTTACACTGCTGCTTGCCGCACACGGAGTGATGCAACCACAACAAGCACTGCATCCTCACCAACAACTCTGGCTGTGGCCAGCAGCTGTCGTGAGTCTGCAGTTTGTAGGGGTGGTAAGGGTTGCCTAGCTTAGGCCTTATTTGAGACTGTAAAGGATGACCCAACTCACGTTATCTGCCAACTGTGTAAAAAACAACTCAGTACAGGCAAAAATTGTAATAATTTTAGTACTACATGCATAAACCGGCACATGTGCATTCAGCATGCATTAGTCTGGGAATCTCTATCTGCTAAAATGTGGCCTAGCGGGCCTCGCCAACCACTGGCCTCCCCCATGAACCGCAACTGCTGCTTCCTCCTCCGTCACTGTGAAAAGTGCTCTCACACAGGTCTCTGGCCTCAGAACCTTTACTTGTTTACCCGCTACAGTTGGGGTGAGTGAAAAACTGTCAGCTGTTATTTTTTAGACCAGCCTATGCACCAGCAGAACAAAGCACAAGTCTGACACAAAGTGAACGATTGGAGAGGATGGTGCAGGAGTATCTCAAGCTCAATACTGATGCCATTGTGGGGTTGTGACGGGGTGTACGGCAGAGCAAGAAGGGACAACAGGCCGAGGGATGATTCAACAGATTTATTATCAAGAATGCTGGAACAACACATGCAGGTAGATCTACAGAGTCCACAATTAGTCCAATGGAACAGGTTCGGGGGCACCTCCCGATAATCCTTGTGCCAGGTAACAAAGCAATAGTCCACAATTAGTCCAAGGGATCCCAAAACAATCTCACGAACGACGAGATATGTCCTCAGCTCAAGTCTCGCCCCGTTCGCTTCCGCAGTCACAGATGGACATGGGGTCTTGCCTCAGCTAAGAATCCCCACTCCTTCTCCTTCAAGGATCAACTCACATCTGATCTCAAAATAAGAATGGATTGTCTGAGCTCCAGGGATCCGCCCAAGAAGGGGGGTAGAGGTCACACCTTCTATTCAATGGTTGGGTCCACCAGAAGATTCTAGACTGGTGGCTCCACTTAGTCTATTCATTGTGTGCATTTGACTAGCCACCTGCTGTGAGGAAGAATGGCTATTCCTTCCCTAGTGGTGTGGACAAAGCTTAACTACATTAGAGCTCAGGGCTGCAAGCATTGGGGGAAGGAGACAGGTTAGTTACATACACCCCATGACATTGCAAAATGTACAGTAAATACAAGGAAAGCGAAGTCGCATCACATCATGACATATTATACAAAATACAGGACAGGGAAAAAAGTACAGATCATGACAATCCCTTCCCCCCCCAATTTGTGTACGTACCAGGGACCTCTACAGGTCGCTGGTTAAGTACACACAGGCAGAGCGTAACTTACATGTGGTTTCATGCAGCCACAAATTGGCATCTTAGCTCTCCCACATCATTGCCCAGGAGAACATCTGCAGGCAGACCACCCATCACCCCAACCACACATCGCTTGACCCCAAAACCAAAGTTCAGATCCACAGTGGCTGTGGGAATAGTCCTCCATTGTCCACCAGCCAGTTCAATGACAATCCCAGGTCCTCGATGGATTGCCTCAGGCCGAACCACTCGGGGATCAGCCAGTGTGAGGAAAGCCCCTGAGTCACAAAATCCAACAAGTCTCTGTCCATCCAGCACGACCTCCTGCAAGTGCTTACCTCGATGAGCAGAAGTCGTCATAGCTGCGGGTCGCACACCATAAACTCCTAGTGGTGCAACATGGGTGGGTGAGGCACCAGGCCAGTCCTCACGTAGTGGTGACACGTCGTCCTCCATGGCACTTGGGTGTACATAATTAATAATGCGACTGGGTACAGGATTAATCCTCATTTGAACAGCTGGGCAGGAGGCTTGCAGATGCCCCGGCTGTCCACATCGATAGCATCTGTGCTGGGTCTCACTCCATCCAAGGCGTCCTCTTGGGCGAGGGGTAAGGGAACCTGGAGGCCGGCTCCTACCTGAAGGTGCTGTAGGGGTTTGAGGACGACTCCTCCATGAGCTGGCTGGGCATGAGGCCTGCAGATGCCCCGGATGCCCACAACCATAACACCTGCGCTCTGCTACTTCCTCTCCTCGTCGTATTCCAGAAAACGCAGTAGAAGCAACTGGAGGCACATTTACACGGGTATCAGCATGAGGTGGTGGCTTAGAGGAACGGGGAACAATGGGGACAGAAGAACTGGGGGCCACCGGTGTTGTGGAGCTGGTAGGCCTCTCTCCATCCTCCAACAGAATCCTCCACTGAGGCTTGATGGTGAGAGCCTCATCAGCTAGAGCTGCAGCTTCCTCCACAGTGGCTGGTCTCCTTTCACGCACCCATTCCCGGATCTCAGCAGGGCACTTGAAGTAAAACTGCTCTTTTAGGATAACCTGGAGGAAGGTCTCCCAGGTTAAGGCCTCCTCTGCCTCCAGCCAGCGATGACATATTTGTTTGAGTCTGTGGGCATACATCTTGAAAGACACTTCCTCATCACAGGCTAAAGTACGGAACTGAGTCCTGTAAGTGTCTGGGGTAACAGCATAATGTTCTAGAATAGTCCGTTTAATCTCCGCATACTCACAGTTCCCTTGAGGGTCCATAGCTCTATAGGCTGCGGCAGCTCCACCCTCTAAGAGCCCCACCAGATGTCGGACTCGGTCCCTTTCCGGGACTTCCATTAATCGACACTGATGCTCAAAGTCCTGGAAGAAGCCCTCAATGTCGCCTGCAGCCTCATTAAAGGGCTTGAAGTCTTTGCGGGACACTCTGGGGAGTTCCCTCATGGTGGGTGCTGGGGTTAGAGTCTGTCTGGAGCTTCTAGCTGCTTCCAAAGCGATCTGCCTCTCCAGCAATGCCATCTCCTGAGCTCTGTCCTCGGCTCTGTGAATGGCCTCCCTCTCCCTCTCCTCGGCTCTGTGAATGGCCTCCCTCTCCCTCTCCTCGGCTCTGTGAATGGCCTTCCTCTCCTCGGCTCTGTGAATGGCCTCCCTCTCCTCGGCTCTGTGAATGGCCTCCCTCTCCCTCTCCTGAGCTCGGTGAATGGCCTCTTTCTTGTAGTCTATGGTGGCCTCTTCTCCCAGCAATGCCAACTCCTCCTCGTACCACACAACCCACTGACTTTTTTGGGTATTTACCTCCGGCTGCAGTCTTTCCTCCATTTGTTGTGAGGGTCCTTCCTCAGCGTCATCTTGCAGGCGAACTCCTTCCAAAGCCTCAATAAGCTGCTCCTTGGAGAGTCCTTTAAAACGGACTCCTACTTCCCGCGCCTTTGATTGTAGGCTCCCCAAACTCCAGTTCTTGTACTCTGTGGTGCTGGTTCTCGATGTTGATGGGCCGTTGTCCTCCATTCCTTCTGCTCTGATCCCACTGCTGCCACCAGTTTGTGACGGGGTGTACGGCAGAGCAAGAAGGGACAACAGGCCGAGGGATGATTCAACAGATTTATTATCAAGAATGCTGGAACAACACATGCAGGTAGATCTACAGAGTCCACAATTAGTCCAATGGAACAGGTTCGGGGGCACCTCCCGATAATCCTTGTGCCAGGTAACAAAGCAATAGTCCACAATTAGTCCAAGGGATCCCAAAACAATCTCACGAACGACGAGATATGTCCTCAGCTCAAGTCTCGCCCCGTTCGCTTCCGCAGTCACAGATGGACATGGGGTCTTGCCTCAGCTAAGAATCCCCACTCCTTCTCCTTCAAGGATCAACTCACATCTGATCTCAAAATAAGAATGGATTGTCTGAGCTCCAGGGATCCGCCCAAGAAGGGGGGTAGAGGTCACACCTTCTATTCAATGGTTGGGTCCACCAGAAGATTCTAGACTGGTGGCTCCACTTAGTCTATTCATTGTGTGCATTTGACTAGCCACCTGCTGTGAGGAAGAATGGCTATTCCTTCCCTAGTGGTGTGGACAAAGCTTAACTACATTAGAGCTCAGGGCTGCAAGCATTGGGGGAAGGAGACAGGTTAGTTACATACACCCCATGACATTGCAAAATGTACAGTAAATACAAGGAAAGAGAAGTCGCATCACATCATGACATATTATACAAAATACAGGACAGGGAAAAAAGTACAGATCATGACAGGGGTGTTTGGACTCTTTTGTATTTTGGTCTTCAAAAATGGAAGAGTGGTCTGAGCTCACCAGTTACGCCTTGAAGGTTATGCCTTGAAGGTTCTGTCATGCCCAGCAGCCAGAGTTCTCTCAGAACGTGTCTTCAGCGCTGCTGGTGTTGTCCTGACAGATAAGCGCATTTGTGTGTCCCCTGAAAGTGTAGACCACCTAACTTTCATCAAAATGAACAAGTCATGGTTCTCCAATGACTTTTGCACTCTAGTCGCAGACTGGGCGATGGTGTAGTTTTCAGTATGATCTTGCGTTATTACAGTCTGTGACACCTTTGTTATGGCTTCTGTGGCTGCTGTTGCTACTGCTACTGATGTTACTAACAAATGCCTTGGTGGCGCAACAATCAGAATGTGTCTCCAGCATTGTCACTTTTACAATTTGCTTCTTTTTTTTTTTTTTTAAGCAATTAATATTCCTTCTCCTTTTTGCTTGCTCGTGAGTCACAACAAACCAAATATTTGGTACATGGAGACTCTTATTTTCTTATTTGGGTCTCCTTGTTGTGTGTAGCCAATTTAGTTTTGTGTGCCAATAATTTTTTGAAATGTGGAGACTCTAAGTTGGGTCTCCATCTGGTGGATTGCCTGTAGTTGAAAGGGTCTCACAGCACCATTATAATATTTCTACTGTGGTAAAATTCATGCCATGTTAGCGGTATGTGCCAATAATTTTTTGAAATGTGGAGACTCCAAGTTAACTCCATCTGGTGGGTGGCCTGTAGTGGAAGTGGCATCACAGCCCCATTATACTATTTCTACTCTGGGGAAATTGATGCCACTTTAGTGATGCGTGCCAATATTTTTTTGAAATGTGGAGACTCCAAGTTGGGTCTCCATCTGATGGGTTGCCTGTATTGGAAGGGGTCTCAGTGCACCAGGCATACACATGTCACTCACCCACATCTGTCTGACCAATTTGTAAGCTAGAAGTGCTGGGCCAGGACCTCTCCCATCCATCCATGCTGCACCATTATGTATTTTCTACCGTGGGTCATTTGATGCCACTTTTTCTGGTGTCTGGCCCTAATTTTTCAAAATTTTTTGACTCCAAGTTGGGTCTCCTTCGTGTGTGTTGCCTGAATTTGGCAGGGTTACCAGTACAGCAGGCTTACAGCGGTCCCTCACCCACCTCTTAATTTCAAAGCTGTAAATGCTGGCCAAGTCCCTGTCTCATGAATGGCCCATTCCTGACTGCTGCACCATTATAAAATTTTTACTGTGGGTCAGTTCGTACCACTTTTCCTGGTGCCTGACCATAATTTTTGGAAACATTTTGACTGAAAGTTGGGTCTTCTTCCTGTACGTTGCCTGTCACTTATCCACCTGTTAATGATCAATGTTTAAGCTAGAAATGCTGGTCCAAGCCCTGTCCCATGCATTCATGCTGCGCAATTATATTATTTGTACTCTTGGTCAATTGATGCCACTTTTCTTGGTGTCTGCCACTAATTTGAGCTGTTTGGCAGCTTTTGGGCTCCCCTGAAGGTGTTGTCTATGCGTTTGGTTTTGCGTCCCATTGAATTCAATGGGGTTTGGATAAGTTTGGCAAATTGATCAGCAAACTGTTCGGCGAACATCAGGACATCAGGAAGTTCGCCGATCCAAGCCGAACCGAACCTTAAAAGGTTCACTCATCTCTACTCATGAGGTCACTTCTGGAGCCATGTCATCAAAGACGGGGCACTGATGGATAAGCAATGGTAGAGCTGGGGAAGAGGAGGGGGAGTAATAAAAGCTAAATTTATTATATTTAAACAGTGCAATCTGATGGAATAATAAAATGGTGAACCCCTTTATTGTATTTAAGGCTGGTAGAAAGAAAATACTAATAATAAGTAATATAACCACTGTATTCATTGGTACTGGACAATAGTGTACAGAAACAGGAAGCCTTAACAGGGGTCAGATGAGAGATAGAGCTCTCCACTATAAATATTGTCAATATATATGATACACTAAGGCAATAAATGTGGATAAAGCAAATATAGGTGATATATCCAGCAGTTTATTCCAGTGTGCCAATGTACGTGGACACAAAGCCAGACACTCGCAGGTTTATTTACTGCGGCAACAAATGAAGTGTTTCTAAGACATTGCAGGTGACCATAAGTCATATTCCTGTCCACCACAGAAGCTATTTCTGTAACTAAACCATGGTTTGTCAATGAAAAGTGAGAAGTGTTTACTTATAATGACAACAACCAAATATTGGAAGAATAACAATGCACTAAATTAATAGGAAGAGTGGAAATGGGAAAATGGTAACGGAAAAGAAATGTGTAGAAGGAATGCTGATGCTTTATAGTTTTAATGGCAGGTAGGTAACTGTTTTACTGTTATACTGTTTTGAATGAAAGTTAATTAATCATTTTTTTTTTATTGTTCTTTTTTAACCCCTTTACCCCCAAGGGTGGTTTGCACGTTAATGACCGGGCCAATTTTTACAATTCTGACCACTGTCCCTTTATGAGGTTATAACTCTGGAACGCTTCAATGGATCCCAGTGAATCTGACATTGTTTTCTTGTGACATATTGTACTTTATGACAATGGTAAAAATTATTTGATAGTACCTGCGTTTATTTGTGAAAAAAATGGAAATTTGGCGAAAATTATGAAAATTTCGCAATTTTCCAACTTTGAATTTTTATGCAATCAAATCACAGAGATATGTCACACAAAATACTTAATAAGTAACATTTCCCACATGTCTACTTTACATCAGCACAATTTTGGAACCAAAATTTTTTTTTGTTAGGGAGTTATAAGGGTGAAAAGTTGACCAGCAATTTCTCATTTCTACAACACCATTTTTTTTTAGGGACCACATCTCATTTGAAGTCATTTTGAGGGGTCTATATGATAGAAAATACCCAAGTGTGACACCATTCTAAAAACTACACCCCTCAAGGTGCTCAAAACCACATTCAAGAAGTTTATTAACCCTTCTGGTGCTTCACAGGAATTTTTTGAATGTTTAAATAAAAGTGAACATTTAACTTTTTTTCACAAAAAATTTAATTCAGCTCCAATTTGTTTTATTTTACCAAGGGTAACAGGAGAAAATGGACCCCAAACATTGTTGTATAATTTGTCCTGAGTACGCCAATACCCCACATGTGGGGGTAAACCACTGTTTGGGCGGATGGGAGAGCTCGGAAGGGAAGGAGCGCCGTTTGACTTTTCAATGCAAAATTGACAGGAAATGAGATGGGACGCCATGTTGCGTTTGGAGAGCCACTGATGTGCCTAAACATTGAAACCCCCCACAAGTGACACCATTTTGGAAAGTAGACCCCCTAAGGAACTTATCTAGAGGTGTGGTGAGCACATTGACCCACCCAGTGCTTCACAGAAGTTTATAATGCAGAACCGTAAAAATGAAAAATCATATTTTTTCACAAAAATTATCTTTTCGCCCCCAATTTTTTATTTTCCCAAGGGTAAGAGAAGAAATTGGACACCAAAAGTTGTTGTACAATTTGTCCTGAGTACGCTGATACCCCATATGTGGGGGTAAACCATTGTTTGGGCGGATGGGAGAGCTCGGAAAGGAAGGAGCGCCGTTTGACTTTTCAATGCAAAATTGACAGGAATTGAGATGAGACTCCATGTTGCGTTTGCAGAGCCCCTAATGTACCTAAATAGTAGAAATCCCTCACAAGTGACACCATTTTGGAAAGTAGACCCCCTAAGGAACTTATCTAGATGTGTGGTGAGCGCTTTGACCCACCAAGGGCTTCACAGAAGTTTATAATGGAGAGCCGTAAAAATAAAAAAAATCTTTCCCCCCAAAATTATTTTTTAGCCCCCAGTTTTGTATTTTCTCGAGGGTAAGAGGAGAAATTCGACCCCAAAAGTTGTTGTCCAATTTGTCCTGAGTACGCTGATACCCCATATGTTGGGGGCAACCACCGTTTGGGCGCATGGGAGGGCTCGGAAGGGAAGGAGTGCCATTTGGAATGCAGACTTAGATGGAATGGTCTGCAGGCGTCACATTGCGTTTGCAGAACCCCTAATGTACCTAAACAGTAGAAACCCCCCACAAGTGACCCCATATTGGAAACTAGACCCCCCAGGGAACTAATCTAGATGTGTTGTGAGAACTTTGAACTCCCAAGTGTTTCACTACAGTTTAAAACGCAGAGCCGTAAAAATAAAAAATCTTTTATTTTCCCACAAAAATTATTTTTTAGCCCCCAGTTTTGTATTTTCCCAAGGGTAACAGGAGAAATTGGACCCCAACAGTTGTTGTCCTATTTGTCCTGAGTACGCTGATATGTTGTGGTAAACCTCTGTTTGGGCACACGGGAGAGCTCGGAAGGGAAGAAGCACTGTTTTACTTTTTCAACGCAGAATTGGCTGGAATTGAGATCGGACGCCATGTCGCGTTTGGAGAGGCCCTGATGTGCCTAAACAGTGGAAACCCCCAATTATAACTGAAACCCTAATCCAAACACACCCCTAACCCTAATTCCAACGGTAACCCTAACTACACCTCTAACCCTGACACACCCCTAACCCTAATCCCAACCCTATTCCCAACTGTAAATGTAATCTAAACCCTAACTGTAACTTAAGCCCCAACCCAAACTGTAACCCTAGCCCTAACCCTAGCCGTAACCCTAACCCTAGCCCTAACCCTAGCCCTAGCCCTAACCCTAGCCCTAACCCTAGCCCTAGCCCTAACCCTAGCCCTAGCCCTAGCCCTAACCCTAGCCCTAACCCTAGCCCTAACCCTAACCCTAGCCCTAACCCTAACCCTAACCCTAGCCCTAACCCTAACGCTAGCCCTAGCCCTAATGGGAAAATGGAAATAAATACATTTTTTTAATTTTTCCCTAACTAAGGGGGTGATGAAGGGGGGTTTGATTTACTTTTATAGTGGGTTTTTTAGCGGATTTTTATGATTGGCAGCCGTCACACACTGAAAGACGCTTTTTATTGCAAAAAATATTTTTTGCGTTACCACATTTTGAGAGCTATAACTTTTCCATATTTTGGTCCACAGAGTCATGTGAGGTCTTGTTTTTTGCGGGACGAGTTGTTGTTTTTATTGGTAACATTTTCGGGCACGTGACATTTTTTGATCGCTTTTTATTCCGATTTTTGTGAGGCAGAATGACCAAAAACCAGCTATTCATGAATTTCTTTGGGCGGAGGCGTTTATACCGTTCCGCGTTTGGTAAAATTGATAAAGCCGTTTTATTCTTCGGGTCAGTACGATTACAGCGACACCTCATTTATATCATTTTTTTATGTTTTGGCGCTTTTATACGATAAAAACTATTTTATAGAAAAAATAATTATTTTTGCATCGCTTTATTCTCAGGACTATAACTTTTTTATTTTTTTGCTCATGATGCTGTTTGGTGGCTCATTTTTTGCGGGACAAGATGACGCTTTCAGCGGTACAATGGTTATTTATATCTGTCCTTTTGATCGCGTGTTATTCCACTTTTTGTTCGGCGGTATGATAATAAAGCGTTGTCTTTTGCCTCGTTTTTTTTTTTTTTCTTACGGTGTTTACTGAAGGGGTTAACTAGTGGGCCAGTATTATAGGTGGGGTCGTTACGGACGCGGCGATACTAAATATGTGTACTTTTATTGTTTTTTTTTATTTAGATAAAGAAATGTATTTATGGGAATAATATTTTTTTTTTTCATTATTTAGGAATATTTTTTTTAATTTTTTTTTACACATTTGGAAAACATTTTTTTTACTTTTTTACTTTGTCCCGGGGGGGACATCACAGATCAATGATCTGACAGTTTGCATAGCACTCTGTCAGATCACCGATCTGAGAGCAGTGCAGGCTGCTTCACAGTGCCTGCTCTGAGCAGGCTCTGTGAAGCCACCTCTCTCCCTGCAGGACCCGGATCCACGGCCATCTTGGATCCAGGCCTGGAGCAAGCAGGGAGGGAGGTAAGACCCTCGCAGCAACGCGATCACATCGCGTTGCTGCGGGGGGCTCAGGGAAGCCCGCAGGAAGCCCCCTCCCTGCGGGAAGCTTCCCTATACCGCTGGCACATCGCGATCATGTTTGATCGCGGTGTGCCGGGGGTTAATGTGCCAGGGGCGGTCCGTGACCACTCCTGGCACATAGTGCCGGATGTCAGCTGCGATAGGCAGCTGACACCCGGCCGCGATCGGCCGCGCTCCCCCCGTGAGCGCCGCCGATCGCGCTGGACGTACTATCCCGTCCGTGGTCATAGGGGCCCACCCCACCTCGACAGGATAGTACGTCCGATGTCAGAAAAGGGTTAAGCTTTTTAACTGAATTTTATTTTTCCTTGAATTTTGGTTTTCTGGACAAGTTGTGATTCTTTTTAGCACCATTTTATAAATTAAATTCCAGATTTTTTATATTGACAGGATGCATGACAAGAAACTATTTCTGTATTTTAAAGATTAACAAATTTCCATTTACCGCAATATATGCCTATTTGCCATATCATTAAAACCACTGACAAGTGAAGTGAATAACACTGATTACCTTGTATGTATGGCACCTACCAAGTTGTAGGATATATTATCCAGCAAATATACAACTGTTTTTTCAAAAAAGCAGGAAATTTGGGCAAGTGTAAAGATCTGAATGATTTTTACAAGGGCCAAACTGTCATTGCTGGACAAGTGAATCCGAATATCTCTGTGGGGTGGGGGTATACTTGCTATGCAGTGGTTGATAACTGACAAAAGTGGTCCAAGGAAGGAGAACCGATGCTGTGGTCATGACTCATGAGTTCCTAAGGATCACTGATGCGTGAGAAACCTAGGTAGCCTAGTTTGATCCTACAAGAGCCACTGGATCACAAATAGTGAAGAAGTTAAGGATGAAAGACAACACAAAAGATTTCAGAATTAAGAGTACCTTCCAATTTGCTACAGGGCTACAGTATGTAACCTATACCGAACCCAGCCACTGCCAAAAGCACTTATTGTATAATGGATACATGAGCATCAGAACCAGACTATGGAGCAATGAAACATGGTCTGAAGTTTATTGACATTCATAAAGACAAGCGGATGTGTGTGAGCTACTTATCTGTAGAAGAGAGAGTAAGATGATGGAGTGTGATGGTCTGGGCAATGTTCTGCTTGGAAGATGTAGATGTTGCTTTGACATGCACCACCTACCTAAACACTGTAGGACCATGTACACCCCTTCATGGCCTCATTTTTCCCTGCTGGCATTGGCTGTTGCCAGCAGGATAATGCACACTGCTAAAATTGTTCAAGAATGGTTTGCAAGTAGTGTTGAGCGATACCGTCCGATATTTGAAAGTATCGTTATCAAATGGTATTGGCCGATATCCGAAAAATATCGGATATCGCCGATACCGATATCCGATACCAATACAAGTCAATGGGACACAAATATCGGAAGGTATCCTCTATGGTTCCCAGGGTCTGAAGGAGAGGAAACTCTCCTTCAGGCCCTGGGATCCATATTCATGTGTAAAATAAAGAATAAAAATAAAAAATATTGATATACTTACCCTCGGACGCGCCCTGGTTGTCACCGCTGCAACCGCCATGCTTCCCTTCCTAAAAATGAGCGCGTTAAGGACCTTCGTTGAAGTCACGGCTTGTGATTGGTCGCTAAGTGGTCATGTGACCGCTCACGCGACCAATCACAAGCCGCGACGTCATCGAAGGTCCTTAACGCGCTCATTCTTAGGAAGGGAAGCATGGCGATTGCAGCGGTGACAACCAGGGCGCGTCCGAGGGTAAGTATATCAATATTTTTTATTTTTATTCTTTATTTTACACATGAATCTTAATCCCGATACCGGTTCCCGATATCACAAAAATATCGGAACTCGGTATCGGAATTCCGATACAGCAAATATCGGCCGATACCCGATACTTGCGGTATCGGAATGCTCAACACTATTTGCAAGACATAACTTAAGTTCAACATTTTGTCTTGGCCTCCAATTTCTCCAGACCCTCAAAACATCATAGCCTTTTCTGGCAATACTATTACAACCTATATTAGGCAGTTGGCTATAATGGCATGAATGAACAGTGTAAGTTATTAAAACCATTTCTTTGAAGTTGTGGTGATCTTTATATATCATATATTTCTTGTCCAATGAAGAGTACCGTACTTTTACCTTTAAACTAAAAGAAAAAACACTAATGTATAATGTCTTAAATGAATATATAGTACAGTACAATACTGCCTGCGCATATAAAAAGCACAGGCCTTAGTACTAATCAGCAACGGAGGCCTTTCTTAAGACCCAGGATACCAATATAAAACTGCTAGCCTCTGTGATTGCAGCGGATGTCAGTGAGCTGACAAAGCTCCATCTGTCAGCAGTGTGAACAACACAGAGAGAGGTACAAACCAACAAATACACCCACTGGTATTTTTTTACCCTTCCCTCCCTGTTACGTGTGATGATACCCTATAAATGGTGCCTTTGGCACACTCTGATGTGTCAGTGACCATAAGGCCAGGTTCACACGAGCATATAAAAAAAAAAATCGCTCAGTTACATCCAGAAAAAATGGACAATTTTTTTCTCACTTGTCATCCGCATACAATCCCTTTTTGACAGAAGCAACTATTAAATATTTACACGACCATTTACAGTTTCCTATGTTACATTATTACAATGTACCCGTAAAAATCAAATACTACACTGTAATTCCGCATGACATCGTTTTTTTTTGTGCACTTGAATGGGTGAGTCGCATACCGACTTACAGAAGAAACTAGTGTATGCAGTAACTCTTTCACACACTGATTCAGTCAGTGAAAGATATTGTTCTTATTCCATTGGGTAACAGCAGACCGAAAATAGAGTAGTGAGAACGAGGTCTCAGATCACACTCACACGATCAGTATTTGGTATTTTACCTCAGTATTTATAAGATAAAGCCAGGAGTGGGTGATAAATACAGAAGTGGTGACATGTTTCTATTAGACTTTTCCTCTGATTGTTCCACTACTGATTTTGACTTACAAATACTGAGGTAAAATACTCACCAAATACTGAACGTGTGACCGTGGCCTAAGAGTGAAGTTCATATGAGTGCAATTTGTGTCACAACGGAGCGCACACGGACAGCACATGTTCGCCTATGTGCTAGTATAGGTAGCTCCTGCACCTGTCCAGTATGTGGAAGAGCACACGGATCTGCACACGGAGCCAGTCACGTACAACGCGCGTCTCCATTTAACCTTAGAGATTGACATTTTTTCTTATTTAGTAAGAAAATATATTTTTTGCCAGCTATGGGTTTTTTTTCTGTTGGCAAAAAGGCAGCAAATAATTCTAATTATTATAATTATGCACCTGCAGGATTTTCTTCCAGACATCTGCATAGGTTAAAAGATTTGAAAGCAGCAGAAAAAAAGTCTTTTGAAAATATATTAACTACAACTGACATTAAACGATTCATTTCTTATGAAAATACTAAAAGACCAAAACTCTACATAATAATTACAAAGCAGGTGCAGAACATTCATAGTACTTATTTCACATCATAGACAAAAAGCCCTAAAGTGCTCACATGAATAGAATTTGAAAGTTATTTTCCTGATAACCTAAGTACATTGTGCAGGAGTTTCTCAAAGATTTGGTTTACGGGTTCCTTCCACTTTTTAATTGCTTACATGACTACCTTCAGACACACTTTTTGGCCTAAAAACATGTATAAAATCTTGCAGAATTTCCGTAGTGAAAAAGCCGCAGACTATCTGTCTCATGTGAACACTTTCATATTGTTAAGTAAACACTTATTGTGGTAGTCTTTACCTGAAACTGGCAGGCACATTTCATTCCATCCCCATCTTCTTTGCAGACGCCTCCATATTTACAGACTGTTTCATCACATACTCGTCGTACTTCTGACTCCCTCATGTTCAATTCTGTAATATAAAAAGTTATGAGTTAACACAGTAATTATGTTACAAGAACTGTCTAATCCAATATTACTTGCCATCCATATGAGCATTCTATAACAATAAATCCCATAAAAATTATTTTTTTTTTAGAATACTTGAACAGTCTGCCTTGTAAACTATTATTTTACATTTATTATTTTCCTTGTAGATTGTAAGCTTGCGAGCAGGGACCTCACCCCTAATGTCACTGTTTCAACTTGTACCAAATTTATTGTTTGTACATGTCCCCGCTTAATTGTAAAGTGCTGCGGAATATGTTGGCGCTATATAAATAAAAATTATTATTATATAAATTATTATTATTATTTGGCTGGTATACATCAATTTTTCAGGTTGCTCACACAACACAAAGCAATGGAGTGTACAGCAGTTAACAGCTGAAAAAAGCTCAAGCTTAATCCCGTTTTTCCGTAGTTGCCTATCATGGATCAATAATGTAAAAGTTGGTTTGAGTCCAGAATTTCACTTATATTATGTGGTGCTTTCATCACCAGGAATCCTTCTAGCTTATTATTTGCTGCAATGTGCTAGATCAAATAATTGACCAAGTCTGTTTACCCCACACAGCCCTTCCTAGGCTGAGTACCATGGCAACAAGTTCTAAATTGTATTAATTCAACACCTTTTATAGATTAAATTAAATGGTTATTAGTTGCACATGGATGGTGTAGGAAGAGGAAACCAAATGTGAGAGGATAAGCAAAAACATGCAAACCAACTCCACGCAGCAATCTCCAGAAAAACTCTCCTACCGCCAACTCCATGAACTTTCTCCTTCATCACCAAACCAGGAAGAATAGCTATCACTTGCAACTCCCAAGTGCCAGTGATGAGCAAATATACTAGAGGGGAGTGGCCAACACAGAACAGCTGAGACAATTTAGGATGGAGCGCTCCAGTAGATCAACTGAACTGATTAACCTTTGCTATGAAAGAGCAAGGAAAACCCGTCCTGTTTAATAGGATGGTGAAGCAGTTCTAATAAGTGCAGGAGTGCGAGTAAACTAGACGCTACGGTCTTCTAGTACCTCTCTGTCGCAGTATCCCCATGACAGCTTGGCTACCAAGAGAAAATGAACTTTATTCCTCCAGGGAGCTAATGGATTTCACTCATAGAGTTGCGTGTGGTGCAGGTAATGGTGTTTTAGAACATGACAGGGTCCCTTTAACGTTGCATTTAGGAAACAAAGTAACAAAAAGAAAAAAATATGATCTACTGTATATAGATGTAAAATAAACTAAACTTCCAACATAAATTACTTAGATCAGCTCAGGTTATTTTAGAGAAAAATAGGAAAATATGAGTTCAGCATTTCATATGAAAGAAGTAAAGTTTGAAGTATTTATCTCCTGTCAGCAGCGTTCTCAAGTCCTCAAATAAGCAAAGGCTGGGATTACTTTGCCTGTGCGGGACAAGGTGCTATTAAACAGGGCGGTAGTGCTCCCATGACAGCTGCCTGGCCTCCATCTCAGGCCATGCACATGGAGAACATTTCTTACCTATCTCAGTTTAGCTTCTGTCTGCATAACTAAGCTGATGTTACATTAGATGGATATATATATATATATATATATATATATATATATATATATATATATATATAAATATGGGGTGTATAGATATGGGATAGATATAGGAAAGCCTAAAATACAATACACGACGGACAAGAAATGCCAGAAACACAATGGAGCTGGAGAAAGCTACAAGTCTCAGTTCAGCAGCCTCCTAATGTGTTCTGGAACATGCTGTAAATGTTCTGTAAGATACATATCTCTAAGTGAATTAGCGGCAATTATGACACAGCTGTGCCAATTGATTGCTTTGATGTGTTCCTAATTATTTCAAAATGGAAGGCAGATTACACAGGATAAATTAGAGACGTCACCGCCAGTATGTGTTTAGAATTAGCTTCTGCCATCACACATCAGATACTATTACTTCCAACATGTAATATTTTAATCAAGCATGCTTCATAATATCAACACAATGTTATACCAATGTTCTATGGTTAATAAAGTACATTAGTTTTTAAAGGGGTATTCTCAAGTTTGAAAGTTATCCCCATCCCACAAATAGCTTTTCAATGGAAGTCCAACTGTCATGGCCCACAATAATAATAATAATAATAATAATAAGGAAATGGGTCTTAGAGCCCTGGATGAATGAAGCAGTGGTTGATTATGCTCTGTGACCACCCTTCAATCGGATATATATACTGTATGTTGCATATATTTGTGTGTATATACAATAGAGAGTTTGTATGTTCTCTCCGTGTTTGCGTGGGTTTCCTCCGGGCACTCCGGTTTCCTCCCACATTCCAAAGACGTACTGATAGGAATTCTAGATTGTGAGCCCAATCGGGGACAGTGATGATAATGTGTGCAAAACTGTAAAGCGCTGCGGAATATGTTAGCGCTATATAAAAAAAATAAAAAATACAAAAAATAAAGATTAGAGACAAAACCCAAGATAGAGACATAATAGGCAAATACCCTGCAGTAAATAAACAGCAATGGTGCATGAAAGTAATATAGGGGTGCTTGGTTAATATAATTTTTATCAAAATAATGCAAAAGCCACCCCACCACTAATCAGTGACCCTAATCAGGACGGTCTCAACCTCAAATATTAAAACCTTACAATGTGTCAAGTGACATATAATAATAATCTTTATTTTTATATAGCGCTAACATATTCCACAGCGTTTTACAGGTTGCACACATTATCGTCGCTGTCCCCGTTGGGGCTCACAATCTAAATTCCCTTTCAGTATGTCTTTGGAATGTGGGAGGAAACCGGAGTACCCGGAGGAAACCCACACAAACACGGAGAGAACATACAATATATAAAGTGTTCGAAACGCGTTCAGTGATACAACGGCATCTTCCTCCGGCATACACCGGTCTATGTCCAACAACTGAATCTCTCTTCTTTTGATATTATGGAATAAAGTTTTTTTATTTTATATCCGGAGCTGGAAACCCGCTTGTCTCTTTGCAGCAGTTTACAGCGTCAAGCAGAAACGCCCTTCCGTGCTTGGATTCCTTTCATGGACTATGAAAGTACTCATAGGGGTGAGATGAAGTTTTCTTTTTTCTATACATATATACAGTACAGCACCAGTCAAAATATTGATCACACCTGTTCATAAAATAGTTTTTCTTGCTAATATTGGAATGTGCACAATGTAGATTCAGACTGAAAGTAGCAAAACCATGAAGGAATGCATGGAAACAAAGAGAAAGGAAACAGGTGAGACACAGAACACAATATATGTTAAACATTAGCTTCCTCAAAGTACCCCCCTTTTAACTCTGATGAGTTTTCCACATCCTTGGCATTCTGTCAAGCAGCTTCACAGCTTCATTAGGTATCACCTAAAATAGTCATGAAGGAGTTTACCCACACACATACATACGCACATACACACGCACACATACAAATAAACATTCACACACACAAACATGTATACACACACGCACAAATACACTCACACATACATAAGCACATGCATACATACATGCACATACACATAGACACGCACACATACCCATACACATGCACACAGAAACATGCACACATACACACACACACGCACACACACACCATCCACACCACTGCAGCTGATCAGGGCTTCTGCAGATCCTGCACGGCTAGTCCTGCACTGGCAGTTTTAGCTCTTTCTGCTATGCTATTCTGAAATGCACCTTTACAATTTATTAAGTCACCTGGGAGAGGAATATGATGGTGCTAACAGTGGCTCAGACACATTTTGATTGTCTTCTTGTGTTTTTAGCTATCACTTTGTGCTTGCTTACTTTCCCGCTTGCACAGTGAACTGTTGCATTACATCGACTGTAAAATCGCATGACATTTTTTATAACGTACTCTTTCATTATTTAAAGCCAAAAAATTGCTCTAAGGCAAAAAAAAGTCAAGACCTCAGTTAATGTTATAGTTCTGCTCTTAAACAGCATGTGTGTCTTGACCCAGAACAGATGAAATCATTGAAAAGGGATGCGGTAGGTTTCCAATCCAAGCATGCAGCATGAGACAATGCCGGGCTAAATGAAAGAAGCAGACGGCTTTAAAGATCTGGGCTTTTGTTGAAGGATGAGACGCTGAGGGATGCAAGTAAAAACATTTAATGAAAGAATGGGGTGTGCCCTCCGTTCTTGTTAGAAGAAAGAGGTAAAGAGGTTACAGAAAGGATATCCAGCCATTAGCAGAATTAAATGTGCTGCTCTCCAGGACGTAGACAACTTTTCAGGACTCTTGATGCTCACACTACAGATTTTAAATACTTTAGACCATTAGCAGAAGCTGTACATTGCAGACAGGGACAATATTCCGACACATATACCCATTTACCAGAAGACACAGCCATAATGTTTCTTCATATGAATGAATAAACAATGAAAACAAGATGTAATATTAATATACACTGATGCTTTTTAACCCAATATGTTTGGTAAATACTGGGATCCAGAAAGCTGACCAGGAATTATTAATAATTTTAACTAAAGTTTACTGGAAAAGCCATCCACCAACCTGTGCAGAGGTGGACTGTAGCGCCGGGCCACAGGACAATTCTCCGGTGGGCCTGGGTCTTTGGCGGGCTCCCGAGCAGGAAGTAGATGGGGCCCACTGGTTTCATCTGAATGTGTGTCTGAGGATGCACATTCAGTTGAAATGTATTGCAATGCAGAAAGTCTGCATCACAATATTTAACGGCCTATCAGAGGAAGTGCATGAAAGTGACCTCGACGGGCGCACTAACATTAGCCTCTGATAGGTCGGCGGACATTTTATCACGACTGCGCCGGATCTGAAGGGTGAAGACGCCGCCCGGTGCTGGGAAGGTAAGAAGAATGTTTTTTTTTTCTTCTGTGGATGCAGCATGATGTGGGACCAGGGGCATGGGGCCAGCACAAGGGACATGGGGACAGCACAAGGAACATGGGGCCAGGACCAGGGACATAGGGCAAAACTTATTCCCCATTAGACTGCAGCGGCATGTGTGACTTGACCACTGATCCATTTACTCTCTCTGTGCTTGTTTTTTTCTGGAAGCCCCAAAGTGAATGAATGGATCTACGGTCAGACACTTGTAACTTGCTTTAACCAAAGATCCACTTTAATGCAAACTATCGTAATTATACATCCCAGTTATGGTGGCGCACAGTTGATGTGCAAGAGCCGCCAGCGTTTTACATCGATGATCCACTATAACAGGGATAATGGCTACCAAGTATTTGCTTAAAGCTGTAGGGTGAACACAAAGAATAATTCAATTACATCTTCAGTTAATAGTTAAACACTGCAGAAGATGAATGGGCATCAGTGGCTACCATGGGGAGTGTGAATAGTACCACCTTAGGCCAGGGTCACACGATCGATTTTCTCTCATCCGAGAGAATCGGGACTATTATGCTAATCACATTGAGATCAGCGTGTGATCATAGTGTGATCCGATTTTCTCCAATGTGGAGAACAAAAATTTAATTTCTCCATTTTCACTATGCCAGTCCACGAAAATCGGCCTCACTCAGATGTCATCCGTTTCTTGGGGTGGACCCATTGACTTGTATGCCTGAGTGCAATCTGATTTACAGATGCAAATTGGGCATGCTGCAATTTTTTTTACTTCAGTCCAACAAAAAAAATTATAAATGTTCACAACTCCATAAAATAATATTGGTTTGAGTGCCATCTGGTGATTTTTTGGATTACACCCAGACCGAAAATATGTTAGTCTGTCTGAGCCCTTATAGTGCAGCAGTGCCTCCCCTGTGTGCTAATCCCAGCAAGAGCAGAAGACACCAGCAAGGGGCTAGAGAATAAATATGAAAGTTATTCAAAGGAGACAGTAGAGAAGAGTGTTGGAAAAAATAAGGAAGCGTCTGTATACTTGTATGTAGCTTCTGTGAACATGCGGACTGTGGTGCCACTTAGGGCATGTGCACATTTTATTCACTTTATATAGCACATTAATTTCTACCGCACTTCATATACTATAGCATGTAACAGAATTCATCATCTAAGCTCTCTACCAGTATGTCTTTGGAGTGTGGGAAGAAACCCACACAAGGGGCTTGCCTCGCAGGTATTGTCCTTAGTGAGATTTGAACCCAGGTACCCAAGGCTACAGTGCTCACATCTGAATCACTGAGCTGCTTTGAAGTCTTTTAAGATGTCGTCGCAGTAGACAAGGTTTTGCTAAAAAAAAGTCACTTAAGGAAATAGTTTGTGGTTTTTTTCCTGAAGTGGCTTCGCTGACATCTTTCCCATCCTTTTTGCTGTGGAGTGGCGTTTTTTTCTAAAATGTAAACTAGGAGACGGCTTCCTATGTGAACAGGCTAGGAGACGGCTTCCTATGTGAACAGGCTACTTCTTTTTCCAAACCGTGAAGCGGTGGAGACAAAGTACAATGGACTGATCATGTGCACAGCAATGCCCTTTTTACATTGCTGTGCACTATGTTCATTTTTTTGCCTCGGTTTCGCATCGCTTTGTCAGGTGAAACTTGCCTGAAAAAGAGGATATACTGTATGCACATACCATTTAGACAACTATGGGCCAAGTGCTCCTTTAGCCAGCAGCTTTTTCGTCAGTCTCCTCAATACACACGTGTGCATGCTTTGGCCGAGAGGACAATGGGGGTGAATGGAGTAAGCTGATGCCAGATTCCTCTGGTGGCCACTTTTCCCACGGGAGGACAAACAAATTGGGCAGTGAAATTCTGACATTCGATGCCAGCTCTTTCTTTTACTGCATCATCATCCGAAATCACCATTTTCATTTGCCTTTCTACTAATGTGTGTGGTGGCCTCTACAGTCCTTACTTAGAGTTAAAGTATCTCCAGAACACAGTTTGCTAGTAGTCGTCCACTATGCCGGTTGAGAAAAGAGCAACATTTATGAGCACGAGCTCCTGCTTTTTATTAGCATACATATTTTTAAAAGAAATCATCAAAGGGAGAATCAGTAATAAAATAGCTTATTGGTTTCGGAAATTGATTTAAGGTTCAAGAAGTCTATATTCACGCCTTTTCATGTTCTTTCATCATATAATAGCACATTCTTAAAGAAGCGGCTCTTCGCTTTTTTTACTGAAAACTAAAAAAACATAAGAGAAGATTTCTGCACAGAATATTTTGTGCTGGCTGGATAGTCACAATGCAGCTGTCCTAAAAGCCAACGCATCGCCTTGCCTTTAACCCAGATCATCTTTCACAAGAATTACCTTGATAATCTGGCAAAACTGTGCAACATACCTGTACCTGGATACTTTTCAATACTGATGCAGTCAGCATTAGGCCCTATATGATAAATGAGACAACCTCCAATAACTCACTCTAAAACCATTAGCCAAGAGAAAACAAGTGGTGCGAGGACAGTAAATACAATTTGGGGTAATAATGTCCAATGATGACACAAATGTGAAATTCTTCAAGTATAAACCTGGAGGCAACATCTTTATTTCTCTGCACAATTCAGGCCGTTTATCACCAAGAGTTTTCTTAAAAATACATTATGTCACCATGTAAGGGAACTATGCTTCTTATAAAAGACATTTATATCAATTAAAGCAGAGTGTGGCAGTTTTGTGAGCCCTTTGACTAAAGCCAAGTTTTTATAACAAATATATGTTATGTTTGTTTGTTGTGATTGTTTGGGTTTTTTTTTAGCATTTTTCCATCACTAAACAAAAACTCTTTAAATTTTCACATTGGCCACTGGGACTAATATTAGACTCACACTTCCTATTATGTACCAATGACTTTCCAGCAGTATTGCTATCAACACAGCCAGGATTATAATGACAAATAAAACCTCTATTTAAAAAAAAAAATAAAATTAGACAGTGATATGGACAATTAGCCATTGCCATTGTTTTTTTTTAATGTTTTTAATAGATTTAGCAAAAATCATTATAAACAATAGATCATTTTCTGATAACACATTCCCTATAAGATCTCCTGACTGGGCAGAGGGATTAGTAGGAGAGCAATTTACCCCTATTTGCTCTTTTTGAAAAGTAGATTACTATATTTTTTGTCACCTGACCAGCACATCAAGGTCTGTTTTATAGGTGGAATTGCTGATATGGTACCATTGGGTTCATCAGAAATTTTGCTATTTAAATTTTTCATAAAATCCATCTCCCGGTTGCAGGTTGGACCCTCCCTGGGTTCAGTTTTGAGTGTGTGCCACTGCTTCTGCTGTCTGCAGTGCTGATGTCACATTAAGGCTACGTTCAGACTAGCGTTGTGCGCCGCTGCGTCGGCGACGCAACGCACAACGCATGCAAAAACGCAGCAAAACGCACGCAAAAACGCTGCGTTTTGCGACGCGTGCGTCGTTTTTTGCCGAAAATCGGACGCAAGAAAAATACAACTTGTTGCGTTTTCTTGGTCCGACGCTTGCGGCAAAAAAGACGCATGCACCGCAAAACGCAACAAACAAAAACGCATGCGTCCCCCATGTTAAACATAGGGGCGCATGACGCGTGCGTTGCCGCTGCGTCGCCCGACGCTAACCCGACGCACACTAGCACAACGCTAGCCTGAACGTAGCCTAACAGTGCTGCAGCCAATAGCCAGTTAGTGGCTGCAGCGCTGTTGATGTGACGTTAGCACAATAATCAACAAGAGCAGCGTCAGAGACTCAGTGCTGGACCTGAGAAGGGTGAGTACAGGTCAGAATGTTTTTTTT
This sequence comes from Ranitomeya imitator, assembly GCF_032444005.1. NCBI lineage: Eukaryota > Metazoa > Chordata > Amphibia > Anura > Dendrobatidae > Ranitomeya > Ranitomeya imitator. The sequence goes on from NC_091287.1 coordinate 246,684,979, forward strand.
TTTTTTTTTAAGCAAACTTTTTACACTCCGAAAAGTAACGTCAACCATTTATTTATTTTATGCAGTCCGGAGCACCATTACTGAAAAATCCACATTTTAATCTGACTCTATTCCTTGCCTACCACCTTTGCATAAAAAGATATGGATGACATTACCACATAGATAGTTTAGGGGGTTGGATCGTGCTGACAGATTCCTTGTAAAAATCCATTCACTTTGGAGACAATAAATCAATGCATTTCAAATTTCACGTTAATGAGAGGTTTAATGGTAACATGATACATATATGTAACCACTGCTATGAATAAAGTGCGTGGTGCTAGTGATTCTAATACCAATGAGTTTTGCAATTATCATACTAGACATATTTCTGAGGATAAGAAAAGCAGAAGCTTTGTTGTCCATAGAAAAACGTGAAAAACAACATATTTAAAAAGAATCAAGAATGAGAGGGGATTGTGGCGCTGCTGACAGACGGCAAGGCAGGAGGGCACAGCAACAAAACAATGAGGTGCCAGCAGGGTATCTGCAAGAAGGGATTACATGTAAAAGATACAGCAAAGGCAGTGCATGGTGGAATAATGATCAGATAAATAGGGCAAGGCTGCCTGGTGTAATCAACCTCTTACCATTCCTACAATGCTGGTAATGCCCACAGTCTAAACATAGAGGCAGTGCAGGAAGGTAATGATGCCCCCTTCGTATTCACCAAAAGAAATGTGATCATGATCATTTCTTTTCACGTTTCAACAGAGTCTGCATTTCAATGAACAGGTTTAAAAATAAATGTAAATTTTGCTTGTTTGTGATGATTCTGTGATTGCCAGGTCTCTGCCAATTAGGCCAGACATCTGGCTCATGAAGGGCACAATCAGAGCGGTTCTTCCATATGCTGTAAGGAACTGATTGCACTTGCTAGCACACTGCATGTGCCCCGAGGACCAGGCTTTGCTGACATGGATCTAAAGTAGCCTAAGGGTTTCCAACTGATCTTATCTTCGGTTGCGTTAAGTTATATAATTTGTCATGATTCTAAGTCAATATAATCTTCTGCCATGAAGAAAAAAAACATACAAATGAACATATATGGCATAATAAATGGCATCCATCGACATGTACCATTTTTCTTGTTTATTTAACACCTCTTATCATACATCTTGGGAAATATTGGGTTTATCAGTACACCCTCACTATGTTGCCTTGGTGTGGTCTGGCCTTTGTGGCCCAACATTCTGCATTATGCTGTCTGTACAGATGGGACAGGGGACTTGATGAAATAAAATCAAATAAAATAAAACGTTATTCTGAATCTCAGTATAAAAAATAATGCTAGAATTGTTTGATCAATGCGGCTTTGACGGCTAGGGGGCCATATAATCAGAACAAAGGTTTCTGTATCTCATTGGTGCGAAAAGGTTAAAGTTTGCCTGGCATACGTTGACACTTTCCATTTTAGTCTATGGAGATAGCCAAGTGAGTGTACAGCAGAGGATGACAGATATGTCATGAATATTAATAGTTTGGAATTTACCTTTATGGGTAATGTTCTAAAAATGAATGAATGAATATCAAGAGGATAGAAAGTCATTTTCAGTAGTGTTAGAACTACTGAACACATGGGACACTGATCAGAATGGGGTCAAATAATAGAAAATATGTGATACATATTAATCAGAAGTGTGGCCTTCTGGGTCCCCGTCGGTCTCTACATTTCCTACTCCAGCTGATCGGTGACAGGTATGGTTTCTCACATCCTGCCTGACACACCTATTGGCTTAGTGGGTAGGAATCTCCTGACAAACTCTCTTTAAGAGCTTATACAATCACCAGAGGATTTCGGACCTCACTTATTATAAGCACAGCAAAGATCAGAGTGCAAATATTATTTTATGTTTCCTGTATCCAGTCTCAATTTACACAAATATGACTCCAATGCCCGCGAAGCGTATAGGTTTATGGAGCAATATAAATCTCAATTGTTTCCAAAAGATGGCAGTACTTGGATAGATCAATGCATTCTGTGAGGCATAATGCTCTAAAATGGTGTATTTATTGGAGCATGAGACCTAAGCAATGAATACACAAGTGATGTTTTGGCAGAAGCTTTCCTCTATGTCAAGTGCATATCTGATTAATCACACCGTGATTCTAGTACATAATATGAATCCTAATAAGACACCAGCATAAAATGGGGCACTCATCCCAAGGTCTCTCTCAGCTAATGACGGTGGTGCAGATAAACCAATATACTGAAGTCTTCTGCGGGTGGGGCGATACATACTGCAGTGCTATTGGAAGGGACTACTGATAGGCAGGCCCCCAAAGTACCATCACGATTTACATATTATATTCTTACTTTGATATTATTAACAGCTCTTTTTTCTATGCCTAAGCATCAAACCATTTTTTACAGTCATCTAGTAAGAAACAGAACAAGGCCAGGGTCACATCACCTCACATTTTTGTCCCAGGGATTCACTGATTTTATTGAAGCAGACATAATCACGTGACTTACCTCCTTTTCGGCAAGGTCTGTTTTTTTCAGGTGAGCACAAAAAAGCAGTCGACCATGTTTTTGTGCCCACTTCAAAAAAGTCAGATACTGCCGAAAAGGAGTTCAGACAGGGGAAAAAGTGATTCCATCAGCTTCACTAAATTCAATTGCCCCACTGGAAAATGCACCGGAATCCTGTCTTTTAGGACCTCAGAAGGAAACGCAATAAAGCCACTGAAGTGTGGAAAAGCGAGATGAGAACTCTGCCTTACAGGTCTTCATATATTATTGGGCAGATTGGAATGGAAAGATTCCTTAGATGATCAGACATGGACAGGTGCCCTGAGAAGGACCAGTAGTACAGCCTGTTAAAATTGAAGGCTTATTCCTTGGATAGGCCACCACATTAGATCGGTGGAAGTCTATCGGCACTGCTACTGATCAGTTGCTTGAGGAGGCTGCAAAATCGGTGCACTTCTAACTTTCAACTTCTGATCTGTGTTCTATGGTCTGTTGGCAATACAATATGGCTATAAGAGATTTCCAAATCATTGCATTATTGTCTCTTTACAATTCGCACAATGTCCCAATTTTTTAAAATTGGCATTGTATAAACAACACATACATACTATGAATGCGGTTGACAGTATCTTTTTAGTATACGCCAGGCCAGTATGCATCCGCAGTTCCATATGGAGTAGTAGACAATGCTATTGAATGCAAGTATACATACAAACATATACCGTGTGCTCTTAGTGTTATGAGAACCAAATCATTAGTGGACAAATACAATCAACTCCTATTTCAAAGTCATCAGCCAAATAGGGCAACAAAACAATTCTGTGTTAGATAACTTTTCACTTTTTTGGCACACAGGTGCTCACAGGAGTAAAATAACAATGATGTACTCACTTTCCCTGTGTCCAGCGCTGCCTCCCTCTGTTGTTTAGCTCAGTGATTAGCTGCAGTGGTGGTGTTGAATGTATACACGATGCTGAACAAGGATCTATCCAACAGTTATCATATTGAATAACGGGACTGATTGCCTAATCATTCATGAAAGATCCTTGCTAACAGATCCTTGTGTGCCTGTATGGCATCCTTTATCACTAAATATTAAATTGTTGGTATGTCCTTGCCAAATTAGTGAGAATCACCAATCGAGAGTGATTCATCAACACAATTTGGCCAATTTTCGACTTCATACAATAGTGTCAGAGCACTGTGAAATCAACACCTTCATCAGGAGCTCCTAGGCTCCTATGGATTTTGTGCACTGTATACTAACATACTGGAGATATCACCAATGCCCCATAGCTCCATACAGTTATTACTCCATGTCCATTACTTGGTAAACAGCATAGCATACATGCAAATATTGTTCTAGAGAAATGTGAATGACAATTAGAGCGTGTTTGGATTTGACTCCATCTTGGCACCATTCTTCAAGGATAAATTGTGTTTTTTATTGTGGTCAAAAGTCAATAGATTAATGGCTTACGGACCTTACTTTTTTAAGACTTGGCAAAAAAAAACCATAAAACTGCTTCTGAAATATACATAGACCTTAGATGTAGTTAGAAACATCCATTATCCCGTAAGGCATACCTCTAAGACGCTTTGATAGATTGGCTTTACGGTGCTGTTCTTCATTGCAGAGAGCTTTACAAATCAAAGGCTCAAGGTGCAAAATGTCGCTGCCCTTTATATATAATTCACTGCACTCAAGAGACATGCACAAGAGGAGCTAATGGTCCAGATACCAGTGTGCAGATTGTAGCCTCAAAGAGGCAATTCTGGGATTAAAAAAATGAACAAGATATAAAAAGGTAAATACACAATGGCCTCATTTCTTCCGTCTTAATTAATGTGTAGCATGTCCTTCATCAGGGAAATGTACAGGTTCTACAGTCAGGTACTACAGGTACGATAGTCAGGTGCAATACTGCTGAGAATGTAGGCATCACCAAATAATAGTCTGCGGTACTAACATGTAACTCCATGTAAAACAGCAGCTGATGTAACATATGATGAATTCTATTATTTAAGATTATATTTCCATCTGAAATCAAACCCCCACTTGCACTTATAAATCACTTTTCCTTTTGACTAAAGTACTTTTTACTTATCTTTTTCTTCACATTTATGAAAACTGTCCTCATTGTTTATAGCACATAATTGTCTCTATACTGTATAGACGTTTGAGGATTTAAAGGTAAGGTCTTCTGCGGACGATTTGCATGTCACGTGCTGCACCTACGTTCAGGTTAAAGTACCATATTCAATATGTTTTTCCATCTTTCTATGGGAATCTAACTTCACATTTCATTTGGATTACCAGTGCCTCTAGCACACAATTTATGAATTTTGTTGTAAGATTTTTTTTTAATAACTACTGAATGTTTCATTCCAGTCTAATAAAATATAATAATGTATTTATGGTTAATAATACATTATAAATGTTGAAATTTTTTTGTGTGTGCAATTATACATATTTAATCAAATACCAATTTAAAGAAATGAAAAACCCCTCTGTCTTACATGCTCATTTTTATATGATCATATCTATCTATCTATCTATCTATCTATCTATCTATCTATGCATCTAACCATCTAAAACCCCAATTCCGAAAGAAAACAAGAATGCAATGATTTAAAAATCTCTAATAGTCATATTTTATAACAACATAACATACAGTACAACACATATTACAAGTTGCAAGTTAAACATTTTTCCCTTTCATAAAAAAAAATAGAAATTGCTGCCACCAACAAATGTAAAAAAAATTGCTACAAAGTTAACAAAAGTAAGTTGTACTAATGAAAAACAAGTGGAATGTCATTTTTCAACTAAGTCGCATGACTGTGTATAAAAAGAGTATGTCAGAGAGGCAGAGTCTCTCACAGCCAAAGAAGGTTAGATAATCTGTGAACAACTGTGTCTAAAAATTATTCAACAAATTCAGAAAAATTATCAACATAAAATTGTAAAGAGCTTGAATATCTCACCATCTACAGTACATAATATCATCATAATATAAGCCGTTGGCTTATATTAGATTTCACTCACCTACGGGCCCTCAGACACATTTTGAAACGAAAAATCAGACAAAGACGACCCAGTACTGTTGAACATCTAGAATCCTAAATCACACAAGAATGGTATAACATGCCTCTCCTAACACTCCAACAACTGGTCTCCCCACTTTCCAGGTGTTTACAAACTATTGTAAAAAGAATAGGCGATGCTACACAATGGTATACATGGTTCTGTACCAACTTTTTTAAGATGTGTTGTTGCCATTGCCAATAATCTCTAAATGAGTTAATGTTTTCAAATTGAATGGAGAAATGTCTAATTTTCAGCTTCTGAGATGTGTTTTATGTCCTGTTGTGAAAAATACAGTGGGGAAAAAGTATTTAATCAGCCACCAATTGTTGCAAGTTCTCCCACTTAAATAGATGAGAGAGGCCTGTAATTGACATCGTAGGTAGACCACAACTATGAGAGTCAAAATGAGAAAACAAATCCAGAAAACCACCCTGTCTGATTTGGCAAGATTTATTTTGCAAATTATGGTGGAAAATAAGTATTTGGTCATTAACAAAAGGTCATCTCAAAAGTTTGTTATATATCCTTTGTTGGCAACGACAGAGGTCAAAGGTTTTCTGTAAGTCTTCAAAAGGTTGGCACACACTGTTGGTGGTATGTTGGCCCATTCCTCCATGCAGATCTCCTCTAGAGCAGTGATGTTTTGGGCCTGTTAATGGGCAAAACGGACTTTCAACTCCCTCCAAAGGTTTTCTATGGGGCTGAGATCTGGAGACTGGCTAGACCACTTCAGGACCTTCATATGCTTCTTACGAAGCCACTCCTTCATTGCCCTGGCAGTGTGCTTGTGATCATTATTATGCTGAAAGACCCATCCGCATTTCATATTTAATGCACTTGCTGATGGAAGGAGGTTTGCACTCAAAATCTCACGATACATGGCCCAATCATTCTTCATACATGGCCCCATTCAAATACTTATTTTCCACCATAATTTGCTAAATAAATCTTGCCAAATCAGACCAGGTGATTTTCTGGATTTGTTTTCTCATTTTGACTCTCATAGTTGTGGTCTACCTATGATGTCAATTACAGGCCTCTCTCATCTTTTTAAGTGGGAGAACTTGCACAATTGGTGGTTGACTAAATGCTTTTTTCCCCACTGTATATGGCTAGATGTTTCCAAATCATTTCATTTTTGTTTTCTTTACATTTTACCACAGAGGCCAAATTTATGGGAATTTGGTTTGTACTTTCTATTTATCTACCTGTCTATATGTCCATCTGTGCTATTTTTATTCACACATCTATCTATTCTACCCATCTGTATTGTTAGTTTTCTCATATCCATTTACTATTTGCCTTCCCCGCTCCTGTGGGGGTCTTCTTGATATCATACACCATTGCTCTGTTTCTGGCCAGTCATTACTTCTTGTGGTGATTCAGTATGGGGAGTGGGTTACTTTCCTAGTGAGCACCACCCAATCTATGAATTAAACATTAGGAATCTTGCATTCCATGGTCCTAATCGGCAGCTAATCACCGAGGCCAGCCAGGAGGCAAGCAGGTAGTCGGGTTCAGCAGGCAAATGAGTGCATTAGACGACTATTTACCATAAATCCCCACTAGTGACTCTGTCAGGGATTGTATCTGTAAAGGCCCCTTCACATTAAGCGACGCTGCAGTGATACCGACAACGATCCGGATCGCTGCAGCGTCGCTGTTTGGTCGCTGGAGAGCTGTCACACAGACCGCTCTCCAGCGACCAACGGTGCCGGTAACCAGGGTAAACATCGGGTAACTAAGCGCAGGGCCGCGCTTAGTAACCCGATGTTTACCCTGGATACCATCCTAAAAGTAAAAAAAAACAAACACTAGATACTTACCTACAGCTGTCTGTCCTCCAGCGCTGCGCTCTGCTTCTCTGCTCTCCTCCTGTACTGGCTGTGAGCCGGAAAGCAGAGCGGTGACGTCACCGCTCTGCTTTCCGGCTCACAGCCAGTGCAGGAGGAGTGCAGAGCACAGCGCTGGAGGACAGACAGCGGTAGGTAAGTATCTAGTGTTTGTTTTTTTTTACTTTTAGCATGGTAACCAGGGTAAACATCGGGTTACTAAGCGCGGCCCTGCGCTTAGTTACCCGATGTTTACCCTGGTTACCAGTGAAGACATCGCTGGATCGGTGTCACACACGCCGATCCAGCGATGTCTCCAGGGAGTCCAGCGACGAAATAAAGGTACCTTCACACATAACGATATTGTTAACGATATCGTTGCTATTTGTGACGTAGCAACGATATCGTTAATGAAATCGTTCTGTGTGACAGCGACCAACGATCAGGCCCCTGCTGGGAGATCGTTGGTCGCTGAACAAAGTCCAGAACTTTATTTCGTCGCTGGACTCCCTGGAGACATCGCTGGATCGGCGTGTGTGACACCGATCCAGCGATGTCTTCACTGGTAACCAGGGTAAACATCGGGTAACTAAGCGCAGGGCCGCGCTTAGTAACCCGATGTTTACCCTGGTTACCATGCTAAAAGTAAAAAAAAACAAACACTAGATACTTACCTACCGCTGTCTGTCCTCCAGCGCTGTGCTCTGCACTCCTCCTGCACTGGCTGTGAGCCGGAAAGCAGAGCGGTGACGTCACCGCTCTGCTTTCCGGCTCACAGCCAGTACAGGAGGAGAGCAGAGAAGCAGAGCGCAGCGCTGGAGGACAGACAGCTGTAGGTAAGTATCTAGTGTTTGTTTTTTTTTACTTTTAGGATGGTATCCAGGGTAAACATCGGGTTACTAAGCGCGGCCCTGCGCTTAGTTACCCGATGTTTACCCTGGTTACCGGCATCGTTGGTCGCTGGAGAGCGGTCTGTGTGACAGCTCTCCAGCGACCAAACAGCGACGCTGCAGCGATCCGGATCGTTGTCGGTATCGCTGCAGCGTCGCTTAATGTGAAGGGGCCTTAAAGTTCTGGACTTTGTTCAGCGACCAACGATCTCCCAGCAGGGGCCTGATCGCTGGTCGCTGTCACACAGAACGATTTCATTAACGATATCGTTGCTACGTCACAAATAGCAACGATATCGTTAACAATATCGTTATGTGTGAAGGTACCTTAACTCTTCTATTGGACTGACCTGGTATTGTCTCCTGTTTGTTTTTGTTTTTCTGATGCCTCATGAATACTTTTCTGGATTTTGCCGCACTGGACTACTCCTTTTATGTGACTGCCTTGTATATCTCCAGAGTGCACACTTGGGGCACAATTCCATATTGCATTTATTTATATTGTTGTTTTTTGTCTAGTTTGTGATGTTTTTGGACTAATTCTTGTTTTAGTTTTCTCCCTTTTTAAAGACAATTCTTTATGTTGTTGCCTACCGTATTATTCTCTTATGTTTTCCATTTTGGGCAGACCTTGGCGTTTCCAGATGTTTTTAAATAATTCATCAATTGCAAGTTTTGAAAAAGTCACATTTCTTTTTTTTTTTTTTTTTTTTTTGCAAATGTACTCCAATCTTCCCCTAAAAGTAATCGTATGTACATCAGACCATTCTGGCGCAATGTTTGCAAAACACACCACTTTTTCAGATAAAAAATATTTGTAAAAGAGGTCAAAGACAAAAATAAAGACCATTTTTTACTTTGTGCAAAATTCATGACCCATGTGAGCCTTTTTGAAGACTGTGGTACAAAAAACAACCATGAATATTACAAGATAAAGAAAGAAAAGTGACTTTAAAAAATCTGCAAATTTTTATTGGGCCTCGGATTTCAATTGTCGATGATTCTTTAATTCACTTGCTCTCCCATGTCTCTCTAGCGATATAATTACAACAGGAACTACTACTAGAAAAGCATTTTTAGACACATAAGACAATTAGTAAGATATATACAATTTTCTAGGAAATACAGTCTTTAGGGTGTCATATAGCATGATGGCAGGAAGTAATGCTGTATCTGGCAGGACTTCTTCCATCTGTCATTCCATCACTGTCCTTTAGGATAGCATTGATTGTTCAAGATCTCTAATTGGCTTCCAGTAAGTCTACATTAATTACTTCGCTAAGTGTTGCAGAATCTGCTCTCGTGACTGGAACTACCAAAATCATCCAGAAAAGGTCTGCTTTTCCCAGTAAAAGATGACTTTTCGTGGCAATTAAGTGAAGTCTCCTCGGCGGCGGAGTTTCTGGTGACACCATACAAAGCAATCTCATAATCACTCCTTGAAGTGCTTTTTGATGTGTTTTCTGCACCTCCTTAACAGAGTCTTCTAGCGTTCACACAGTGTCTCTCTGCTTGATTCTTTGTTCCCCCGTAACGATACTTATTTGAAAAGCTAAGATAGAACTTGTATCAGGTCAGAAAAATGTCTAGAGTTTGTCAACATGCGGTGCCTTCTGTGCTGGCAATAAGATGCAGAGGACTATGATAAATGATAGTGGATGGGAATTGCCTTTCAGATGTGTTGTGATCTGCCTTGCGTATGCATAATATGACCAAAGATAACAAGGGAACACTGGTGACAAGTGTTATCAATCATTGCGATCATGTGTTTTATAGAAAAGTGTATATGGTATGTGGAGTCCACATTTTATTGAAGCTAATTATGATCAGGAGGCGTATGATTGAAGACATTTTTGCATAAACACTATCAGCATATAATAGGGAGCTAAGAATTGACCACAGATTATCATTGTCGTCAATGCCATAGCTTTACCATAGTAAGACTGGGTTCAGACCTGCATATGGGAGTTCTGTATTTAGGAACGAATGGACTAATTGTCCAAAATGGACCCTTACACAATGTGATGTAAAAGGAAGCAGATGTACACCATTGGCTATTATGGGTTTCATCTGTGTTTCGTTAAGTTCAGCGTGATGACCTTTATTTTTCTGTTCCAAAGATGGACACATAACATAGACCAGACGGATCTCTTAATAACTAATGGGGTCACTTTATTTCTATTATGCAACCAATCCGTTTTGGACATGAATTATGATTTTCTGTTCCTAAACAAACTTTCGTTCACAGGAGTGAACCAATGTTCAAGGTAATCTGGACATAGATGAACTAAAACCAGGTTATACTTAAAAAAAGTAGTGAATAAATCGCTTACCATGCTGTGAATGACCAAATTTATCCTTTGTATGCAATGGGCGCTGTTTTAAATACAGATGACCATCAATAAATTTGTCCAAGAAAAGTAAAATTGATCGACATATCCAAAAATAGATAAAATATTCATGTTTTATTCCATAAGTATCAAACTATTAAAATACACATGCTGGTGATAGAAAAAATAGTCTGACGAGTTTCTGGCGCTGTGTGGTCATAGGGAAAAACAAATATAAATGGAAAGCAAAATTATGTATCTATTTCATTTGTGAATGCCTCTACAACATTAAAAAAATTAAACCCATCGAGATTGCACAAATGACCAAAAGCCCGTCATCCGAGAGTAACGAAGATTGCTGTCTTGGAGAGTTTTCTCTGAAATGGTCAGCAAGCAATTAAGATGTGTTCATTGGTGCTTTTCTAATGGCAGTGTGTTCATCACCTTGTTTATAAGGTGCAGCTATTTATATGTAAGTAATTAGACGTTATGAAATGCTCCATAGATGAAATATACACTGAGAGGTACAAGGCCAACATGACTAATGAAACCGAGACTACACGACAGACACTTCATAATAATTGGAAAAGGGGATGGATTCATAGTCCCCAGTAATGACTCTAGTGTGTGGTATTTTCATGGTATAGAAAGAAAAATACCGTATATACTCAAGTATAAGCCAAGATTTTCAGCCCATTTATGGGGGTTAAAAGTCACCCTCTCAGCTTATACTCGAGTCATACCCAGGGGTCAGCAGGGGAAGGGGAGCGGGGGCTGTCTAATTATACTCAACTGCTCCTGGTGCGGTCTCTACAGGTCCCTGGCTGACCGGCGCCCCAGTTTCTTCCTGTACTGAGCGGTCGCATGGTACGGCTCATTACAGTAATGAATATGCGGCTCCACCTCCCATAGGGGTGGAGCCGCATATTCATTTTTTGTAATGAGCGGTAACGGTGACCGCTCAGTACAGTAAGAAGCTGCAACGCCGGGAAGCAGGGACCGTGCCAGGAGCAGGTGAGTATAATGGGGAGGGGGAGCGCTGCGCGATATTCACCTGCTCCCCGTTCCGGGTGCCGCTCCATCTTCAGCGTCTTCTGCAGTGACACTCAGGTCAGAGGGCGCGATGACATGGTTAGTGCGCGCCCTCTGCTTGAACGTCAGTGCAGAAGACGCTGAAGATAGAGTGGCGCCGGCACGAAGTCAGGTGAATATTGAAAGTGCCGGGGGCCTGTGCGACGGAGAGGTGAGTATGTGATTTTTTTTTATCACAGCAACAGCAAATGGGGCAAGTGTCTGTATGAAGCATCTATGGGGCCATAACGTTTGTGCAGCATTATATGGGGCAAGTGTCTGTATGGGGCCATAATCAACGTTTGTGCAGCACTATTTATATTCACTATATATTCTTTAACTACGTAAATAGTAAGAAACTAAAAAATGATAGCGTTGGCCCCCTTAAAAATTGTCTGGGTGAAATGGTGGATGAGGATGAGGAAAAAGCCAATATGCTCAATGACTTTTTTTCATCAGTATTTACACACGAAAATCCCATGGCAGACAATATGATCAGCGATAACAAAAATTCCCCATTAAGTGTCACCTGCTTAACCCAGCAGGAAGTACGTCGGCGTCTAAAAATCACTAAAATTGACAAATCTCCGGGCCCGCATGGGATACACCCCCGAGTACTGCAGGAATTAAGTACAGTCATTGATAGACCATTATTTTTAATCTTTAAAGAGTCCATAATAACAGGGTCTGTACCACAGGACTGGCATATAGCAAATGTGGTGCCAATATTCAAAAAGGGGACAAAAACTGAACTCGGAAATTATAGGCCAGTAAGCTTAACCTCTACTGTGGGTAAAATCCTGGGGGGCATTCTAAGGGATGCTATGCTGGAGTATCTGAAGAGGAATAACCTCATGACCCAGTATCAGCACGGGTTTACTAGGGACCGTTCATGTCAGACTAATCTGATCAATTTCTATGAAGAGGTAGGTTCCGGACTGAACCAAGGGAACCCAGTAGACATAGTGTATATGGACTTTTCAAAAGCTTTTGATACGGTGCCACACAAAAGGTTGATACATAAAATGAGAATAATGGGGATAGGGGAAAATATGTGTAAGAGGGTTAAGAGCTGGCTCAGGGATAGGAAACAAAGGGTGGTTATTAATGGAGCACACTCGGACTGGGTGGGGTTAGTGGTGGGGTACCAGAGGGGTCAGTATTGGGCCCTCTTCTTTTTAACATGATCTCTTTTTAATGATCTTGTAGGGGGCATACAGAGTGGAATTTCAAAATTTGCAGATGACACTAAACTCTGCAGGGTAATCAATACAGAGGAGGACAATTTTACATTACAGGATGATTTATGTAAACTAGAAACTTGGGCTGATAAATGGCAAATGAGCTTTAATGGGGATAAATGTAAGGTCTTGCACTTGCGTAGAAGTAATAAGATGTTTAACTATGTGCTTAATTCTAAAACTTTGGGCAAAACCGTCAATGAAAAAGACCTGCGAGTATGGGTGGATGACAAACTCACATTTAGTGGCCAGTGTCAGGCAGCTGCTGCAAAGGCAAAGAAAATAATGGGATGCATTAAAAGAGGCATAGATGCTCATGAGGAGAACATAATTTTACCTCTATACAAGTCACTAGTTCGACCACACTTAGAATACTGTGTACAGTTCTGGTCTCCCGTGAATAAGAAAGACATAGCTGAACTAGAGCGGATGCAGAGAAGAGCGACCAAGATAATTAGAGGACTGGGGGGTCTGCAAGACCAAGATAGGTTATTACACTTGGGGCTATTTAGTTTGGAAAAACGAAGGCTAAGGGGTGATCCTATGTTACTGTATAAGTATATGAGGGGACAGTACAAAGACCATTCTGATGATCTTTTTAATCATAGACCTGAGACAGGGACAAGGGGGCATCCTCTACGTCTGGAGGAAAGAAGGTTTAAGCATAATAACAGAAGCGGATTCTTTACTGTAAGAGCAGCGAGACTATGGAACTCTCTGCCGTATGATGTTGTAATGAGTGATTCATTACTTAAATTTAAGAGGGGACTGGATGCCTTTCTTGAAAAGTATAATGTTACAGGGTACATATACTAGATTTCTTGTTAGGGTGTTGATCCAGGGAACTAGTCTGATTGCCGTATGTGGAGTCGGGAAGGAATTTTTTCCCAAATGTGGAGCTTACTCTTTGCCACATGGGTTTTTTTGCCTTCCTCTGGATCAACATGTTAGGGCATGTTAGGTTAGGCTATGGGTTGAACTAGATGGTCTTAAAGTCTTCCTTCAACCTTAAAAACTATGTTACTATGTGGGGCAAGTGTCTGTATGGAGCATCTTATGGGGCCATAATCAACGTTTCTGCAGCACTATATAGGGCAAATATCTTTATGTAGCATCATATGCGGCCATAATTAACGTTTATGCAGCATTGTATGGGGCAAATGTCTGTATGGAGTATCTTATGGGGCAATAACGTTTGTGCAGCACTATATGGGGCAAATATCTTTATGGAGCTTCTTGTGGGGCCATAATCAATGTTTGTGCTGCACTATATGGGGCAAATATCTTTATGGAGCATCTTATGGGGCCATAATCAAGGTTTGTGCAGCATTATATGGGGCAAATATCTTTATGGAGCATCTTATGGGGCCATAATCAACATTTGTGCAGCATTATATTGGGCAAATTTGTCTATGGAGCATCTTATGGGGCCATTATTAACCTTTATGCAGGGTTATATGGGGCATATTTTAATATGGAGCATCTTATGGGGCCATCATAAACTGTATGGAGCATTATATGGGGCTCCTGATTCAATATGGATATTCAAAAACACTTAACCTACTGATGTCTCAATTAATTTTACTTTTATTGGTATCTATACCAGTAGCTACTGCATTTCCCACCCTAGGCTTATACTCGAGTCATTAAGTTTTCCAAGTTTTTTGTGGCAAAATTAGGGGGGTTGGCTTATACTTGGGTCGGCTTATACTCGAGTATATACGGTAGAAATAATCCAAAATGAATGTAAGACACTGAGAGAATTGGAAGGGAATCTTAACTATAAAAAAAGAAATAATAATATAGGAGTTACATGTTCTTGGGATGCTGTCTCAAAAATGTGATGCATTAAAATCATTAAAGCATTACTCCAGAGTTTTTTTTTCAGGACTGGAGTGGTGCTTTAAACCTTAGGTCCCTGCCCCTACTCTTATACTCACCCTCCAGTGTCTCCATCTTTTTTTCACCGCAACTCCAGCTCCGCGGCACCATCTTGTGACAGCAGCTTCTGACAGGTTGGAAGTCAGAAGCTACGTCACAAGCTCTCAATGTTAGCCAGAATGAGATTATTTTATACTTGTATTGAGTTATGATTTCTGGCTCGCTCCATGAAACCTTGGAGCGAGCCGACAAAGTGCCGTAGACTGAAGGGAGCAGTGGTAATAACAGATGAAGGCTCCGGTAGGGAAATATAAGACATGGGACAAGAGACTTACATTTGAAACATGCCTTCAGCAATAGAATAAAAAGACACGCTGGAGTGGTGCTTTCAGAAGATTGTTACCAACAGGATTCCCATTCAGACTCTTAGCAGTTTATTGGCAAACATCCGAAACCCGTTACTGGCACAGAAAATGTATGATTTCTAGAGAATAACTAGGGGACATTGGAGAGTGTGAGCAGATGTCAGGGCATAAATGGAGTTAAAGAAACACTTCCATGTATATTATTTTTATTAAATCTGTGTATATGTGTACGGTGTGAGTTTACAAATATACTCACATTCTGCCACTTTCTCCAGGATCTAGTGCAGTTCTGCTCCTCTTCTCAGCGACCTCACTGCTCTTCAGACTAGACGGCTCACGCTATACATATAATGCACTCAACTTCTCAGGGGTAAGGGCTCCATAGAAGATTGACATCTTCTGCTCTCTTAAAGGAGATCTTTAAGACAGCAAAACAGTAGAGAGACGTAACCTTACATGTGTGATCATCATACTGGCAAACAAAAGGTGGCCTTGAACAGGGGATCTTGTCAGAGGATGTTCATATGCCCTGATCAGGTGGCCTGCTCATAGAGTAACCATGTAAATGCAACACTTGAATTCTTTGAAGACTAGATCATTAATACTACAAAATAAAATAATTAAATATGTTTAAATAATGTGAATTATTAATTAGACGAAAAGGGTTGTCCAGTCCCCAAAAATGTTTTACAGGAACTGTTCAGCATGCTGTAAATGGAAAAAGGTCAACATACTCATCCGTGCTCCTCTTCCTATGCTGTCCAATTTCCCCACTGGTCTCCTCTACTTCCTCCGGCTACCATGACATGTGACTCAGGTAGCCAATCACTGCATGGTGACTGACTGTGCAGGTCACAAACAGGATGGTCAGAACGCGATGTACAGAGAGATAATGGACTCATGCAGCGTTAGAAGACCATTATCAGGCATCAGTGATACAAGCATCCAGTATTTTTTATTTGACGTCAATGTCGGAAAGTCATGGATGGCTAACCCTTTGAACTTGTTAGATACATCAAATGCAAATGTCAAGTTATTATATTGTAAATCTTTTTCTTAATGAAAAAATTAGCCTAATTTTTCATATAATTTTGGTGCGATTCCTGTAAGGTTGTATATTTTATTCTAAGTGGGGCAAAAATGGAATAAAATCTAGTTCATCAGCAAGGTTTTTGATCCAGGAACATTATTTGCATGAACCATTGACCTCTATTCAATGCTACAGCATTAGTAACATACTGCTAGTCACAAGATCAATAGGTGAAACCACTGATTGGTAATAGGCGGAAGTTTAAACTCCTTCTGGGACTTAACAGGGATTTCTGCTGAGTCTGTTACTGTTCACCAAGATCCTTAAGAAAATGATCTAGTGTTGAGTGGATAAAGTAAGGAGGTGTTTGCTCTGTAGTCTGATATGCCCTCTAATTTCCATTAAGAACCTGTGTCTGTAGGTCTTAAAGTTGTATGTACGGTAATTAAATATGTGAACACAGCTATGAAATGTCGAGTGTTCTAGGTCTCATCCATAATAGATGGAAAGCAAGGGAGCTTGTGGAGTGGTTTTATCTCCACTTCCTTCATGTGGGGCAAGAGGTAAAGGACAGCTCCAGGCGCGTCAAATCATGACTTACAGACAAAATTCCATCTATGTAAAAATAACAACGTGAAAACTAACATATCTGTCATATAATAATAAGCGAATGACATCTAAGACAAGGGCTTTTAACAAATCACGGCTTCTGAGTAATGGCAACATCAAATTTCATCAAGCAGGACGTGCACTGACATAAAATGTATACAGGCTTGATGTGCGATATGTGATCATGATGAAAGCTACAAAACAGCCTAATTTAGGCAGCAATTCCAAGAGGACCATCTAAATTACAGCTATAGATGTGGCATTACCCACTAATAAAATTCTATTTAAAGGGAGTCTGTCACTTACATTCTGCCCATTACTCCTATAATAGTGCTAGGTAGTAAACTGCAATAAATGCAGAAACCATAGCCTTTGGAAACATGCTGGCCTCTGGGAGAGGTCGCTGAGAAAATTAACTTTGGTTAAATATGCTAAAAAAAACACACAATGAAACAAATAATATCTGCCCATAGGATGTTATCATGGTCATGGTATAGTTCACAAACAAAAATAATGATTGATAAAACTGATCAGTATATTTTTGGTTATTTATTTCATGCCCTACCTATATAAAACCAGGTATGAAGGCTCCAGGAAAACCTGCTTAAGTGCTGCTGAAGGAAGCTGAAAGTCAGATACCTAGGCCAGAGAGACAAATAAGAGGGTATCCTGGGCTGCATAAGGCTACTTTCACACTAGCGTTAACTGCAATCCGTCACAATGCGTCGTTTTGCAGAAAAAACGCATCCTGCAAAAGTGCTTGCAGGATGCGTTTTTTCCTCATAGACTTGTATTGACGACGCATTGCGACGGATTGCCACATGTTGCATCCGTCGTGCGACGGATGCGTCGTGCTTTGGCGGACCGTCGGGAGCAAAAAACGCTTTGTAACGTTTTTTGCTCCTGACGGACCGCTTTTTCCGACCGCGCATGCGTGGCCGGAACTCCGCCCCCACCTCCCCGCACCTCACAATGGGGCAGCGGATGCGCCAGAGAAATGCATCCGCTGCCTCCGTTGTGCAGTGCGTTAAACGCTAGCGTCGGAATCTCTGCCCGACGCATTGCGACGGGGAGATCCCGACGCTAGTGTGAAAGTAGCCTAAACTATCACCTATCCACTGGATAGGCAATAAATGTTAGATTGGTGTGGCCCTGGGCCCCACTATGGGGAGAGCCCTGATCTTCCCTATCCACATGACTGCAGTTAGGAGTTGAATGGAGCAAATGGTAAAGCATACCCCCTGACACTCTAAGTTTATGACACTGATAAAGAAAGCCAAATATTGTCTTGGTCTCGAATACTTTCAGTACCATAAACTTAGAATAGAGGCAGTCAATAGAGAAGAATACTCTTTTTAAGGCCTCACATAACCTCTAAATTATGATACAACCATATACTTAGGCTGGTTTCACATTTGCGTCTTTGTGCACAACGTTTGATCAGCATAGAATATATATACATATATTTAACATGGTGTACGCATGGACATGCGTTTGCATGCTTTTGCGTACACATGCGTCGTTTCGTGGTGTGCGGCAGGGGGGCGAGGCGAACGCAACATGTTGCATTTTTGGAGGTGTCAAAAATCAGTCAAATATACGCAGGTATGCGCATGTGGATGAGTGCGTCAAAAAACACATTACTGTCAATGGGAACGAATGCGTACGCATGCGTTCGATGCGCTTGCGTACTTCGGACTGCGCATGTCCAGGAACTGATTGCGACATGCCCATTGAGACACGCCCTTCTGGAAATAGCGAATGCATGCACAAAAAACCACGCAAACGAAGGTAAAAACGCATGCAAATGCTTTTATATTACAGGATGATTTATGTAAACTAGAAGCTTGGGCTGATAAATGGCAAATAAGCTTTAATGGGGATAAATGTAAGGTCATGCACTTGGGTAGAAGTAATAAGATGTATAATTATGTGCTTAATTCTAAAACTCTGGGCAAAACCGTCAATGAAAAAGACCTGGGTGTATGGGTGGATGACAAACTTAAATTCAGTGGCCAGTGTCAGGCAGCTGCTACAAAGGCAAATAAAATAATGGGATGCATTAAAAGAGGCATAGATGCTCATGAGGAGAACATAATTTTACCTCTATACAAGTCACTAGTTCGACCACACTTAGAATACTGTGCACAGTTCTGGTCTCCGGTGTTTAAGAAAGACATAGCTGAACTGGAGCGGGTGCAGAGAAGAGCGACCAAGGTTATTAGAGGACTGGGGGGTCTGCAATACCAAGATAGGTTATTACACTTGGGGCTATTTAGTTTGGAAAAACGAAGACTAAGGGGTGATCTTATTTTAATGTATAAATATATGAGGGGACAGTACAAAGACCTTTCTGATGATCTTTTTAATCATAGACCTGAAACAGGGACAAGGGGGCATCCTCTGCGGTTGGAGGAAAAAAGGTTTAAGCATAATAACAGACGCGGATTCTTTACTGTAAGAGCAGTGAGACTATGGAACTCTCTGCCGTATGATGTTGTAATGAGTGATTCATTACTTAAATTTAAGAGGGGACTGGATACCTTTCTGGAAAAGTATAATGTTACAGGGTATATACACTAGATTCCTTGATAGGGCGTTGATCCAGGGAACTAGTCTGATTGCCGTATGTGGAGTCGGGAAGGAATTTTTTTCCCCAATGTGGAGCTTACTCTTTGCACATGGGTTTTTTTTGCCTTCCTCTGGATCAACATGTTAGGTTAGGCTATGGGTTGAACTAGATGGACATATAGTCTTCCTTCAACCTTAATAACTATGTAACTATGTAACTATGTAAGCTGATGCGGATATAAAATGCAGCGTAAGCATGCGTTTTTGCATGCGTTTCCGCATGCAGATGATACGCTGCGCACGTATACGCAAATGTGAACTTATTCTTATATAGAACCCTACGGTACCACTGTATGTCTTTAAAGAGGACCTATCTCCAGGTGAAAAGTGTCTAGTTTTTGCTTTCATTTGTTTTCTATTTAGTGCTATTATTAATAATATTACTAATATTTATGGTCTTTACTAAGGGGGAGCTGCTCACAGGGTAATTATGCAGAGCGGTCTAAAGACGCGCCCCAGAAAATTCCCCCAACCACGCCCCTTTAGTAAAGACCGTAAAAATTAGTGCCCATACCTTTGGAACCATATGGCGGATTGTAAAGAACAAAAAAAGGTCAAACTCAGGGGATCAAGGAGAATAGAAAGGAAAAATGGTGACAGGTCCACTTTAATTAATCAGGTTAATAATGCAGCATATAAAGATGTTTTTGGATTTCAGATGAATACTCCTTCAGATGCTGCTTCAAGGACTGGACTGCCGCCATTACTTGCTTACAACTCGGGTAATAACTTCATTTATTCACCAATTTCTTTTATTTTACTACTCTGGGTGCGCTCTTTCTACCATTATCCCCATAATAGGTTTGCGACTAGGTCTGTTACAATAAGTACGCTTAGTAACATGACATACTGGTTTTCCCTATCACTACCATGTGAAACCCAGCAGTATTCTATGCATCCATTCACATACTTTACTAGCCAGATGCTTTGCTTTGGATGACAAAAAGATGTGAAGTCAGGACAAATATCTTATTTTGCTGAACGCATATAATCAGTTAATAGCTACCGTATATATTTATTACAATAAGGTCTTCTCTAACAGATACAAGTGATTAGAAGTAATAGTTTCAATTTGTATTTATTCTGCACTACTTATTCACTTTATACTTGTGACCTCTCAATAGCATATATTGTTAATGATATATTATGCAATCATGTCCTGAAGATATGCCAATGCATAATTACTGAGGTTTACATTAATTACCTATGTCTTGCAAATTCTACTTTTGAGTCTCCGCCCCTCCTTCTTATCCTGTACCTTTCTTATTTTAATAATCTTTTTATTAATCTAATATATAAAGCTGAATGTGTGTGTGTGTGTGTGTGTATGTGTGTATGTCCGGGATTGGCATCTGCACCGTCGCAGCTACAGCCACAAAATTTTGCACGGTCACACGTCTGGACCCCGAGAGCGTCATAGGCTATATTGTGAGGTGAAATTTTAACCCCGCGCGTTCCAATTCATCAAACAATTTTGCCCCTATCTACATAATGGGGAAAAAAGTGAAAGGAAAAGTGTTGGAGGCGTCGCAGCTACAGCCACAAAATTTTGCACAGTCACACGTCTGGACCCCGATAGCGTCATAGCCTATGTTGTGAGGTGAAATTTTAACCCCGCGCTTACCAATTCACCAAACAATTTTGGCCCTATCTACATAATGGGGAAAAGTGAAAGGAAAAGTGTTGGAGGCAAATTGACAGCTGCCAGATGTGAACAAGGGGGACTTAAAGAATGAGAGCGATGGCGCCAAAGAGTATATACCGTACAGTTGCTAAGGTGGGGCCCCGACATGGGATACTCACCACACACGGGGATATGAACACACACAAAATGCGCCACACACTACGACGTGCATGAACACATATTACCCTCAGCACACATTTCACCACACATACACCAACCTCGCCACATAAAAGTCGAAACACAAAAGTCGGCGCTCAAAACTCGCCACGCGCAGAACTCGCCACATGCAAAAACTAGGCTCACGCAAAACTCTCCACAAGTGCAAAACTCACCTCATGGAAAACTCGCCACACGGAAAACTTGCACACGCGGAAAAATTGCCACATGCACAAAAGTTGCAACACATGCAAAAGTTGCCTCACACAAAACTTGCACATACTCAAAAGGCACCACACATAAAACTCGCCACGCGCAAAACTCGCCATGCGCAAAACTTGCTGCACACAACTTGCTACACTAACCTGTCATATGCAACTTGACACACAAAAAGTTGCTACACGCATGTTGCCACATGCAACTCAACACACACTACTTGACAAACGAAACTCACCCTAAAACACACACAAGTCTGGTATCCTTCAAAAATAAAAATCTGATTAATAAGCAGATAAACTATAAGAACAACAAATGTACCATATAGGAAATTCGGCAGCTGTCAGTCATATGACCTGTCTATTATGTGTATGTGTGAGCTAATATATACTGCCAGGGGGAGGGCTTCCTGTTGGCTGGGGATTTATCAGGCTGCCAATTTAGCTTACAAATACTGAGGTAAAAATACTGAGCAAATAACGTGTGAATGAGGTCTAATACAGGAGGAGATGACACACAGGTATATACTATATACAGGGGAGATGACACACAGATATATACTATATACAGGAGAGATGACACACAGGTATATACTATATAGAGGAGGAGATGACATACAGGTACATATATATACAGGAGGAGATGACATACAGGTATATACTATATACAAGAGGAGATGATACACAGGTATATACTATATACAGGAGCAGATGACCTACAGGTATATACTATATACAGGAGGAGATGACATACAGGTATATGAGTAGTGTATAATAGCCATGATCCGTCAAACTCAATCTGACAGGTGCCCCGCCCCTATCAAAGTGTATCAAAATGTGTAACCCCTCCCCTCCCCTTGTCTGACGGCTGGTATCCAGCTGTCCCTCCTTGTTTGATTTCCCCTTTTGATATAGTTTAATATAGTTTAATTTGTTGTAGTTTTGATATTATTCCCGTATTTTGTGGAATAACACATGTTTATAATTATAGCCTAGTCGTGTATTTATTTTACACGTGGTTTATAACACCTTTCTCATTTGTTTTATAATAGATTTTATACGTATCCCCGAGTTTGATTCTGTAAGCTTTTGTTTTATTCACAGTGTATCCATATAGTGAATAGGGCTGATGTTTCTGTATGCAATCCTACATCCTGTTATGTGAAAAGTATTCTCAAACACTAACTAAATGGTGAACATTACCTAAATTAGGTTAACTGTGGGTCAGAGGTTTATAGCACCTAGGTCAAGCAATTGTTGTTGTATTTGCGTACCCCATAAATGTTTATTCTCACAAACAGAAAAGTTATTGTGTCCTGAAGATGGCATCTGAGGTTATTTGTTTTTTGTATTAGCTTTCTCAGAAAACAGCTGTGTTATCTGAGGGTCAGATATTTTTGTACAAACTCATGCTGTTTGGTGATCTTTGTGAAGCAGAACTTTGTTTTATAACACATTTGTACTTGTATTGTACCTGAATTGATATTTGCTTTCTCTTTTTTGTGTCCTGAAGATGGCATCTGCAAAGTTATTTGTTATCTACTGAGGCCATTGCAAGTTGTGTTTATTCACATTGTAGCAGGTTTTATCCTTGTGGCTGCCTTATATACACAGAAGAGATATGCACCAATGTCACAACACAAGTTATAATATGACCCAATGTTACAACACAAGTAAGAAGCGGCGTGTTTTATACGAATAAAAACCAAAGACACGATATTGTAAAAAATTTAAAAAGATTTATTTCTCACAATAAAACAGCATCTCAAAGACATTTCAATACTATGAATCCCAACCCGGCGGTAAATTTCTACTGTTCAGAGCATGGCTCTGCGTTGTACTACGTACCAAATCCAGTAAGTTAGACCCTGGTATTACGGATCCTTTGAAAATAAATTCAGCATTATTATTCCATGCTGTGACATTTTTATTCTGCAGCAACCTGTTTAGTAAAAATTCAGCATTCTTTTTATATCTTTGGTTTATATTATATTAGCTTTTTGTCATAGGTCAGGGATTTTTTTGCACTTTATTAATATGCTGAACACATAGGTCAGGGATTTTTGCACTTTATTAATATGCGGGCCACATAGGTCAGTGATTTTTGCACTTTATTAATATGCAGGCCACATAGGTCAGTGATTTTTTGCACTTTATTAATATACAACACACAAGAAATAGACATTTAGAACTTATTTATGATTAATATGCGATTATTAGGCATTTAGGACTTATGTTATCATGTTTTTGCACTTTATTAATATGCTGACCACATAGGTCAGGGATTTTTGCACTTTATTAATATGCGGGCCACATAGGTCAGTGATTTTTGCACTTTATTAACATACAACACACAAGAAATAGACATTTAGAACTTATTTATGATTAATATGCGATTATTAGGCATTTAGGACTTATGTTATCATGTTTTTGCACTTTATTAATATGCGGTTATTAGTCATTTAGGACTTATGTTATGTTTTTTGCACTTTATTAATATGCGGTTATTAGTCATTTAGGACTTATGTTATCATGTTTTTGCACTTTATTAATATGCTGAACACATAGGTCAGGGATTTTTGCACTTTATTAATATGCGGGCCACATTGGTCAGTGATTTTTGCACTTTATTAATATGCAGGCCACATAGGTCAGTGATTTTTGCACTTTATTAATATACAACACACAAGAAATAGACATTTAGAACTTATTTATGATTAATATGCGATTATTAGGCATTTAGGACTTATGTTATCATGTTTTTGCACTTTATTAATATGCTGACCACATAGGTCAGGGATTTTTGCACTTTATTAATATGCGGGCCACATAGGTCAGTGATTTTTGCACTTTATTAACATACAACACACAAGAAATAGACATTTAGAACTTATTTATGATTAATATGCGATTATTAGGCATTTAGGACTTATGTTATCATGTTTTTGCACTTTATTAATATGCGGTTATTAGTCATTTAGGACTTATGTTATCATGTTTTTGCACTTTATTAATATGCTGACCACATAGGTCAGGGATTTTTTGTACTTTATTAATATGCGGGCCACAAACACTTCTGCACCCACGGGCGCTTCTCAACCAACCATGCATCCGGTACTCATCAGGCACTGTGAAATAATGCAAAAATACATCTGTGCGCGGCTGTCGGCATCAACATTTTGCTATTATAAGTTTATGGTTCTGTAAAGAACACGCAACACATACAGAACTCACACACACACACACAAATACACACAGCACACAACACGCACACATTTCTCAAAATGCCATACACTTCAGAATATATTTGCAATTCACTACGCATGTAACACATATTTCTTCGCCCCACACGCATTTAACAGTCTTTCATATGTATCGCAGAAAGATTTTAGTTCCAACTGCGGGTCAGCGGCTTAAAGAAAAGTTATTGTGGCCTTGATTCTGGGGTAACACATGTTTATAAATATAGCCTAGTCGTGTATTTATTTTACACATGGTTTATAACACATTTCATTTGTTTTTGTTGTTTGATTGTCATGTAAGAAGCGTTGTGTTTTATACGAATATAAAAGTGACACATTCCCATATATTATTACAGCTTTCATTAATTCTACATTATTTTAGCACATATTAATTTTACACTATTAATTTTACAGGAGCCTGTGCTGCCTATAATTTGACTCCTTTTTATACAAAGACATCTAACATATACAGACTTTTAATATTTTTGTGTAAAATCGCGGTCAGACAGGCACAAACACACACACACACACACACACACACACGCACACAACACAGAACCACACACAACAAACACACAGAACCCACACACACACACACACACACAAGAAATAGACATTTAGGACTTATTTATGTTATTATCTTTATGCACTTTGGATGTGCTGTCTATAATTTGACTCTATCCTTGTTTTGTTGAAAATAACTGGACATACATAAGAAACCGGGCAATATATCTTTATAGAAATAACACTTCTGCACTCTTTGTGTATTTCTATCAGTTTTATTCAGGCATTTATAACACAACATGTTTGATATTGGTAATTTGATTCTGGGAACACATTTTAAGTTACTGCTGCACATGTATTACTGTTTTTCTTGTTTTTTGTGTAAAATTTCGTTGTTGGCTTACAAAGACATTTCTTTGAGAAATGTGTAGCATAACCAATTACCCATCACGGCCACTAGATGGCAGAATATCATATTAATTATTCTGGGATAACATTTCTCTTTGTGCATTTCTATCAGTTTTATTTATGCTTTTATAACACAACATGTCTGCTATTGTTAATTTGATTCGGGGATAACACATGTTTATAAAAATAACGCTATAGCAAGCGGTAATGTCAAATTCTGAAAATAGCCATTTTATATTGAATTACTAACATTTTTCTATTTTAGCGCTGACACAGCCACATATATTATTCCAGCTTTCTTTAATTCTGCATTATTTTATCACATGATGAAAATAGTCATTTTATATTGAATTACTGCAGCTCGCGGCGCGTTACCACTGGACTCGTTTCTCAATTAATTTCCCAGCTGGCGCCGCTATCTATAATTCTGCGTATACCTTAGGCGTGTATTTACATGGCAGTGTAATTATTTCTCACAATAAAACAACAGCTCAAATTTTAAGTTAGCTAACAGCATAATGATGACAAATGCATCTTTGCGGAATCTGATAACGACACGCTGAACAAAGGACGGAGCCTGACAAATACACACAACACACAACACGCACATATTATGAAAAATGACAACCATTGTATGTGATTTAAAAGACTTTAGTTAGATTTATCAGGGGTGATTTAGTTTGAAAGCACGCAGCTCCTCGGTAATGTCAGGTGTTGGACACGCATTTAACAGTCTTTCATATGTATCACAGAAAGATTTTAGTTCCATCTGTGCGAGTTTGCTTTGAGCGTACTGCGCAGACATGTCAGTAAACATTTTGACATGGTCAGCATCCCACGAAGGACGACCTGTGTAAGGTGTATGTACAGCAACTTTCTGCTTTCTACCTACACGGCGTCGGGATACGGTTCGCTTCTTTAGAGGTAATACAGGGGCAAAAACGCTAGAAGAGTCTGCAAGAGCAGTATCTGCAGATTGCACAGTCTGGCACACAGGTATATTGAGGGGCTCTGTGGGTGACCACATACCCTCGGAGAGCTGTTCAATTTCTCTGTTTTCAGGCGTAACTTGGGGTATGGCGCCTGTGCTATTGGCGGGCCGAGTTATGCGGGGCCTAGCGTTCGGCGCTGCACGTTTCTCTCTTGAAACGTTCGTATATTTCTGATGTGAAATCTTGGGGCTTGGATTCCCGGGTTGTTTTGGTGCAGCGTAGCATTCATCACGATCCACAACACAGATGGGCGAGAGAGATGTTGTTCGCACCGCCGTATTAGCTCTTTGTGGTTGATTCTCTTCAGTGTCGTAATTACGCCGGTGCAAAACTCGTTGTTGAAGAGGCGACGTATCTAAAAGAAAAGATACAAGTGGCGGTTAGCCGCGAAACGGCGCAAAATTGGAAAAGCTAAACGGCGACGCATAGCTATGATCATACGTAATATTTGAAAAGTTAATGGGGACAGGTAGCCATGAAATCATTGTAACAATATTTACATAAACCTGTATAGAGCAGTCCAGATATATACTTACAAGTATGAAGCGGGAATTGTCCCACATCAGCTCCTGGTTTAACGGGCAGCGCAATGCTCAAACTCGCAGAGGCGGGAATATTCTCTTTTTCAAGCTGTATTTTCCGGGCAACTAGATTAGCGGGTGTAAGTAAAAATATAACGATTAGCGAACACAGAATTGATTTTCTACACAAAACTGCAGCGGTGAGAAGAATATATATATATATATATATATATATATATATATATTCAAAAATGAATTTTCTGACAGTTAGCTAGCAGCTGTAAGTAAATATGAGTATTACACAAAAGTGAGAATCGACTGTATTTCAAGTGAGCAGATACCTTTTCTATTCTTGAAACATCGGCGTAACGAGTTGCCGCGTCTTTTAGGCGCATCGGGTTTCGCTGAAGTTGCAGGGTTCTTGACATCTATGATCTCCACGTCTGAACCCAGCGTATCGCGTGGTTCGGGAACACACCAGTTTTCAGCCATATCGTCAGATGTCTCCGTGTCAGTATCTGTATGAGAAATTGCGCGTAGTTCGTGTTTACATACAAAGGATTAAAGCAACTGATATAGTATAATATAGTTTTACGGTATAAACATATTTGCGGTGTAAATTAATATAGCAAGACTTATGCCGCTATATATTAATAATTCAGTATTATATTGATGGCTACCGCTATTATTTGTTTTATTAATTTAATCATATATTTATTATGCCATAATTTGTGTAATACAATAGTTAATAGATGCTATAGTTTTACGCCATAAACAGTATATATTAACATAGATAATATATATATATATATATATATATTTAGCTTTCTTACATGTGATACATGAAAGATAAATATCTTTGTACCGTGTTACAATGACATTTTTCCCTATCTAAAAGCAAAAAGGTGCTCCTAATTACCCATGATGAGATGAAGAGCAGGCCCATTATCGGCTATCGGCGCCACGGCTTCAATGCGCGCATAATTCTGCGTTATGAAATTATTGCGCCAATCGGGCTACATACACGGCTCTTAAATAAGAAAGAATGCATGAATATATAATTAATATAATTTACTTATAATATAATGACACAATCAGAATGAGTCAATACTCTGTACATTATACGCGTATAATACCTAATTGTGTGCTTGCAAGAAGGGGGCTGCATTGCTCGCGAGGGTATTGGCTTTCCATCTTAAATAAATAGGGGATAAGTTTTATCTATAACTGCGCCGCCAATAAATACAGTTTAAAACTACGTTACAAAAATATGCTTTACAGGCATTGATAATATTAGACCGCAAATAAAACAGTAAACACCTACTTTTCAGAGAGTAGCGCAACTGTTCAGAGAGAAATTACCACCCACCGTGAACACACCTACAGGAAACCGCATTATACGGCACCCGTGACTAATTGCGCGCACATGTCAGATAACAATGGTTGTTATGACCCAGCCATAAGCCTTTCTATATTAATTATGTCCCACAAATATTGCTTATACAGTAAAAACTATATTATACATCGCTACTAAATATGCAGTTAGCTTCCAGTATAACACTAACTTATTAGACAAATAACACCCTTAATTATGGTTTTAGAGATGCATAGTTAAATATAATTAAGCATTTGCGAATAATAACACAACTGTCTTATATACTTACATTTAGAATAGCTCTGCTTTTTAACCTAGTCGGGCTTCTGGTGGATGTCTGTTGGCCTGTAGTGGGACAGTCAGCTGTATTTATCCTGAGTGTCAGAAAGCAACTCAGGTGTTAACACCCAGAAACACACCCAGTTACGACACATCACACGCCTTCTGTTAATACCCAGAACACAGTCATACATGCAATTAATGCATGTATTAACTCGGTATTATACGCGTATAATGTACAGAGTATTGACTCATTCTGATTGTGTCATTATATTATAAGTAAATTATATTAATTATATATTCATGCATTCTTTCTTATTTAAGAGCCGTGTATGTAGCCCGATTGGCGCAATAATTTCATAACGCAGAATTATGCGCGCATTGAAGCCGTGGCGCCGATAGCCGATAATGGGCCTGCTCTTCATCTCATCATGGGTAATTAGGAGCACCTTTTTGCTTTTAGATAGGGAAAAATGTCATTGTAACACGGTACAAAGATATTTATCTTTCATGTATCACATGTAAGAAAGCTAAATATATATATATATATATATTATCTATGTTAATATATACTGTTTATGGCGTAAAACTATAGCATCTATTAACTATTGTATTACACAAATTATGGCATAATAAATATATGATTAAATTAATAAAACAAATAATAGCGGTAGCCATCAATATAATACTGAATTATTAATATATAGCGGCATAAGTCTTGCTATATTAATTTACACCGCAAATATGTTTATACCGTAAAACTATATTATACTATATCAGTTGCTTTAATCCTTTGTATGTAAACACGAACTACGCGCAATTTCTCATACAGATACTGACACGGAGACATCTGACGATATGGCTGAAAACTGGTGTGTTCCCGAACCACGCGATACGCTGGGTTCAGACGTGGAGATCATAGATGTCAAGAACCCTGCAACTTCAGCGAAACCCGATGCGCCTAAAAGACGCGGCAACTCGTTACGCCGATGTTTCAAGAATAGAAAAGGTATCTGCTCACTTGAAATACAGTCGATTCTCACTTTTGTGTAATACTCATATTTACTTACAGCTGCTAGCTAACTGTCAGAAAATTCATTTTTGAATATATATATATATATATATATATATATATATATATATTCTTCTCACCGCTGCAGTTTTGTGTAGAAAATCAATTCTGTGTTCGCTAATCGTTATATTTTTACTTACACCCGCTAATCTAGTTGCCCGGAAAATACAGCTTGAAAAAGAGAATATTCCCGCCTCTGCGAGTTTGAGCATTGCGCTGCCCGTTAAACCAGGAGCTGATGTGGGACAATTCCCGCTTCATACTTGTAAGTATATATCTGGACTGCTCTATACAGGTTTATGTAAATATTGTTACAATGATTTCATGGCTACCTGTCCCCATTAACTTTTCAAATATTACGTATGATCATAGCTATGCGTCGCCGTTTAGCTTTTCCAATTTTGCGCCGTTTCGCGGCTAACCGCCACTTGTATCTTTTCTTTTAGATACGTCGCCTCTTCAACAACGAGTTTTGCACCGGCGTAATTACGACACTGAAGAGAATCAACCACAAAGAGCTAATACGGCGGTGCGAACAACATCTCTCTCGCCCATCTGTGTTGTGGATCGTGATGAATGCTACGCTGCACCAAAACAACCCGGGAATCCAAGCCCCAAGATTTCACATCAGAAATATACGAACGTTTCAAGAGAGAAACGTGCAGCGCCGAACGCTAGGCCCCGCATAACTCGGCCCGCCAATAGCACAGGCGCCATACCCCAAGTTACGCCTGAAAACAGAGAAATTGAACAGCTCTCCGAGGGTATGTGGTCACCCACAGAGCCCCTCAATATACCTGTGTGCCAGACTGTGCAATCTGCAGATACTGCTCTTGCAGACTCTTCTAGCGTTTTTGCCCCTGTATTACCTCTAAAGAAGCGAACCGTATCCCGACGCCGTGTAGGTAGAAAGCAGAAAGTTGCTGTACATACACCTTACACAGGTCGTCCTTCGTGGGATGCTGACCATGTCAAAATGTTTACTGACATGTCTGCGCAGTACGCTCAAAGCAAACTCGCACAGATGGAACTAAAATCTTTCTGTGATACATATGAAAGACTGTTAAATGCGTGTCCAACACCTGACATTACCGAGGAGCTGCGTGCTTTCAAACTAAATCACCCCTGATAAATCTAACTAAAGTCTTTTAAATCACATACAATGGTTGTCATTTTTCATAATATGTGCGTGTTGTGTGTTGTGTGTATTTGTCAGGCTCCGTCCTTTGTTCAGCGTGTCGTTATCAGATTCCGCAAAGATGCATTTGTCATCATTATGCTGTTAGCTAACTTAAAATTTGAGCTGTTGTTTTATTGTGAGAAATAATTACACTGCCATGTAAATACACGCCTAAGGTATACGCAGAATTATAGATAGCGGCGCCAGCTGGGAAATTAATTGAGAAACGAGTCCAGTGGTAACGCGCCGCGAGCTGCAGTAATTCAATATAAAATGACTATTTTCATCATGTGATAAAATAATGCAGAATTAAAGAAAGCTGGAATAATATATGTGGCTGTGTCAGCGCTAAAATAGAAAAATGTTAGTAATTCAATATAAAATGGCTATTTTCAGAATTTGACATTACCGCTTGCTATAGCGTTATTTTTATAAACATGTGTTATCCCCGAATCAAATTAACAATAGCAGACATGTTGTGTTATAAAAGCATAAATAAAACTGATAGAAATGCACAAAGAGAAATGTTATCCCAGAATAATTAATATGATATTCTGCCATCTAGTGGCCGTGATGGGTAATTGGTTATGCTACACATTTCTCAAAGAAATGTCTTTGTAAGCCAACAACGAAATTTTACACAAAAAACAAGAAAAACAGTAATACATGTGCAGCAGTAACTTAAAATGTGTTCCCAGAATCAAATTACCAATATCAAACATGTTGTGTTATAAATGCCTGAATAAAACTGATAGAAATACACAAAGAGTGCAGAAGTGTTATTTCTATAAAGATATATTGCCCGGTTTCTTATGTATGTCCAGTTATTTTCAACAAAACAAGGATAGAGTCAAATTATAGACAGCACATCCAAAGTGCATAAAGATAATAACATAAATAAGTCCTAAATGTCTATTTCTTGTGTGTGTGTGTGTGTGTGTGGGTTCTGTGTGTTTGTTGTGTGTGGTTCTGTGTTGTGTGCGTGTGTGTGTGTGTGTGTGTGTGTGTGTTTGTGCCTGTCTGACCGCGATTTTACACAAAAATATTAAAAGTCTGTATATGTTAGATGTCTTTGTATAAAAAGGAGTCAAATTATAGGCAGCACAGGCTCCTGTAAAATTAATAGTGTAAAATTAATATGTGCTAAAATAATGTAGAATTAATGAAAGCTGTAATAATATATGGGAATGTGTCACTTTTATATTCGTATAAAACACAACGCTTCTTACATGACAATCAAACAACAAAAACAAATGAAATGTGTTATAAACCATGTGTAAAATAAATACACGACTAGGCTATATTTATAAACATGTGTTACCCCAGAATCAAGGCCACAATAACTTTT
Source organism: Ranitomeya imitator (assembly GCF_032444005.1). NCBI lineage: Eukaryota > Metazoa > Chordata > Amphibia > Anura > Dendrobatidae > Ranitomeya > Ranitomeya imitator. The sequence goes on from NC_091287.1 coordinate 246,717,441, forward strand.
CTTTAAGCCGCTGACCCGCAGTTGGAACTAAAATCTTTCTGCGATACATATGAAAGACTGTTAAATGCGTGTGGGGCGAAGAAATATGTGTTACATGCGTAGTGAATTGCAAATATATTCTGAAGTGTATGGCATTTTGAGAAATGTGTGCGTGTTGTGTGCTGTGTGTATTTGTGTGTGTGTGTGTGAGTTCTGTATGTGTTGCGTGTTCTTTACAGAACCATAAACTTATAATAGCAAAATGTTGATGCCGACAGCCGCGCACAGATGTATTTTTGCATTATTTCACAGTGCCTGATGAGTACCGGATGCATGGTTGGTTGAGAAGCGCCCGTGGGTGCAGAAGTGTTTGTGGCCCGCATATTAATAAAGTACAAAAAATCCCTGACCTATGTGGTCAGCATATTAATAAAGTGCAAAAACATGATAACATAAGTCCTAAATGACTAATAACCGCATATTAATAAAGTGCAAAAACATGATAACATAAGTCCTAAATGCCTAATAATCGCATATTAATCATAAATAAGTTCTAAATGTCTATTTCTTGTGTGTTGTATGTTAATAAAGTGCAAAAATCACTGACCTATGTGGCCCGCATATTAATAAAGTGCAAAAATCCCTGACCTATGTGGTCAGCATATTAATAAAGTGCAAAAACATGATAACATAAGTCCTAAATGCCTAATAATCGCATATTAATCATAAATAAGTTCTAAATGTCTATTTCTTGTGTGTTGTATATTAATAAAGTGCAAAAATCACTGACCTATGTGGCCTGCATATTAATAAAGTGCAAAAATCACTGACCAATGTGGCCCGCATATTAATAAAGTGCAAAAATCCCTGACCTATGTGTTCAGCATATTAATAAAGTGCAAAAACATGATAACATAAGTCCTAAATGACTAATAACCGCATATTAATAAAGTGCAAAAAACATAACATAAGTCCTAAATGACTAATAACCGCATATTAATAAAGTGCAAAAACATGATAACATAAGTCCTAAATGCCTAATAATCGCATATTAATCATAAATAAGTTCTAAATGTCTATTTCTTGTGTGTTGTATGTTAATAAAGTGCAAAAATCACTGACCTATGTGGCCCGCATATTAATAAAGTGCAAAAATCCCTGACCTATGTGGTCAGCATATTAATAAAGTGCAAAAACATGATAACATAAGTCCTAAATGCCTAATAATCGCATATTAATCATAAATAAGTTCTAAATGTCTATTTCTTGTGTGTTGTATATTAATAAAGTGCAAAAAATCACTGACCTATGTGGCCTGCATATTAATAAAGTGCAAAAATCACTGACCTATGTGGCCCGCATATTAATAAAGTGCAAAAATCCCTGACCTATGTGTTCAGCATATTAATAAAGTGCAAAAAAATCCCTGACCTATGACAAAAAGCTAATATAATATAAACCAAAGATATAAAAAGAATGCTGAATTTTTACTAAACAGGTTGCTGCAGAATAAAAATGTCACAGCATGGAATAATAATGCTGAATTTATTTTCAAAGGATCCGTAATACCAGGGTCTAACTTACTGGATTTGGTACGTAGTACAACGCAGAGCCATGCTCTGAACAGTAGAAATTTACCGCCGGGTTGGGATTCATAGTATTGAAATGTCTTTGAGATGCTGTTTTATTGTGAGAAATAAATCTTTTTAAATTTTTTACAATATCGTGTCTTTGGTTTTTATTCGTATAAAACACGCCGCTTCTTACTTGTGTTGTAACATTGGGTCATATTATAACTTGTGTTGTGACATTGGTGCATATCTCTTCTGTGTATATAAGGCAGCCACAAGGATAAAACCTGCTACAATGTGAATAAACACAACTTGCAATGGCCTCAGTAGATAACAAATAACTTTGCAGATGCCATCTTCAGGACACAAAAAAGAGAAAGCAAATATCAATTCAGGTACAATACAAGTACAAATGTGTTATAAAACAAAGTTCTGCTTCACAAAGATCACCAAACAGCATGAGTTTGTACAAAAATATCTGACCCTCAGATAACACAGCTGTTTTCTGAGAAAGCTAATACAAAAAACAAATAACCTCAGATGCCATCTTCAGGACACAATAACTTTTCTGTTTGTGAGAATAAACATTTATGGGGTACGCAAATACAACAACAATTGCTTGACCTAGGTGCTATAAACCTCTGACCCACAGTTAACCTAATTTAGGTAATGTTCACCATTTAGTTAGTGTTTGAGAATACTTTTCACATAACAGGATGTAGGATTGCATACAGAAACATCAGCCCTATTCACTATATGGATACACTGTGAATAAAACAAAAGCTTACAGAATCAAACTCGGGGATACGTATAAAATCTATTATAAAACAAATGAGAAAGGTGTTATAAACCACGTGTAAAATAAATACACGACTAGGCTATAATTATAAACATGTGTTATTCCACAAAATACGGGAATAATATCAAAACTACAACAAATTAAACTATATTAAACTATATCAAAAGGGGAAATCAAACAAGGAGGGACAGCTGGATACCAGCCGTCAGACAAGGGGAGGGGAGGGGTTACACATTTTGATACACTTTGATAGGGGCGGGGCACCTGTCAGATTGAGTTTGACGGATCATGGCTATTATACACTACTTATATGCTATATATAGAAGATGACATACAGGTATATACTATATACAGGAGGAGATGACACACAGATATATACTATATACAGGGGAGATGACACACAGGTATATACTATATACAGGAGGAGATGACATACAGGTATATACTATATATAGAAGGAGATGACATACAGGTATATACTATATAAAAGAGGAGATGACATACAGGTATATACTATATACAGGGGAGATGACACACAGCAGATATATACTATATACAGGGGAGATGACATACAGGTATATACTATATACAGGAGATGACATACAGGTGTATAATATATATAAGGGAGATGACAAACATGTATATACTGAGGTGAAAATGAGAGGTGTGAGTACAAAATGAGAGGAGTGAGGGAAAATAGTGGAGTGATCAGAAAATGACAGATGTGAGGTCGAAATGACAAGTGTTAGGGGGGAATGAGAGGAGTGAGGGAGAAAATGAGAGGTGTGAGGAGAAAATGAAAGATGTGAGGGGGAAAATGAAAGATGCGATTGGGAAAATGAGAGGCGTGATGGGAAAATAAGAGAAGTGAGGTGCTATAACTAACCACAGATATTTACTATGCCCAGGCAACGCCGGGCTCTTCAGCTAGTTATTAATAAAAATAATATTTGAAAAAATAGATATATATATAGTAACATTCCTTTCTAACCTTGGTGAACATGTAATTTATAAGTATTACCTTTGAGAAGTGTTTACCTATTAATATGGGATTATTTGAATTACCAGAACATTGCGTTAAGCAGCAGGGTACAGCAGACCATATACACATGGCGCATGGAGCTGCCAGGCCTATGTTCTGTACTGATGTATTTTTTTATCTTACTTATTGGATTTTTTTTTAAATAAAACAGACAAATATCCTGCAGATCATTACATATTTATAAGAGTCACAGCATGTCATGTATATAACACTGAATAAATAGGGCAATGCATTCACAACTAGTTATCGGCCTAAAACAGGCTACATACAGTATTGTTTCATGTTCGTAGGTCTTATGTGCGAGTTGTTATCAATCGCATTTATCTGAGATTTTCTATCAGCCTCATGCAAAACTGTTTGCCAACAGCAAGGTTATCAGCCTGCGAGCGGCGCACAGCCGCTCTTTGTAGTGCTCGGTCGCCAAGGAAATGGCTCTTTAACGGCGCTTTCGCAATAACCTAATTACATCAGCAGAGATTAAATCAAGTTGTAAAATGTATGTCATATAGTTAGCCACATATCTGCAAGGTATACATGCAGCATTATTATATAATCGCACAGCCCATGAATGCTGTCCGGCCTAATTGCTGCAATAAGTAAATGTTAGCATTGTTTTTATAACTTGAATGGGATGTAGTCATATCCAGGAGAACCCAGCGGTGTTTTAGGATAAACAGAAGCTTTACTTTTATTTCAGAAATGGGTGTAGCAGTGCTGGGCCGGTGCAAAACGAGCAGTGAGGAGTGCTGCAGAATGTTGTCGGGATGCCTCAACCTGGAAGTTCAGACCCCACTTTTGATTAAAAGCCATTTTCTTTAGGAGGGGACTTTAGGGACCCTTCTGACTACGTTTGCTAATGCTAATCTCAATCTGAATGTTTTCCCCCATCAAAATAGAAACACCTGCACTCACCGCCCCGTGTCGTCACCATTCCACCAGTGTCGGCACTTGCGGTGTTTCGAACGCTGGAGTGGTGCTTTACAAATGCATCTGTTAATGTCATCAAACCAAGAAACAAATGATCAGTAATTAACACTATCTACATCCAATATAACTGTATATAGACAAAGATATAGTGGTTATATGGGCTGCTGGTATGAGGGTGTCCAGGTAGGGTTCCACTCTGCGTATATATCAAAGAAAGGGTGCTTTCACATTGTGTTTAGTATACACTCAGTGGCCCCGTCGGGGCGAACGTCCGAAACCCCCCTGCAAAACGTGATTCGGATGTATGCGCCGACGTGGCCATAGACTATAATGCTAAGAAAAACCCATAAGCGAATGTCTCCAAGGGATATGACTAGCATAACACGTCATATAACATCAGCCATTACAATTCTGCAGGATCTGCCACTGCCGACACATGTGTCCTTGTCTACAGATGAGTCTTTACAATTTTCTCTATTAACACTCAAAATGCGAAGCACAAATACCGTAGGTCTCCGGGGATCTCAAATGTCTATTCTATGTGATATTTGATTCTACTATGCCTACTATGTGTTCAGTGCAGGGCAATAGGAGATCTAGGTAAAAACATAGTTTCCTGGTATATATCATTGGTTAGGACGTAGGGATACGATTATTCAATGATACATGCCATAGAAATGAAAAACATTTAATTTTCTCTATGAAAACCAAAGAAATTGTCAACAGAATGAGCCGAACTGATGTGTTAGAACACTAGGAACAAATGTTCCCATTCCGGAAAAAGTCACTAGAAGTATAAGGTGTATAACTGACTGAGAAAAGCTACTACGGAGCAGTCATGATGAGGCCTTAAAGGTTTGTTCAGGAGCACACTGCTCCCCAGCCTATCGCTTCTTCATTCTTGGGTGGCGTTCTGCTCCTGCTTGATTGCCATTTCTGACCAGCAGCTTCACTGCGCCGTTGTCTCAGACTATGCGTTCTCAGTTCTAAGAACAGCATAATATAGAGAGAGACCCTGAGTCCAGTGATATTTCACTTACTGGGATGCTTGCTGTAGTTTTCATAAAACATATTTCTTATACTGTATATATGCTATTATCCAAGAGCTGTCAGGATAGTAAAGAGAATGAAAAGAAGTAAAGAAGGGCACAGTATGGTCAGCATGGCAGGCGCAATCTCCAATCTCTAGTCCATTCGTGTAGTAATGAGCGGCTCGTTATCTGCTCAGTCTCAGCAGGACGGCTGCTCTAGAAACACCTTCTCCCCTACTGATGACCGGCCACCTCCACAAACCCTAGGGATTTCAGCCAGCTGAGCGGCCATATTGATTTTTCTGGCAGGAAAGATATCCAGCAGCAATTAAACAGGTACACGGCAGAAACCTGAAGCAGTACAGGCACAGTTAGCTAAAAATGTATGTGAAATGTGTAGAATAGGGCATTTATCAAGTCTAAAATCAAAAGAGGGACATCACAGCATTTTTCAGAAATTGTATACTGATTATATAACACTAGATGGTGGTCCGATTCTAACGCATCGGGTATTCTAGGATATGTATTTATGTATGTAAATAGCAGCCACATAGTATATAGCACAGGCCATGTAGTATATAGCAGACAAATACTATGTGACCTGTGCTATATACTATGTGGCTGCTATATACATACATATTGTAGAATACCAGATGCGTTAATACAGGCCACGCAATATATAACAGTGGCCACGCAGTATATAACACAGCCATGTACTATATAACACAGCCCACGCAGTATATAGCAGCCACGCAGTATATAACACAGCCACGTACTATAACAGCCCACGCAGTATATAGCAGCCACGCAGTATATAACACAGCCACGTACTATATAACACAACCCACGCAGTATATAGCAGCCACGCAGTATATAACACAGCCACGTACTATATAACACAGCCCACGCAGTATATAGCAGCCACGCAATATATAACACAAGTGACATAGTATATAACACAGGCCACGCAGTATATAACACTGGCCACGTAATATATAGCACAGCCCACAAAGTATATAGCAGCCACGTAGTATATAACACTGCCCACGCAGTATATAATAGTGGCCACGTAATATATTGCACAGCCCACAGAGTATATCACACTGCCCATATAGTATATAACACTGCCTATGTAGTATATAGCAGCCACGCGGTATCTAACACAGCCCACGTAGTATACAGCAGTGTGGGCACCATATCCCTGTTAAAAAATAATTAAAATAAAAAATAGTTATATACTCACCCTCTGGCAGGATCCACCGAAGCTCCGGAGATACGCACGCGGCTGTCGCCATCTTCCGTTCCCAGGATGCATTGCGAAACTACCCAGATGACTTAGCGCTAAGTCTTCTGGGTAATTTCGCAATGCATCACCAGGAACGGAAGATGGCGGCAGGCACGAGCGGCTCGGTGGACTACGGAGGGTGAGAATAGCAGGTTTTTTGTTTTTTAGTTATTTTTAACATTACATTTTTTTACTATTGATGCCGCATAGGCAGCATCAATAGTAAAAAGTTGGGGACACACAGGGTTAATAGCAGCGGTTACAGAGTGCGTTAACCGCGGCATAACGCGGTCCGTTACCGCCGGCATTAACCCTGTGTGAGCGGTGACTGGAGGGGAGTATGCGGGCCCCGGGCACTGACTGTAGGGAGTAAGGAGCGGCCAGTTTCTTCCGGACTGTGCCCGTTGCTGATTGGTCGTGGCTGTTTTGCCGCGACCAATCAGCGACTTGGATTTCCATGACAGAGGCCGCAACCAATGAATATCCGTGACAGAAAGACAGAAGGACAGACAGAAAGACAGACGGACGTGACCCTTAGACAATTATATAGTAGAAGGGAATGAGCAGAAGGTAGATAGTAGAGTTTATAATGAATTAACATATATTTAGATTATTGTTTCATAGTTTTCAGTATTGTCAATATAATTATATTTAGGTTTATCCATTTTATTTTAGTAGTATTTTTTTTATCAAGCATAGTATCTTAGCAGAAGTCAAAGACTGGACAAATCACCTAGCTCTATACTGGATTTGCATGGATGGAAAGTGATTGCATTGAGCTGGTACTGGGCTCCATGACAGCAGGTTACTCTTCCCGTACTACAATGGAAATGAGCAATGAGCCTAGTAACTGAGCCAGCACAACAAGGCAGGACTGGAGCAGCTGTTTTATATTATTGTTCGACTGAAGGTAACTTGCAGAAAAATGATGAATATCATCCCAATAATCAATAATGATCGAAACATGGAAATCTTTTATATTACCTAATTGTAAAAAAAAAGATTATTTACCAAGAATTATAATATTTTAATTGATGTGCTGTTAATGCATTTTTCCGCTTACAAATTGGCATATTTTCTGAGTAATTTGCCCTTTGCCCTATGTTAATATGGCATTAATTTGAAGACCAGAATTAGAAGAGACACACTGGGGCCCAGGGGAAGTGATCCTGGCAACTGAATAATGAAGGCTGTAGTTAGGATGTGTATCACCATATTACCCAGATAAAAACTGCAACTATGGCAGCAAAAAAATGCCATACCACTCCCCTCTCAGCCAGGTCAAGAACCACTTAAAGGGAATCTGTCACCAGGTTTTTGCTACCTCATCTGAGAGCGGCATGATGTAGGGACAGAGACCCTGATTCCAGCAATGCATCACTTACTCGACTTCCTGCTGTAATTTTAATAAAATCATTGTTTTATTTGCTGCAGTTCGCTGAATGCTGAGCCCTTTATAACCCCGCCCACCGCACTAATTCACAGATTCAAAGCTGCCAATTTGCGATGAGCTAAGGATATATAAAGCTCATGGATATAGAGGACTACATGGCAGCAAGTTTACTAGTCCTCTAGTGATAAGCTCCTGCTGGTAAGAAAAAAAGTGATTTTATCAAAACTACAGCAAGCAGCCCAGTAAGGACACATCACTAGAATCAGGGTCTATCTCTGCATTATAATGCTCTAAGAGGACGTGGGTAAGACCTGGAGACAGGTTCCCTTTACAGTAAGTACTAATATATTGTTGAAATCTTGCAACTGAAAATAAGGCGACTCTACAAAGTACTACGCCACTCTTGTGTTTTCTATGAGAGACAATGGGAGTCAGGAGGCCACACACATAATAAGGAACATGCTAAACTGAATAAAAATGATAATGATAATCATTATCCCTAAGTAAAGAGTCTTTGAAGAGGCTGCCCAACCGCCAACATGCAGGATGAAGATTTGCAGGAGATTATACAGGTTACTACACATCTGTTAGTCTGGTAAAGGATGAAAATCATTTAATCCAATTGGCCTTGAGTACATAAGTCTTGTAAACTGGTTGTAACATTAAATGATGCATCACTGAATAATATGCTACAATAACAACAAACAGATTGGAATGACAAATTCAATTATTATGTGCAGAAGTACGGCAACAAACGTTCACTGCAACTTCAGGAAAAGAACGGAAACATCAGCATACGCCTGCTATAAAAGTGCTGGTAATACTCGGGTTATCACTAGCCCCCAGGAATAATGCTATCATTTCAGTAGTGAAGAGACATGTATTGTCCCAAGTGTTACATGCTTACATTCCACCACTGATAAAAATGATAGTCCAGCAGCTTGGGGCCCACAAGGAAGGGGGATCAGCTTATTCTCAAGGGTCCCTACTAACAGATAGAACTTGTCCACGGTGGACAACCCAATTCTTTTTGCGGATCTGCAATGTTTCTGCACTCATTGACTTCCATTGAGTCAGTCAAATCCGCAGCAAACCGCAGGTATAAAAAGGTCTGCGGATTTGCTGGCAAAAACGCTGCAGAAAGGAAATCATGTCAGAAGTAAGAAGAGGGCGGAGAATGTGTGTGTGGACGTAGAATATGTGCGGGTCTGTCTGCGGGTGTGTGTGTGCGGGTGTCTGTGTGTGTGTGCGGCTGTATGCGGGTGACGTGTCTGTGTGTGCAGATGTCTGTGTGTGTGTGAGCGGCTATGTGCGGTAATGCTACCACCGGTACAGTCGGTCATAGCACTGCAGGATCATGCTGGCAGATGTCAGCGTGATTCCACAGCTGACTGTGACCCACAGCGATTACCTTCGGTAAAAAAGCAGGCGTGGGCCCATGAGACTACTGCTCCCATCGAACTATGTCTGCCGTCACTGATAACAGTGATAGCAGGTGCCGCTGATGGGAGAGTAGTATCATCTGCCGCTGCCTCTGCTCACAGTTTAAAAAAAGGAAAATTAAATACATATTCACATAAAAATTAAAAAAAACATTATACTCACCTCACACCAAATCCCTGATGCCCTCTCTTCCTTGAAATAATGTAAAATAATAAACCAACATATACTCCCTGTCCGCCGTAGTCCAGGTAATCCAGATTGTCCCACGGACGTGTAGAACAGTCACATCAGGAGATGTGACCGCTCTATCCAACCGCCGGCGATACACTGACAGGAGGTAATATTGGGGGGGGGCTTCCATTCTAGGGATGTAATTTCTGTTGTGGAGGCTCGCGCCTCTGCAAGAGAAATCAACATGCGGGTTTGATGCAACATAAATATGCAGCGTTAAACCCGCAGCAACTCCGGATTGTGGGGCATGTACCCTAAGTGATCAAAAATGTGTAGTGGTTGCAGTTTGATTGAAAAAGCAAATCACCCTTTATCACCCTCCTGTAGTCCAGTGATGAGTCTCTGCCGCTTCTCCCGATGCCGCAGCAATGATGTCATGGTGACAGCGAGGCAGCCAATCAGGGAGTTCAGCAGCTCTGACTGCTAAGCTCAGCTACTGGCTGCAACAACGTCAAGATGGCGGTAGAGACTCAACGCTGGACTGGAGGAGGATGAGTAAAAGGCAGTTGTTGTTTTTTAACTGCAGCGGGAGGCGGGAACAGGGCTTTCCAAAACTGGAAAAACTCCTTAACAGATTTCAGCTTCACAAAAAAATTCAAATTCAGAAATTATGATGGTGAAATACAACGTTCCCATAGGGTCGCAGTAATGAGCCATGTAGGTTCACTTGGCCCCACTGCTTTTAGAAGAACAGCTTCTTCAGACACATAGAAACTTTCCCTAATGCCCTTTGATTCCCTCTGAAAGTCAGACACTTCCCTTACAATCAATTGCAGTCATTGAAGGCTTAGTGGCCTCTTAGCATGGGTGAGCTTGTAATGGCATAATCATTAATTAACCTTTACCATACACATTGATACTTTAAGTAGCAGACAGCTCAGATTTGTTCTAGCTAGCACAGCTCTAATGGAGGAGGGGAGAGGCTCTGCGGGTCATGTACACGCTATCCGAGTCAGCAATTGTCTTCCAGATAGATTAATAGCACCTATTATTTTATTATCTCTAGCAAAGTATTTTGGAAGAAAATGGGAAATGTCCTTTAGGGATAGCAATAAATTGGAAATAAGTATTGTCAATGGTGAAGAATAATGATTTTGTAACCTAAATCACAGCTAAAACGTAGTCAATAGGTACGTCTGTTATATGCCGTATATTGCTATGCTGTAGAATGAATCCAACTGGCTTAGCAGCACGTCTACACAGAAAAGAGTTTCCGAAGCCCAGATTCAAATACAACTTCTAATACGCTTTGAATAAGCTTTCTGTTGATTTTGATGAGAAAACACCGCATGGTGCTTTTTTTTTTCAGCGTGGAAAAAAGCAACATGTTGATTATTGAGTTGTGTCTGCCTTAAAGGGAAACAGTCACCAGGCTTTTGCCACCAAATCTGAGAGGAGCATAATGTACACACAGAGACCCTGATCCCAGCAATGTGTCACTGTGCGCTGCAATACACTTCACCAGGATGTGCATCTGAAGCCATGAATCCAGTTGAAGTTTCTGCTGGCATTGGTGGACTGCTCATCCGCACGGGTCCTCACACACTCGGGCCAGGTTGTGGTCGAGACATCTGTGACCAGGAACGTTACTCCCCTGTTTGCAGCAGATAAAACAAAGATTGTATCAAAAATACAACATGTCCAGTAGGTGAGACATCACTGGAATGAGGGTAGCTCCAACTTTGGCTACTTGAGTAAAAGAAGCAGGAAAAAACATCCCATGCATAAAAAACATTCCAAAAACAAGGCAAAAACTATTTTTTCCACTTTTACATTTCTGTAGATTTTTATAGCCAGAATACTCCATGTGAACATTCGATTCATTTTTTGGGTTATTTAATGTTGACTGCACCAGTTTATTTGGGTGGAGGGGGTTTATTTTTCCTATTGGGGTAAGTGGGCAAAAGTCAGGCTCAAAATACTAATTTTTTGGTGGGCTTCGTTATTAGAAATGAGTATCTTTAGTAGCCTCGACAGCAGACCCTTGTGTGAATGTCCTGACTGTAGCAAGCACAGAGTCTGTAGAAGTCCTTTATAATCATATTTATGCATTTTTACTTTCCGTTCTATAAATGAGCTAAGCGGAGTGGTAAAAGGCGAAGCATTTAGTGCTGTTTCACTTCAAAAGCTGTTATTATGTATGTTCTCCATCCACCCAGCTATAACCAGGATGAAATTGTGGTATTATCCTCTGGATGTTAGTGCAGGATATTATTTTTATGTTAAATTGCAGGATAAAGATAATACAATTTTTCCTATAATCCCTTACCTGAATGCATTTGAGAGAATTAAACACAATATACTGGCTCTTGGGCAGCAGTCCTGACTGCTATTAATTGGGGTCCCTGCTCTAAATGTCCAGAGTTTTATGACTGATGATGGTGCATTATGTAAGGGACAAAGAAGAAAAGGGTAAGGGGGTCATCTGTGATTTTCTAGAAAACACCTAGGAACATTGTTAGCTGTGAAAAAATTACAACTCTTTTACTGTAAATGACTGAGATGTGCTTGACCACATTTTACGGTAATAAAATGTACTATTAATAAGACTGTGTTTCAAAATGTTGAGACCTATGGTAGCCCAAAGCATGAAAGAAAGAGATTGTGTCCACAAACTATATAGATTGTTTCAGAACCAAATATTCTTTATTCCAAAAGTTGAGTATTAGTGGAATCTTTATATTTCACTTGTAAACAGATTTATATATACTTATAGTGTATCAAAGATATAAGGGTTCAGGCACAGATCAAATTGCTGAACGGTTCAAGGGAAACTGTTGCGAGGTTTTCCCAATATAAACTATAGCCACAACCTTTAAGGCCTCTTTCACAGCATTCTAGAAAGCTGGATACAAGTCCCCATATGGCACAGTGCAATCCAATGGGTGACGCTGGTCTGGCTTCGGCACCTCCTCTCTCGTCACAATCACTGTTCTCCTGCTTGGTTCATGTGAATGACGCATCTTATGTCATCCACAGTGTCCCTCAATCACGCTCCTGAGTAGGCGAACTTCTCTGTGCCCTGCTAAGGTCAGACCAAAGGACTGCAATGTGAATACCAGAATGGAGACATTATACCACCATGAGTGATACTATTCCAGAATTGGGGACATTATATACAGAATGGGGACATTACACCAAGTTGAGCACATTATACCAGAATGGGGACATTATACCAGAATGGGGGACATTACAGGAAGATGGAGACCAAGACCTCAATATTCAGGTTAAATTGCCATGCTGGCACTTTGCGAAAAATAAGTTGGTTATGAATTGCACTCGGTCTCTAAAAGGTTCCCAGCCTGTCATTTACTTACACTTACGATAAAGTACCCTCTTCCTATGCTTCTTAAATGCAGTTACAAGACCCCTCAAGTAATTTTGTGATCCAGCTGATGATGCCATCTCAGTTGGTTACATGTTATACAGTCCCTTAACATTGCCATATTAAAGGAATGTCAGCAGTGATGTTCCATTTTTGGGAGGTGTATAAGGATGCACCAGTATTACTCACCCACTACTCCTCTGAGCCTAGCTAAAGCACTACGCACCCACTACACCTCCTAGCTTAGCTCCTGTATTACTAGCCCACTACTAAACTTACATACCACAGGTTACTATACAGACTAGGTAAATCCCTAACTTGTCCCTGATTTGCCCCTGCATGACGGTGGAGTTGGCACCCTAAAATTACACAATGGCACCCACACTCAACGACAGCTGACCCTGAGTGTCCTTAACTGCATTCTCAACTATACTGAGAGTGTAACTGACAACAACTTCAGCAATATAATCCATGACTGGGGAGCTGGGACTCCAAACATCCATGTAACCTGGGATAGCCAGCAAGGACTGCATGTACATGGTGAGTATAAATAGCCCCTCCCAAGATGTAATAGGACAAGCCAAACAAGGAAGTGAAAACATCTGCATAACAGCAACTCAGAAAAGAAAAGACTAACATTATTAGCACTTGGCCAGAGACAACACAGGTTGTGATCCAACAGAGACGGAACCCGACCACAGCTAGAGGTCACTAGATCGAACCCTGGAGTCGAGCCATGACATATATGTATAAAGTAAAATGTAAAGTAAGCATATACTGCTGAATAATAATAATAATTTTATTTATATAGCGCCAACATATTCCGCAGCGCTTTACAAATTATAGAGGGGACTTGTACAGACAATAGACATTACAGCATAACAGAAATACAGTTCAAAACAGATACCAGGAGGAATGAGGGCCCTGCTCGCAAGCTTACAAACTATGGGGAAAAGGGGAGACACGAGAGGTGGATGGTAACAATTGCTTTAGTTATTCGGACCAGCTATAGTGTAAGGCTCAGGTGTTCATGTAAAGCTGCATGAACCAGTTACCTGCCTAAGTATGTAGCAGTACAGACACAGAGGGCTAATACTGCATAAAGTGTATGAGAACATGATGCGAGGAACCTTTTTTTTTTTTTTTTTTTTTTTTATTATAAATAGGCCACACAGGGATCGTTAGGTTAATGCATTGAGGCGGTAGGCCAGTCTGAACAAATGAGTTTTTAGGGCACGCTTAAAACTGTGGGGATTGGGGATTAATCGTACTATATAATTGTCTAAGGGTCACTTCCGTCTTTCTGTCTGTCCTTCTTTCTGTCACGGATATTCATTGGTCGCGGCCTCTGTCTGTCATGGTAATCCAAGTCGCTGATTGGTCATGGCAAAACAGCCACGACCAATCAGTGACGGGCACAGTCTGGAAGAAAATGGCCGCTCCTTCCTCCCCGCAGTCAGTGCCCGCTCCGTACTCCCCTCCAGTCAGCCCTCACACAGGGTTAATGCCAGCGCTAATGGACCGCATTATGCCGCGGTGTAACGCACTCCATTAACGCTGCTATTAACCCTGTGTGACCAACTTTTTTACTATTGAGGCTGCCTATGCAGCCTCAATAGTAAAAAGATCTAATGTTAAAAATATTTTAAAAAATAAAAAATCATCATATACTCACATTCCGGCGCCTTTCCCGCTCCTCGCGATGCTCCGGTGACCGACCCATTCAAGCGGCAGGTTCCAGTGGCAAGGATGATATGCGACAAGGACCTGCCATGACGTCTCGGTCATGTGACCGTGATGTCATGACAGGTCCTGCGCGAAAGACCTGCCATGACGTCACGGTTATGTGACCGCGACGTCATCACAGGTCCTGCGCCCATACCAACCCTGGGACCGGAAGCTGCCGCGTGTACCGCACACAGGGCCAGGACTTCAACGGAGGGTGAGTATATGTTTATTTTTTATTTTAAGTCTGTATACTACATGGCTCTGTGCTGTATACTCCGTCGCTGTGCAATATACTATGTGGCTGGGCAATATACTACGTGGCTGGGCAATATACTAAGTGACTGGGCAATATACTATGTGGCTGGGCAATATAATACGTGGCTGGGCAATATACTACGTGGCTGAGCAATATACTACGTGGCTGGGCAATATACTACGTGGCTGGGCAATATACTAAGTAACTGGGCAATATACTACATGACTGGGCAATATACTACGTGGCTGGGCAATATACTACGTGACTGGGCAATATACTACGTGGCTGGGCAATATACTACGTGGCTGGGCAATATACTACATGACTGGGCAATATACTACGTGGCTGGGCAATATACTACGTGACTGGGCAATATACTACATGACTGGGCAATATACTACGTGGCTGGGCAATATACTACATGACTGGGCAATATACTACGTGGCTGGGCAATATACTACATGACTGGGCAATATACTACGTGGCTGGGCAATATACTACATGACTGGGCAATATACTACGTGGCTGGGCAATATACTACATGGCTGGGAAAATATACTATGTAGCTGGGCAATATACTACGTGACTGGGCAATATACTACGTGGCTGGGCAATATACTACGTGGACATGCATATTCTAGAATAGCCGATGCGTTAGAATCGGGCCACCATCTAGTTATTTATATAAGCAGCACAGAATTTTCGGATAAACAATGGTAAATATATTATTGCTATTTATTAATATTAATAAAGAAGTTTCCCACATTAAAAATATGGCCCCAAAGGCTTGTTTACTTATAAAATAGAAAACGAAGCCGCTTCTCACCATCCTCGGGGTGACTGCTTTTGGGATTTATTGACTTATTGTTCATTGATGTCATGACTCCAGTGCATATCACCGCTGCATCTAATCATCAAACTCAGTGGCATGTCCTGCCTACAAGAACAAAGCTGCTGTGATTAGCTGCAGCAGTAATGTACACTTTAGTAAACGAGGGCAACTGTGAAGACCTGGAGCTGGACCTTGGGAAAGTGAGTACATGCTACATTTGGTGCTTTTTCTGTATGTAAGAAATTGGGGTCGTATTTTTGGAAAGTGGAAAACACCTGTAATGTGATTTTTTTTTAAATAATGGAACCTCTTTTAAACCAGTCAAACCAAATAGCAAAAACAATCAGGTCAGCTGAAGTCCACCACTCATAAAAAATACTTTACTGAATGCTAAATTTGTAATAATGTTGGTATAAAACATAGTATTTAATTCCTGTGCATGTTATGAACTAATTTCATTAGTGCCCCATTAGTACCAAGCTTGATGCTGATTTACTTTGCATAATAAGTGGCAATGCAGAATTGACAGCGTACAGTAAAAATAAATTTAATTTGCATTTCATTTAACAGTAGCATGTGTTTATTAATACACAAGTAAGGTTCATTGACAGTGACCAGAACATGTTTTAGATTTGTACATTTTATTACATTGATACAGAGAGGAATTCAAATAATTTCTTTATTTTCATGGGTCAACCATTGAAAAGCTTCAGTAAAATTTACAGTCCCTGCAACTGCTATGTCGCTGGTTTATCAGGGGTACGTGTAACCAAAAGATAATATTCCTGGACTAAACAATCAAAATTATACTGTATTCATTATTAATAGGAAGGAGACCTGCAATGACAAGACATGAATGATAAAGAAACACAAAGATCTACTAGGGAGTCGGGACACAAGGAGGTTTCAGCAGCTCTCTAGTTCATCCAGCCAAACATGGTCACATTTGATATGGAAAAGTGAAATGAGTGGCACTGAATCTGAAGTATTTAAAGGGAATTTGTCAGTAGGTTTTTGCTACCCCATCTGAGAGTAGCGTAGTATAGGGAAAGAAACCCTGATTCCAACGATGTATCACTTAGATTACTGGGAGCAGCAGCTGTGACACAATCAGAGTTCTTACGGTACAAGGTCAGTAAATGCTACGGGTTGGATGCTGCGTGCCTCTGCAGCGTCCAACCCACAGCGTCCAGATATTACAGCATAGTGGATGGTATTTCAAGACATCCCATGCCCACTATGCGTGCACAGACGTCCGTGGATCACCCGCGGAGATGGACATGCGGCGCATGTTTCCAGACCGCAGCTTGTCTATTTATCTTGTGGAGACTCGAGTCTCCACAAGATAAATTTCACCAGTAAATGTATTGGAAGTGTTCAATGAACACATGCGGAATCACCTGTGTTCAAAAGCTGGCAGCGGACATGTGCCACGTCGAAAGCGCTGCCGATTACTGACCGTGGGCACGTACCCTTAGTGCACATGCCCAACCATCGACTGAAGTAGCCATGCATTGTACTTGGCAGTAGTGCACATGCCAAACAACTGACTGATATAGCCAAGCCTTTTACTTGGCAGTAGAGTACATGCCCAACCACTGACTGAAGTAGCCATGCATTGTACTCAGCAGTAGTGCACATGCCCAATCACTGACGGACATAGCCAAGCATTGTACTCGGCAGTAGAGGACATGCCCAACCACTGACTGAAGTGGCCATTCATTGTACTCAGCAGTATTACATCTGCCCATTCACTGACTGACATAGCCAAGCATTGTATTCCGCAGTAGTGCACATGCCCAACCACTGACTGACATAGCCAAGCATTGTACTTGGCAGTAGAGAACATGCCCAGTCACTGATTGACATAGCCAAGCATTGTACTCGGCAGTAGAGCACATGCCCAAACACTGACTGACATAGCCAAGCATTGTACTTGGCAGTAGAGCACATGCCCAACAACTGACTGACATAGCCAAGCATTGTACTTGGCAGTAGAGAACATGACCAACCACTGACTGACATAGCCAAGCATTGCACTCGGCAGAAGTGCACATGCCCAACCACTGACTTAAGTAGCCAAGACTTGTACTGGGGTACTTCAGGGAGTCCCACAGACACTGAATAAAGCAGTAAAGCAAATGTCCAACCACTGACTGAAGCAAACATGCATTGTCCTCGGATACTTCAGTGAGTCTCGGCGCATGTCTATGGGACAGTGAATGAAGCAGTTGTGCACATGTCACTACTGCTCCATTAAATTGGAAAACATGAGACCCATGTTCTCACGATTGGTGGTGGTCCAAGTAGTGGGACCCACAGTAATTTTGCATTATAAATGATGGTTGTGTGCCAAGAACATAGAGCTTGTCATGCTTCTGCCACTACCAGAAGTTTAGGTAATGGAAGTGTAGAACGCTTAAGGTACCGTCACACTCAGCAACTTTGCAACGAGAACGACAACGATCCGTGACATTGCAGCATCCTGGATAGCGATCTCTTTGTATTTGACATGCAGCAGCGATCAGGATCCTGCTGTGACATCGCTGGTCGGAGATAGAAGTCCAGAACTTTATTTGGTCGCTAGATTGGCGTGTATCGTCATGTTTGACATCAAAGGCAACGACGCCAGCAACGTTTTTACATGGAGCGAGAACGATAAGTGAGTCGCCGTTACGTCACTGGATCGCTCCTGCATCGTTCTGGAGTTGCTGTGTTTGACGTCTCTACATCGACCTAAACAGCGACGCTGCAGCGATCTAGTTTAGGTCGGATCATTTTCTATATCGCTGCAGCGTCGCTTAGTGTGACGGTACCTTTAGTCAGGTAGAAGATACTCCGAGGCTAAAGACTGTTTAGACTCTTATCATGGTATATAGCATACAACAAATGCATTTAAAAGGGTGGGGGGCAAGGTGCAAAAAGATAATGTCTCTTTTGTTTGGGGCCAGACAAGCAAATGAGAGCACTAATGGATACTCGTCTAGACCCCAGGCTAAGCTGGCACATAACAAGGGCCATGAGGACCACTAGAAGAAAACCCATTATGGTAGATAACTTTCAAAAAGATTAAGGTACCTTTACACATAACGATATAGTTAACGATATCGTTGCTTTTTGTGACGTAGCAATGATATCGTTAAGGAAATCGTTATGTGTGACAGTGACCAACGATCAGGCCCCTGCTGGGAGATCGTTGGTCACTGAACAAAGTCCAGAACTTTATTTCGTCGCTGGATCTCCCGTGGACATCACTGGATCGGCATGTGTGACACCGATCCAGTGATGTCTTCACTGGTAACCAGGGTAAACATCGGGTAACTAAGCGCAGGGCCGCGCTTAGTAACCCGATGTTTACCCTGGTTACCAGCGTAAAAGTAAAAAAAAACAAACACTACATACTTACCTACCGCTGTTTGTCCTCGGCGCTGTGCTCTGCACTCCTCCTGTACTGGCTGTGAGCGTCGGTCAGCCGGAAAGCAGAGCGGTGACGTCACCGCTCTGCTTTCCGGCTGCTGTGCTCACAGCCAGTACAGGAGGAATGCAGAGCACAGCGCCGAGGACAGACAGCGGTAGGTAAGTATGTAGTGTTTGTTTTTTTTTACTTTTACGCTGGTAACCAGGGTAAACATCGGGTTACTAAGCGCGGCCCTGCGCTTAGTAACCCGATGTTTACCCTGGTTACCCGGGGACTTCGGGATCGTTGGTCACTGGAGAGCTGTCTGTGTGACAGCTCTCCAGCGACCAAACAGCGACGCTGCAGCGATCTGGATCGTTGTCGGTATCGCTGCAGCGTCGCTTAATGTGAAGGGGCCTTTTAGATGAATCCTTTTGGGTGTAACTCACAATCTCTTATTTACAATGTAGTTAAAAGTGTCATTGCCTTATTCTGTATAATGGACATTTTTCATAATTTTCTCTGGTTGGCGTAAAGTATGCAAGACCATCGCTGCACATATTTCTGCAAAGCTTTATCAAGTTCAGTCCTCTATGTATATTATTTTCTGGAAATCAATACTTTTGGACCAAAGACTCTTCTGGAACAGATCTGAATTAACCTGTCTTTTTTTTTTTAGTAAAGGGAACCCATCAACCTCAGAAAACGCTATTTACCTGCTAATATAAGGTTAATTGTCGATTAAATAGCTTCACAATTCTAACTGGCCGCCTTACTGAAAGTGTGGCTACTGGAAGAAAATTAACTTATTTCTTCTTGGGAGCCGTCGGCTTTCAGTCATGAGGCTGCGCACAGAGAAATTACAGCCATTGCTCACAGCCTTGCTGACTATACTGTGAGTGGCGACTGTAAGCATGCCACTGCACTTTGATTGACATCTTGCTCTTCAGTGTTTCTATGCAGAGTGTGTTGTATGTTTAAGTGCATACTTACAGCCGTCAATCGCAGTATAGTGAGCTGTGCTGTGAGCAGTGATTGTAAGCGCTCTGTGCATGCACCTATGACTGAAAGCCAGCGGCTCCCAGGAAGAAATAAGTTAATTTTCCCACGGTAGCTGCACTTTCAGTAATGTGATCGGGCAACATTGCAATGCTATTTATTTGCAGATTTACTCTAAATCAGCAAGTAAATAGTGTTCTATGCGGCGACAGTTCTCTTTAAACATATATACTGTTTGAGACACCTAAATTAATGAACTAGAACTAGATTTATTGGAGGAATAAGAGGAAGGTCTATGCTTACAAAAAGACGACAGAAGCTAGATGACTTTGTAACAATTCAATTTCAGTAATTTTTCATATTGAAAAATACAATGAACAGAACTTCAATGAGACACTGAATGAAGATGTATTTTAAAATGAATGAACTTCATCTGCAAGCAAAAGATCCATAAATTTGCTCTTCAATTTGGCCTGTTCAGCAACCAAAATGATAATCAGGTTCAGAACATTCATTGCTGACTTGCCCACTGAATCGATCAGAGACACAGTATTTAATAGGCCCAATGAGAAATAATACTCTAGTACTTAAAGGGAATGTGTTATCAGAGATGTACTTGCAATCTGAGGGCAGCACAAAACAGGGATAGAGACATATTTTGTGGCTGCTTGTTGTATTTCCTTGATTTGTAAAAAAAAAATTCCAATAAAAATTTTTAACTTGGAAAAAAAAATGCAGCAAGAAGCTCAAAAAAGTGACACTGTGCTGTCATCATCTGCTCCTACTCTAAGCCGCTCTCAGAACGGGCAGCATAAACCTAATGACAGTCTCTTTGAGTTTGATCATGTCTTTCCTGCTACATTTTTGCCACTTCTCGGCCTTAGGTAAATTGGTCAATATAGAGGAGGATGCCAGCATATAGAAAAAAGGTGCACAGAGAACTTATGGATTTAAAAATAATGACATTTTTATTACATTTATTAAAAGTTATCAAAAGATAAGTGCACTCCCCAGAAGAAGGCACGCCTGAAGAAACGCGCGTTGGGGTAGTGGCACCACTACAAAGCAAAGCTCAAGTATACTGATAATTCTCTGTGTTGTTTCGGCCTGCAGTGATTTACTTTAATAAGTCCAAGTATCTATTGTGATTGGACTTGGCATTCAGACATCTGTTAGTATTTTTTGATACACTATAGTATTTTGATACTCATTTTAGCTTGATCTTTCAACTGTACGTTAATACTTCATATTATCATGAATTTACCTTATGTATTTTCCAAGTCTCTTATTACATTATATTGACCTGTCAGTGATGTGGTGCCATCATTTGATCACTTTGCTACATTGACTCATGTTCATTTTTTATCCCTTATCTTTTAACTTTTAATAAATATAATAACAATTTCATTAATTTCATTTGTTCTCTGTGCATTTTTTTCTGTGTGTTCTCATATTCTCATTTACTGCCCTATATATGGATATTAGTTATATCTATCATTTGATTTTTGCTTGCTGCATGTACCATAGTTGCCAGTTTTATTTTTCCAACATAGAGAAGTGCGTTAATGGAAAAAAAAAATCAACCTCGTTACTTGTATCCATGACAAAAATAAAAGTAAAACACAAGAGGGTGGCAAAACTTTCTATCCCAGTAAGAACATGGGTTATTACATGTTCTTATCACCTCTTTATAAGCTTAATAGCTCAGTAAAGAGAACCATCTTTCTGATTCCATCCATTTAGTCGTGTGCGACCATGGATACTTTATAGGCCGTTTCTTGTTGGGCTTTCTTGTTTTCACGGCCTTTCAATTGCTTGATGTTCATTCCACTGTAATCTTGATGGTATTCAGCCAACAGGCCTTTGGTCTCCCTGTTTCCTTTTAACACTGACCATTCTGAGTAGAATTTCCCTTCTTAGTGAATTTGCCTTCATCACATGTCCAAAATTGACCACCTTTATAAATTAAAAAAGTGAGTAAAATCTAGCATTGCAAAATGTACTTCCCAATACATCAATACACATTACTACAAATATTGATCCTTTCTAAACTACTGTATATACGAGTACTACACATCAAAATGGAACATCAGATCATAGTGCTAGAGATCTGCTTGGATGACTCATATACTCAAAGACTTGTTGACAAGTCTGAAAATTGACTACTAAAGAGAGTTAGAATAACATCAATTTATCAAAGTATTGTACTTTGTTTTCATTTGCTTGCCCTACTTGTGTCAGCGTAAGAAGAATGGATCAAAAGCAGAAGACATTTGATGTTCATGTAACTACACACGCATCTTGATGTTAAAACCATTTATAAAAAAAAGTTTAAGCTTGGATCAACGTTATATAAAAGTATCCTTAAGATATAGCCATTATGGCAACATAAATTATACCAAGGACTGTAGAAACAAGAATGTCACTTTCCAGATGATGTCATATGAAGTTGCATCTCTTAACTAACTACTTCTAATGCAAGATGCTCAAAAAGCATTTCCAGTCTGATAAATTATTCATAGCTGAATGAATAATAAATGAGCGTTAATAAATTCAATATTAAAGCTAAATTACACACATATGAAGAATAATATCACAGCTTTGGCTAATCAGTTCTTCTTTCCATCTTAATGAACTCTCGAGCAGATTCTAGAAAAGTTAAGTCGGAAACTGTTTCTTATTGGAATTATTTAAGAAAAAAGAGTGCAGGTTATGCTGCATACATCAAATATAGGAGACAGTTTTATACTAAGGATGGTAAACTTAAAAGTCCTTTTTAAGTGTTTCCCCATGTCATGGTCACCTGCTGATGGACTAAGGACTATGGAAACTAGATGTAACAATGAATATACGACATTCATTGACTTGATTATGAGGATCTGACAAGTTTATGGACACTCTCCAAAAATAATAACTTATTACCTTCTTTAATTAGTAAAGGAGTATAAACCATACTTTAAATAATGTTGATTTTGCTTCACCCTAAATGCAGAATGCTCCCTGACTCATAACAAGCTGACATGAATTAATCCTGGAAGCCCAATTCACATCAACAATGGATCAACAAGCAGGTGATAAATGTCCTGGCCGGTCTTGGTTCATTTGTGCAGTATATCCTTAAAAATTCAGAATGCAGTGAACCATGAAAGATAATTGGGATCAGAATTTATATTCTTTGGGAGGTGAAGACAACATGCATATACATATTTAAACACACTGTGCCAATAATAATCCCGGAAGGAACATGCTGTGTCAGGTTACAAAGCCATGCGGAGAATACTTATGAGTTGCCATTCTAGCAACGAACATGAACGTGAACGCACAAGTTTTTTATATACTGTAGTATTCATGAAATGTATGTTCTCCTTGGTTATTGCCAAATATCTAACACTGAAAGAGGGTCTTTTTATTTGTTTTCATTTGTAACATTAAGTCCAGCCATCCTACATCAACTAAAAGAAACACATAGTGGCCAGCTGTAAAAAAAAAATGGTCTATAATATGTGACATTTTTCCACTGTATAGGACAATGGATAACACTGGTCTACAAAAAAAAAAGAATTTCTGGCATGGACTTTGAGAACAGTTTTAGACTAATTTGAGGGTGCTGAATTCAAATCTGATCTCATAATTTCTCTATCACATCACGTTTTTGCATTACAGGTATATAGCCCATTTTCATGAATTCCATGATAAATATAAGTAGTGTATGAAAGTGCCGGTTTATACTGTTCACTAAGGTAAATTTAGTTTTCATTTAGTCTCCCAATAAATGTGAGAAGATCTTTGTTTTCTTTGAACATGCATAATTCCTATTTGTTATGATAACACCCTTGTTTTCTGTGCTACTGGGACAGTAGAGCTACAGCAGAGCATTGGGTGAAAACTGAATGGCCTCAGCGACAGAGTTTGGCATCTGGCAATAAGAATGTCAGCCATGATCCTCTAGTGGATAGGAAGGACATTGTCTTTCCTCCCTTACACATAAAACTTGGATTGATGAAGCAGTTCGTCAAAGCTCTCAATCACAGTGGAGAATGCTTTAACTATATATGTTCAACTTTTCCTGGTCTTAGTGAAGAGAAGAAAAAGGCTGGAATATTTGATGGACCTCAAATAAGAACACTTATGAGAGACCCAAATTTTATCACATCAATGAATGAGACAGAAGAAAGGGCTTGGAATGCATTTTGTAATGTGGTGCAGAATTTTCTAGGGAATAAGAAAGCAGACAACTATGAAGAGATTGTGGAAGAGCTACTAATGAGTCTGCGAAATCTTGGATGTAGAATGAGTATCAAGATTCACTATTTACACAGCCATTTGGACTTTTTCCAAAGAACCTTGGGGATGTGAGCGAGGAACAAGGGGAGCGTTTTCATCAGGACATTAAAACAATGGAAGAACGGTATCAAGGCGGCTGGGACTCACATATGATGGCTGACTATTGCTGGAGCTTGAAGAGAGACAACCCAGAAGCTGTACATGACAGATCAGCCAAGAAAAGAAAGTTCAAATAACTGCCATTTGTCATTTATCTGTGTGCCATATATATTTGTTTTTATATTTTGTAGTTTAATTCTGTAAGTATATTTGATTTGCTGTACATAGACTTTGTAATCTTTGTTATTCCTTGATTAAAAATATACAAAGTGTAGTATCAAAAATCATGTGTTTTTATCATAAAACATCAAGTGTAATTTTTATCAAAAATTGAAAATATCTCAAAATCCTAATTTGATAGCCAAAAACGGAGTTCATATTCATAATCAGCAGCCAAAATTGACTTAAAATATATTTTAAAACCTTTTGCCAGAAAAATTGCGTTGACCAGTGTAATTTATAGGAAAGGATACTATGATTCTAGTCATTCTTCTCTAGAGACCTGTAGGCACAAAGACCATATAGCATTGATTAAATTATGGTGCATGATTTGTATCTGGGTTTCTTTAGTCTAGATGTAATAAAGAAAATTTTCACAATTAAAAAGATCACACACAGTGAACAGACTTCCTAATTCTGTCTCAATTTTAGACAGTGTAAATTCAGACTAGACAGTCTTAAAATGGACCAAATGTGTCACAGTAGTTCATGTTAGATGGTAGTTTTGGTAAAACTTTAGCCATTTTTGTTTAACTGTATACCAAGTTTTATTTGATTTACTAAGTTTTGGTGCAATCTGGTGCTGCTGTTCAGGTAATGCACCATTTAGTTAAGCCACCCCTCCCTTTTACTCTGTTGCCAACATTTAGGGCCCGATCCATCAAAGCTTTTAGCCAGTATTCTAACGTAAAAAGCTTTGAAAGGTTGCATAATTTGGAAGAAGTCCGGACTGCG
Organism: Ranitomeya imitator; assembly: GCF_032444005.1. Taxonomy (NCBI): domain Eukaryota; kingdom Metazoa; phylum Chordata; class Amphibia; order Anura; family Dendrobatidae; genus Ranitomeya; species Ranitomeya imitator. The sequence continues at coordinate 246,743,016 of NC_091287.1, forward strand.
ATAAAATATTGCATATTTTGGTGTTCTATGCCATTTTCACTCAGCTGCAGTTAGGTCAGGATGGGGGCATTAGTGAAAGCAGGTCGTCAATTTCATGACGAGCAATGGAATTTACTATGCCACAAATCCTACTCCAGCTTAGAGACTGAAGTAGGATTTGTGGTGACTCACACAGAGGTCCTGCACTCCTCTTCATGAATCAGGAGCATTTGACTCCAGAACATACAGTAAGTCACATGCTGCCCATTTCCTTGTGATCCTCCTGGAGATGGTTCTACTCCTTCATTGGAGTCCAGCTGTGTTTAGTTAAACTGATAGGACTTGATTTGGAAAGGCACACACCTGTCTATATAAGACCTCACAGCTCACAGTGCATGTCAGACCATATGAGAATCATGAGGTCAAAGGAACTGGCCAAGGAGTTCAGAGAGAGAACTGTGGCAAGGCACAAATCTGGCCAAGGTTACAACAGAATATCTGCAGTACTCAAGGTTCCTAAGAGCACAGTGGCCTCCATAATCCTTAAATGGAAGAAGTTTGGGACCACCAGTAGTCTTCCTAGACCTGGCCGTCCAGCCAAACTGAGCAATCGTGGGAGAAGAGCCTTGGTGAGAGAGGTAAAGAAGAACCCCAAGATCACTGTGGCTGAGCACCAGAGATGCAGTAGGGAGATGGGAGAAAGTTCCACAAAGTCAACTATCACTACAGCCCTCCACCAGTCGGGCCTTTATGGCAGAGTGGCCTGACGGAAGACTCTCCTCAGTGCAAGACATATGAAAGCCTGCATAGAGATTGCTAAAAAACACATGAAGGACTCCCAGACTATGAGAAATAAGATTCTCTGGTCTGATGAGACGAAGACGACTGACTTAATTTGAGTGGTCTGAATACTTATGACCAGTGGCGTAACTTGAAACTCATGGGCCCCGATGCGAAAGCTCCAACGGGGCCCCCAAATATTTTAAATCTTTAATAGCAATAGTCTTTTTCTATAGACCAAAGGAACTTTTAGGGCCCCCTAGGCTCCAGGGCTCGGGTGCGACTGCAACCCCTGCACCTGTTGTAGCTACTCCCCTGCTTATGACCATGTGATATTTCAGTTTTTCTTTTTTTATTAAATTTGCAAAAATTACTACATTTCAGTTTTTTCAGTCAAGATGGGGTGCAGAGTGTACATTAGGCTTGTTTTACACTTACTGTGGTTTTGCGTCCCCAATACATTTCTATGGGGCCGCAATAATTCCACGGAGCGCCGTTTGGCCGCGAGGGCCGTATTTACAACCATGAAAAAATATTGAGCCTTTTTCACGGCTTACAGACACGGCCCCCATTGAAAATCAATGGGGCCGCAAAAACAATGGAAGGTTGTTTTTGTGGTGCACCGTGACTTCCGATTTTGCGGAATGCCGCTTTTTTTTTCCAATACTTTTTCAACAGTATTGGAAACGCAAAAATGGCAATCCTCAAGTTTTTTGCGGTCCGTTATTGTGGCAGACCGTGAAAATTGCGATGATAGAGTTTGGTTCTCATGCAGGGTCACCTACTAGGGAAAAGTAACAAAAACAGTATCCACAGTGAGCTTGAAAAGCTTTGTTGTTAATGTCCAGTTGATCAACAATGTTCCTTCTGTTTCTGACCTTTCTGCTCTATCTCGTGTGAATCTTTTAAACCAGTTTGTTATCTGACCAGGTTACTGATGTCCAACTGGGTGTGATTCTTCCTACCTCATCTTATTACTTTATCATTGGTCCGTTTTTCTCCTACATGAAAATATCGGATGGTGAATGAGTCGTAAGACTGAGCAATCCAGCATAGCCCAAAATCAATTCACACCAGAAAAAGGTTATATACTAAAAACCTTCATCCAACCTAAACATCCTTTATTAAAAAATGTCATTATAGGTTTTATTTCATGAACACACTGAAGTAAATAAGTGCCAAGGTGAGATACAAGAGAGGTATAAATTTACCATCAGCTTCACAGCCTAGACAATCTACAATACATTCTTCACGAATAAAAAACATTAAATATTACCATCTTCATATCAAGCCAAGGAATGTAAAATTATACTTGTGTGCAATACAAATCATTCTGAATTTAAAGCAGAGGGTTGTGTTTGCTCCCGGAGGGGTGGAGGGACAATAGGGCACATAATCCAGCATAACATGACAATAATCCAGGAGCAACATGCACAGCATATTACAGAAGTAGCAATGTATTCACAGCATGACAGTCTAACTATAGTGTAAAATCTGATGCAAATCCACATATAACTTCTGCAAAATGTTCCAAGAACACAAGGATTTTTTGCAACTGATTTTTTTTTCTGTTTAATTTACATCTAATTTATATTTATATTTACAAAAATAAAATCAGTGTAAGAACAAATTTAACAACTCCCCATATTTCTGCTTCCAGTCCATTTACGATACTAAAAGCTATGTTTTCATGCTTTAACCCCTTGCCAACACAGGTGTTTTCCGCTTTTGCGTTTTTATTTTTTTCCCTCCTTCTTTCAGGATCCATAACGTTTTTTTATTTTTCCATCGACATACAGGTCCTTCTCAAAAAATTAGCATATAGTGTTAAATTTCATTATTTACCATAATGTAATGATTACAATTAAACTTTCATATATTATAGATTCATTATCCACCAACTGAAATTTGTCAGGTCTTTTATTGTTTTAATACTGATGATTTTGGCATACAACTCCTGATAACCCAAAAAACCTGTCTCAATAAATTAGCATATTTCACCCATCCAATCAAATAAAAGTGTTTTTTAATAACAAACAACAAAACCAACAAATAATAATGTTCAGTTATGCACTCAATACTTGGTCGGGAATCCTTTGGCCGAAATGACTGCTTCAATGCGGCGTGGCATGGAGGCAATCAGCCTGTGACACTGCTGAGATGTTATGGAGGCCCAGGATGCTTCAATAGCGGCCTTAAGCTCATCCAGAGTGTTGGGTCTTGCGTCTCTCAACTTTCTCTTCACAATATCCCACAGATTCTCTATGGGGTTCAGGTCAGGAGAGTTGGCAGGCCAATTGAGCACAGTAATACCATGGTCAGTAAACCATTTACCAGTGGTTTTGGCACTGTGAGCAGGTGCCAGGTCGTGCTGAAAAATGAAATCTTCATCTCCATAAAGCATTTCAGCCGATGGAAGCATGAAGTGCTCCAAAATCTCCTGATAGCTAGCTGCATTGACCCTGCCCTTGATGAAACACAGTGGACCAACACCAGCAGCTGACATGGCACCCCACACCATCACTGACTGTGGGTACTTGACACTGGACTTCAGGCATTTTGGCATTTCCTTCTCCCCAGTCTTCCTCCAGACTCTGGCACCTTGATTTCCGAATGACATGCAAAATTTGCTTTCATCAGAAAAAAGTACTTGGGACCACTTAGCAACAGTCCAGTGCTGCTTCTCTGTAGCCCAGGTCAGGCGCCTCTGCCGCTGTTTATGGTTCAAAAGTGGCTTTACCTGGGGAATGCGGCACCTGTAGCCCATTTCCTGCACACGCCTGTGCACGGTGGCTCTGGATGTTTCCACACCAGACTCAGTCCACTGCTTCCTCAGGTTCCCCAAGGTCTGGAATCGGTCCTTCTCCACAATCTTCCTCAGGGTCCGGTCTCCTCTTCTCGTTGTACAGCGTTTTCTGCCACATTGTTTCCTTCCAACAGACTTACCATTGAGGTGCCTTGATACAGCACTCTGGGAACAGCCTATTTGTTGAGAAATTTCTTTCTGGGTCTTACCCTCTTGCTTGAGGGTGTCAATGATGGCCTTCTTGACATCTGTCAGGTCGCTAGTCTTACCCATGATGGGGGTTTTGAGTAATGAACCAGGCAGGGAGTTTATAAAAGCCTCAGGTATCTTTTGCATGTGTTTAGAGTTAATTAGTTGATTCAGAAGATTAGGTTAATAGGTCGTTTAGAGAACCTTTTCTTGATATGCTAATTTATTGAGACAGGTTTTTTGGGTTATCAGGAGTTGTATGCCAAAATCATCAGTATTAAAACAATAAAAGACCTGACAAATTTCAGTTGGTGGATAATGAATCTATAATATATGAAAGTTTAATTGTAATCATTACATTATGGTAAATAATGAAATTTAACACTATATGCTAATTTTTTGAGAAGGACCTTTAGTTCAGTGAGTGCTTGTTTTTTGCAGGACAATTTGAATGTACTGGAAAGCAGAGAAGAAATTCCCAATTTAGTAAAGCGCAATGCCCCAATAGTTTTATGGGTTTTTACTTAGAGTGCTCCCTATACAGTAAAAATTGCCTGCCAATATGATTCTCCTGGTCAGTACGATTACCGAGATACCAAACACATGCATTTTTTTTTGGAATTTAAGTAGTGAAAAAAAAAATCAGAAATGTGTAAAAAAAATACTTTTTTTGCTAGTGCCACCATTTTTGCTAGTGTCACCATTTTCCAAGACCTGACATGGTTTCCATTTTCAGTCAATGGGGCTGCGTGAGGGCTTGATCTTTGAAGCCTGAACTGACGTTTTTATTTACCAAACTTTCCCCGCTCCAATCTGTCCTGACTGCTGCTGCCCGGATCATATTCCTCACCAACCGTTACACCGATGCCTCTACCCTGTGCCAGTCATTACACTGGCTACCCATCCACTCCAGAATCCAGTACAAAACTACTACCCTCATCCACAAAGCACTCCATGGCTCGGCACCACCCTACATCTCCTCTCTGGTCTCAGTCTACCACTATACCCGTGCCCTCCGCTCCGCTAATGACCTCAGGTTAGCATCCTCAATAATCAGAACCTCCCACTCCCGTCTCCAAGACTTTACACGTGCTGCGCCGATTCTTTGGAATGCACTACCTAGGTTAATACGATTAATCCCCAATCCCCACAGTTTTAAGCGTACCCTAAAAACTCATTTGTTCAGACTGGCCTACCGCCTCAATGTATTAACCTAACGATCCCTGTGTGGCCTATTTAAAAAAAAAAAAAAACCTATTGTTTTTATTTATTTATTTTTTTTAAATAGGCAATCAGGTTCCTCGCATCATGTTCTCATTCACTTTATGCAGTTAATAGCCCTCTGTGTCTGTACTGCTACATACTTAGGCAGTTAACTGGTACATGCAGCTTTACATGAACACCCGAGCCTTACACTATGGCCGGTCCGAATAACTAAAGCAATTGTTACCATCCACCTCTCGTGTCTCCCCTTTTCCTCATAGTTTGTAAGCTTGCGAGCAGGGCCCTCATTCCTCCTGGTATCTGTTTTGAACTGTATTTCTGTTATGCTGTAATGTCTATTGTCTGTACAAGTCCCCTCTATAATTTGTAAAGCGCTGCGGAATATGTTGGTGCTATATAAATAAAAATTATTATTATTATTATTATTATTATTATTTATACCATTTTTGGGTACATACAATATTTTTATCTCCTCTAATTACAATTTTTAGAACTCTGAAGTTGGCCGAAACATGTAATTCTGGTGTTTAGATTTTTTTCTGCTGTCGTGCAAACTCATTGGCACTCCGCAATTGTGTCATAGGGGTGCCAATGAACACATAGAATGACCTGCCTCACCCAACAGCAATATGTAAATACCACTGTCAGAGCTCAGAAGTGGCATTTAATAGGTGAAGAGCCACAGACAGAGCTCTGCTGTACGTGCGGCTATTAGATGCAGATGATGGCCGAAAATCACAGCCATCATCTGCCGGCAAAGACGTGGGCTCAGTTCCTGAACCCAAGTCAGCCAGCATATGACGCAACTATACATCATATGATAGTAGAGGGTTAAGAGTTATGATGTCATTTGATTGATACAATAATGATTACACTTAATATATCAATAAAAGGGGTATTCTCAAGTTTGGAAAGATATCTGCATTATGAAGTGTCCTGTAGTTTTATTTAATTAAGTATTATAAGAATGAATGGAGTGGCAGTGTGCATGATGGACCTCTACTCCATTCCATTCACTTGGAGCTTTTTAGTGCCCTGGTTCTCAGAATCAGTGGGGTTCCAGCAGTCGGACCCGCGGCGATTGGGATGTTATCGCCTATCCCATAGACTTCTAAACATGAAAATATTCCTTTAACGTTCAATACGCTATGAAAAGTGTGCTTATGATTGAAATGCTAAGCATATATTCTCCAAGTAAGGATTTTTATTTTTCTCAAGAGGAAGTTATCTCCAAACCGTGTGAAGTGTAATGTGACTGGGAGGCAATCAGCTGGAACCGAGTTGCTTATCCCAGCAAACATGCAGCATGTGGAAGCGAATCGTGAATGCAGTCACTAGCTGTATTACAAATAAGTGTCACTAGTATGTACAGATCTTGTTTAGAGCAATAAGAAGTGTCACCATCAAATGCGAGATAGATTGTAAATAATATCTAGTAAGTTCTGCACAATGCGGAGCATCTCCAGGGTCCATTATCAATATTTTATGTGCCATGAAACAGATTTGACTTGAGTTGAATGGATCAGTGTTTTTAAGAGTTGAACTTCCTTACAGTAAAGTTGTGATTTAGAGCTATTATATCAGACAATAGAAGCAGGTCAGAAGTTTGCATTGGTGGGGGTCCGTGAGCTGGGACCCCACTGGTGCGGGAATACATTTTTCATCAAGGTTCTATTGCAGTTTCTGGCAGACTAGCTCGCTCAGGTTATCTCCGGGAGGCCAGGCTTACAGATTTTGTGCATGTATCCGTGACTCTTGATGGAAGGATAAGGGGACAATTAAGGGGCCTATACACTGGAGACTAACCTCAGCTTAATCGGCATATACCCCTGGTATCAGATGTGTTCTTGGAAGCCGGACAACTGATTATCAGGAACGAGCATATCCAGGTAGGGCTGCCAATCGCATTGTTCTCCCAGAAATAAGCCACCACCATACAGCTGAAGATAACGCTCTCACAGAGAACACAGGAGCACTCTGCCAAGCAAGCGGTCCCGTGTGTGGGTGAGCAGGGCCTAATGGCTGCCAGCTGGTCGATCTGCCAAAGAACTGTTCAGCCAACAAATGAGTATGGTGGGCTTTGCTCTTAATATCAGACCTTGGGAGCTCATAGTGAATGTGATTACACTGTTACACCATGCAAAGGTTTTACACTTATTCATACACAACACAAAGGCCTTAAGGCTGCCGTCACACTAGCAGTATTTGGTCAGTATTTTACATTAGTATTTGTAAGCCAAAACCAGGAGTGGAACAAATAGAGGAAAAGTATAACAGAAACATATGCACCACTTCTGCATTTATCACCCACTCCTGGTTTTGGCTTACACATACTGATGTAAAATACTGACCAAATACTGCTAGTGTGACGGCAGCCTAATTCCTCAAGACTGGTGTTTTTTTTTATTCCAGGCTTGATGAGCAGAGCATTGGAGTAAAATATGCCAAATTCATGCCTTTTAATGAATTTGCACATTTTTCGCTACCATGCGCCACCGCCCAAAGTATACTCCAGTGATGGACTAGAAGGCACTTACTTTTGTAATTTACAAGTTCAGCAAAAACATTATGCCATTTCTAAATGATTACGCCAGAATTCTAGTGATAACTATTAGCAGAAGCTGCCCCAAAGAGTCCATGAATGAATGCTAATTGACTGTAGACAAAAAGTTTAACATTGCAAGTCTGTCCCTTAGGCCAGGTTTATAGGAGGGCATAAAAAATCGTCAGAAAAGTGGGACAATTTGTTTCTCACTTGTCATCCATATACAATCCGATTTTACACCAGCTATTAATCATTCCCAATTCCATCTACAGTTTCCCAAGTCACAGAACTGCAATGTATCTGTAAAAATTGGATGCTATACTGTAGCTCTGTATGGCATCTGATTTTTTTTTTTCATGCACCCATAGACTTGAATGGGTGAAACTCATCTGATTTATGGAAGAAACTAGTGCACGCAGATTCGATCAGTGGAAAAAATCCGTTATCTGCACTGCTCCATTGAATTTGTCTTTTTCACGGACTGCACTTGGACTGAAAATACGGCCAGGTGAACGAGCCATAACATGAATGTACAGAACCAAACATTAGTGAGAACTGATGCCCTGTGCTGTGCTTGGCGCAGGACCTATGGGGGTGGTGCAGGCATAGGGAATATTGCTTTTACATTCTTGGCCATGCACTGCCTCCTTGTGTCACAGCCAGCTATTTGCCATGCCGGCAGCATACTGTACAAGCTGCAAGAAATCCTAATCTGCTGGCCTTTTGGCAATGTGTGTTGCTGCAACTTGCACGCTATAAGGGATCAGAAGCTTGCAGTCTTATAGAGTATGTGACTACAGACTTTTAGCAGAAGACCGGACAACCCCTTTAAGCTATATTATGACAATGCAGATTTCACTGGAACTGTATGCATCAGTTTTTCCTGGCGTTTTCCTACAAGCAATGTATTGCCATACTGTAGTCATGTAATTATCTTATATATAAATTATGCTGAAAAGATCACCAATCCTAATGACGTACCAAATACTAATTAACGGTTTTTGACAAATGTTACATTTTAGACTTGAAAACAACATTTACTATCTCTACTTATTAGAATAGGCTAAAGAAAGAGCACGGACAGCAGTTTAAAAAATTCATACATTGATGTAATGCAACTGGGCAAAAATATGTATTACTGAACATGAGGTTCTTAGCTTAACATTCTGCTCAGACTGTATGAAACCCACTGCCACGTCACGGCAAACCTCTCAGTGGGTCCCTATCACCTTAAAGGAATGAATGTTAAACGAAGAACCTCATGTTCAGTTATATATATTTTTGCCTAGCGGCATTAGATCAATGTATGATTTTTGGAGATGCGGTCCATTATCCTTTTCAGCATATTGCATGATCTGTCCTATGACACAGGTGATTTTAAATTTGCAGGAGACTGCAAATAAAGGGGTCTAGCCCATTTTTTTGCTCTCATGGGAGAGCTTGAGGAAGGTGAGTTTCAGTGCTCCTTTCATTTGGTGTTGGTGCTGTGTGGCGGCCATTGTTTCTGTGACTTTGTGCTGGTGGGGCAATGTGGTCTGGAGTCATGGGAACTCAGTCTTGCAGCATGGGCGAGGTGAGGTGCGACACCCACCAGGTCTATGGGGTACTCGGAACCAGGTCAGACAGTTCTTTGGGGAAGTTACGGGGCCATAACCCGGTTCCGTGGCCCTGGGCATGCAATAAAAAATTAAAGGGGAAAGTTATATGGGATTGATTCGTGAAGCCACCCGTGGTGTTCGGCAAGGGATGGCCGACGCTGCGGTTCAGCTCCACTGGGGCCGGTGGTGACACAGCAAAGATGGTACAGCTCCCCACGAGTAGAGCGGGGCCCCACGGCAGATATAACAGTGGGTTCAGGTGGTGGTGAATGTTGGAGTGCAGAAAATAAGCAAGGGACGCAGAAAAGTTCAGTTTTCATTACCTTTTACTTCTTAATAGATGACAATGCAATCCAGGGTACCAGCTACAGATGACAGAAGGAGTCCGGCTAGCCTGGAAGCATTCAGGGGGTCCACCCTGCCAGGTGGGGTTGGAGGCATTCACTCTCTTTTCGGGTCCTTGCTGCCTGTAGCTAAGCTGCGGCGCTCTCCTGCATGTTGTCTCTGACCTGTATGGCAGACAGCAAGGACCTATCACAGGCACCGCCTGTTCACTGGCAGCCCCCTGCCCTCCAGATTCGGCTGTCGGGGCGTGCAGCACCCGCACAGCCAAGGACTCTTGCGTCCTTCTTGTCAGCGCTCCGCTCTGGGGTTAGCTCTGACGCAGTTGCAATTCCCCAGAGTCCTTGTCTCCGCTCCTCTCTCTCCCCTCTCCTCCGACTAACTCCCTAACAGACTACACTGACTCCTCCTCCCGACCAAAAAGAGCAGCTCCCCAGAAGTTGGGTTTAGAGCTTCCCCCTCTGGCCTGGAGCAGGAATTGTGGTGCATGCCGTGTATTACCTGGCATGGGGACCTCTTCCTGCTTCCAGGCATGACATCACCCTACAGAGGGAGGCAATGTCACCATGGCAACTGGACTCTGGGGTACAACATAGGCACCAGGCTGACCGCTCTGTCGGTGCATTGTCGCTGCAGCAGTGGTTAGCACACGACACCTCTCCTTTAAGGCGATAGGGACCCACTGAGAAGTCAGTGGGCTTCATACAGTCTGATCAGAATGTTAGATATATTTTACCTAGCGGCATTAGATCAATGTGTAATTTTTGGAGGTGCTGCCAATTCACTTTTTCAGCATATTAGAATAGGCTGACTTGTCACAAACTACAGAAAACATCCCATGTCATTTTCTTAAACGATTCAGTATGAGATGGTCACAGGAAAGCAATGATTAATCCATTACAAAACACTTACTATCTTTGCTGGAACATCCACCAGATGTAACCATTAGCATGCAGGCAATTGCTTTCTATAGGTCCCTTGAGATAGGTATGCGATGGGAGGTATACAATAACGTTTTCCTCCTGGCTGGGTTGAGTGACATTGACAGAAAAAATAACAGCAGAATCCTTCAAAGCTGATGAGCAGCTCGTTCGATAGTAAGCAATGCGTCTGGCCTGGGAATGTCTGCAGCAAGCTGCTACATCAGTAACATATTTCACGTACAGTATGTGGTGTGTAGATCACATGGTTAGTCCAAATGTATCCGACAGATCGGTCTTTAGTGGGCAACCCTTTTACCAGATGAGGGTCACACATTTAGGACCCTCATTTATATGGAAAAATGGAAAGCAGCTACAAAAATGTATTATGTTTCGACCAAGAAGACTTCGTATGTCTGTGCATTACATGGGCAGCCACTGATTTCCGTGGGAATTGTGCAATACCTCATTTGCCTGAGATGGCGCTGCAGGAAAATACATGTTCTAAAGAACAAAAAACTTAAAGGCAACCTTTCACTAAATTTTACATGTTGAACTGGACACATTATATAATAGTGGCTGCAGAGCAGAAAAAAATGTTTTTACTTTTTGTTTTTGTAATAGCGCCTCTCCATTGCGGAGATATTAGCAATGAAAGTATTGGTACCTAATGAGTTAACTTTTGTCCAAGTGGGTGCTATCAGACAGCAACTCATATTGGGAGAAGGAGTACAGCATCCAGTGAAAGCTATCTGATAACACCCACTTGGACATAACGAAAGTTAACTCATTAGGTGAAAATAATTTGATTACTAATATCTCCAGAAAGGAGAGGCGAAATATAAAAAAAAAGTTTTATTATGCCCTGCAACCACTATTACATCGTGTTTCTAGCTCATAATGAAAGAAAAATCTGTCAGCATAACTCTGCACTGCCTACACCTCTGACACAAAGTGTATTTGAGAATTATAACACAATATATAACCCTATATGAGCTCTGCTCCTGTGCAGTACCCTTCCTGCCAGATTTTATCTTCTGCCATCTGCATCTGTTTGTTTTTACATAATTGTTAGCTCATCTCTCCAGCACTCCTGCAAAACAAAGCTTGTAATACTAGGCATTGCAGAGCTGTGTTTGTTGGCTGTTGCTGACAGACCAGTAATGTAAAACTGCAAATGCTGCTCTCTTGATACATATGGCAAAAGATAAAATAGTTGAATGAAAAACCTTAGACACAAAATAGAAATCTTTGCAGAACTCATGAATTTATTAAAGTCAGTGATCAGTAAACCGACATTTCGGCCAGGGTAGGCCTTTACCAAGGTTTATCTAAATAGAACATAAAAATCTGATTATATATCAAGAAATGAGAACAAAAAGTGAGAAAACAGATATACCACATTAAACAAATCAGACAAAATAACATGAAACACAACATATGATAAGTATGAGGATTTCATCAAATCACTTGAAGAGAAAAGTGTCATGTGGTGATTCTGCAACTTGAATCACCACATGACATATACTATGTATATAGCAGCCACATAGTATATAGCACAGGCCACGTAGTATATAGGAGCCATGTAGTATATAGCCGACAAATACATACACATATATATATATATATACATACATATTGTAGAATACACGATGCGTTAATACAGGCCACGCAATATATAACAGTGGCCACACAGTATATAACACAGCCACGTACTATATAACACAGCCCACGCAGTATATAGCAGCCACGCAGTATATAACACAGGCGGCATAGTATATAACACAGGCCACGCAGTATATAACACTGGCCACGTAATATATAGCACAGCCCACGCAGTATATAGCAGCCATGTAGTATATAACACTGCCCACACAGTATATAACAGTGGCCACGTAGTATATAGCATGCAGTATAGAACATAGCCCATGTAGTATATAGCACAGCCAGATAGTATATAACACTGCCCACGTAGTATATAACACTGCCCACAAAGTATATAACAGAACCACATAGTATATAACACATCCCACGTAGTATATAGCACAGCCACGTAGTATATAACACTGCCCACGTAGTACATAACACTGCCCACATAGTATATAACACTGCCTATGTAGTATATAGCAGCCACGCGGTATCTAACACAGCTCACGTAGTATACAGCAGTGTGGGCACCATATCCCTGTTAAAAAATAATTATAATAAAAAATAGTTATATACTCACACCTGGGATCCAGCGAAGCTCCGGCGATACGCGCACAGCTGCCGCCAACTTCGGTTCACAGGATGCATTGCGAAATTACCCAGATGACTTAGCGGTCTCACGAGACCGCTAAGTCTTCTGGGTAATTTCGCAATGCATCACCGGGAACGGAAGATGGCGGCAGGTGCGTGCGGCTCGGCGGAATACGGAGGGTGAGAATAGCAGGTTTTTTGTTTTTTTATTATTTTTAACATTACATTTTTTATTATTGATGCCGCACAGGCAGCATCAATAGTAAAAAGTTGGTCACACAGGGTTCATAGCAGCGGTTACAGAGTGCGTTACCCACGGCATAACGCGGTCCTTTACTGCCGGCTTTAACCCTGTGTGAGCGGTGACTGGAGGGGAGTATGCGGGCGCCGGGCACTGACTGCGGGGTGTAAGGAGCGGCCATTTTCTTCCGGACTGTGCCCGTCGCTGATTGGTCGTGGCTGTTTTGCCGCAACCACTCAGCGACTTGGATTTCCATGACAGACAGAGGCCGCGACCAATGAATATCCGTGACAGACAGACAGAAGGACAGACGGAAGTGACCCTTAGACAATTATATAGTAGATATCCCTTATCATATGTGTTCTTGTGGTTTGGACCATGTGGGACATTTTTTCCTCATTTAGGGCTGTTTATGTTACCTCATGAGCCAATAGGTTTTAGGCTTTGTATATGTCTCTGTTATATCAGACATGTATTACACGTCCTGAGGGGTTGCGTATGTTCTGGTTTTAATTATGTTTTATTTGTAGTGATGTGTTCATGTTTGCAATAAATATGTTTCGTATATAATCCTTCATATCTGTGTGGTGTGCATACATTGCAGCAGTGCTTTCCCTCTTTTGTTTGCGTGTGTCACCTGTGTGCACGTGTGCAAGACGTTTTGCGACCCGTGCTGCTGTTAAAACGGACATGTCAGAGTAATTTGCCCACAGACACAGGGTCCTTGGAAATCCACTGACTTGTTCACAGACCCATTCATTTGAATGGGTCTATGTGTGTAAGTGTGTCCAGTACGTGTGAAAACTGTCACCACACATACTGGACACACTGACCTGTGAAAAAGGCCTTAGTAATATCAAAGTGACCTCATCCTAGAAACAGATGGTAGCCATGTCAGTAACCAACAGCCCATTTACTAAAAATGCAATGAAAGACCATTCAAGTTTGCACCTCTTAGTCTTTTGTAATCAGGCAAACTGCTCAGTGAAGAACACTGACTCAAACTGATGGGGTCACTGACAGCAATAACATCAGCCTGCTATGATTAAGACAAATGATGTGCTATATATTCCATAACTTTCTCCACTTCCCACAAATATGATTACATTTCCTGGAGGCAAATTAGGTCTATTGGGCCCTGTTTGGGTATGAATACTGCCCAGACAACTGGCAGTGGTAATTCTTCTGTTAGCAACTCCAACATTCTTAGGGCTCTTTCACACGTCCATGTCTCCGATACGTGTGGTGACAGTTTTTGCATGTACCAGAGACACGTAAACCCATTCAAGTGAATGGGTCTGTGCACATGTCAGTATGTTTCCACGGACCGTGTGTCCGTGGGCAAAACACGCTGACATGTCCATTTTATACCGTCAGCAAGGGCCACAAAACATCCCACACACATGCACACGGATAACACAAATTGATGTCATCCGTGTGACACGCACCGGTGTCAGGGAAAAAGCGCTACAGTAAGCGCTGTTCCCCGAAGCTGTTTGCTGAAGACGCTCTCACCTTTCTCCCCTGCTTTGCAGGCGATCAGTGCAAGAAGGGGAGAATGATGAGAGTTGTATTCAAGAGAAAACAATGACAGCAGGCGGCGGCTGATGGGACTATTACTCCCATATCAACCTACACCTGCTGCAGCTAATAACAGTGACAACAGGAGCGGCTGATGGGAGTATTCAGACAGCTGCCACTTGATCTATAAATAAATGAATGAAAAACCTGGACTGGGTATTTTCTATAAGCAGTCATGCAAAACTGACAGCTGGGGGCTGCAACCCTCAGCTGTCAGCTTCAGCAAGGCTAGTTATCAAGAATAGAGTAATCCCCACACTGTTTTTTTAATTATTTAAATAAATAACTTTAAAAAACAGCATGGGGTCTCATTTTTTACAAACAGCCTTGCTAAAGCTGACAGCTGGGGGGCTGGTATTCTCAGCCTGGTAAGGGGCCATTGATATAGGCCCCTAGCCTAAAAATAGCAGCCCACAGCTGCCCAGAAAAGGCACATCCATTAGATGCGCCAATTCTGGTGCTTTCCCCGGATCTTCCTACTTGCCCTGTAGCAGTGGCAGTGGGGTTCATATTTGTGGGGTTGATGTCACCTTTGACATCAAGCCCACGGCTTAGTAATGGAGAGATAGCTATGCAGCAGCTCATTCACCAGTGGTTTTCAGCTTGGACGATCGCATCTTGGCACCATCCATGTTGAAAACTATTTATCCTCCCAGACATGGATTACAGCGTGGGACAGAATGACGGAGGGGTGAGGGATATTGTTGCTTTTTATTTTTAGTTTTATTACAGGAGACGAGGGTTTCTGTGGAATTAGGTGTTAAGTGAGTATAACTGTGTTTATTATTTTTAAAACTGTGTTTTATTTTATTTCTAATAAAAGACTTTATTCTGGCTGTGTCTTTATCTACAATGTAACTATAGGATTAGTATTGAATAGGTGTCTTATAGACACCTCTCCATTACTAAGCTGTGGGCTTGATGTCACCTGACAATACAAAGGTGACATCAACGCCACAAATATGAACCCCACTTGCCACCACTACAGGGCAAGAGGGAAGAGCCAGGCAAAACGCCAGACTAGGCGCCTTTTTTGGGCAGCTTCAGGCTGCTATTTTTAGGCTGCGGGGGCCTATATCAATGGCCCCTTACCAGCCTGAGAATACCAGCCCCCAGCTATCTGATTTATCAAGGCTGGTTGTCAAAAATGTGGGGATTCCACGCAGTTTTTTAAAATTATTTATTTAAATAATTTAAAAAACCGCATGGGGACTCCTCTATTCTTGATAACTAGCCTTGCTGAGGGTTGCAGCATCCAGCTGTTTTGCCTGGCTGGTTATAGAAAACAGAAGGGAATCCATGCCGGGTTTTTCATTCATTTATTTATCTATAATGCAAGTGACAGCTGATGAATACTCCCATCAGCCGCTCCTGCTGTCACTGTTATTTGCAGCAGCGGGCGTAGGCTGATGGGAGTAATAGTCCTATCAGCCGCTGCCTGCTGTCATTGTTATCTCTTGAATACAACTCGCCGGCAGAGATGAGGAGAATGATGAGAGCCATCTTCAGCCCTTCGCACCGGGGAACATCACTTACTGTAGCACTTCTTCTCTGGAGCCCGTCCGTGTGATACTGGCACAGGTGCGGCATACGGTTGCCGCAAGTATTACACACACGGACACTGTCATCTCCGGTACAACTTTTTTTCCGGTACCGGAAATAAACGGACGTGTGAAACTGGCCGTAGCCAGCATATTTTTTTTTCTTTTACACTAACCCATCCATTAACATTGCCACGTCTTCTTTTACCATACATCTTTTGTATAGCAGTATAATGTACGTTTGACAGTATTTTCAACCCCAAGTTAATCAACCCTTTCCAAAAATGACATAACAAGAAATGCTAGATAGGTAGATATCAGTGCAGAAAGCAAAATGTGGCAGCAGTCTGTAATATACCGTAGATGTGGCACATATTGTTGTCAAACTGGACTAGTAAAATGTGTGCAAAGACAGACATGCACAGCTGTATACATTTTTTTTCTATTTTTCTAACAAAATGTACCATAACTCCCCTTCCCCTAGATGTGCAGTAATAATTGCTAGGTTAGTACACATTCAAAAAGCCAGCACCTGCAAGACCTTGCTTCATTGGTGTGGTGTAGATGGATATAAAATTTGACAAGTAAAATAATAACAGTAGTGAAAAAAATGTTTGTAATATATACTTTGTGAGGTTGACAATCACAGTCAGATATCTGGATTTTGGGGAATTTCTATTTTGCATTAAAAAATTATTCCCCATTTCACAAAAAGGATTGCACAAGAAATGCAAAAACTCAGAACAATCGCTTGTGACAATGGTTTCAGACTTTTTTCTGAAAACTTTCTTCTGCAGCTTTCTAGTGCATGAAGTAAAAAATGTGTAACTCAAATGCAGCAGGACAAATGCCAGCTACACTAAATCACTGATCAATTACACTGTGACAGCTGCCAATATCTATCCTAATTCTATCCTTATCGATTGAATCTTTGTATTATTTGCAAACTACTTCACTCATCGTCTTCACGCTGCCATTGTACAACACATTATTGTTTGGAGTATTTGCCCAATGTTTTAGGACTTTCCCTTCCTAACTCTATTTCTGCAAGCTCTGATGTCCTCTCACTATCATATATCACCCTAAAATTGCTGCTGCGTTCCCTGCTTAGGCTTTTATATAAGATCTTATATTCCCTACTGATTAGCTGCACTATGCCATGCGATGTAACAGTTGGATTGCATTATCTGGCAGCCGAGACGGTAGTGAATGAAGTTACGGTATGTTATCCAACTGTGGCTAATGAAATCTTATGCAATGTGAACATGGCTTTGCCCATTTATTTTGGTAACTCACATGAATAAAAAAGCAACTTGTCCAAATTTGTTAGGACCTTTGAGTTGCATAAAATTCAACACAAATTTGATTTACAGAGAATGAATTCCCTCATTTCTATCACGTATGGCCACCACCTGCCTGTATGAACTCTAGATAACGGTCTGGGCATAGTTCTGATCAGAAGATGAATGGTGTACTGGAAGTCATGCTTGTTGAACTTTAAATGGCCTGCTGAATTTAAATGCCAGATTCTTTTGTTCTTCCAGGAAATATGCTGTCACCAAGCCGCGATGTCTGGCAGTGCTTTATTCCACCTTTCTCCATTGAAAACACAAGTATGCCTGGTTCAGCAGCGTGTATGGGAGAGCCCGTCAAAACAGCAGTCAGTTAAAGGGTTGATTGTGACTTGTAGGATCGCTACTTCCAATAGGTGGCGCTATAGAATTAAGTCCTCTTTTTCTCTGAAGAGGCAATTTGCATATTATATTTCCCAGAGGAGCATTGTACGGCGAATAAGCCTCCTTACCTTGAGAAGCCAGAGCTGGTATGTCACTCTCCACAAGGAGAAACCTTACCCCTTTAGACCTCTATTCAGCTGATAGTGATCTAAGGTAGGTGGGCACTTTTAGGTGAGAGCTGAAAATTTGACAATCAGCAGCTTTTTCCTGCTATGTCTATAATACTTGGGTGTGCCAAGTTCAGTAAATCTGGGGACCCTCTGTGAGGGCAAAGGTATAAATCAAAGCTCTTGGACCTCAATGTTAATGCTATTTAAATTAAATTGGTCTTATGCGATACAAGGGCCTAGACCTTCCTACGACAAGGGCCTGATTGACACTGCCATAAGGAAGTAAAAAACCCTCTACTGCTAATGCAAAAGGCTTTGCAATAACTAAACTGAAATAAATTGGATAAGACTATTTAGTGGTGTAAGTGAGAACCAACATGGTAGATATTTATTGTGCACTATTTAAAGAAAAAAATGACTCCTGGGCTCATCACATCTATGTATTGGAGATAATCAGAATATGAAGCAAATGCAAATTCACTTTCCTGCACTCACTGACAAGAAGACATAATGAGCACGGTGTTCACTGCGTGCAGAATCGGGAAACAGTGTCATTACTGTGGGACTTTTAGTTACAGATAAAAGTTGCAGTAAATAATTGAAGACATAGGGTGAATCTGTGCTCCAGCCGACACGTCGCTCTCGCCCCCGAGGCTCACATCCAGGAAGCGCTACCTACTGAAGCTACCATCGTTACATGATTATTGTAGAAGCGAGAACAAATCAAGTGCTCATTTGGAGAAGTCACAATGGTACAAGGAGGATGGGACCCTGGCGGACGAAAGCGGCAGGTAAATCCTAATGGCTACACAAATCGCACTCTTGAAATCATAACGGAGGAAGAAAGCGGCAGAAGCGTTTGGATGTCATACTATTTTTATACAGAAGACTGTAATTGATGACCTACATGGCATTAAAACACTGTTCTGTCCTATTGAGGTCCTTATCCGAATCTCCTGCTCAGCCATTTAGCCTGACAGAGAGGACGGGGCCGTTCTGTTCCTGAGATGTCTGCTTCTTGGTGACGGGAGCCAAATGGCTGAGAGAAGGTATATTTCCAATGTCCCATCAGCATCCTATATTTATGGAACTAGTCACTGCCAGGTTATAGAAGCCCTCGTTTTCCGGCCATATACATCATAGTTCATCATTTTATAGGATGATTGCTTTGTATTTCTATTCTGAATATATTCTGTTTATGTAAGGAACGTAGCCTTCCTAAATTATTCAGTGCCACTGGCAGTATATGAGTTACGTGCCGTACAATTGTATGAAGGTTCATCTAGTGAGTTTATTTCATCCAGGATTATTATTATGTCACGGCTTTGCTGACCGTAGCACATTACGCCACCATATTTGTAATAAAATATTACTTCATAAGCAACATTTCTTTATTATACACCAGGTTATAGGCTTGCTTGCCCATAAATATGCATGCTCAGAACATATGAGCATTCATGTACACTATATACCTTTACACAAGGTAGGGGAAGTGGCTACTGCCAACCTTCATCCTGCCCTATGCTTGTTTCCCATGATAATAAATGGGCTGGGTAGGTCCAGCAAATGCTGGTATTATCTCTGAAAACCATACATAGAGTTGTATATTTCAACTACTAATATAATATCAAGTTAAAAATATACAACAAAGCATCAGAAAGAGAAAAGTGAATACAAAAAACTTACCCTGATTAATTAACTACTGCTACTATAATCAACGCTGTATACAGCAAGAGAGAGTAACAGTGTTTCTCATACACAACATAGATCTGATATTCACAGAATAGTTCATAAGTATATTATGGGGTCTGGCTACTGATACCCCACTCATTCCAAGAGCATCAAGCCCAAAATATCCTGCCTGAAAAGAAAGGTAATGAGTGCACATACTCATTACTGCTCACACCAGTGTGTTTGCACATGCTCACTACTGCTCACATCAGTGGCTGCACATGCTAATTATTGCTCACAGTAGCCTCAAACCAGTGGTTGCACATGCTCACTACTGCTCACACCACTGGTTGCACAAGCTCACTACTGCTCAGCCAAGTGATTTCACCTGCTCACACCACTGGTTGCACATGCTCACTACTTTCTGACCAGTGGTTTCACATGCTCACTACTGCTCACACCAGTAGCTGCACACGCTCACTACTACTCAGACCAGTGGTTTCACATGCTCACTACTGCTCACAACACTGGCTGCACATGCTCATTACTGCTCACACCAGTGGTTTTACATGCTCACTATTGCTCACATCACTGGCTGCACATGCTCACTACTGCTCACACCACTGGCTGCACATGCTCACTACTGCTCACCCCACTGTCTGCACATGCTCACTACTGCTCACACCACTGGCTGCACATGCTCAGTATTGCTCACACTAGCCTCACACCAGTGGTTGCACATGCTCACTACTGCTCACACCAGTGGTTGCACCAGCTGACTACTGCTCAGACCAGTGATTTCACATGCTCACACCAGTGGCTGCACATGCTCACTACTTTCTGACCAGTGGTTTCACATGCTCACTATTGCTCACACCAGTGGCTGCACATGCTCACTACTTTCTGACCAGTGGTTTCACATGCTCACTACTGCTCACACCAGTGGTTGCACATGCTCACTACTGCTCAGACCAGTGGTTTCACACGCTCACTACTGCTCTCACCACTGGCTGCACATGCTCACTACTGCTCACACCACTGGCTGCACATGCTCATTACTGCTCACACCAGTGGTTTTACATGCTCACTATTGCTCACATCACTGGCTGCACATGCTCACTACTGCTCCATTCACACAAGGGACTCCTAGACCCCTAGGGATCATGTATTTATCATATCTTTCTGTGGATATATGTTACTTATAGGACAACCCTTCTAAAGATATATTTTTCTACAAAATAATTTTACTCTAGTCTTCACACATTTTATATTTTAGTATAACATCACAGGATAGGGCCTTCTGCAGAACCCATCAGGCTGAATTTAGAAATTGACATGTGACAGATCCTACATAGAAAATTAAACATATTATTAGAAGGCGACGGCTGGCAGCAACATCAATCAGCAAGTGATCTCACCTAATGACCTAAAGTAAAAAGCGGGCCTGGTCTCCCGCCTAACAAAGGACCCCAGCCTGCTTCAGTTTTCTTAGCCGGCTGATAAAAAAAGATCTAACATAAAGCTTCACTGGAGCAGAGAATCAATAATTGCTCACTGCTCCAAGCAAGTTGTCCCTCAAAACAATCTTCTCAGGGAAAACACAGAAAATCTAAGCATCTGAGTAAATTTCCCTTTCAATTCGCCTAAGAAGTGATTAAAAAGCCATTTACTCAGACAAGTCTCTTACTTCCATGGGGGGTAACAGCATCATTTTCTTTCTTGTCAGCTAAAACAAATACAGTACAAGCTGAGTGTACTGAGAAGCAGAAAACATATAATAGCAGTCACAGAAAGCTGCGGCGGATGTGAAATACCGCAGAATATCGCACATTATACCTACGTGGTATAGGCGCCATATAATTAGGGGCTGAGTGACGAAATTACAGCAGACAAGCAAACCGCTATTTAATAGATGTCAAATCAGCACTGGTGGCAATAGTGTTCTGCATACAGTAGTATCCTACATAAAACCAGCACTATAATGGTCTTCACAAAGTTGTGTCATCACAGGCAGACCACTCTGCCAAGGAAGATGCCAGAGACCCTCATCACTGTCCATGCTACATACAGACAAGGGGAGGCCTATTAGTTTTCCCAATGGGCTCCATCAGAAACTGGTATTGGTGTGGAAGGCTGAACAATCAGGTGATATTAAAGGGGTTGTCCACCACTAGAAAACCCCTCCTAAATAGCTTACGTTTGCCACACTAAATTAAAAAAATGCTTATTTATCTCCAGCACCGACAACGCTGATGCGTCTGCCAGAAGTCACATGACGTTGGTATGCCACATGACCGCATGACTCCTGCCACAGTTTTGAGGGTGAAATAACAGTTTACCAAAAACTACTTTTGCTGTGAAACCTTTGCCTGGATTCCTTTGTCTTGTTCAGATTTCCTGGGTGATATACCTTTAGGGTACAGCTAAACGGTAGGTCTGGATCTCTACCCACCTCTCCATAGCTAATGGCCACACAATTTTGCTTCACAATTGCACAGCTATTGGCCCGGCACAGATGGATGCAGTCACACTACCACCGCACCACCACCACACAGTCTAACCATTCCCTTACTCCACTACCTCTCTTGCCGCAGGCTCCCAATATGTCTGCTGGTTATGTTCACCTGCTATTTCTTTTCCTCACATACAGATATGATCAACATCTTGCTGAAACTATAAGGCCAGTTCTAGGCGGACATATTTAATAGTACCGTATACACTCGAGTATAAGCCGAGATTTTCAGCCCATTTTTTTGGGCTGAAAGTCCCCCTCTGGGTTTATACTCAAGTCATATACCGGGAGGTCAGCAGGGGAGGGGTAGCGGGGGCTGTGTAATTATACTTACCTGCTCCCGGCGCGGTCCCTGCAGTCCCTGGCTTCCCCGGCGCTGCAGATTCTTCCTGTACTGAGTGGTCACATGGTACCGCTCATTACAGAAATGAATATGCGGCTCCACCAACCATAGGGGTGGAGCCGCATATTCATTGCTGTAAATGAGCGGTAACTGTGACCGCTCAATACAGGAAGAAGATGCAGCACAGGGGAAGCAGGGACCACGCCAGGAGCAGGTAAGTAAACGGGGAGCGCAGTGCTGCGCGATATTTACCTGCTCCTTGCTCCGGTGCGGCTCCGTCTCCAGCGTCCTCTAGCAGTGACGCTCTGGTTAGAGGGCGCGGTGACGTAGTCAGTGCACGCCCTCTGCTGAGCGTCAGTGCTGGAGACGGAGCCGCACGAGGAGCAGGTAAATATTGAAAGCGCCGGCGTCCTGAGCAAGAGAGGTGAGTATGTGATTTTTTTTTATTGCAGCAGCAGCATTATATATGGCACAGCTTTATAAGGAGCATCCATGGGGCAATAATGAACGGTGCAGAGCAATATATATGGGGCACAGCTTTATAAGGAGCATCTATGGGGCCATAATGAACGGTGCAGAGCAATATATATGGGGCACAGCTTTATAAGGAGCATCTATGGGGCCATAATGAACGGTGCAGAACATTATATATGGCACAGCATTATAAGGAGCATCTATGGGGCCATAATCAACGGTGCAGAACATTATATATGGCCCAGCTTAATAAGGAGCATCCATGGGGCAATAATTAACGGTGCAGAACATTATATATGGCACAGCATTATAAGGAGCATCTATGGGGCCATAATCAACGGTGCAGAACATTATATATGGCACAGCATTATAAGGAGCATCTATGGGGCCATAATCAACGGTGCAGAACATTATATATGGCACAGCATTATAAGGAGCATCTATGGGGCCATAATCAACGGTGCAGAACATTATATATGGCCCAGCTTTATAAGGAGCATCCATGGGGCAATAATGAACGGTGCAGAACATTATATATGGCCCAGCTTTATAAGGAGCATCCATGGGGCAATAATGAACGGTGCAGAACATTATATATGGCACAGCTTTATAAGGAGCATCTATGGGGCCATAATCAACGGTGCAGAACATTCTATATGGAGCACAGCTTTCTATGGAGCATCTATGGGGCCATAATGAACGGTGCAGAGCATTATATATGGGGCACAGCTTTCTATGGAGCATCTATGGGGCCATAATAAACGGTGCAGAGCATTATATATGGCACAGCTTTCTATGGAGCATCTATGGGGCCATAATGAACGGTGCAGAGCATTATATATGGGGCACAGCTTTCTATGGAGCATCTGTGGGGCAACAATGAACGATATGGAGAATTATATGTGGCACAGCTTTATATGGAGCATCTTATGGGGCAATAATGAACGGTATGGAGCATCTATTTTTATTTTTGAAATTTACCAGTAGCTGCTGCATTTCCTACCCTAGGCTTATACTCGAGTCAATAAGTTTTCCCAGTTTTTTGTGGCAAAATTAGGGGGTCGGCTTATACTCGGGTCGGCTTATACTCGAGTATATACGGTATATACATATCGAAATGCATGAACTAAGGGTTTCCCGAATCAAACTTACAAACTCATAAGCATATATGAGGTTGTAAACTCAGGTTGGGAGACCCTCGGTCAGTCCATGTATTGCAGTGCATATACACACACCATAAAATAAGCTTGTGTGAGGCCTACTTTATACTGCAGCTCTGCCTATTCAGATTGGCTGCTGAATATACACATGCCCACCACCATGAAGACAATGCTCACAGCCCGGGAAGCTATAGGGGAGCCGTTTAGTGGGGTCCCAGTAACTACCGTACTATAGCTATTTAAGTTTCTGAGTGGGCGATACAGTCGCCAGTGATTTTCTCTGCCTAATAAAATAGCTACTCAGCAAAAATGTACATGTTTTTTTATACCCCCATTTTGTTACTCAAGTGGCCTCCATTTCTCCAGTGTGACCTTCAAGCCAAGGTTTTGCTCACACAGGACTGATATGCTGTGGACTTCCCACACTGAAAATTCCACAATGAAATTCACTGAAGCAAAATCCACACCAAAATGAGCGGATTTTATTATGGCTTTCATTTTAGATGTGCTGAAATGTATTCTTCCCCTTAATTTTGTATACTTTACATCCTGAATCTGCATGAAGATATCTATAATCCTCATAGTCCCTGAAGTCAGGGTAGAATGAACCTAACGAAGCCTGAGCAGGAATAGAGAAATTTTGTTCTCCACCTTCTCCACTCCTGTGCTAGAATTCAGAGAGAATCGGATCACACTAAGCCGACACTCGGTTCAGACTCCGATCAGGGTTAAGAGAGTATCATTTACATAGTCGATCAGATTCTCTTGCACGAGAGAATCATCGGCCTAAGAAATACAGATGTAGCCAAGATTAAGACCCTTAATACAGCACTATGGTATCACAGCAGAAAAAAAGGGAATTTGAAACCTTACATGACATCCGTCCATGGCTTGTGTACTGTTAAGTCGTCTTAATCCTATTAAATGAAATAACCTTCTGTGACAAGTTATCAAGATGGTGTGTCAAGTTAAACTTGGCATCTTCTGTCATTGTAGCCAGGGTTGGACTGGCCCACCAAAGTATCACCAAATCCTGGTTATTATACAAAATTTACGTTAGTTATTTATTTGCTGCTGGTGCTGAATAACATCTAACATAATGAAAAATATGACAATTTGCCATTTATTATACTGATGTCTTGTTGTAGGGCACAGGGGCTTTAGGCCCACTCAGGCATCAGGGCCTACGGGGGACTGCTACCTCTGCAGCCCCTACATCTACACGTCTGCTAGACTTAAAAGGGGGCGTGCACATATCCTGCATGAATTGACGGTGTGGGTGGTTTGTTGGAGACCCAGAATCATGTATGTTAGGCAGGCCTAAAGTAGCATCCTGAAGTACAGTCATGGCCAAAAGTATTGACACCCCTCCAATTCTGTCAAATAATACTCATTTTCTTCCTGAAAATGATTGCAAACACAAATTATTTGGTATTATTATCTTAATTTAATTTGTCTTAAATGAAAAAACACAAAAGAGAATGAAGCAAAAAGCAAAACATTGATTATTTCACACAAAACTCCAAAAATGGGCCAGACAAAAGTATTGGCACCCTCAGCCTAATACTTGGTTGCACAACCTTTAGCCAAAATAACTGCGACCAACCGCTTCCGGTAACCATCAATGAGCTTCTTACAATGCTCTGCTGGAATTTTAGACCATTCTTCTTTGGCAAACTGCTCCAGGTCCCTGATATTTGAAGGGTGCCTTCTCCAAACTGCGATTTTTAGATCTCTCCACAGGTGTTCTATGGGATTCAGGTCTGGACTCATTGCTGGCCACCTTAGAAGTCTCCAGTGCTTTCTCTCAAACCATTTTCTAGTGCTTTTTGAAGTGTGTTTTGGGTCATTGTCCTGCTGGAAGACCCATGACCTCTGAGGGAGACCCAGCTTTCTCACACTGGGCCCTACATTATGCTGAAAAATTTGTTGGTAGTCTTCAAACTTCATAATGCCATGCACACGGTCAAGCAGTCCAGTGCCAGAGGCAGCAAAGCAACCCCAAAACATCAGGGAACCTCTGCCATGTTTGACTGTAGGGACCGTGTTCTTTTCTTTGAATGCCTCTTTTTTTCTCCTGTAAACTCTATGTTGATGCCTTTGCCCAACAAGCTCTACTTTTGTCTCATCTGACCAGAGAACATTCTTCCAAAACGTTTTAGGCTTTTTCAGGTAAGTTTTGTCAAACTCCAGCCTGGCTTTTTTATATCTCGTGGTAAGAAGTGGGGTCTTCCTGGGTATCCTACCATACAGTCCCTATTCATTCAGATGCCGACGGATAGTATGGGTTGACACTGTTGTACCCTCAGACTTCAGGGCAGCTTGAACTTGTTTGGATGTTAGTCGAGGTTCTTTATCCAACATCCGCACAATCTTGCGTTGATATCTCTTGTCAATTTTTCTTTTCCGTCCACATCTAGGGAGGTTAGCCACAGTGACATGGGCTGTAAACTTCTTCATGACACTGCGCACGGTAGACACAGGAACATTCAGGTCTTTGGAGATGGACCTGTAGCCTTGAGATTGCTCATGCTTCCTCACAATTTGGTTTCTCAAGTCCTCAGACAGTTCTTTGGTCTTCTTTCTTTTCTCCATGCTCAATGTGGTGCACACAAGGACACAGGACAGAGGTTGAGTCAACTTTAATCCATGTCAACTGGCTGCAAGTGTGATTTAGTTATTGCCAACACCTGTTAGGTGCCACAGGTAAGTTACAGGTGCTGTTAATTACAAAAATTAGAGAAGCATCACATGATTTTTCGAAGGGTGCCAATACTTTTGTCCACCCCCTTTTTTATGTTTGGTGTGAAATTATATCCAATTTGGCTTTAGTACAATTCTTTTTGTGTTTTTTTCATTTAAGACAAATTAAATGAAGATAATAATACCAAATAATTTGTGTTTGCAATCATTTTCAGGAAGAAACTGAGTATTATCTGACAGAATTGCAGGGGTGTCAATACTTTTGGCCATGACTGTATGGAATAATTAGGCTGGAGCTATACGTGGACTAAGAACCGAGACTAGTGAATGGGGTTGCATTGTTATACCTTGTTTACTGCCACCACAAAAAGAATGTCACTTATATAGAGCAGCAATGTCGCAACTATACATAATGATATTTGGTCTTGCAACCTGTACCATGGCAAAAGTTGCTGTGTAGCCCTAAACTTAAAGGGGATGTCCACTGCTCAGATAACCATTTCTTTAAAATTGTATTTCTGACATTCCATACCGACACTGTTTCAGCAATGTTGGCGCTGAGTCTTCCAAATCTCACATGACATTGTTATGATATGACAGCCCTGCAGCCAATGGGCTAAAAGACTCACAATTCCCTTGCACGTCCAAGGGTCATCTGAAAAAAGTGAGAGCGCACCAGCTCAATAGCGGTCACTGATTGGGTGCAGGGCTCATGTGGCATACCAATGTCATGGAAGCCTCATGAAACTCAAAAGGCCACACGGCTAAAAAGGGCAGCAGCATTTACGGTACCTGCCCAGGTCACTGAACTAATGCAGCAAACCCATGTAATAAAGATAGCGGCAACACAGGTGCAAAATACTGATGAGACAACACTCACAACCTACCAGTTCATGGAGGGGGTGGTTGTTTAGCATTAAAATTGCAAAGAAAAAGGCTTGTATAGGACACTGGTCATACACAGATAGTGCTAAGCAATCACCCCTTCCATGAACTGGTAGGCTGTGAGTGGTTGTCTCTTCATTACTTTGCACCTGTGTTGACGCCATCTTTATTACATAGGTTTGCTGCATTATTTCTGAGACCTGGGCAGGTAAATACTGCTGTCCCCTTTTTTTGCTGTGTGAACTTTTGAATTTTAGGGGGAATTCTAATTCCTGTTATTGTGGCTTTGTTTTAATTTTACCTCAGGAAACTCAGGGCCGACATCGCTGAGCGTAGTGGTGTGGAAACTGAAGATAGGGTATTTTTATTTTTCATGTGAGAATATAGCACTTAAGAAGGGGGTGGACTAGAAGTGCGAAAACTCTTTAATTATATTTATAACTGCAGTTGGAATAATATTCATTTCCTACAATCTCTGTAACTGAAAGCTTCTTTCAATTAAAAGAACACTTACAATCTGACGTATATGAAATAAGACTGTGGTAACTTGTAGCATATCCTGAGGGAAGGAGAATCCCTTTTCCATTCACCCAGCGGTATCTGCAAGGGGTACCAAACCGCGTACCTAATTATGACCTTCTACGGCACAATAATCAATGGAGAATGAATGCAGCAATGCTCACAGAAGGCTAATGCCTGAAAACAAAGGAAAAGGATGCTAATTACAAGGAAATCTCATTTTACTTACAATACCATAGCTATAGGGAGTGACGGGATAGCAGTTACGCCTGGGCCCATGTGCATCAGTGGGCATATATGAGGACACCAGTATTATACATGGTCCTTGATACAGATTTTGCATTGATACCCGGGGACACTTCTTGGATACAATGCATACTTTTATTCTAGAGATATATTGTCCCATATTGTAGGATAACACTGATTAGTACATTATGCCCATACACGCTCCAGAGTAGTAGGGTGTTCTGCGCGGCATTCTTCACACGTCAATATGCTCGGTATGGGATGACTGTCAACGCTCTAATTGAAAGCATGTAACTGCCATTTAACAAAAGCTGGTAAAATGAAACCGGGCTGAATTCAGACCTATAGGAAGGATATTATTTAGCTACAGAACAGGTGGCAAAACAGACTGTAAGTGATATGTCTGTCTAGAGCTGATCAAGCGCAAGGAACATTTCCACCACACATTGGGATCTTGGAAGTGTTCTGCCCTTAAACTGCGCTTATGTGAGAAACAATGGGATTGTTTTACACTCTGTAGCCAAGAGAAAATAACCTAGAAATACCGTTAGTGCCGCCACCTATAGTGCCCACATCTCCTCTACAACATGCTTGTCCTGGGGGCCATAGCTCACGAAACGTGTGCCCCATCTCAGCCAATAATCATTTTTATTCTCTTCTAACCACAGTCATGTTTTCAATTTAGAGCGCAGTACATATTGTTTCTACCATCTGAAACTATTAGAAAACTGAACCTTTTAGGATAAGATCGTGGGACCATAGAAGTCCATCTGAAAACCACCATGAGTTGTGCCGTAAACATTGGCGCAAACTGAATTTGTCATTTCAATCACATATTCCTGCACAATGGGGGACATTACAAGGAGTGTCATTTCGCCAACAGATTTTATTTAAGACCAAAAGGACACATTGTTTATGTCCTGTTCCCCAAATTTACACTATGGGACCAAGGTGTATTACAATGTAGAACTGATCATATCTGGTATAGGCTGGATCCCAGTTATTTTTTTATTGTACCCTAAAACTAAAAACTGTTGCGGAAAATATGCAGAAAATGTCAACCAGATGCTCTGTGGTGTATATATAGCAAAATATATACATACATATATGTATAAATATGTATGTACATGCCGTGTACAGATGTGCTGTTTCCATTGACCGAACTACAGGTTTGATTCTAAAGGTATGTTCACACACACTGTTTTGTGGATTTTTCAGGCTTCAGCATTTTTGTAAGAACGTGCGATTTTTGGCGCTGTTATGATACAATTTTTCATCATTCTTTTTATCATACTATGTATATGGCAAAAGGATATGTCTTTTTGACACATTTCAGGCAAAAGCCATAGAAGCATACACAAAACAGGAGACAAATCACAAGACTGTGAAAAACTCCCATCAAGAATTGGCATGTTGTTCTACCACGTGTAGGCAAAATAGTGTGAAGTTGCCACATTTCCAACTGGAATGAACGGAAGGCTTGTTGAAAGCAGGTTTGACGTGATCTTTTTCCCATGTGATAATTGGCATAGAATCTGGGTCAAAGACCTTTCACAAAAAATTCCATGTGATCATACCCTTACATTTCTGGTATAGAAATTTATATGGCATCCCTACCATTCAAATTGTAGATAGGAAAGTTATCGGATGATACACCCCAGAAGAAGGGTCGTCTAAGGTGAACTTCTCCCATAGACTGATGAATAAGAAAAACCTACAATAACGACCATCGGTGTTACTGAAAGTGCAGTGCTGAGCTGTACGGAGGTGTATAAGCAATGGTGGGCAGGTGCCGTGGCTCTTTTAGCTGTAGGTGCTAAGGGTCCACCAATCTAGTGGCCTACGCTAAAGATATACCATCATTATAAAACTGGATAAAACCTTTAACCAAAATGTTCCTTTAGGCCGGGTTCACACACCCGTGTTTTGCGGTCCATAGTCTGACTGTGGGTTACCTCACCAGAATTCAGCATCATCATAAGTATATATGATGCTGCCGCGTTCATAAAATGTGTGAACATGGCATAATTCCCTACATAATGACGCTGTCCAGTCAAGGCTGGCAGTGTAGGCGCACATCCTACTGGAAAGGAAATGGTCATGCTCAGCTGTGAGATAATTGCTATATTTGCAGGAGGATTAACAGAGGAACAATAGAGAACTATAAGGAAAGATGTCCAGAATTGTTAATCCATGAGGAAAACAAGCATTTATGAAATCTTACCCGTCTGACGTGCTATCAGACATGAGCTTGTGATGTTTATACATTAAAAGTGCATGCTGTTCCCCGTCCTCTGTAAATGTACTTGGGTTTCATGCTTAAACAAAGGTGAAGCCGTTTCCCTTTATTCTCGTATTGAAATCACCTTTCATTAAGAAGAATTTCATCCAGTTCTTTGAACTTTAAAGACATTTTTTAGAGATTGATTTTCTAACCGCGGATCATGAGGTCAGCTCACGCTGAGACTATCCTCCACTACCCCAGCCAAGTGGCAATCTCGGAATTAAAGAGGCTTCTCTCACAGTGGGAAGAAGGATGAACGTCACTGGAGTAGTCATTCACATTTTAATAGTGACCTACATACCATGGTGAAGCAAGCTGCTAATAGGAGGAACCTGCTATCAATTCTGTGCCGAAAACTAATTGCGTCACAAGAGAAATGGGGGCATCACAGGACGTCCCTGGACTTCACCACCGCTAGCCCACCATTCTCACCTCGGGTCTGCTGCCCTAGGCTTGCATCTAAATATCCTGGGCAATGCAAGAGTGGCGCCCCCTATGGCACCCTCAGCAGGGGCACATACCCTACGAGCCCTCCCTTGTTGTCACACAGCTTTCCCATATACTTTAATGAAAAGATGGAACTGAAATTTTAATTTTTGCAATTTGAGATTTCTGTTACTGCTTTTTTGTCATTTTCTAACATTCATGGAAATGTTTGTTCATGTCATTACCCACAAAACAGACCCGCACCACAATGCAGAGCTACTGACCCATAGCATTACACTCTAGCAAAGCTAACAAAGGGTTATTTTTCAGCCCACAACCATGACATGCCATAGAACTGGGGCGTTCTGCGTAATATCCAGGCCAACAGATGAGTCCTAGATTTATTCTCTGGCTCCATTCAATTCCAATGCTTCTATGTGCTTGTACTAATACGTATTAGGTTACGCCTTGTCTCCAGGAGACTTTGATAAAGAAAGCCACCGTTATGAGCGATTAGCATACGCTGCCATTATTATGCCATTGTTAAGCGCCCCTCAGGGGCTGAAAACAAATTAACCCAACAGGAATAAATGAGCATGACCCAAACTTCATATATAGTGCAGTACACAGCGGTGCAGCGTGCAGGAGGGCATCCTAAACGGGGGGTGGAACAGCTCTGCGATGCACTGGCACCCTGGCACTGGGGCAGAGGAGTTGTGCTGGGACCCAGCAGAAGTCGATGCCGAGGATACATGACAATCAGCTTTCTGGGTCACTTCCAGCCCTAAGGGTCATGTCACGTGGTCAATTCTGGGCTCCTACCGAAAGTGACAGAAAGAGCCCAGCAATATCCAGCGAGGGGTGCGGCGTGCTTATTAATGACTCCTGCCAAGCACCTGCCAGCGACCAAGCTCTGATGGATCATCTGCCGACACACTGTACCAGCACACAGGGAGCTGCACGTCCTATTGTTCCCACAGACAGGAATATACTAAAACAATACACGCCGACCGGGGGTCTTTGTCTAATACAATGCACGGTCCTATTAGCACAAATACATATACAATAGTCCTTCTATCCAGAAATCCCACAGACGGTGCCAGGACCGAGACCCCGACAATGCTAACGTCACCGCTCGATAACCTCATCATGTGTATATATATATATATGTGTGTAGATTGCTGTATAAATATATGTGTAGGTATATAGTACAACACAATTGTACAGTATGTGAGACATGCTCTAGGTCTACGTAATTGGGACACAACTAGAAACACGTTTACATATTTATAAATATTTATATTACACATATATAACACATGCATATTATAGTATGGAGTCCATTATGAGAATTGTATAAGTGCGTCTGTGTATGTGTGTGCATATATATATATATATATATATATATATATATATATATATATATATATATACACACACAGTATATATAAATGTATACATGTACAGCATATATAAATGTATACCTATATATATACAGCATCTACACATCTATACCTATATACAGTATATATACATATATACCTATATACAGCATCTATACCTATACACAGCATCTATACCTATATACAGCATCTATACCTATATACAGCATCTATACATCTATACCTATACACAGTATATATACATGTATACCTATATACAGAATATATAAATCATACCTATATACAGTATATATACATATATACCTATATACAGTATATATAAATCATACCTATATACATGTATACCTATACACAGCATCTATACCTATATACAGCATCTATACCTATATACAGCATCTATACATCTATACCTATACACAGTATATATACATGTATACCTATATACAGAATATATAAATCATACCTACATACAGTATATATACATCTATACCTATACACAGCATCTACACATGCATCCATAGACAGTGTGCTGCCAATGCCGGCCAGGTGCGGGCAGGTCCCATCCCAGTCAGTGGCACATGAGGCGGGCACGGTACCTGAGCAGTTGGTGCCTTTGCCCTTGCCGTTCTGGCACTCGCTGGGCAGCTGGTTGGACGCCTGGACCCCCGAGAAGGCGAGGAAGAAGAGCAGCACAGAGGAGCAGGACCACAGGGGAGGCATCCGCCCGCAGGCAGCGGCAGACGGTCCGTCCATGGCGAGGGGCAGCGGGATGCTGGGGCTACGAGCGGCTGTGGCGAGGAAGGTACCGGCTACTCGGGCAGGCCAAGAGCATCAATGATGGCACACAGCACGGGGCAGCAGCGGGCACTGCCTCCTCATTCCCTGCAGCCAGTGACGGCCAGTGTCTTCACCTCACAGGAGGCTGTCACCCATCCTCAGGACCATGCCAGAGACCCCCGGCGGGCGCTGCCTGCTCTGCCCCTCCTTCCCCTCTTGCCCCCGGTTATTGTTCCCAGCAGCAGAGGCAATGTCACCAGCCGCTAGATGGGCGCAATACGTGTGGCTGCTGCTCACAACAAAGGGACTGAGTGGAGGAGGAGGAGAAGATGAAGGGGCCCACGTGACGGCAGCCCCCATGCCTCTCCTTGTAGCCACTAGTAGTGAGCCCACAGTATGCTCATCATCAGAGCTGACTGCTGGGAGAGCGGAGACACTGTGCATGGGAGAACTCTATCTATAGTGTCATAGCATACATAGAGAGCACATAGCAGACATAGAGGTCACTGATCAGTGGAGCCTTTCCGATAAAGTGGGGCCCAAATGCTCACATAGTGCACCATCTCACAGAAACATTTCGGCTGTATTTACATGCGCTGAGTTCACGCCGTCAAACGAGCGTGATCGACAATAATGAAGGTGTTCGACGCTTGTTTCCTGGCCTCTTTACTGCGGCTAAGGCTACTTTCACACTAGCGTTTTCTGCAATCCGTCACAATGCGTCGTTTTGCACAAAAAAACGCATCCTGCAAAAGTGCTTGCAGGATGCGGTTTTTCCCTATAGACTTGTATTGACGACGCATTTGCGACGGATTGCCACATGTCGCATCCGTCGAGCGACGGATGCGTCGTGCTTCTGCGGACCGTCGGGAGCAAAAAACGCTACATGTAACGTTTTTTGCTCCTGATGGACCGCTTTTTCCGACCGCGCATGCGTGGCCGGAACTCCGCCCCCACCTCCCCGCACCGTACAATAGGGCAGCGGATGCGCCGGAGAAATGCATCCACTGCCTCCTGTTATGACCTGGTGGTTAGGAGCACCCGGAATGACCTGATAGTTAAACCACATACAGGACCAGCTCTGGGATGTGGGAACTCTGCTGACCGCAAGCCCTAATCCTATCACACACTAGAAATAGCCGTGGAGCACTCCTGACCAGACCTAGGCACCTCGTCACAGCCTAAGAGCTATCTAGCCCTAGAGATGGAAAATAAAGCCTACCTTGCCTCAGAGAAATTCCCCAAAGGTAAAGGAAGCCCCCCACATATATTGACTGTGAGTAAAGAAGAAAGTCACAAACGCAGAAATGAAACAGGTTTCAGCAAAGGGAGGCCAGACTTACTAAATAGACAGAGGACAGGAAAGGTAACTTTGCGATCAGCACAAAAACCTACAAAAAACCACGCAGAGTGTGCAAAAAAGACCTCCGCACCGACTCACGGTGCAGAGGGGCCACTCTGCATCCCAGAGCTTCCAGCTAGCAAGAAAAAATCATGATAACCAGCTGGACAAGAAAACAGTGAACAAATAATGACTATCAGGAACTTAGCTTCTGCAGGAGAAGGCAGGTCACCAGAGAGATCCAGGAGCGAACTGAACAAATGCAAAAACATTGACAGCTGGCATGGAGTAACGATCAGAGAGGAGTTAAATAGAACAGCCAACCAAAGGATAAACCACGTCACCTGTGTAAGGAACCTCAGAAGCCGCAGCTTCACTCATAGCCACCAGAGGGAGCCCATAGACAGAACTCGCCGAAGTACCATTCACGACCACAGGAGGGAGTTCGACAACAGAATTCACAACAGCCTCCATTGTGCAATGCACTAAACGCTAGCATCGGAATCTCTCCCCGACGCATTGCGACGGGGATATTCCGACGCTAGTTGTGAAAGTAGCCTAAGGAAGAATGACGGGCTCAGAACGGTCACTAGTAGATCAATCTGTCCCCATACCTATCATGTTATCAGCAGCATACCTGCAGTTTTCAATAAATTGGCTTTTTGCTTGTTTGTTATAATGCACCCATAGTCCTCCACATAGTGTAATGCACCCTATAATCCTCCATATAGTATAATGAGCCTCATAGTCCTCCATATAGTATAATACACTCCCCATGGTCCTCCATATAATATAATGTGCACCATTGTCCTCCATATAGTATAATGTGCGCCATTGTCCTCCATATGGTATAATGCACTCCCCATAGTTCTCCATATAGTATAATGCACTCCCCATAGTCCTCAATATAGTCTAATGCACACCCCATAGTTCACCATACAGTATAATGCACCCCAAAGTCCACCATATGGTATAATATACTCTCCATAGTCCTCTATATAGTATACTATGCTCCCCATAGTCCTCATTATAGTATAATACACTTCCCATAATCCTCTATATAATAGAATGCACCCCCCATAGTCCTCAATATAGTCTTATGCACACTCCATAATTATTCATATAATACCTTGCACTCCTCATACTGTAATGCCCCCCATAGTCCTTTATATAGTATAATGCAATCCCCATTGTCCTCAATAGAATTCCCCCTATATAGTTCATATAATATAATACACAGCCCATAGTCCTCAATAGAGTATAATGCAGCTCCATAGGGTACATATAGTATAATGCGGTCCCCATAGTCCTTGATGCAGTATGATGCAGATCCATAGAGTATGATGAAGCCCCCACTGAGTATAATACAGCCCTCATTGAGTATAATTCAGCCCCCTAGAGGGTATATAGTATAATGCAGCTCCATATAGTATAATGCAACCCCATAGAGTGCATATAGTATAATGCAGCCTCATAGAGTGCATAATGCAACCTCACATAGAGTATAATGCAGCACCCTATACAGTATGATGCAGCCCCATAAAGTATGATGTAGCCCCATCTTCTGAGCAGCTCCACTGCCGGCACAGTGTCACACGATGAAGTGACGTCATCGCGACCACTGTGTCAGACACAGAGGGGGAATGATGGTAGAGGGAGCATCACCTAACGCTGTGTCCTCCACGCTTCACGCTCCTCCAAACACTTTCTTTCAACGGTATTGATATCTACGATGCTGGTACAGTTGAATGCACAATGCGGGTCCCATAGTGTTTGTGTGGTGTGCCGCTATTCGCGGTATGCCACTGGCTAGGTGCCTCTGGGTGAGTGGGGGCCCTAGGCAAAAGCCTAGTTTGCCTGCCCCTAATTCCATCCCTGACATCCATATACCATTATAAATATTTATCTTTAACTAGTGATGAGCGAGTGTACTCGTTGCTCGGGTTTTCCTGAGCATGCTCGGGTGGTCTCTGAGTATTTATGACTGCTCAGAGATTAAGTTTTCATCGCCTCAGCAGCATGATTTACAACTATTAGTCAGCTTGATTACATGTGGGGATTATCTAGCAACCGTGCCACCCCCACATGTACTCAGGCTGGCTAATAGCTGTAAATCATTCAGCTGCCGTGATGAAAACTAAATCTCCGAGCACTAAAAAATACTCGGAGGTCAAATCCGAGTAAATCGGAGCGGGAAAATCCTAGCAACGAGTACACTCACTCATCACTATCTTCTCTTGCAATTTGCCTTATTATAAAGTTGTGCTATCTTGCTATTGTTTTTATGTTGTCTTTACTTCCTGTGATGTTTAGTTTGAGGGGAGTCTCGGGAATGTCACAGGAGGAGGGCTCTGTAGGCACTTCTCCACAGCCTCTATCCCCCCCCCCTACACACACACACCTGACATAGGTTGTGTTCATGGGCCGGCACTGTTGTCATTTACCCTGTAGACTGTAAGCCCATAAGGGCAGGGCCTTCTCCCTTCTGTATTACTCTGTCATTGTTAGTTTTTCATTGTAATTATATTTGTATTTTGTATGTAACCCCTTCTCATGTACAGCACCATGGAATTGACCACAGTTTCTGTCACCGCCATGCCCTGATGATGTCCTGGTTCAGTAGCTGTGATGGAGAAATGACCACAGCTTCAGTGGCCGCCCCATAGCTTCTTCTGTTTCTGCCGCTGACATTTTCATTTTATCACGGCTCCCGGGTATTAATGCTGCCGGGAGAGCTGCAAACAGCAGCAAAGGAGCTGAGCTAAATGCCAGGCTACTAACCTGGCAACCAACAGGACCTTAGACATGTGACAGAGTGGGAGGAGGTCAGGGGGTAGAGCCAGATGCCAGGGACAGAGAAGGGTTAAACACTAAAGAGTTATCAAACAAGCAAAGATCGGAGCCAGAAGATCACGAGGTATCAAAAGGGAGAGACGGGATAGTCAGAAGCAAAGTCAGAGTTCAGTAATCCAGAAGAGCAAACAGAGTAACGCATGGAGAGCAAGATAAACACAATGCAAACTGACCACACACTTGCAGGGGTCAAGCACACAGACTAAGGGAGAACGTATAGCTGACAGAGAAACCCAGCTAGGAGTGAGTATAAATACCCCTCCCATCTTGAAAGAGAGGCCAACAACATTAACCCTGAGAAAACAGGACATTAACCATGTCCTAACCATGACACATTGGCTGTCACAGTCCCTGCATAAAAACACTGCCCTCAAACAATTAAGGACCCAGCGGTCATGGTGCACATTGGTACAAATGACAAAGTTAGAGGTAGGTGGAAGATCCTTAAAGATGATTTCAGGGAATTAGGCTGCAAGCTGAAAGCAAGGACCTCCAACGTGGTATTTTCCGAAATACTGCCTATACCACGTGCGACGCCAGAGAGGCAACGGGAGATTAGGGAGGTTAATAAGTGGCTCAAGAATTGGTGTAGGAAGAAGTGGTTTGGGTTTCTGGAGAACTGGGCCGACTTCTCAGTTGGCTACAGGTTCTACGCTAGGGACGGGCTGCACCTCAATGGGGAAGGTGCAGCTGTGCTAGGGGAGAGAATGGCTAGAAGGTTGGAGGAGTGTTTAAACTAGGGATTTGGGGGAGGGTATTCATTTTATAGGAGGGGAAGATAGTGCAGATAGAGACCTGGGCACAAATAAGGAAGCTGGGGCTGGTGGTAGCGTGGGGGGTAGGGTTAGAACAATTAATAATTTAAGAAAGAATAGAGGTACAGAGAGATACATAAAGTGCATGTATACTAATGCCAGTAGCCTCGCCAACAAAATGTACGAATTAGAATTAATATTGTTGGAGAATAATTATGACATGGTGGGGATATCTGAAACGTGGCTGGATGAGGGCCATGACTGGGCTGTTAACTTGCAGGGTTATAGTCTGTTCAGAAATGACCGAACGGAGAAGCGAGGGGGAGGTGTGTGTCTATATGTAAAATCATCCTTAAAACCAATCCTGCGGGATAATATAGGTGAATCTAATGAAAATGTAGAGTCCCCGTGGGTGGAGATAAGGGGAGGGGGAAAAAATAATAAATTACTGATAGGGGTTAGTTATAAGTCTCCAAAAATAATGGAAGCAACGGAGAATATCCTCATAAAGCAAATAGATGAAGCTGCGACTCAAGGAGAAGTCATTATTATGGGGGACTTCAACTACCCTGAAATAGATTGGGGGACAGAAATCTGCAGTTCCAGCAAAGGTAATCGTTTTTTGACACCTATGAGAGAACATTAGCTTTCACAACTGGTTCAGGACCCAACAAGATGGGGGGCACTGCTAGACCTAATATTAACAAACAGGCCAGACCGCATATCAAATATAAGGGTTGGGGGTCACTTGGGGAATAGTGATCACAAAATAATAAGTTTTCATGTATCCTTTACCCCCAAGGGTGGTTTGCACGTTAATGACCGGGCCAATTTTTACAATTCTGACCACTGTCCATTTATGAGGTTATAACTCTGGAACGCTTCAACGGATCCCAGTGATTCTGACATTGTTTTCTTGTGACATATTGTACTTCATGACAATGGTAAAAATTCTTTGATAGTACCTGCGTTTATTTGTGAAAAAAATGGAAATTTGGCGAAAATTATGAAAATTTCGCAATTTTCCAACTTTGAATTTTTATGCAATTAAATCACAGATATATGTCACACAAAATACTTAATAAGTAACATTTCCCACATGTCTACTTTACATCAGCACAATTTTGGAACCAAAATTTTTTTTTGTTAGGGAGTTATAAGGGTTAAAAGTTGACCAGCAATTTCTCATTTCTACAACACCATTTTTTTTTAGGGACCACATCTCATTTGAAGTCATTTTGAGGGGTCTATATGATAGAAAATACCCAAGTTTGACACCATTCTAAAAACTACAACCCTCAAGGTGCTCAAAACCATATTCAAGAAGTTTATTAACCCTTCTGGTGCTTCACAGGAATTTTTTGAATGTTTAAATAAAAATGAACATTTAACTTTTTTTCACAAAAAATTTAATTCAGCTCCAATTTGTTTAATTTTACCAAGGGTAACAGGAGAAAATAGACCCCAAACATTGTTGTACAATTTGTCCTGAGCACGACAATACCCCACATGTGGGGGTAAACCACTGTTTGGGCGGATGGGAGAGCTCGGAAGGGAAGGAGCACTGTTTGACTTTTCAATGCAAAATTGACAGGAATTGAGATGGGACGCCATGTTGCGTTTGGAGAGCCACTGATGTGCCTAAACATTGAAACCCCCCACAAGTGACACCATTTTGGAAAGTAGACCCCCTAGGGAACTTATCTAGAGGTGTGGTGAGCACTTTGACCCACCAAGTGCTTCACAGAAGTTTATAATGCAGAGCCGTAAAAATAAAACAAAAAATTTTTCCCACAAAAATTATTTTTTTAGCCCCCAATTTTGTATTTTCCCGAGGGTAACAGGAGAAAGTGGACCCCAAAATTTGTTGCCCAATTTGTCCTGAGTGCGATGATACACCATATGTGGGGGGAACCACTGTTTGGGCGCATGGGAGGGTTCAGAAGGGAAGGAGTGCCATTTGAATACAGACTTAGATGGAATGGTCTGCAGGTGTCACATTGCGTTTGCAGAGCCCCTAATGTACCTAAACAGTAGAAACCCCCCACAAGTGACACCATTTTGGAAAGTAGACCCTCTAAGGAACTTATCTACATGTGTGGTGAGCACTTTGACCCACCAAGGGCTTCACAGAAGTTTATAATGGAGAGCCGTAAAAATAAAACAAAAATTTTTTCCCACAAAAATTATTTTTTAGCCCCCAGTTTTGTATTTTCCCGAGGGTAACAGGAGAAATTGGACCCCAAAATTTGTTGTCCAATTTGTTCTGAGTGCGCTGATACCCCATATGTGGGGGGGAACCACTGTTTGGGCGCATGGGAGGGCTCGGAAGGGAAGGAGCTCCATTTGGAATGCAGGCTTAGATGGAATGGTCTGCAGGTGTCACATTGCATTTGCAGAGCCCCTAATGTACCGAAACAGTAGAAACCCCCCACAAGTGACACCATTTTGGAAACTAGACCCCCTAAGGAACTGATCTAGATGTGTTGTGAGAGCTTTGAACCCCGAAGTGTTTCACTACAGTTTGTAACGCAGAGCCGTGAAAATTGAAAAAAAAAATCTTTCCCCCAAAAATTATTTTTAAGCCCCCAGTTTTGTATTTTCCCGAGGGTAACAGGAGAAATTGGACCCCAAAATTTGTTGTCCAATTTGTTCTGAGTGCGCTGATACCCCATATGTGGGGGGGAACCACTGTTTGGGCGCATGGGAGGGCTTGGAAGGGAAGGAGCTCCATTTGGAATGCAGGCTTAGATGGAATGGTCTGCAGGTGTCACATTGCATTTGCAGAGCCCCTAATGTACCGAAACAGTAGAAACCCCCCACAAGTGACACCATTTTGGAAACTAGACCCCCTAAGGAACTGATCTAGATGTGTTGTGAGAGCTTTGAACCCCCAAGTGTTTCACTACAGTTTGTAACGCAGAGCCGTGAAAATTGAAAAAAAAAATCTTTCCCCCAAAAATTATTTTTTAGCCCCCAGTTTTGTATTTTCCCGAGGGTAAGAGGAGAAATTTGACCCCAAAAGTTGTTGTCCAATTTGTCCTGAGTACGCTGATACCCCATATGTTGGGGGGAACCACCTTTTGGGCGCATGGGAGGGCTCGGAAGGGAAGGAGTGCCATTTGGAATGCAGACTTAGATGGAATGGTCTGCAGGCGTCACATTGCGTTTGCAGAACCCCTAATGTACCTAAACAGTAGAAATCCCCCACAAGTGACCCCATATTGGAAACTAGACCCCCATGGAACTTATCTAGATGTGTTGTGAGAACTTTGAACCCCCAAGTGTTTCACTACAGTTTATAACGCAGAGCCGTGAAAATAAAAAATCTTTTTTTTTTCCACAAAAATTATTTTTTAGCCCCCAGTTTTGTATTTTCCCAAGGGTAACAGGAGAAATTGGACCCCAAAAGTTGTTGTCCAATTTGTCCTGAGTACGCTGATACCCCATATGTTGGGGTAAACCCCTGTTTGGGCACACGGGAGAGCTCGGAAGGGAAGAAGCACTGTTTTACTTTTTCAACGCAGAATTGGCTGGAATTGAGATCGGACGCCATGTCGCGTTTGGAGAGCCCCTGATGTGCCTAAACAGTGGAAACCCCCCAATTATAACTGAAACCCTAATCCAAACACACCCCTAACCCTAATCCCAACAGTAACCCTAACCACACCTCTAACCCTGACACACACCTAACCCTAATCCCAACCCTATTCCCAACTGTAAATGTAATCTAAACCCTAACCATAACTTTAGCCCCAACCCTAACTGTAGCCTTAACCCTAGCCCCAACCCTAACTTTAGCCCCAACCCAAACTGTAGCCCTAACCCTAGCCCTAACCATAGCCCTAACCCTAACTTTAGCCCCAACCCTAACTGTAGCCTTAACCCTAGCCCTAACCATAGCCCTAGCCCTAGCCCTAACCCTAACCCTAGCCCTAACCCTAGCCCTAACCCTAGCCCTAACCCTAACCCTAGCCCTAGCCCAAACCCTAACCCTAGCCCTAGCCCTAATGGAAAAATGGAAATAAATACATTTTTTTAATTTTTCCCTAACTAAGGGGGTGATGAAGGGGGGTTTGATTTACTTTTATAGCGGGTTTTTTAGCGCATTTTTATGATTGTCAGCCGTCACACACTGAAAGACGCTTTTTATTGCAAAAAATATTTTTTGCGTTACCACATTTTGAGAGCTATAATTTTTCCATATTTTGGTTCACAGAGTCATGTGAGGTCTTGTTTTTTGCGGGACGAGTTGACGTTTTTATTGGTAACATATTCGGGCACGTTACATTTTTTGATTGCTTTTTATTCCGATTTTTGCGAGGCAGAATGACCAAAAACCAGCTATTCATGAATTTCTTTTGGGGGAGGCGTTTATACCGTTCCGCGTTTGGTAAAATTGATAAATCAGTTTTATTCTTCGGGTCAGTACGATTACAGCGACACCTCATTTATAT
Source organism: Ranitomeya imitator (assembly GCF_032444005.1). NCBI lineage: Eukaryota > Metazoa > Chordata > Amphibia > Anura > Dendrobatidae > Ranitomeya > Ranitomeya imitator. The sequence goes on from NC_091287.1 coordinate 246,785,656, forward strand.
CATTTTTTTATGTTTTGGCGCTTTTATACGATAAAAACTATTTTATAGAAAAAATAATTATTTTTGCATCGCTTTATTCTCAGGACTATAACTTTTTTTTTTTTTGCTGATGATGCTGTATGGCGGCTCGTTGTTTGCGGGACAAGATGACGTTTTCAGCGGTATCATGGTTATTTATATCTGTCTTTTTGATCGCGTGTTATTCCACTTTTTGTTCGGCGGTATGATAATAAAGCGTTGTTTTTTGCCTCGTTTTTTTTTTTTCTTACGGTGTTTACTGAAGGGGTTAACTAGTGGGCCAGTTTTATAGGTCGGGCCGTTACGGACGCGGCGATACTAAATATGTGTACTTTTATTGTTTTTTTTTTATTTAGATAAAGAAATGTATTTAGGGGAATAATATTTTTATTTTTTTTTTCATTATTTAGGAATATTTTTTTTATTTTTTTTTACACGTTTTGAAATTTTTTTTTTAACTTTTTTACATTGTCCCAGGGGGGACATCACAGATCAGTGATCTGACAGTTTGCACAGCACTCTGTCAGATCACTGATCTGACATGCAGCGCTGCAGCCTTCACAGTGCCTGCTCTGAGCAGGCTCTGTGAAGCCACCTCCCTCCCTGCAGGACCTGGATCCGCGGCCATCTTGGATCCGGGGCTGGAGGAAGCAGGGAGGGAGGTGAGACACTCGCAGCAACGCGATCACATCGCGTTGCTGCGGGGGGCTCAGGGAAGCCCGCAGGGAGCCCCCTCCCTGCGGGAAGCTTCCCTGCACCGCCGGCACATCGCGATCATCTTTGATCGCGGTGTGCCAGGGGTTAATGTGCCGGGGGCGGTCCGTGACCGCTCCTGGCACAGAGTGCCGGATGTCAGCTGCGATAAACAGCTGACACCCGGCCGCGATCGGCGGCGCTCCCCCCGTGGGCGCCGCCGATCGCGCTGGACGTACTATCCCGTCCATGGTCATGGGAGCCCACCCCACCTCGACGGGATAGTACGTCCCATGTCAGAAAGGGGTTAATAAGATGTGTAGTAGAGGGGTTACAAGGACACTAAACTTCAGGAGGGCAAATTTCCAACGGATGAGAGATGATCTTGGTGCAATTAACTGGGATGATATCCTGAGACATAAAAATACACAAAGAAAATGGGAGACGTTTATTAGCATCCTGGATAGGACCTGTGCACAGTATATACCGTATGGGAATAAACATACTAGAAACAGGAGGAAACCAATATGGCTAAATAGAGCTGTAAGGGGCGCAATAAGTGACAAAAAGAAAGCATTTAGAGAATTAAAGCAAGCAGGTAGTGCTTAGGCATTAAATAAATACAGAAAATTAAATAAATTCTGTAAAAAGCAAATCAAGGCAGCAAAAATTGAGAGACTCGTTGCCAGAGAGAGTAAAAATAATCCCAAAATATTCTTTAACTACGTAAATAGTATGCTAAATGTCTTTTTTTTTCATCAGTATTTACACAAGAAAATCCCATGGCACACAATATGATCAGTGATAACAAAAATTCCCCATTAAATGTCACCTGCTTAACCCAGCAGGAAGTACGGAGGCGTCTAAAAATCACTAAAATTGACAAAACCCCGGGCCCTGCGCGGTCATATTCTGCCTTGGGCATGCGCAGTTCGCAAAGCCCGACAACTGACATCACTTGATGTCTTGTTTACTGCAGTTGCATGCACCCGCATGCGCCTGGACAACACAATAACGCCGAGGAGGCGGCGCCCTTCTCGCAGAGTGACGGCAGGGAGGCGTTTGGATGAGGGGGGAAAGACCTGCCTCCGTGGCGATTTCACAGGTATGAGGGACCAAATTCAAAAGTGATTATTTCTGCAGTACAACGAACAATAACTAAAAGAGCCACCTTGTCAGAATACAGCATTAGTGCTGCAGAAGATGGCTCTTTTAGTTACAAACGCCTGGGGGGTGACAGGTTCCCTTTAAGTACAGTCATTGATAGACTATTATTTTTATTCTTTAACCCCTTAATCCCATATGACATACTATCCCATCAAGGTGACCTGGGACTTAATTCCCAGTGACGGGACAGTACATCATATGCGATCGGCCGCGCTCATGGGGGGAGCGCGGCCGATCGCGGCCGGGTGTCAGCTGACTATTGCAGCTGACATCCGACACTATGTGCCAGGAGCGGTCACGGACCGCTCCCGGCACATTAACCCCCGACATACCATGATCAAACATGATCACAGTGTTCCAGGGGCATAGGAAACCATTGCGCAGGGAAGGGGCTCCCTGCGGGCTTCCCTGAGACGATCGGTACAAGGCGATGTGCTCACCTTGTACCGAGTGTCTCCTCCCTGCAGGCCCCGGATCCAAAAATGGCCGCGGGGCTACTTCCGGGTCCTGCAGGGAGTACTTCCAGGTCCAGAGCAGGCTCTGGTAACCAAGCAGCAGGGCACGCCAGATCGCTGATCTTACACAGTGCTCTGCAAAGTGTCAGATCAGCGATCTGTCACTATACAGTGATGTCTACCCGGGGACAAAGTTTTAAAAAAATTTTTTAGATGTGTAAAAAAAAATAAAAAAAAAATTCCTAAATAAAGAAAAAAATATATATATTGTTCCCATAAATACATTTCTTGATCTAAATAAAAAAACAAAACAATAAAAGTGCACATATTTAGTATCATCGCGTCCGTAACGAACCGACCTATAAAACTGTCCCACTAGTTAACCCCTTCAGTGAACACCGTAAAAAAAAAAAAAAAAAACGCTTTATTATCATACCGCTGAACAAAAAGTGGAATAACATGCGATCAAAAAGACGGATATAAATAACCATGGGACCGCTGAAAAGTCATCTTGTCCTGCCATACAGCATCATCAGTGAAAAAATAAAAAAGTTACAGTCCTCAGAATAAAGCGATGCAAAAATAATTATTTTTTCTATAAAATAGTTTTTATCGTATAAAAAGCACCAAAACATAAAAAAAGATATAAATGAGGTATCGCAGTAAACGTACTGATCCGAAGAATAAAACTGCTTTATCCATTTTACCAAATGCGGAACGGTATAAACGCCCCCCACCCAAAAGAAATTCATGAATAGCTGGTTTTGGTCATTCTGCCTCACAAAAATTGGAATAAAAAGCAATCAAAAAATGTCACGTGCCCGAAAATATTACCAATAAAAATGTCAACTCGTCCCGCAAAAAACAAGATCTCACAAGACTCTGTGGACCAAAATATGGAAAAATTATAGGTCTCAAAATGTGGTAACGCAAAAAATATTTTTTGCAAAGAAAAGCGTCTTGTAGTTTGTGACGGCTGCCAATCATAAAAATCCGCTAGAAAACCCGCTATAAAAGTAAATCAAACCCCCCCTTCATCACCCCCTTAGTTAGGGAAACATAAAAAAAAATAAAAAAATGTATTTATTTCCATTTTCCCATTAGGGTTAGGGCTAGGGTTAGGGCTAGGGTTAGGGTTGGGGTTAGGGTTGGGGCTAGGGTTGGGGCTAGGGTTAGGGTTGGGGCAAAAGTTAGGGTTGGGGCTAAAGTTAGAGTTAGGGTTGGGGCTAAAGTTAGGGTTAGGGTTGGGGCTAAAGTTAGGATTGGGGCTAAAGTTAGGGTTGAGGTAAAGTTAGGGTTAGGGTTACATTTACGGTTGGGATTAGGGTTAGGGGTGTGTCAGGGTTAGGGGTGTGATTAGGGTTATGGTTGGGATTAGGGTTAGGGGTGAGTTGGGGTTAGGGTTTCAGTTAGAATTGGGGGTTCCACTGTTTAGGCACATCAGGGCTCTCCAAACGCGACATGGCGTCCGATCTCAATTCCAGCCAATTCTGCATTGAAAAAGTAAAACAGTAGTCCTTCCCTTCCGAGCTCTCCCGTGCCCCCAAACAGGGGTTTACCCCATGGTATCAGCATACTCAGGACAATTTGGACAACAACTATTGGGGTCCAATTTCTCTTGTTACCCTTGGGAAAATAAAAATTTGGGGGTCTAAAAAAACATTTTTGTGGGAAAAAAAATAATTTTTATTTTCACGACTCTGCTTAATAAACTGTAGTGAAAAACTTGGGGGTTCAAAGCTGTCAAAACACATCAAGATAAGTTCCTTATCTAGTCTAGTTTCCAAAATGGTGTCACTTCTGGGGAATATCTACTGTTTAGGTGCATCAGGGGCTTTGCAAATGCAACGTGACGCCTGCAGACCAATCCATCTATGTCTGCATTCCAAATGGCGCTCCTTCCCTTCCGAGCTCTGCCATGCGCACAAACGGTGGTCCCTACCCACATATGGGGTATCAGCGTACTCAGAACAAATTGGATAACAACTTTTGGGGTCGAATTTCTCCTGTTACCCTTGGGAAAATACAAAACTGGGGGCTAAAAAATAATTTTTGTGAAAAAACTTCTGTGAAGCACTTGGTGGGTTAAAGTGCTCACCACACATCTACATAAGTTCCTTAGGGGGTCTACTTTCCAAAATGGTGTCACTTGTGGGGGGTTTCAATGTTTAGGCACATCAGGGGCTCTCCAAACGCAACATGGCGTCCCATCTCAATTCCAGTCAATTTTGCATTGAAAAGTCAAACGGCGCTCCATTGGGGTCCAATTTCTTCTCTTACCCTTGGGAAAATAAAACAAATTGGATCTGAAGTACATTTTTTTGTGAAAAAAAGTTAAATGTTAATTTTTTTTAAAACAATCCAAAAATTCCTGTAAAACACCTGAAGGGTTAATAAACTACTTGAATGTGGTTTTCAGCACCTTGAGGGGTGCAGTTTTAGAATAGTGTCACACTTGGTTATTTTCTATCATATAGACCCCTCAAAATTACTTCAAATGTGATGTGGTCCCTAAAAAATATTGGTGTTGTAAAAATGAGAAATTGCTGGTCAACTTTTTACCCTTATAACTCCCTAACAAAAAAAATGTTTGGTTCCAAAATTGGGCTGATGTAAAGTAGACATGTGGGAAATGTTACTTATTAATTATTTTATATGATATATCTCTGTGATTTAAGGGCATAAAAATTCAAAGTTGGAAAATTGCAAAATTTTCAAAATTTTCGCCAAATTTCTGTTTTTTTCACAAATAAATGCAAGTTATATCGAAGAAATTTTACCTCTATCATGAAGTACAATATATCACGAGAAAAATTTGTCAGAATCGCCAAGATCCATTGAAGCGTTCCAGAGTTATAACCTCATAAATGGACAGTGGTCAGAATTGTAAAAATTGGCCCGGTCATTAACGTGCAAACCACCCTTGGGGCTTAAGGGGTTAAAGACTCCATAATAACAGGGTCTGTACCACAGGACTGGCGTATAGGAAATGTGCCAATATTCAAAAAGGGAACAAAAACTGAACTTGGAAATCATATACCAGTAAGTTTAACCTCTACTGTGGGTAAAATCCTGGAGGGTATTTTAAATGATGCTATGCTGGAATATCTGAAGAGGAATAACCTCATGACCCAGTATCAGCACGGGTTTACTAGGGACCGTTCCTGTCAGACTAATCTGATCAATTTCTATGAAGAGGTAAGTTCCGGACTGGACCAAGGGAACCCAGTGGACGTAGTGTATATGGACTTTTCAAAAGCTTTTGATACGGTGCCTCACAAAAGGTTGATACATAAAATGAGAATAATGGGGATAGGGGAAAATATGTGTAAGTGGGTTAAGAGCTGGCTCAGGGATAGGAAACAAAGGGTGGTTATTAATGGAGCACACTCGGACTGGGTAGCTGTTAGCTGTGGGGTACCACAGGGGTCAGTATTGGGCCCTGTTCTTTTAACATAAATATTAATGAAAAAGACCTGGGAGTATGGGTGGATCACAAACTCACATTTAGTGGCCAGTGTCAGGCAGCTGCTACAAAGGCAAATAAAATAATGGGATGCATTAAAAGAGGCATAGATGCTCATGAGGAGAACATAATTTTACCTCTAGACAAGTCACTAGTTCAACCACACTTAGAATACTGTGCACAGTTCTGGTCTCCGGTGTATAAGAAAGACATAGCTGAATTGGAGCGGGTGCAGAGAAGAGCGACCAAGGCTATTAGAGGACTGGGGGGTCTGCAATTCCAAGATAGGTTATTACACTTGGGGCTATTTAGTTTTGAAAAACGAAGGCTAAGGGGTGATCTTATTTTAATGTATAAAGACATGAGAGGACAGTACAAAGACCTTTCTGATGATATTTTTAATCATAGACCTGAGACGGGGACAAGGGGGCATCCTCTGCGTTTGGAGGAAAAAAGGTTTAAGGTTTAATAACAGACCTGGATTTTTTACTATACGAGCAGTGAGACTATGGAACTCTCTGCCGTATGATGTTGTAATGAGCGGTTCATTACTAAAATTTAAGAGGGGACTGGATACCTTTCTTGAAAAGTATAATGTTACAGGTTATATACACTAGATTCCTTGGTAGGGCGTTAATCCAGAGAACTAGTCTGATTGCCGTATGTGGAGTCGGGAAGGAATTTTTTCCCCAATGTGGAGCTTACTCTTTGCCACATGGGTTTTTTTTTGCCTTCCTCTGGATCAACATGTTATGGCATGTTAGGTTAGGTTATGGGTTGAACTAGATGGACTTAAAGTCTTCCTTCAACCTTAATAACTATGTTATCAAGTAAATCACGAGCGGCACTAGTGTCACTCACCCTGCTTTTATCACCATCCCCTGATGACGATTCCTTTTAGGGAAAGTGGTGGTAGTGTCAGAAGCAGGAACTGTAGTGTGGAGTGTTGGTGACAGGGAAAGAACTGTGGTGACCACTGAAGATTTAAACAGCTGATATAGAAGATGTGTGGTGGTGGCTGCTGAAAATGCGGGCTTTGGGAACTGAAAAAGTGTAATTGCAGCCCCAGAAAATGTGGGCAGCAGGGACAGAAGATTGTGGTGGTGATCAGTGAAGATGCTGGTGGCGGGGATAAAAGAAGTGTAATGGCGGCTACTGAAGCTACAGTCTCTTCTCTATCATCACTACTGAGCCAGGATATAATCGGGATGGCGGTGAAAGAAGTTGTGGTAACTGATAGCAGCACTGCCCCATAATGACGTCCTGTTTCAGGCCGGTGATAGAAGTTGCAGAGGAGTGAACGCAGGGCCATCCTTCTGTGATGCTCCTTTTGAAAATACCCTAAACTGAAACATCACAAGAAGTAAAGAGAAAAAAAAGCTCATAGTGATTAGCAGGATACAGAGAATGGTAGAGAATTTTATAATAAAGCAAATTACAAAAGTGGTTACGATTTAAAGATAGATATTTGGGTAGGGGGTAGAAGAAGACGTCGAGTCAAGAAAAGTTAATGAAAACCAGTAATGAATATGAATGTTTGTATGGTTATCTGTTTTTATAAAGTATTTGCGTTTTATCCTTATGGCCAGTTTGTATCTTGGTTTTCCTGGAGGTTCTACCTAAGGTTGGAGTCACACACAACGTATAAAAAAGCTGTCCGTTTTACACGGACGAGAATTGCAGAAATGTTCCCTGAACAGTGATCCGTATGTCATCCGTGTGCAGTGCGAGGATGCGATTTTCTCGCATGTAAGCATCCATGTGACATCCATATGTCATCCGTATGGCGAGATTTTCTCGCCTGCTTGCAAAATGGACATATCCCTGAAAACATATATACCGTCTATATATATATATATATGTCAGTGAGACACATATATATTTATGTTTCATACAGAGCTAGATAGCAGAATAGCCGGTAATTCATTTGGCGGCTTTTGTTAAATCATTACAGAACCCGACACGATATGAGACATGGTTTACATACAGTAAACCATTGCACATCTGTTGGATTTATATATGTCCCTCGCTAATAATGTTAGTAGTGTGTTTGTGTAAAATTTTGGAGCTGGGGTGGCATATGGGGTAATAAGGGGTTAATTTCTCCTTGCTATTGTAAGGTGACATTAAGCCCGGTTAATAATGGAGAGGTGTCAATAAGACACCTATCCATTATTAATCCACTAGTATGAAAGGGTTAAAAAATACACACACATGCAGAATAAAGTCTATTATTGAAATAATTAAACACACACAGGTTTTCCATCTTTATTGCACTCTAAATCCATGGTCCCTCTCTTGGCTATAAACATCTGTCCTCAGTCACTGGCTTTCCCTCTCTGGCAGAGAAAATTGAGCGGGAGCCCACACCAGATGTCTCCATGATTTAATTATTTAATTTAACACCTACAGCTCCAAAATTTTGCACACACACACTACTAACATTATTAGTGAGGGACATATAAAAAACTAATGAATATGCAATGGTTTACTGTATGTAAACCATGTCTCATATCCTGTCAAGTTCTGATATTACCGAAGCTGACAATTGAATTATTGGCTATTCTGGCGTGGGGTCTCCTCAATTTTTGACAACCAGCCTTGCTAAAGCTAACAGCTGTGGGCTGCTATTCTCAGACTGGTAATGGGCCATTGATATAACCCTTCCCCCCAGCCTCAAAACAGTAGCCCATGCCGTTTTTTTAAATTATTTCTTTAAATAATTTAAAAAACAGCGTGGGGTCCCCTCTATTCTTGTTAACCAACCTTGCAGAAGCTGAAAGCTGAGGGTTGCAGCCCCCAACTGTGAGTTTTGTCTGGATGGTTAAGAAAATAGGGGGGAACCCACGTCGGGTTTTTCATTAATTTAGAAGCGCAAGCACAGCGCGAAACGGCCGTCGTCCCTGTTCTCCCCTGCTCACACGAGCTCCGGCTCCTTCGTTCCCGGCCATGAATTTTATCTGGAAATGTTGCTAATAAAAGTTTGAATTTCTTGAAGACTGGTGAGTGCCCTCATCCTTTCTTATATGTGGATTGTGCAGATGGACGTCTTTGTTTCTGAGGAGCACCTGAAGTTGAAATTCTATGGCTGCATAAACCGCTGCTGAGCACCTAGATACTAGGTAGCAGTCTGGAGATAACCTCTGTAACAGAGACTGTGCCGCCCTGCTTGTGCGTTTCTTTTTTGGTGGATTTTTGTATCATATCTTTTGGGGCCGAGCACGTCCAAGGTTGGACCGACAGGTGTTAAGAGGTTTGTGGATTTGATCACCAGATGGAGCAGATGGATTTGACAGCCACTCAACCCAGATTGGGATTACAAGCCGGCCGGGAAGATGTTGATAGTTATTTCCGAGAGTGTGAGCAGGTGGAGGGGATACACTCACTAAGCACTAAAGCTTTGGAGTACAAAATGACGAATTTGGCTGAAAAAGAGATTAAATTATTCTGGACGAACAAGTCCCTCCAGTCATATTGTGATAATGGGAGAGTCCCGCGTGGACTAAGGGTTTGGAAACTGAGACTCCTGAAGTGTCGACCCCTTTAGGAGAAAGACCCGGAGGAGCAGAAGGAAGAGCCGGCATAGGCAAGCAGCACAAACGGAAACAGGTTGCATGGACACGCAGATACTAGACGTTCCGGTTGAAGATACAGTAATTAATCTGACTGACCATGTGCTGATTCCGACTCATTTGTCTTTATTGGCTAAGGGTTTGGGGTTTTGTGTACCGCAGGAATTTAGCATGACCGATTTCAAAATTGACCTTTTCAAGTCCACTAGGAAGATTCACCTTTTGAAAGCGTTTAACAATAAAGCTATTGCCAGTAATGTTCCAGAAGGAGAGACTCCATGTTCAATTGGCCCACTGGGGTTCATGGCAGGAACAGGGGCTTTAGCTGACATAGGAGAGGATGCCAGATTATTGTTAGGCATAAATGAAGATCTTGATAGTTGTAACCATCAGGATGGGGAAAAAGTTCCAGGTTTATGCCCACGGTTTCCCCCGGTAATTTAGTGGACTTGTTTGAAGCGCAAGTTATTAAAGATGTGGAGGCACTCATATATCAAACCCCCCCCAATAATTTGACCATAGAAGAGATTAGGGCCCTACATGAGATACGTACGTGGGAAGACACGGTGGTACGGGCCGCTGACAAGGGGGGGTAAAACGGTGTTACTTCCCAGATCCTACTACATCACCGAAGCAAAGAGGCAATTGTCAGATAGCACGGTGTATAGATTGTTACCAAGTAGTCCGCTGCAAAAGTATAAATCTGAGTTGAGGTCTTATTTGAGGAAGTATGTGGAATTGGGTGTTATTACACAGAGAAAAGCGGAGAAATTGCTGCCGGAGTTCCCCACCAGACCCCACTGGTACCACATCCCGAAGGTGCACAAATCTGTTCGGTGTCCTCCTGGACAACCAATCGTGTCTGGGATAGGGTCGCTCACTGAGCCCCTGTCCCAGTACATCGATTGGTTGTTGCGCCCGATGTTGAAGGATATTCCTGCCTATTTGAAGGATACAAATTCTTTCCTTAAAAGCATTCAAAATTTTGAGTGGCAGGATAATAATTCCTTGGCCTCGATAGACGTGGAAAGTTTGTACACGAGGATCCCCCAGAGGACAGGTGTGGAGGCCATTGAGCAGATTTTGTGCACTACAGATAAAAGCCGTGAATTTATTGGGTTTGTATGCGAAGGTCTGGATTTCATTCTTACGCATAATGCGTTTATGTTTCTGGATGATTGGTATGTACAGAAGGTGGGGACTGCGATGGGGACTCCGGCAGCGTGCACTTTCGCCAATCTATTTTTGGGCCTTTTTGAGGAAAAATATGTTTATGCGGATAGCAATGTCTTTTTGCAGCACATTAAATTTTATCAAAGATATATCGATGATGTGGTAGTGGTCTGGGATAGCACAGAGGAGGCTTTTAATAACTTTGTATTACACCTAAATAGGAACAATAGTATGAATATGGCCTTCACGTCAGTGTTTGGAGGACGACGGCTGGAATTCCTAGATGTTTTAGTGGAGATTGAGAAAGATAAAATTTGTACATCATTATACCGTAAACCCGTGGCAGCTAATACCATGATGCATTTTAAGAGCTTCCATCCTATGCATACAAAGCAGGCGTTGCCCCGTAGTCAATTTTTGAGGGTAAGTAGAGTAAACAACATCGATGAGGGGTTTGAATGCCAATCAGAGGAGATGTTACAGAGATTTAAAAAGAGGGGTTACCCAGAGAATTTATTAGTATCAGCAAAGGAGAGAGTAGCAACAGAAAGAAAGATGGGCAGTGAGCACGGGTCATCAACACAGAGTTCTGATACAGGGAAAAGATTTACTTTTTGTTTCACATATAGTAATATGGACCGACAGATACGGTTGGCTATCAAAAGAAACTGGCATATTTTGGGACAGGACAAAGAATTGGCGAGTGTTGTAGCTAGAGGTCCTTTGATAGCCAACAAAAGAAGTGTCAGACTAAGAGACAAATTAGTGAGAAATCGGATAACTAAGTCTAATCAGAACTGGCTAAGTACTGCGGTACTGAAAGGCAATTTCAGGTGCGGACACTGTTCTGTCTGTAGACAACATATAACGGAACGGGTCCTCCATATAGGTGCACAGAAACATGCAGTGAACGATTTCATAATGTGCAGAACAGACCACGTAGTTTATGTGGTCTTTTGTCCCTGTAGGTATTACTACATAGGGAAGACAATTCGACCTCTGTATGTCCGTTTCCGTGAACATTGCAGGTCAGTGGTAACAGGTAAAGGGGTACTGCGTCTGATTACCCATGTAAGAGAAAGACATGAGGGCAGTGCAGAGTATCTCACCTTTGCGGGGATCGAGAAGGTCAGTTTGCCAGCCAGAGGGGGTGATCTGGATAATTTTCTCCTTAGAGCCGAGGCGAGGTGGATCATGCGCAGTAATGCGATGGGACCCTTGGGCTTTAATGATAGGGTAGACCTTTCGATATTTCTCTAGTTGAGGTGACAATGAAAGTAGATGATAGGCTTCAGTATATATAAAGAGATGCCGTTTGTGACATAAGCGATTCATGGAACGCGATATCACTCTTATATACATATATATGCACTGTTCATGCAAGATTATTAACCTTGTTTATATTGACAGCCATTATTCGCAAGCTGTAGAGAAATGCATAATGCGTGATGTTGTTTTAAATTGTGCTTTTTATAGTAAGTGTATTTTAGGTTTTGTGGGAGGGATTTGCTGGTGGAGGGAGGTGTCATGGCCGGCACTATATTTCGGCTGTCTTGCCCTTGCACAAACTGACCCGTAGAAGTGCAAGCACAGCGCAAAATGGCCGTCGTCCCTGTTCTCCCCTGCTCACATGAGCTCCGGCTCCTTTGTTCCCGGCCATGAATTTTATCTGGAAATGTTGCTAATAAAAGTTTGAATTTCGTGAAGACTGGTGAGTGCCCTCATCCTTTCTTATATGTGAATTGTGCAGATGGACGTCTTTGTTTCTGAGGAGCACCTGAAGTTGAAATTCTATGGCTGCATAAACCGCTGCTGAGCACCTAGATACTAGGTAGCAGTCTGGAGATAACCTCTGTAACAGAGACTGTGCCGCCCTGCTTGTGCGTTTCTTTTTTGGTGGATTTTTCATTAATTTATTTCAGTAGATCGCAGCCAGCGGCTGTGGAATACCCCAATCATTCGCACCTACTGTCACTGTTATTAGCGTCAGCAGGTGTCGGATGATGGGGGTAAGAGTCCCCAAAGCTCCCACCTGCTGTTGTTCGGACTTTAATATAACGCTCATCATTCTCGCTGGCAGAGCAGGGAAGAATGATGCGAGCTGGCTTCAGCACCAGTCACTAGGAAACAGCGCTTACTGTAACACTTCTTCCCCTGTGCCGATGCGTGTCACACGGAGAATATCAGTGTGTGTTCTCCGTATGCATGTGTGTGAGACATTTTGTCCGTGCTGACGGCAAAAACATACATGTCAGCGCGTTTTGCCCACGGACACACGGCCCATGGAAACACACCGACGTGCACAGACCCATTCATTTGATTGGTCTACGTGTGTACATGTCTACGGTATGTGTGAAAACCGGAGATACGGACATGTGAAAGAGGCCTAATAGGATTGCTCTTGGCAGCACATGTTTGTACAGGACTATCCACTGGCAAGAAGAATGATCACCACCTTTTTTCTGTTTTTGAGTTTCTGTTTTTTGCTCCACTTCTTCCCAGAGCCATAACTTTTTTTATTTTTCCGTCAATATGGCCATGTGGGGGCTTGTTTTTGTGGGACGAGTTATACTTTTGAACAACACCATTGGTTTTGCCATATAGTGTACTGGAAAATGGGAAAAAATTCAAAGTGTGGTGAAATTGCATTTAAAGTGCAATGTTTACTAAATGCTAAAACTGACCTGTCATTATGATTCTCTAGGTCATAATGAGTTCATAGATACCAAACACGTATAGGTTCTTTTTTATTTCGGTGGTGAAAAAAAAATCCAAAATTGATAAAAAAAGCAAAAACCCCATTTTACGAGACCCATAGCGTCTTCATTTTTCGTGATCTGGGGCTGGGTGAGTGCTTATTTTTTTAATGCCAAGCTGACGTTTTAATTGATACCATTTTAGTGTAGATACAATCTTTTGCTCGCCCATTATTGCATTTTAATGCAATGTTGTAAATCATATAATGCCCCGTAAAACTATTTTATTAGAAAATATTTAAAATACCACCAACCTGTGGTAGTCCCCAAAAAAATGCACAAAAAACACCGTGAACAAACAGGTATGAAGACCTAGTATTCCTACACTAATACCTGGACTGGTACTTGCCTACCTGCGGGGGTTGTCGCCCTAGGGGGAACGTTATGGCGCCCCCACACCACGGCGGCTACCCTAAGGTCCCTGTTGAACCCTATTAACAACCCAGGGTCCCATTACCCGATAGCAATGCTAAATAGTTTTACGGGGCATTATATGATTTACTACTTGAATGATTACCCTTGTGCAATATTGTATATTTGACTAGTTAATTTTAATGCAATGTTGCAGCGGACGAACAAACATAATTCTGGCGTTTACATTTTTTTTCTCTTGATGCAGTTTATCGATCGGATTACCGTATATACTCAAGTATAAGCCAAGAATTTCAGCCCATTTTTTAGGCTGAAATTGCCCCTCTCGGCTTATACTCGAGTCATTCCCAGGGGTCGGCAGGGGAGGGGGAGCGGCAGCTGTCTAATAATACTCACCTGCTCCTGGCGTGGTCCCTGCAGGTCATTGGTTCTCCGGGCACTGACAGCTTCTTCCTGTATTGAGCGGTCACATGGTACCGCTCATTACAGTAATGAATATGGACCTCACTCCACTCCCATAGGGGTGGAGCCGCATATTCATTACTGTAATGAGCGGTACCATGTGACCGCTCAATACAGGAAGAAGCTGTCAGCGCCCGGAGAACCAGGGACCTGCAAGGACCGCGCCAGGAGCAGGTGAGTATAACGGGGGCATATTCACCTGTCCCACGTTTCACCATTGGCGCCGCTCCGTCTTCTGTGTCCTCTGCAGTGACACTCAGGTCAGAGGGCGCGATGACGCTATTAGTGTGCGCGCCGCCCTCTGCCTGAACAGTCACTGCAGAGGACGCAGAAGACACAGCGGTGCCGACGGTGGAACGGGAAAGGTGAGTATAGCAAGTGCCGGTGGCCTAAGCGATGAGAGGTGAGTATGTGATTTTTTTTATTGCAGCAACAGCATATGGGGCAAATATCTCTATGGAGCATCTTATGGGGCCATGTGCAGCGTTATATGGGGCAAATATTTCTATGGAGCATCTTATGGGGCCATGTGCAGCATTGTATGAGGGTAAATATCTCTATGAAGCATCTTATGGGGCCATGTGCAGCATTATATGGGGCAAATATTTCTATGGGTATTTTTTTTTATTTTGTATGGGGCGAATGGGGGGTGATTTGAACTTTTATACTTTTTTAATATTTTTAAAAATGTTTTGTTTTTACTTTACACTTGCTTCAATAGTCCCCAAGGGAGACTGGAAGCTGTTATCATCTGAACGATTGTGCTACACACAGCAGGGCTTTAGCCCTGTTATGTGTAGCAGAAATGCTCACTTGCTATGAGTGCCAACCACTGGACGGCGCTCATAACAATCTGGCAATGACAACCACAGGTATCTGCTGCAGACCCCAGGTAGTAATGCCAACCCATCGGCGAGCCACAGTCATGTGACACGGGCGCTGATTAGCGGGATTAGTGACGTGCTTCTGTCACGATCGTGTTAAATGCTGCTGTCAGAGATTGACAGTGGCATTTAACATATTAACAGCTGTGGGTGGATCGTGATAAAATCAGCTGACGTGCTGAAAAAGTTCATCGCCGGAGCCCGCAACAAACAGGAGGAGACCACCTTACACGTAACTATATGGCTAAAGCTGGAGTCACACTTAACGTATATAAAAAAATCGGTCCGATTTTGAGGGCCAAGAATCACACAGATGTTCTCTGTACGGTGATCCGTGTCTAATCCATTTACAATGCGAGGATGCGATTTTCCTCATCTAGTAACTGTATGACATCCGTATGCAATGCGATTTTAACATGAGCTTTTACATACAGCAGTTCTCTGTATGTTTAAAGGGACTCTGTCACCTGAATTTGGAGGGAACAATCTTCAGCCATAGGGGTGGGGTTTTCGGGTGTTTGATTCACCCTTTCCTTACCCGCTGGCTGCATGCTGGCTGCAATATTGGATTGAAGTTCATTCTCTGTCCTCCATAGTACATGCCTGCGCAGCACAGGGGGCAGATATTCAGTACCTGCTGCAGCCACTTTACAGTAGATGGAGCTGTGCAGCCTCATAACTGAGGAGTTCCAGCCACCGACAACATCAAGAACAGTTGATTGACGGCGTGTCATGTGTTGCACCCCCACTGATCAGACTTTGATGACCTATCGAATGATAGGTCATCATTGTTAACCCCTTCAACCCAAAGCCTGCTTTCACCATCATGACCAAGCCAATTTTGACCAGTGTCACTTTATGAGGTAATAACTCTGGAACGCGTCAATGGATCCCATCGATTCAGAGATTATTTTCTAGTTATATATTATTCTTCATTATAGTGGTAAAATTTGTTTGATATGACTTGCATTTATTTGTCAAAATATGAGAAATTTGACGAAAATTTGTCAAATGTAGCCATTTTCAAACATTTAAAGGGAAGGTGCCGCGTTTTAATATTGTAAAAAAAAAAAAAAACCTCTTTAATTCCTTATTTTCATAAGTTATTTTCAAGTGCATAGTATTTATTGTTTTTTTTTAATTCATTTTTTTTTCTGCCACTGGGCGCCGCCATTTTCATTTGCAGGACTGTAAGTGTAACTGCACGACACTTACAGTCTTCACATACGGCTGCCCTGGGCATAGGACTCAGCAGTCGGCGTCCGACCCCATAGCTACTACCATTATAAGCTTCTCTGCTCTGATGTGGCCACGCCCCCTGGGCGGTCTCCACATCACAGCAGAGGCAGGAGATCGGCGCCATCTTGCTTCAGCCTATAGTGGAGTGTACCTGTGAGCTCCACTGTAGAGCCGTGCTGTTGGAGGGGCAGCTCCATCTGTCTCCCCTCACACTCAGCGGCCGTTCCCTGTCCTCTGCTGCCTGGTGTGTGGCTGAATCTCTAGAATCGCTAGAGAGTCTGAAGTGCTGTGGTCTGATGTCCTCTTATCTGGAGCTGCAGAGAGGTAACAGAGGGGGATGGGGGAGAATCTCTGTGCTGCTCGGACCTCACTGTATCTCCTCACAGGACATCAGACCCTGCATCTATCACTATACTGTGCTGAGCCATGTATCTAATCCTCTCCTGTGCTGACCTGTGTATCTAATCCTCTCCTGTGTGATACTGTGTGCTGAGCCGTGTATCTAATCCTCTCCTGTGTGATACTGTCTGCTGAGCCGTGTATCTAATCCTCTCCTGTGTGATACTGTCTGCTGAGCCGTGTATCTAATCCTATACTGTCTGCTGAGCCGTGTATCTAATCCTCTTCTGTGTGATACTGTCTGCTGAGCCGTGTATCTAATCCTATACTGTCTGCTGAGCCGTGTATCTAATCCTCTCCTGTGTGATACTGTCTGCTGAGCCGTGTATCTAATCCTATACTGTCTGCTGAGCCGTGTATCTAATCCTCTCCTGTGTGATACGGTCTGCTGAGCCGTGTATCTAATCCTATACTGTGTGCTGAGCCGTGTATCTAATCCTCTCCTGTGTGATACTGTCTGCTGAGCCATGTATCTAATCCTATACTGTCTGCTGAGCCGTGTATCTAATCCTCTCCTGTGTGATACTGTCTGCTGAGCCGTGTATCTAATCCTATACTGTCTGCTGAGCCGTGTATCTAATCCTCTCCTGGGTGATACGGTCTGCTGAGCCGTGTATCTAATCCTATACTGTGTGCTGAGCCATGTATCTAATCCTCTCCTGTGTGATACTGTCTGCTGAGCCGTGTATCTAATCCTCTCCTGTGTGATACTGTCTGCTGAGCCGTGTATCTAATCCTCTCCTGTGTAATACTGTGTGCTGAGCCGTGTATCTAATCCTCTCCTGTGTGATACTGTCTGCTGAGCCGTGTATCTAATCCTCTCCTGTGTGATACTGTCTGCTGAGCCGTGTATCTAATCCTATACTGTCTGCTGAGCCGTGTATCTAATCCTCTTCTGTGTGATACTGTCTGCTGAGCCGTGTATCTAATCCTATACTGTCTGCTGAGCCGTGTATCTAATCCTCTCCTGTGTGATACTGTCTGCTGAGCCGTGTATCTAATCCTCTCCTGTGTGATACGGTCTGCTGAGCCGTGTATCTAATCCTATACTGTGTGCTGAGCCGTGTATCTAATCCTCTCCTGTGTGATAGTGTCTGCTGAGCCGTGTATCTAATCCTCTCCTGTGTGATAGTGTCTGCTGAGCCGTGTATCTAATCCTCTCCTGTGTGATACTATCTGGTGAACCGTGTATCTAATCCTCTCCTGTGTGATACTGTCTGGTGAACCGTGTATCTAATCCTATCCTGTGCTGACCTGTGTATCTAATCCTGTGGAATACTGACTGTTGAGCCGTGTATCTAATCCTCTCCTGTGTGATACTGTCTGCTGAGCCGTGTATCTAATCCTATCCTGTGTGATACTGTCTGCTGAGCCGTGTATCTAATCCTATCCTGTGTGATACTGTCTGCTGAGCCGTGTATCTAATCATCTCCTGTGTAATACTGTCTGCTGAGCCGTGTATCTAATCCTATCCTGTGTGATACTGTCTGGTGAGCCATGTATCTAATCCTATCCTGTGCTGACCTGTGTATCTAATCCTCCTGTGTGATACTGTCTGCTGAGCCGTGTATCTAATCCTCTCCTGTGTGATACTGTCTGGTGAACCGTGTATCTAATCCTATCCTGTGCTGACCTGTGTATCTAAGGCTATGTGCACACGTCCGGATTTTTAGCGTTTTTTTTTTTGCGGAATTTCGCCATAAAAACGCTATAAATCCACTAAAAAAACGCTAACATTATGCATCCTATCATTTAGAATGCATTCCGCATTTTTTGTGCAGATGTTAGCGTTTTTTTCCGCAAAAAAAACGCATACCGCAAAAAATCCGGACATGCTCTATCTTTTTGCGGATTTCCTATCAAAAAGGACATTCCGGAAAATAAAAAAAAAAAGCAAAAAAAACGCAAAAAATCGCGCAAATTCCGCAAGAAATCCGCGCAAAAAAAGCACGCGGATTTCTGGCAGAATTCTCAGGATTATGTCAGGAAAAAATCCTGACGTGTGCACATAGCCTAATCCTGTGAAATACTGACTGCTGAGCCGTGTATCTAATCCTCTCCTGTGTGATACTGTCTGGTGAACCGTGTATCTAATCCACTTCTATGCACTCCTCTCCCCCCTGCATATCTTTCCCCATTGCACACTCAACTCAATGCGAGCTGCGAGCGTCATGCTGTATTATGGCATTATGTGAGATCTATATGACGGTATTATGTGATCTGTATGGTGGTATTATGCTTGATCAGTATTGTGAGAATTATATGGTGGTATTGTGTGTGATCTATATGGCGGTATTATGTGAGAACACTGGCAACATTATGTGTGATCTATATGGCGGTATTATGTGAGAACACTATGGCAGTATTATGTGTGATCTATATGGTGGTATGTGAGAACACTGGCAGTATTGTGTGATCTATATATGGTGGTATGTGAGAACACTGGCGGTATGTGTGATCTATATGGCGGTATTATGTGAGAACACTATGGCAGTATTATGTGATCTATATGGCGGTATGTGAGAACACTGGCGGTATTATGTGTGATTTATATGGCGGTATGTGAGAACACTGGCGGTATTATGTGTGATCTATATGGTGGTATTATGTGAGAACTGTATGACAGTATTGTGTGATCTATTTGATAGTATTGTGTGTGATCTATATGGCGGTATTATGTGAGAACACTATGGCAGTATTATGTGTGATCTATATGGCGGTATGTGAGAACACTGGCGGTATTATGTGTGATCTATATGGCGGTATGTGAGAACACTGGCGGTATTATGTGTGATCTATATGGTGGTATTATGTGAGAACTGTATGACAGTATTGTGTGATCTATTTGATAGTATTGTGTGTGATCTATATGGCGGTATTATGTGAGAACACTATGGCAGTATTATGTGTGATCTATATGGCGGTATGTGAGAACACTGGCGGTATTATGTGTGATCTATATGGTGGTATTATGTGAGAACTGTATGACAGTATTGTGTGATCTATTTGATAGTATTGTGTGTGATCTATATGGCGGTATTATGTGAGAACACTATGGCAGTATTATGTGTGATCTATATGGCGGTATGTGAGAACACTGGCGGTATTATGTGTGATCTATATGGTGGTATTATGTGAGAACTGTATGACAGTATTGTGTGATCTATTTGATAGTATTGTGTGTGATCTATATGGCGGTATTATGTGAGAACACTATGGCAGTATTATCTTCAGAAAGCGGACCCATTCTATGGTGGTTCTGGCTGAACACCAGCACGCGGGTCTGGGGTAATAGAGGGGACAGCGTGACCTCCAGTTAGGTGCAGTCAGGGCTGGTGAGGCAGCTGAAGAGAGGGGTCTCATTTTTATTGTTACTATATGGCTACATTTCCTTCCCAGCGTCACCCCGTACTTCGCCTGTCGCCTCCCTTTCACACATCGCCAGGACAGGATGGAGAAGACAGGATCTGAGGAGGGGAATGGGGTCTGCATGCAAAGTCTGGATCAGACCAGGCCATCAGTCCGCAGAAATGTTTCCTGGATTTCTGTGGAGCTGACGGTCCATCCATGTGTATAAAAGACAGCGCTCTATGTACAATCCCTGGCTGCTCCGCGCACCAAACAGGGGGCCCCCATAGACCAGCACACTGCTCTCCTGAAATACTCTGTGCTGCTGTCACCCTGCTCCCTCCACCACATATCTCCCAGAATCCTTGCTGCCTGCCATCCTCGGTGACTGTCTACTTGTCAGTATAAGGCTGCTTTCACACTAGCGTCGGTACGAGCCTTTCGCAGTGCGTCTTACCGACGTATGCTGTGAAAGAAATGTCCGATGTGGGCAGCAGAAGCAGTCTTACGACGCTTCCGCTGCCCCATTGTTAGGTCTGGGCATGAGGGGGCGGAGTTTCGGCCGTGCATACGCGGTCGAAAATGGTGGACTCGACGCACAAACGTTACATGTAACTTTTTTTGTGGCGGCGGTCCACCAAAACATGACGCAACCGTCGCATGACAGTTGTGACGTGTGGCAATACGTCGCAATGCGTCGGTAATGTTAGTCTATGGGGAAAAAACGCATCCTGCAGACAACTTTGCAGGATGCGTTTTTTCTCCTGAATGACGCATTGCAACGTACAGCCAACAACGCTAGTGTGAAAGTAGCCTAAGGCTGCCGTCCACTATCAGTATTTGGTCAGTATTTTACCTCAGTATTTGTAGCCAAAACCAGGAGTGGGTGATAAATGCAGAAGTGGTGACATGTTTCTATTATACTTTTCCTCTAATTGTTCCACTCCTGGTTTTGGCTTACAAATACTGAGGTAAAATACTGACCAAATACTGATAGTGTGACGGCAGCCATACTCTGCAGTCACAAACAAAATGGCTGCTCACTGGGTTCCTGAATATCATCCTCTCTAATCCCTTAGCAAACACCCAGAAGGAGAGGAGAGGAGACATCACATGTCAGCAGACTCCGCCCATTATTACTGCAGTGCTGTAATGTGAGCTATTTCTACACTAGGTTTTTCTGAAATTTCAGCAGCTGCTCCCCCTAGTGTTGAAAAGTGGAAATTCCAAAACTTTTCAAATTATTTTTCATATTTTACTAAATTATAAACAAATGATAATATTTTTTAAGAAAATGTAATCATTAATTCTTTACATTTTTACAATTTCTGAAAAAATTTTTTTTTTGATGGCACCTTCCCTTTAATTCTTATGCCCTTAAAGAGATATGTCACAAAATAGTTAATAGATATAATTTCTCACATGTCTACTTTACATCAGCACAATTTTGGAAACAATTTTTTTTTTTTAGAAAGTTTAAGGGTTAAGAATTGACCAGCAATTTTTAATTTTTCCAACAAAATTTACAAAACCATTATTTTTCAGGGACCACATTACATTTGAAGTGACTTTGAGGGGTCAATATCACAGAAAATACCCAAAAGTGACACCATTCTAAAATCTGCATCCCTCACGGTGCTCAAAACCACATACAAGAAGTTTATTAACACTTCAGGTGCTTATCAGGAATTAATGGAACGCGGAAGGAAAAAAATAAACATGTAACTTCTTTTCGCAAAAATGTTATTTTAGATCCATTTTTTTATTTTCTCAAGGATAACAGGAGACATTGGACCATAAAATTTGTTCTGCAATTTCTCCGGAGTACGCCGATTCCCCTTATATGGGAGAAAACCACTGTTTGTGTGTTCAGCAAGGCTCTGATGGGAAGGAGCACCGTTAGATTTCTTGAGCGCAAAATTGGCTGGAATCTAGAGCAGATGCTATGTTTGGAGAGCCCCTGATGTGCCTAAGCAGTAGAAACTCCCCACAAGTGACCCCATTTTGGAAACTAGACGCCTCAAAGAAGTAATCTAGATGTGTGGGGAGCACCTTGAAACCCCAAAGTGCTTCACATAAATTTATAATTTTGAGCTGTGAAAAGAAAAAAATCACATTTTTCTACAAAAATTATATTTAGCTACAAAATTTTTATTTTCACAAAGGTATCAGGAGAAAATGGACCCGTAATATTGTTGCCAATTTCTCCTGAATAAGTCAGTACAACATATGTGAGGGAAAACTACTGTTTTCTGCACAACAGGACTTGGGAGGGAAGGAGCACCGTTTGACTTTTTGAATGCAAAATTAGCTGGAATCAAGAGTGGATGCCATGTTGATGTTTGGAGAGCCCCTGATGTGCCGAAACAGTGGAAACCCCCCACAAGTAACCCCATTTTGGAAACTAGACCCAGCAAGAAACTTATCTAGATGTGTAGTGAGCACCTTGAACCGCCAGGTGCTTCGCAGAAATTTATAACGTTGAGCTGTGAAAATAAAAAATCTAATTTTTTTTAAACAAAAATGATATTTCAGCCCCACAGTTTTTATTTTCACAAGGGTAACAGTAGAAAATGGACCACTAGAGTTGTGTAATTTTTCCTGAGTATGCCCGATACCTCATATGTGGGGGAAAACCACTGGAAGGAGTGATAGTTTGGAGCGCAGACTTTGATGGACTGGTCTGCGAGCGCCATGTCACATTTAGAGAGCCACAGATGTGCCTAAACAGTGGAAATCACCCACAAATGACCCCATTTTGGAACTTAGACCTATCAAGGAACTTATCTAGATGTGTGGTGAATACCTTTAACCCCCATGTGCTTCACAGAAATGTATAACGGTGATCTGTGAAAATAAAAAAGAAATCAGATTTTTTCCTAAAAAATGTATTTTTAGCTCCAATTTTTTTATTTTTACAAAGGAAACAGGAGAATATGGACCTCTAAAATCTTTTCCAATTTTCCCTGATTACATTGATACCCCATATGTTGTGGAAAACTACTGTTTGGGTGCACAACAGGGCTCAGCAGGGAAGGAGTGATGGTTTGGAGTGCAGACTTTGATGGAAAGGTCTGCGAGTCACTTTTAGAGAGCCCCTGATGTGCCTAAACAGTGGACATCCCAAACAAGTGACCCTATTTTGGAAATTACACCCCTCAAGGAATGTATCTAGATGTGTAGTTTTGTAGTAATGATTATAATGCTTTCGATTTTACTGGTGTGTGAATTTATAATTTGGTTTCGGGTGGAGTACATCAGATTATAAAAGTGTGTTGTGTAAACAAGGTAAAAACAAATTTTATTTATTTATATACATGGGGCATTCTCTGAAGCTATGCTTAATGTAAAGGCCAGATTTTTTCGGGCAGGTTTCACAATTGTAAATTGTATTCCTCTCTTGGAGCATACTCTACACCATTTATGTTATTTTCCCTTCTTTGCTGTTTGGGGAACCTCTACTGGAAAATGTCGACCTGGCACGATACGTGTACTACCAGTTTCAGAAGTACTGGAACCCTGACCTTCTTGAGTGCCAAACATTATGGTCTTGATGACTTGTGGCGCCCCTGAAGGTCCAGTCGCCACAGAGGTACTGCATCTCAGCTAGAGGTGTGGTACCCCAACTCTCTGTTAAGGAGAGGACACTGTACAGAACCCTAACATTTGCACCCAACACCAGACCTCCCCAGGCCAGGGAGGGATTAGGTAGAAGGTGTGGGTGGAGAGTGAGGAGATGTCAGGGGAGACAGGAGGGAGGAGTTGAGGAGTCTTTGAGGAGAGCTAGAGCTGAGCAGACGTGTGGGTCTGCAGTTCCTGTGAGTGGAGGGGAAGAAAGGAAGCTCCCAGGAAGGAGAAGAGAGGGTCTCAGGGGCACGGGAAGTGCAGAAGCCACCCATGGGGCCCACATTCAGTCTAACAAGTGTCAGGTTAGAGGGACCAGGTCGCAGAAAGGGGAACCAGCCCCTGATCTAGTGGAAGAACTTAAAGTCTCAACTGGAATCCCGGAGACTGGGACTTCTGTAAAAAGCCACAGCCACATCCACCCAGAACAGGCTAAAATGTAGCTGGATAGAACCCAGGGGACTCAGAGGACATCGCCCGACAAGGTTCGTGGTTGCTGGCTTAGGACATTGTGGGTGAGACGCTGGGAAGGAAGAGTGAAAACCAGCGTAGAGAGACGGCCAGGAAAGGCATACAAAAAGGGGGGTTCTGGACAGCTACCCCAATCTGCTGGAGAGTTTCCTGGACCGCTCACCTGGAGGTCACAGCACCCTGACTGGGGAGTAACGTCTGACTGTGAGTAAAAAGTGAATACTTCACCTTGCTGTGTCCTCACAATTCGTTCCTACGACGCCTGCCCTGCACCACCACTACCACCATCAGAACTCTACAAAACATCTTTTTTTAAACTCTTTTTATTGAAAAATTCCACAGAATAAGATAACAAACATATGACAATGTAGTGTAAAGTCAAAATAATCCATATGATCACCATTCACCTTGACATAGATATAACGTCACACTTTCAATAATAAAGTAAACAAACAAAACAAATGTAACATAACATTCAGCGCAATATACTCTACCAGGCATTGCACCTCCTAACCAACAGATTCTTTATAAAAGTTTTAAACCCGTACCAGGTCAGATTATAATAGTCGCATTGTTAGGGACTGGCGGAACGCACCAAGAATCAGATGTTATGGTATTAGGTGCGTTCGCAGTCCGAGGTCCACCGTGCAGGTAAAAGACCCTGCTGCTAGTAAGACGGACTATATGGCGGTACTAAGTATACACACATGGGTTAACTTCACCCTGCGTCATGTTGCGTCACAGGACCGCAGTACCGCACATAAAGCGCGAGCAAGAAGTCAGCGGACTCAACCCCTACACAGGATTGAAGTACGATTAGACACTTGCTGGCACAACACCGCAACTGGGTGTGTCAGAGGAACATAAATAATAATATTAAGGCACAAGAGTGCGTGCGGTGCCGCACTGACAAACGCCACTAACCACCCAGGCTTGGGTCAGGAAAGCGCAGAGCAAGCGCACAGCGCCGTACTGGCGGACACAGCAACTGGTAGCTGTAATGTGTGTTTCGTGCTGTTGGATAAGTCGGGCGCTAGATAGCAAACATACACCTTCTGCGAACAGACATCCAATAGGGAGGGTTATTTAAAGAGCGACTTTCACTCACAACACACACACAAATTTACAAGACAATACTAGCGCATGGCCGTGCGGTCATGCGCAGTTTATATAGCTGCAGCACAGAAAACAGCTACAGAAGTTTTGCCCTTTCAGGACCTGCCAAAAGGACCAATGGGATGTGCTGCAGTACCTGAGCATGTGACCCTCGATCTGCAACGGGAGATCCTGCCCTGGGCATGCTCAGACAGAGAAAAGCAGGACTTAGATCCAGAAACGTCCACTCGCCGCTGCCCAGCACTGGCTTCAATGGCAGAAGCAGGAAAAGCAGCAGTAACTCTTCGCACAGAGTCAGACTGAGCGAGATGCTGGGATCGACGTCCCTGCTGAGCAGACTCCACTGCGGCTGGAGAAGAATGGGAGACCGCAGCAGAGACGGATCGAGATTCCCCCTGTGCAGCAGAGGAAACTCGACTCCTAACATGCCCCCCTCCTTGGGCCTCGCTACGTTCGAAGGCAGCAATGAGCTGCGGGGCCCGAATGTGCTCAACAGGCTCCCAGGACCTGTCCTCGGGGCCATAACCCTTCCAGTCCACCAAATAAAATTTTTTGCCACGTACCACCTTGAACCCCAAAATAGCGTTCACCTCATAATCGTCCGTAGACGAACCCGATGTCCCAGCAGATGACTCGGAAAACCGGGACATATACACGGGTTTCAAGAGGGACACATGAAAGGTGTCGGTGATACCCAGGCGTGGCAGAAGGGCCAAACGATAGACCACAGGATTAACCTGCTCAAGGACCTTGAATGGGCCCAAGTAGCGAGGAGCAAATTTAGTGGACTCAACTCGCAGCCTGATGTTACGGGCGGAGAGCCACACTAAATCGCCAGGAGCAAAGGTCGGGGCAGGGCGCCGATGTGCATTGGCGGAGGACCTCATTCTCTCCTTCGAGGCCCGAATGGCATCCTGAGTGCGGTCCCAAATGTCCCGTGCCTCCACTGCCCAGTCTGCCACCCTGGAGTCAGCAGAGGACACGGGCATAGGCACAGGAACCCGCGGATGCTGGCCGTAATTAAGGAGGAAAGGAGTCTGACCGGTGGAGTCGGCTACAGCGTTATTAAGGGCGAACTCTGCCCATGGTAATAAAGATGCCCAGTCATCCTGCCTGGCAGAAACAAAATGTCGTAGATATGTGACCAGAGTCTGATTGGCCCTCTCTACCAACCCATTCGTCTCGCGATGATATGCGGAAGAGAGATTTAACTCAATGCTGAGAAGACGACAAAGCTCTCTCCAGAACCGAGACGCAAACTGGGGACCCCGGTCACTGACAATTTTGTCTGGCATGCCGTGTAGGCGGAAGATGTGTCTTATGAACAACGATGCCAAGGCCCGTGCAGAAGGTAACCGTGGGAGCGGCACCAAATGCACCATTTTCGAGAAATGATCGGTAATAACCCAAATGATGGTACAGCCGCGAGACTTGGGCAAACCCACTACAAAGTCCATACCGACCATCTCCCAGGGCCTGTCTGCCACCGGCAAGGGATAGAGTAACCCAGACGGCCGTTGTCGAGGAGACTTATTTTTGGCGCATGAGACACACGCCAGAACGTAATCTCTGACATCTCGGAGCATATGCGGCCACCAGTATGTCCTCGCCAGCAGCTCAGATGTCCTTTTTGTCCCAAAGTGTCCACCCACCCTGGAGGAATGAGCCCAAGAGAGAACCTCCGGTCGCAAATTTATGGGCACAAAAGTCTTGCCCGGAGGCACAGACTCAAGCGACACCGGAGCCACGGTTCTCAAGCTCTCAGAAGGAACAATAAGCCGAGGCTCTCCTTCCTCCTCCTCAGATGACACAACAGAGCGAGAAAGAGCATCAGCTCGAATATTCTTCTCCCCAGCGAGATAATGGAGGGTGAAGTGGAATCGGGAGAAGAATAAGGACCATCTGGCCTGGCGAGAATTTAGCCGCTGGGCTATAGAACTAGTAGAGAAAAGACATGTTGTAAAGGAGATCAACAGGACTAAATGGTAGCAAAATATCAAAAATATTTTATTATATTAGCAGTCTAATAAGCAAACAACACATTTAAAACCAATTAAAAGCACAAAAAATGCCCATAATGACGAGGGATACAGAGCATAGCCCACAGACAAATATGTAATTTATAGATATTGGCACCTGAGAGAGCTGAGAATAATAACAGGGCGCACCCAAAAAGAGGAGCGATAATGACAAATGCAATATCCAAAATACATGCATGTGCATAACAATAACATAACATAACACTGTAGCACCTGTCCCAGCTAACACAAGGCAGACTAGGACCCCCTATAGAAACATATACACCCAAACAGAAAGCTACCAGCCTATGAGTGGTGAGGGTAAAGCTAAACAGATACCATATCCTAAAGAGAGAGCCGCTACAGGTTCGATAGAATGACCCAACCAATGTAGGGAAAATCTCATGGGAAGAATCTCATATGTATATATACCAAAGGATGAAAGATGCTAACGGCTCGTTCAGGGTGGTAGCTAATAGGTCATAAGTCCAAGTCACAGGTCCAGTCCGTATCGTCGGTCAGGATACCAGTCAAGATGTCACAGAGAGTCTGTGGGGCTATGTAGCCGCTGGGCCGTTTGCAAATAGAGCAAATTTTTGTGGTCTGTAAAAACTTGAAAGGGAAAACGAGCCCCTCCAAGAGATGTCTCCACTCTGAGAAAGCCAATTTCATCGCTAGCAACTCCCTGTCCCCGATGGAATAATTCCTATCCGCTGGTGTGAAGGTCATGGAGAAGAAGAAGCACGGATGCTTCCGACCTTGAGCATCCTTTTGGAAGAGGACTGCTCCAGCACCAACGGAAGAGGCATCCACCTCCATTATAAACGGCTTATTGACATCGGGACGATGTAGGATGGGAGCGCTAGCAAAATGAGACTTAGTAGAAGAAAAGGCTTTGGAGACCTCTTCAGACCACACTTTGGGATTTGCTCCCTTCTTGGTGAGGGCTACCAAGGGAGCTACCAAAGTTGAGAAATGGGGAATGAACTGGCGGTAATAATTAATGAACCCCATAAAGCGCTGCACCGCTTTAAGTGAATGGGGTTCTTGCCAGTCCATCACAGCCTGTAGTTTGGCAGGATCCATAGCCAATCCCTGGGCAGAGATGATATAGCCCAGGAAAGGTAAAGACTCCTGCTCAAACACACACTTCTCCAACTTTGCGTAAAGAGAGTTTGCCCGTAGGAGGTCGAAGACTCTGCCAACATCTCTCCGGTGGGAGTCAATATCTGGAGAGAAGATGAGAATATCATCCAGATAGACTATGACCGAGGTGGAAAGCATATCCCGGAAGATGTCGTTGACAAAGTCTTGGAAAACGGCTGGGGCATTACAGAGCCCGAAGGGCATCACCAGATACTCATAGTGCCCATCTCTGGTGTTAAACGCCGTCTTCCATTCGTCTCCCTCACGGATGCGAATCAGGTTATAAGCTCCCCGCAGGTCTAATTTGGTAAATACCTTAGCTCCCCGTAGCCTATCAAAAAGCTCAGAAATCAGGGGCAGCGGGTACTTATTCTTAACGGTGATGGCGTTAAGACCCCTGTAGTCTATGCAAGGACGCAACTCTCCATTCTTCTTCTGTACGAAGAAGAACCCTGCCCCTGCTGGTGACACTAACTTCCTAATAAACCCTCTTGCCAAATTCTCTTGGATGTACTGGGACATAGCCTCCGTTTCCGGGAGAGAGAGGGGATAGACACGTCCCCGAGGAGATTCTGCTCCAGGCAAGAGATCTATAGGACAGTCATAGGGACGGTCTCCGCGGCCTTTTTGGAGAAGACGTCTGCATAAGACCAATAGTATTTGGGGAGAGTAGAGAGATCTGCGGGCATCTCAGTGGTGGAAACCTGAACGCACTCTTTCACACATCTGCCCTTACAGGATTCACTCCAACCCAATATCCTCCCAGAGGTCCACTCAATATGTGGGGAGTGGAAACGGAGCCAGGGTATTCCCAGCAGAATCTCATCCATTCCCTCGGGAATGACAAGAAGGGAAATAATCTCCTGGTGGGATGGGGACATGGCTAACGTGAAAGGGACAGTCTGATGTGTGATCTGTAGCGGAAGTGTCGACCCATTCACCACTCTAACGGTTACTGGTTTGGCAAGCATAACCAGAGGTACTGCGTGGCGCAGAGCAAAAGCAGAAGACATAAATTTTCCTTCTGCTCCTGAATCCACACAAAGCTCTACTGTAAGAGTGGATGTGCCTAACAGGATTGTCCCTTTAAAGGACAATTTGGAGGAAAATGCCGCTGTGTCCAGTGAACCTCCTCCAATGGTCACTAGACGCGATCGTTTTCCCGACCGCCGTGGACATTTATTAGCGTAATGTCCCGGTTGCTGGCAATTTTTACACACCACAGGTACTCGAGCGGTCTGAGACCTAGGTCCCGCTCGAGAAACCTCCATGGCCTCATGGGAGTCAGACGCCATAACAGGAGATTCTAGAGGTTTGGCAAATGTGGGAGCCAGCCGAAACCTCTGCCTACACTGGGTCCGCTCCAACCTCCGCTCGTTAAAACGGAGATCGATGCGGGTAGCTATAGTAATAAGCTCCTCCAGTGTGGCGGGAATCTCCCTGGTGGCCAAGGCGTCCTTCACATGATCTGCCAGTCCTTTCCAGAACACCGGAATAAGGACTTTATCCGGCCATTCCAGCTCAGAAGCTAGAGTCCGGAATAGGATGGCGAACTGGCTGACCATGGACGAAGCCTGAGTAATTGCCAACAATTGGAGCGCGGTATCGTGGGTGACACGGGGTCCCAAAAAGACCTGCCTCAGAGCGTCCAGGAAGATAGGAGCACTCTGTACCACACGATCACCACGTTCCCAAAGCGGCGTTGCCCACTCCAACGCCCTGCCCAACAAAAGAGACAAGATGAATCCCACCCTCGCCCATTCCGTAGGAAAACGTGCAGCCAGCAGCTCGAGATGTATGGAGCACTGGCTCACGAATCCCCGACATAGCTTACTGTCACCAGCAAACTTGTCTGGAAGCGGGAGATGGGATAAGGTCGGAGCAGGGGTGGCAGCGGACAAACTGGCTGCAACTGCACTTGCAGCCTGAACAGCGACAGCAGTAACGTCCACAGCTGAGGTTGCACGCTCTAGAGCCGCCAACCTACCCTCCAGCTGTTGGATGTACCGCTGTGAACGCTGATCGTCCGTCATTACTAGCCAGACCTTGGCGCTAGTATTCTGTTAGGGACTGGCGGAACGCACCAAGAATCAGATGTTATGGTATTAGGTGCGTTCTCAGTCCGAGGTCCACCGTGCAGGTAAAAGACCCTGCTGCTAGTAAGACGGACTATATGGCGGTACTAAGTATACACACATGGGTTAACTTCACCCTGCGTGAAGGAAGCGATCCTGTTGCGTCACAGGACCGCAGTACCGCACATAAAGCGCGAACAAGAAGTCAGCGGACTCAACCCCTACACAGGATTGAAGTCCGATTAGACACTTGCTGGCACAACACCGCAACTGGGTGTTTCAGAGGAACATAAATAATAATATTAAGGCACAAGAGTGCGTGCGGTGCCGCACTGACGAACGCCACTAACCACCCAGGCTTGGGTCAGGAAAGCGCAGAGCAAGCGCACAGCGCCGTACTGGCGGACACAGCAACTGGTAGCTGTAATGTGTGTTTCGTGCTGTTGGATAAGTCGGGCGCTAGATAGCAAACATACACCTTCCGCGAACAGACATTCAATAGGGAGGGTTATTTAAAGAGCGACTTTCACTCACAACACACACACACATATTTACAAGACAATATTAGCGCATGGCCGTGTGGTCATGCGCAGTTTATATAGCTCCAGCACAGGAAACAGCTACAGAAGTTTTGCCCTTTCAGGACCTGCCAAAAGGACCAATGGGATGTGCTGCAGTACCTGAGCATGTGACCCTCGATCTCCAACGGGAGATCCTACCCTGGGCATGCTCAGACAGAGAAAAGCAGGACTTAGATCCAGAAACGTCCACTCGCCGCTGCCCAGCACTGGCTTCAATGGCAGAAGCAGGAAAAGCAGCAGTAACTCTTCGCACAGAGTCAGACTGAGCGAGACGCTGGGATCGACGTCCCTGCTGAGCAGACTCCACTGCGGCTGGAGAAGAATGGGAGACCGCAGCAGAGATGGATCGAGATTCCCCCTGTGCAGCAGAGGAAACTCGACTCCTAAGGCCGGCGTCACACTTGGCGTAAGACAATACGGAACGTATTATACGTCCGTACTACGCGTTCAATATGCCACAATGTCTCCGTAATCGACTTCCGTAGTTAATGTGTTTCTTAGGTGTGGTCGCGTATTTTGCGCGTATGTAATCCGTATTGCGTATTTTTCACGCACCCTCACAAAATGGACATTTAACGGTTTTCTGGCCTGCAAAGCATTTAAATCATCATTAAACACACTATTTAAGTCCTCTACAACAGGTGGACCCCTCCCATCTGCCCTATATGTTCTCTAGCATATTTTGGCTGTGTTGCTTGGACCTTACAAACATGTCTGACCATGTGTATTTAAGCACAACTCAGCGGGTGTTGCTTCACTGGGTGTTGTCTCGTCGCTTTGGCCAGCCATATCCGGTCAATGTTGATCCGCGAAGGAGGAGATGAAGATTGTGGGTCCATCCTCTATTGACCCAACGCCAGAGTAAAGGACATTTCCAGAGACTATATTCAGCTTTGAGGGCACATCCTGACAAGTTTTACCTGTATAGTCGCATGTCCATCAGGACTTTTGACATGTTGTTGGAGATCTTACGTCCTGGCCTCACCTATCAGGACACCTGGATGAGAAAAGCCATCTCTGCTGAGGAGCGTCTGCTCCTAACCTTACGGTATGTATTCCACATTCGCCCATACTGTTTTTTTGTTTGTTCAAAACTGTGTGGTGTCCTACTAGGTTTCAGTAACTTAACTTGGACATGAAGCCACAAGCACATATAAAAGAATGTTGTTAATATGCTATTATTTTAAGATAGTAAAATTAACCTTTTTCTATTGTAAATAATGTCCTAGTAAATGAAATATACACTTGTGCTTATTCCTGTTTTCGTAGTCATCATGTTAATGTTTTTTTTACCTTTTTCTTGTATTGCAGCTTCCTGTCCACAGGCTTGTCCTATGCGGGTCTACACCTGGAGTTTCTGATTGGGCGGTCGACAATTTCAGGCATTGTTAGGACAACCTGTTCCCAAATATGGCAGAAACTTCAGGAAGTTGTGATGCCTGAGCCCAAAAACTGGAGGATTGGCTCAAAATCGCCACTGGTTTCAAAAATACTTGTGACTTCCCTAACTGCATTGGAGCTGTGGATGGGAAACATATCAGGGTGCGTAAGCCGCCGAACTCTGGTTCCCAATTCTACAATTACAAACAGTTTTTCTCTGTAGTTCTGTTAGCAGTTGCTGACAGTAACTACAGGTTTATAATTGTAGACATTGGGGCCTATGGGCGAACTGGAGACTCTAGGGTCTTCAATTCGTCCATAATGGGTCGGCGGCTACGTGACAACCAGTTGAACCTCCCACCACCACAACAACTCCCAGGCTCCAATGCGGAAGCAGTGCCTTTTGTTTTTGTTGGAGATGAGGCCTTCCAACTGACGAGGCACGTCATGAGGCCTTACCCCAGGCGCAACCTTGACCACCGGCGGAGGGTGTTTAATTTGAGACTTGCAAGGGCACGGAGACTGGTTGAGTGCGCCTTTGGGATTCTTGTTGCCAAATGGCGTGTTCTTCAGTCTGCCATCCAGCTGAGTGAGGCTACAATCAATGAAGTGATCAAAGCCTGTGTAATTCTACATAATTTCACAAGAATACATGATTGTTCCTCTCCAAATTTTGAAGATCACCTCATGAACAATGTTAGTAGGCCTACCCCATATGTCCCTCCTTCGCGCCGTCCACTTTCTGGTCTTAAAGTTCATGATGTCTTTACAAATTATTTTTTGACTCCTCAAGGTGCTACTCCCTGGCAAGACTATGCATTTTTGCATGTTTAATTATTTGTATCTATGAAGTATGTGTTAACCAATTTAAAAACTCGGTCTGTTGTATTTAATTATTTCACATATGGTTGTCAGCATATCATGTGTGTGTGATGGTAGAATGATTCGAGCGCATCCAGACTTTGATTGGTAGTAATATAACTTTTTACTGTAGAACATTTGTTATGGTTTTTTTTTTTTTGGCCCATAACCAGATTTTGGCATCAAATTGGCCTTTTTTTAGTGGCAACAAAATTATTTACAACATCCACAATTAAGACTGCTATGTATGCACAATCTAAACCAATTTTGTGGATAAAAGAATATAAACCACAAAAAAATAACAAGGAAAATTAAAAAAAAAAAAAAAAACACAAAAAAATTAAAAGTCCTGGTAGGTTGGTGCAGGAGATATAGCTTGCTCAGGGTCAGCATCAAGTTACCTTTGTAGGCCCAATTGTCCAGCACCCTGTGCAGATGTTGTAGTGGCCTGAGGGACATTAGCCCAGCTATGATGCTGGAAAGTTTGAAGAGTGGGCCGAGGATTTGGGACATACCCCTGCTGTTGCTGACCATATGTCCGGGAATCATACCCCAACCCAAAATGACCATATTGTCCATACCCAGGTTGGGACCAGCCTCCAGCACTAGGTGAGGACAAGTGGCCATATTGGGTTGTTTGATGATATCCTGCCATATATTGCTGAGGTTGCCATTGTGGGTTCGTTGTGGGTTGGGGTTGAGGGGTTGGCTGACGTTGAGGGGGTGCTTCAGATCCTTGTTGAGCAGCCAGGCCTTGTAATCTCTGAGGCCGCAGAATATTTTCAGGTGACATCTGCCACTGTTCAATCATCTGCAAGAGATTGTATGGGTTATTTGGGGGGGTGCATGCGTCAATAAGGATCTGAAAACACCCTCTCAAACGCAGCCTCAACTCCCGCTCTATGGACCTTAAGTACTGGGCAAGCCTCCTTGTAAATCCCTCCTCCCCATCATCCTCTCGAACCCGTGCCAAATAGTTCATGACCCCAGCATCAACGTTTCGCCGGCTTTGGATCAGCTCTCTCCTGCGGCGTGAACACTGTGGTCTGACTGCAGCCTGTGGGGATGGATCCAGGGCAACAGTTGGGCTGCTGCTATTTCCAGGGTCATCCTGGCTAGGTGGTGGTGCTGCTGCTGCTGCTGCTGATGCTGCGGCGGAAGATGCAAACTCTGGGGCCTCTGGGTGTGGTTCTGATGCAGATGGAGCTGCCTGGCCAGATGTGGAGGATCCATGAGGGATGGAGCCGGAGGGAGCAGCAGATGGACCAGCCACCTCTTCACCTTCCCCAACTGGGTCAATGACCAGCTCTGACTCAGACCCTGTCTCCCTGTCAGTGAGGTTAGACTGAGTTCTGAAAACGAAAAATGTATATTTAATCAAAATTTTAATGAAAATTTTTATCAAAAGACTTAATACAAACAGTGAGTGATGTTTGTACTTACGGCCTGAGGTCCATGCTGGGTTTAAGGAAGGTTAGGCGGTCGAAGTAGATGTATTTTCTTTTTTTAGGAGGTGCCCCGGCTCCACTTTTCTCCCGCTGCTGCCTCTCCCTCCTATACTGGTCACGGATACTCCGCCACCTTGTTGTAACATCACCCACTAAAACAACAAAAAATAAACACATTCATTACACCATTATGCAGATTGCTCACACAAGGTGAAATTGAATACACAGATTTAAGTGTAGCATACAAATAGGCATTTGTGGAGCACATTTAATATTAAATTTAAAAACCACACACACAATTATCAAGCAAGGCCACAAGGACAGAGTCCCCTAACCTCTATCACAGAAAGGACAATTAATGGGAAACACTGTTAGTGAGGGACACCTATTCCAAACATTACTGAAATCCTTTTATCAGGTACAACACCATGTATCTACTGGTGTGCTTTCTAGTTCTTTCATGAATATTTAAGACATTCTTGATGATAAATTCTAAGTAGTAAAGGCCTGCTGTTTCACAAGAACATTACATTTCAAACATGGGTGTACTTACTTATCTGTCGCTGTGCCTCACGTGGCTGCTGGTCATAATGTGGGAAGAGGGACCCACACACACTCCTCCATGCAGCCTCTTTTTGTGCCCTGTTGGCATAATTTGGGTCTCTTTGGTCCCAGATCACAGGCCTCTCTTGGACCAAAATTATCAGCATGTCCGTATTGACAATGTTTGCCATGCTGAATATCACTCCGTGGAGGCATGCAGCAGACTTCCGGGTTCACTGTCTGGCTTTTTCAGCTAATTAGCATGTCTCACCTGCCTGATTGAGTCCTTTGGACATTTCCGGACATCTGCCAGTAAGTTGCGTATTTCTCGCAAGGCACACGCATGGTCCGTATGCATTCCGTATTATACGCTCTCCCATAGACTTGCATTGGCGTATTTTTTGCGCGATACGCTGACAAATGCAGCATGCTGCGATTTTGTGCAGCCGTAGAACGCCGTATATTACGGATCCGTAATATACGGCTGATAGGACTAGACCCATTGAGAATCATTGTGCCGTATGTTATGCGAGTTTTACGGACGTAGTTTCTGCGCTCTTACGTCCGTAAAACTCGCAAGTGTGACGCCGGCCTAACACGCATATTATTAAGCCTACCCAAATCATCACTTTCAGGGTCTGCAAGGGATCAACATCAGGGACTATATCGCTAAATTGAAGAGACCATGGCATTAGGAGCCAAGTGCGTCAAGGGTGAATCACACCACCTTTCCCAAATCCTATGGAACTTCTGGGGACATCCTCTGTTTCTATATAATATGTTTTCATAAGGAATTATATAATTCATTAGTTTCTTCCACTGTTTAATCGAAGGAGATTTCCCCTCCATCCACCTAAATGGCTTTTCTAGCCATAAATAGAACTTCCCGAAGAAATATTCTATCATGGTGGACCCACATCTCCTCATCCACGGCACCCAGGATGCACAACTCCGGACTACATTCGATCGGTATTACAATTATCCGCTGCAATGTAGCTATGACATCACTCTAATATCTTTATATAATAATTTCAATATGAAACACCATAGTTGGAAAGAGGAAAGGACAAGGAAAGTCCAATAATGGAGCGTGCAGCAACTAGGAAAAGGTAAATATACAACCTGACAGATGGTCACTCCTGGTGGAATAAAGATCAACAGAAGGCTACAATAGCCTATGGGATGTGAGTGGGTAAAACCGCATTACCAACTGAGGAGAAAGACTGTAAGAAGGAGCCATGTGAGCATGGAATCCTAATAAAGGATAAGAGGGGGTGAGCTAAAGGCCCCACGTGTATCGCTGCAGTCGCAGCTTCATCATGGGAAGTTATTATTAGACTTTCCATGTCCTTTCCTCTTTATAACTATGGTGTTTCAAATTGTGGGAATTTATTCCCATACCTTTTAGGATAACACACCAGTGATCTGGGTGTTGTGATGCATTATTACTGTAAACTTTATTCACATTTTTCATTATTCTCATCCACACCCCTTTAATTGGACGCCTAGGACCACAGACCGGGTCATTGCTGCTGTGACACATCCCCTTTAAGAACTGTGCCGATCCAGTACCGAGTACCCCACGGTCCTTGGGGGCGCTCCAGACTACCTTCTGAAACTGAAGGAAGGTACCCGTATGGCCTGCAGATCGAAACAGCACAAATCCATTGTACCATCTGTACAATGTGCAGGGCTGATTTGTTTTGTACCATACATTAGCTCTTTGCATTGCACTGTATGGTTTGAGGACCTGATCTGAGAGCTCTACATCCCCCATGTACTTATTGTAATCGAAGATACAATCTGGGACTTGTGTTGTGGTACGTCAGACAGTAACATGGAAGCTGTTGTCACGGTGTAAAGTTGTCAAGATAAGGACATCCCTCTTGTCCTTGTACTTGACCAGCATTTTGTCACTACATTGGGCTCTGCTTTCACCCTGTCTCAACAGTTGCCCAATTAGCGGCATAGTGAGGCCTTTCTGATGTTTTCACACAGTGTCATATGCAACTGTATCTCTGGCAGAGAGGGTCTTGAAAAGTGGGATGCTGGTGTAAAAGCTATCAATGTTATCAATGATAACCCTTATCCAGCAGTGGGTGCAGCAATTCCTACACAAATTCCCCACTCACCTTCAAGACTGGGGGGCACTCAGGTGGGTTAATCTGAGTGTCCTTCACTTTGTAGACCATAAATCTGTGGGTGTACCCTGACGTACTCTCACACAGCTTGTACAGTTTCATTCCACACCTGGCCCTCTCACTGACCAGGTATTGTCGAAATTTTAGCCTCACTTTGAAATGAACCAGAGATTCATCTATACTATAGCGATGTTGTACGCTTTGGGGTCCGTATCAAACGCCCATACTTATGCACCTGTCAAATTTTGTTTGAATGCATGTTGTGGGGGTTCAAGAAAAGCACATCCAGCCCATGAATGGCAGCGCTTCCCAGGACTCACATTCAAAGATGATATTTCATATTTTTTTATTTCATAACTTAAAATAGAAGAGATACAACACGTTTCGGATACAGTATATATCCTTCTTCAGGTATCATAAAAACACAGTACAAATCCTACTAGTATAAAATTCAATTACACTTATATATAGTATCACACCTTTTATCCCAGTCTCAGAAACTTGATTTGGGGTGTGGACCAAGTTCAGGAAAACACCCACTGATTGATACAGCCTTGTTAACATTGATGCAAGGAAGAGAGAAAAAAAAATTAAAAAGATAAAAATAAATAAATGAAAAAATATATATCAAAGGGAAAAAAAAAAAAAAAAAAAAACACAAGAAGA
The DNA here is from genome assembly GCF_032444005.1 of Ranitomeya imitator. NCBI lineage: Eukaryota > Metazoa > Chordata > Amphibia > Anura > Dendrobatidae > Ranitomeya > Ranitomeya imitator. The sequence goes on from NC_091287.1 coordinate 246,823,730, forward strand.
AGGAAAAAAAATCACAAGAAAAAAAATAAATAAACTTAAAAAAAAAAAATCCTTTAAACTCTCTCTATGATATCATTCAATCCATTTGGAAATAATGTTCCCAAACGATATATCCAAAACGTTTCTTTCCTGTTTAAAAGAGCATTCCTGTTTGCAACTCCAGAGGGTATCTGCTCCACTGGAGTTACTTTTATGTTAAAAATTTTATTATGTTTAAGTAGTAGATGCCTTGAGAGACTATGTTTTAAAAAGCCATTTTTTGCTCTATTTCTGTGGCCATTAATGCGGGACCGCAGTGTCTGTACAGTGCGTCCCACATACTGCAAACCACAACTGCATGTGATGACATATACAACATGATCTACTAATCTCACAAGTCTTTGTGAGATTTCAAAGACATCACCACTCACCAGTATTATTGCATTTAATAGTTTTAGCCCTATGATCTAGGATCCCACAGGTACAACATTTTTTGGAGTTACATTTAAAAACTCCGGTGCCTTGAAGAACTCCACATAAAGTTTGATCCTTATTTTTATAAATGTTTTTTCTTTTTGGATCCAACTGTTTTTTTAATTTACTGGGGGCCACCAAATTTTTCAAAGTTTTCCCCCTTCTATATGTAATCCCTGGTTTATCAGGGAGATGTTTTCCCAAGACAGGGTCACGCTTCAAGATGTACCAATATTTAGAAAGCACAGTTCTTATGATTTTATTGCCCCTATTGAATGTTGTCACAAAATTCAATTTCCAGCGATCATCACTTTTTTCCTTACCAGTAGTCAAAGTGTCCCCCTTCCTGGTTTTTCCTTTTAAACATTCTTCCTGTGTTTTTATTTTGTTGTCCCTGTATGCACCATTTATCAAATTTTTCGGGTATCTTTTTTCTTTAAATTTTCTTTTTAGAATTTTAGACTGAGCTACATAATCAGATTCTCTCGTACAATTCTTTCTGATGCGATAAAATTGGCTGTGGGGTATATTAACCTTCCACTTCTTGTAATGTGCACTATTGAAATCTAAAAAGCCATTTGAATCCACTTTTTTGAAGTGGGATTTCGTGATGATTTTTTTACCACTATGGCTGATCTCTAAATCAAGAAATACCATTTTTTCTTTATTAATTTGTGATGTAAAGGTAATCCCCCAGGTGTTATTATTGAGCTCCTTTATGAATTGTGCCGCTTCCTCCTCTGTCCCCTTCCATATGATAATCAGATCATCTATGAAGCGCTTATAAAGCCTTATTTTGTCATAGAAAACAGGCTTAGAAAGTGACGATGAGGACTCGAATCGCCCCATGAATAAGTTTGCGAAACTTGGCGCGACCCGAGTCCCCATCGCGGTGCCGAGCAACTGTAAGTACAGTACGCCTTCAAAAATGAACACATTGTGTTCAAGAATGAATTTCAGACCCTTTAACAGAAAATCTCTTTGTTCGGGGAGCATCTCTGTCTTTGCTAAATAAAAACCCACTGCATTTACCCCCATTTCGTGATCTATGTTGGAATATAATGAATTAACATCCAATGAGATAAAGGAATAATTATCTTCCCATTCAATATCCCTCAGCTCCTCGATTAATTGTGTGGAATCTCTCAAATATGAAGGAAGAGACTTTACTAGATCTTGTAGAAACAGGTCAATATAATGAGAAAGGTGACAAGTTAAAGACCCTATTCCTGATATAATTGGTCTACCAGGTGGTTTTTCACAGTTCTTATGCACTTTTGGTAGATGATAAAATAACGCCATGGTTGGCGCAGGATTTGATAAAAACCTTTTTTCTGTTTTATTGAGAATGTTCCTCTCATAGGCTTCCTTAATCATATGGTGATAGTCCCGAACAAAGGATTGTGTAGGATCTTCTTTTAGAATTTTGTAATATCTCATATCAGACAATATGTTCAAAGCTTCCTCAATATAGTCAGATCTGTTTTGCACAACTACTCCCCCTCCTTTATCAGCTTGCCTTATTACTATATCTGTATTTTGTCTCAAATCCTCCAATGCCATTTTCTCTCTTTTAGAGATATTGTTCTCCTTTTTTATCTTGTTTTTTCCAGTTCCATGCTTTTGGATTTTATGTTTATTATTATTATTTTCCCATTTCCTAAATTCTTCAGATACTAATGAAAAAAAGGTATCTATATTTGGTCCTCGGTGTTGATGAGGATTAAATAGAGATTTTGGGTGTACCTCCTTATGAATATATTCCCTTTCTTTGTTTGTCTCTATTGGGATCAGTATTTTTGGGGGATCCCCAATGTCCCCATTTTTTTCGTTCAACAAGAAATGCCTTTTAAGAGTGAGTTTACGAGTGTATGCATTTAAATCGAGAAAAAGATCGAATGCATTCATATCTTGAGCAGGGCAGAAATTTAGTCCCCTACTTAAAATTTCCATTTCTGAGGAGGATAAAATATGGGACGACAAATTAAATATTTTAACCAGAGGCGGATTTAGTTGTTTATAAGTTTCAGGGTTCCTTGTTTTTTTTACATATTCTCAGATTTCTATTAGATCCCTTTCCTCTTTTTCCTCTTGCTCTACTTTTCTTTTTTTGGATCTTGATATTACAGTTGGTGCGAAGTAATTTGTAATATGATTCTTTTGTATTGGACTGAAAATTTGAGCTGTTTGTGAAGAACTGATTAGTGGTGGTAAAATTATTTCTGAAACACTTGGACGTGTGGGACCTATCTCTAAAAAAGAGATGTTGGATACTACTGAAGATGGTGATGGAGTGGGCGCTTGTAATACTGTGGTGAATGTAGATGGGGATTCTGTATGATCATGGATAGTTAGTTCATTTATATCAAATTCAACATTGGAAATTTCCAACCTGTGGGAAGCAGTAGGAATTTCCAATGGGGGAAGTCCAGGATTAGGGAGAGGTAATGTTGGAGCATTTTTCATTATAATGATCCTGGGCTCTAATGGAATGTTTTTTTCAATGGGTGGAGGTTTTTTCTTTTTTGCATTTTTATTCAATATGGTGTGAATGTTCTCTGGGGTAGATGTATTTAGAGGTAATTTAATTTGAGATATAGTTGTTTCAATATCATGTATATTTTTTTATATTTGAATTGATTATAGTCCTTGTTTGTTTTAAACCTAATTCCTGTGGGACCAGGACTTCTGTTCTTAAATTAGTAGGTTTTTTCTTTGTTGGTCCATTGATACCTATCAGGTTTTTATTCCTGATTGGTTCCTTTGACATTGGTTTAGTTTTAACAGTATCCCTACGAAATTTTTTTATTTTTACATCTACTAGATCATTTTCAAATACTTTGAGTTTCCTGGTAATGTCATCATTCACCAAATTAAAAAAAATTAAACTTTTAAACTTTTCAAGTTCAAGTAATTTCTTTTCACAAATCATTGTGGCTTTACTGGCTAGCTCAGAACGCTTTTCCACTAACAAACTCATAAGACTATAAGAACAATCATTTAAAATATTATTCCAATTATTGGTAAAATTACTGTCATCTGAAAAAGTACTATTAAAATGTATCTTCAAACCATTTGGAACAATTTTTTGATGAATACAAATACCTAGAAATTCTGCATCAATCTGATGTCTTATTTCCATCTTCATATGTTTTTCAAAGTCTCAATATCAATCACAGGTTCAGTACAAGAATTATCCAACCTTGTATTAGTCATGTTCTTAATGGATGATAACAGCTCCTTTCTCCTCTCAATTCTGTTGTTATAATACTCCATTTTCACTCTAGGCTGCTCGCTCCCCTTTGCTGTCTGGGGTGTCGATCTTCAACCGATTAGGAAGAACTCCTTTCGGTAACAATATACAAAAAAACCCTGTTTGGGAGAGAAGAACAGACAAATCGCGGCGCCCTAAGTGCGTAAACACAATATTATAGTCTTTAAAGGGTGCACAATTTTATGCACTCACCTGATAAAAGACTAAAATGGCTTTAGATCGTGTATCCTCCAAATTCCCTCTGAGATACTTTTCAATATACAGGGCTTGCAGCTTGCCTCGGGTGGATCCAAGTGAGAGAGCCAGAGTAAGGCTCACACAGGATGAGTAGTTCAAGAAAAGCACATCCAGCCCATGAATGGCAGCGCTTCCCAGGACTCACATTCAAAGATGATATTTCATATTTTTTTATTTCATAACTTAAAATAGAAGAGATACAACGCGTTTCGGATACAGTATATATCCTTCTTCAGGTATCATAAAAACACAGTACAAATCCTACTAGTATAAAATTCAATTACACTTATATATAGTATCACACCTTTTATCCCAGTCTCAGAAACTTGATTTGGGGTGTGGACCAAGTTCAGGAAAACACCCACTGATTGATACAGCCTTGTTAACATTGTGGGGGTTGTACGCCTCAGCAAATATTCTGCTGAAGTGGTCAGCTACTGGCTAAATTTTGTATAGACGATCAAAGTTAGGATCACTTCGGGGAGGACACTGTGATTTATCACTATAATGCAAACATTTTTGGATCTCTTCAAATTGTGGCCTTGCCCTGGCCATACAGTATACCGGTGTGCTGTAGAGAATATCAGTACTCCAGTATTGCCGAATGTCCCATATGCAGCACAATTCCCCAAAATGTTTCCAAAAAGAAGAGCAAAAAAAAGTTAAATTTAGAAGAAACACTTAAAGGAAAAAATGAAAAGAAAAATCAGATTTAAAATAAAGTTTGTATTAAAAAAATGACAGTGACGTTCAATACTAATGCCCTACCTATAAATTTACCTAACGCTAACTATTCTTTTTTGTTTTTGCAAAAGTAAAACGGATGTCACTAACAATGCGACGTATTCTCCCCTAATGCACTCGCTAAAAATTTACTCTACGCAAACAATGTTTTTTTTTGCAAAAGAAAAACAGACGTCACTAACAATGCGACTTACACTCCCCTAATGCACTAGTTAATACCTGGAGATATCACATTTTTTAATGCAAAAGACGCTACCTCCCTAACTATAAAACTACTCTAGTCTGTACTATTATTTTTTTCAAAAAGAAAATCGGATGTCTCTGACAGTGACACGCTAATACGTAAACCCGCTATCTATTAAAAACAACACTGTACTATTTTTTTTTTTCTAAAAGAAAATCGGACATCATGAAGATGGTCAAACCTAAATAGTAAAGTTTGGGGTCCGTATCAAACGCCCATACTTATGCACCTGTCAAATTTTGTTTGAATGCAGATTGCACATTTTCTGTTAGTACAATAAACTTCATTTCAAGGCAGAAACATTACGATGTCCAACAGTTATTAGATATATGAAACTGAAATAGCTGTTGCAAAAAAAACAATTTTTATAAAACATTAAGCTTAAGATTAATAGGGGTGCCCAAACTTTTTCATATAACTGTACTATATGGGCTGTTATATGCTACGTGGGCTGTGATATATACTACATGGGCCGTACTCTATATACTACGTGGGCCGTGTTATGTACTACATGGGCTGTTATATGCTACATGGGCTGTGCTATATACTACATGGCTGTTCTATAAACTATGTGGGCCGTATTATACACTATGTGGCTGTGCTATATACTATATGGGATGTTATATGCTATGTGGGCTGTGCTATATACTACATGGCTGTTCTATATACTGCGTGGGCTGTGTTATATAATATGTGGCTGTGCTATATACTATATGGGCTGTTATATGCTACGTGGACTGTGCTATATACTATGTGGCTGTGTTATATGCTACGTGGGCTGTTATATACTACATGGCTGTGTTATATGCTACGTGGCTGTGCTATATACTACGTGGGCTGTGTTATATACTGCATGGCTGTGTTACATGCGATCATGAATCATGGTATGCGTTAAAGGGGGGGCCCACTGAGACTCTTTCGCCCGGGGCCCTCAAAAACCTGGAGCCGGCCCTGATGGGAGTACTACTCCCATCAGCTTAAGCCTCCTGCTGCTAATAGCAGCAAGAGCAGGCATCGGCTACTGGAAGTATTCATCAGCCTGCGCGCTAAATAAATAATTTTAAACAATGGCATGGGTTCCCCACAGGGCAAGTGGATAGAGCCAGGCAAAGTAGCAGAATTGGTGCATTTAGTAGATGCGTTTTTTCAGGGCAGCTGCATGCTGCTATCTTTAGGCTGCTAGGGACAATATCCATGGCCACTTACCAACTTGAGAACACCAGCCCTCAGCTGTCTGCTTTAGCTTGGCTGGTTTTCAAAAATGTTGAGGACCCCACACCTTTTTTTAAATAACTTATTTAAATAATTTTTAAAAAATGGCTTGGGAACCCCTCTATTCTTGATAATGATAACTAATCTTGCTAAAGCTGACAGCTGAGGGTTGCAAACCGCAGCTGTCAGTTTTGCCTGGCTGGTTATCAAAAATACAAGAGAACCCACACTTTTCTTTTTAATTATTTAGAGCGCAGGTGCTGGCTGATGAATACTCCCATCAGCCACACCTGTTATCACTGTTATTAGCTGCAGCAGGCGTAGGCTGATGGGAGCAGTAGTCCCATCAACCGATGTCAGTGACCAGAGTTAAAGTTTTTACCCAGAACACAGCTGCGGGCTCAAGCTGTCATTTTTTTCTTGAAACAAAATCGAATGTTACTTGCATGTCCGCTACTTGAACTAAAAAAAGAAACAGTCCCATGGCGCAGGCTCTGATTAGGAGCGATACTGACCAGAGCACTGTAGTCACGGGAAGAGCATGAAAGCTCAGCACAGGATGCCGCACACACAAAAAAGTGGGTGGGGGGAGGAGGACAGAGTAGGGTAGGATTGGGTGACTGGGACAGGGGCTGGGAGACTGCTGCTGCTGTGATTATAGATCAGTCACACAGCAGCCAGCACACAAGGAGCTTGCAGCACAGGAGCAGGAGGCAAATTGTAGCACAGGAGATCGCAACAACAAAAGACACAGGTCGCAGGGGGATCTCACTGATCCATCAATGATTTTTTTCTCTCAAGTAACACGGGGGTCTCACAACCACTCAACATGCCAACTCTGAGGAAAAGATTGCATGGAGAGTGGGGATTGCCATTTTAGATTAACCCCTTTGGCACTGATTGTTCAGAAACTATTGTCAACCAATTGTCACCGCCACTCCCGCTCATTATTACATGCTGTGGCGCGCTCCTCCTGCAGGCGCGCATCCTCTCCTTCATTCTTCTCCGTTCCCTGGTTCTTGTTGGGTGCGCGTGAGCACCGCCCACTCCAGCACTTCCTCTTTCTGATTTACAGGCGCTCTGTATCTCCTCTCTGTGATCCTGGAGGACCGTGACCCGGAAGTTCTCCAGCACTCCTTGTATATAAGGCGATTCCTTCCTCTGCTCCTTGCCTGTCTGTCATTTGTGTTTCTGTGACTCAGGTCCACCTTTGTCTTTGCACTGCCTGTTTTGAGTCTCCACTATGTCCAGCCAGTTCAGCTTCTCTGCCTTCCCCAGGCTTCCTTGTCTCCTCGTCCATTCCAGCCTTCCCAGTGTCCTCTCCATACTCTGTTAGTCTGGTGTCTCTGTCCAGTCCTGCTTCCTTTGTGTCTTCCCCTTCTCCCCTTTGCAGTGCTCCTTTGGTCTCGCCTGTACCCAGCTCTTACCTAACTGTACTTCATTTTACTCCGCTCTGTCCGTCCTACGCCCAGCTTCTCTATTTTGTACCTCCTACTACATGTCTCCGGGTTCCAGCTTCTGCGGCAATAGTCTCCCTTGGGTCTGCCCATAGCGCTCCCTGTATAGGGGGTGGTCTACCTGGTCAGCTCACCCTTGGGAGGTTCGTTGTCATGGATCTGCGGGTCCACCCCAGGTATTCCAATAGGACTGCACTCGGATGACATCTGAGTGCAGTCTGATTCTCACACCAATCAGCGCCAAAGCGATTAATCAGGAGAGGTAACGTTGTGATCACCCCACCCATTGTGACTTATGTGATGATTGGTGCTGTGTCAGACAGCACCGATCACACCATGTCACATGTTTGGATTTTATTCAAACTTTATTGTCACATTGCTGTGCTTGATTGGTCAGAATTGACCAGCCAATCAAAACGTTCGCCTATGTGGTGGGGCACTACAGACACATCAGGGAGACGTGCAGGAATGGTCTGCTGTCAGAGACAGCAGCTATTTTTGACCCTGTCACTGCATGATGTAGCACAGTGACTGGAAATAGTGTATATATCCTGCGCTATGCGGAAATCAGCCCCTGTGGCACCGTATATATATGGTGCATGTCGGCTTAGATCTGAAGACACACAAAACAGCAGTCAGTGATATGTGCTGACTATAATGATGCAGACGGAATCAGCATGTGCTCTGTCAGGCATCATTTTTCAACTGTATACACCTAGTTGAGGCAGGTGGCAAGGAGGTATCTACTGCCAATTCCATTAAAGGGGTTGTCCAGACTTGGAACAAGAGTCTGCATGCACTGTATGTGACTGCTGCATCGTGACAGCTTGGTGGTGCGCACGTTATTGCGATTCCCTGATGCAAGAAGGCAGTCATGTGACCTAATGCATGCGATTTGCAAACCTGCGGTCACATTCCGACTCGGATGTATTCAGCTTCTCTCAGTAGAAATGAATTGATTGCATTTGTTGCTTAGTGATAAACTTGAATAAAAATGTGACTTTCCAAGGGTTTGTACTGGCTGGATGTCTCTTTCTCTCAGATTGTAACACTCACACGTATGTGTGAATATAGGATCAGATTGTCGGCCGAGCACAGAGATATTGGCAGGTTTGGCTGACCTTAGTCTAATGTGTATGGGGCCCTTGACTACTATTTAAAGGGAATGGATACTTTTAGGCACTATTCCAGGGCTGGCTCCAGGTTTTCATGGGCCCTGGGCGAAAGAGTCCCTGTGGGCCCCTTTAACACATACCACAATTCATAATGCATGGATACAGCAGAGAAATATAGGTATAGTACAATGCCAAAGATTTCACTTACTTCTTATATTACATGAGTGATATCTATTGTGCATTCTACATTAGCTCAGAAACCAGACAGTATAGTCCTCTATACAGAATAATGAGCCCCATATAGTGCTCCATACAGTATAATTGGCACCACATAGTCCTCTATACAGAATAATAAGCCCCATATATTGCTTCAAACAGAATAATGAGCCCAATATTTTGCTCCATACAGAATAATGAGCCTCATATAATGCTCCATACAGTATAATGAGCACCACAGACTACTCCATACAGAATGAGCCGCATATATTGCTCCATATGGAATTGACCCCATATAATGCTCCATATAGTATAGTGAGCCACATATAACTCTCCATACAGTATATGATGGGCCCCATCTATTGCTCCATATATAATGGACCTCATATAAAGCTCCATACAGTATATGATCAGCACCATAAAGTATACTGAGTCCCATATATTGCTCCATACAGAATGGGCCCCATATAAGACTCCTTACAGAATGGGTCCCATATAATGCTCCAAAAATAATTGGCCCCATAAGATGCTCCATGTATAATGGGCCCCATATAATGCTCCAAATATAATTGGCCATATAAAATGCTCCATATATAATTAGTCCCATAAGATGCTTCATATATTACACTGGAGAACACAATTTTTTAGGAGTTAAGTCAGACAACTGTTCTTAACTAATTTTTGGATGCTAAATCCAGAAATGATCTCAGTTTTTCTCTATCACGTCAAGTTTTTGAACTATAGGATTTTTGTCTTCTCAAAAATATGTAAACTACTGTACCTAAAAAGTGTTTTTTTTTTTAAATAGTACAAATAGGCATTAACGACGAGAGGAAGAAGGAGCAGACATGATCTGAAACAAAGGAAATATGTACATATGTAAATAAAACACTGAGATGGAAAGTTACAAGCTTTGAAAACTAACAAAGAAAAAAATCATAAAAGATATATAAATTACAACTAAGCGCCCAATGTAAAGAGAAAAGCTATCACAAATCCTATTTATTCCTACTATGATAAAAATTTTTTGTAAAGATATTGATAATTATGACGTATTGGGAGCTGCACACACCTCTCACCACACTGTCTCAGTTGTGACTACTCTTACAAGTTGCCACGTAGCTCTATATGAGTCGAATTGTAATCAGATAACAAGTCTTATCACAGATATCAGTGCAATTGTGCTTCTCTGGCAGGTAAGATGTGGAGGAAAAACTTGACGTGCTAGAAAAAAACTGACTACATTTTTTGGAATCAGCATGCCAATTTTAGTATAAATCAGCTCAAAAACCTAACTCAACAGAAATTTTTTTTCAAATTGTTCCCCAGTGTTATTGGCCCCATATACTGCTCCATATTGAATTGGCCACATAAGATGCTCCATATTAAATTGGCCCCATATAATGCTCCCTATAGAATTGGCCCCATATAATGCTCCATATATGGGCCCCTTCTGATGGTCCCCATATATTGCTCCAAATATTAAAAAAAAAAATGAAATACTCATCTCTCGTTGCTTGACGTTGCTCTGCTCTGGACTCTTCACTGTCGGCGTCTTCCTGCTCTCTGTGCTGCGACTGCTCAGGCAGAGGGCGCGCACTGGTGACGTCATCGCGCTTTAAGACCTGAATGTCACAGTCAGAGGATGGAAGACGCTGCAGCGCTGGAAGCGGGAGAGGTAAGTATCGCAAGTGCCGGGGCCCGGAGCAGGCGGGGGGTCTACTCGCGGGGGCCGGCACTATAACGCGCCAGTGTCCCCGATGGCGAGTGGGCCCCCTGCCTCCTCAGGACCTCAGCACTTGCCTGGGTGCGCCGGGTGCTGACGCCGGCCCTGCACTATTCACACATCCATGTTTAAACACGTACGTGTAAAATGTTTCCGGTGTCATCAGTGTACTGTCCATGTGTCCATTTTCCCATCAGTTATCGTCAGTGCTTTTCACAGGTGAATAAATAAATCACAAAGCTTCTCTTATACTTTGCAATGTTAATCACATACAGCACACGGATGACACATAGACTGTATACTGATACTATCCGTGTGATATATATGTTTTTTCTGGACCCATAGACATGTAGTAACACTTTTCATATGTTGTACTGTAAAAAATGAACATATCTCTGTGAGTTTTGTACGGGCACACAGTCCGTGAAAAAACATGAATTTGTGAAATGTCTCATAGACTATATTGGTTACCTGTTGTAGCCGTGAAAAATACGGAGAGAATGTGTACGTGTAAGGCCGGAGTCCCATTAATGTATCACATTCGATGTGAGAGTATCAGATGTAATATGCTAATGACCCTAGGCTCCTGCTCCGCTGCAAGCGTGTGCCAAGTGTCAGTGCTCTGTGCTCCGATGCTCTCACAAGAGAGGATTGCAGCACAAGTGTGGAGGAGATGTAGAAATTAATGTCCTCCATTGCCAGCGTCCGCGAGAATGGCACTGCACTTTGGGGATATCCGGGTGCAGTGCGATGTTTCACACACACCAAAAGACTTATAACGGTGCATGAGATCCAAATTTGCCACGCTGTGTTTTTTTTCCGTCCAATCGCTATCCAATCGAAACAGGAGAAAAAACCGTCATTGACAGCAGAAGCATAAGATTAAATTGGAACAAGTGAAATTTGATTTTTAATCAGATTGCATTCGTCCAATTTAATCGCAAGTGGGAGCGAGCCCTACCACTGATGGCTGCTTGAGGCCCTTTTCTGATTTACCAATAGGGGGTGGGACCACTTAAAGTGTCTAGGGCATCATGAATGCCAAATACGGCCCTGTCTATAGTCTCTCTCTGCATGAGTACATTTGACACTTGTGCTATATGATTGGAGCAGTTGATAGAACGGCACAATGTCTGTATACGACTGTCCCTGAAAGCAAGCCACATGCGCCTCACACATCTGGAGCATTGTCACGTGTCCTCTATAAAAACAGCTTGACAATCAGTCCTTACCACTCCATTGTCCTTCCCGTCACAATGGCCATAGCGTCCCAGTTTACATGTGTTTTCTCAGTACGCAAGAAAATGGAAATCGTGCTCAGTAAATCTCAGCAGTGACAGCTCTGCACTTACCAGAGTCATTTCTCCTTCTGTCATACTTCCTGAGATTTTCATCATGTGATAATAATTATTACCATTAATAGGGAATCAACCTAAATGTTGATACCTTTCTGTTACCTAATAATTAAAGGGCCTGCAAGACTATGAACAGGACCACTAAGTTGTATTTGATTTTTTTTGGTAAATTCATACAGAAACCCAAAGCCACACCTACTTGTCTTTTACAGTTTGGTGCTTATGTGGCTAATAAAAGTTGCATAAATTTACAACCAGAAGCCTGCAAATGCAGCCGCCTCTGGCTGTAAAAACTGGGGAATGAATGGAATGCAGCTTCGTTGACTTGCGGTTCTGCGCCCCCTTGGTGGCATAAACTCATATGAACTCTAGCGTGGGAATGTTTCTGAATATTTTCTCACGCTAGAGTTCATATGAGTTTATACCACCAGGGGGCGCAGCATTGCAAATGACTTTCGACTAACCTCTGTACTAATCCGTACCTCCCACTCCCGACTCCAAGACTTCTCCCGTGCTGCGCCAATCCTCTGGAATGCTCTACCCCAAGATATTAGGACCATCCACAATTTGCATAGTTTTAGGCGCTCGCTCAAATCACATTTGTTCAGAGCGGCCTATCACGTTTCCTAATCAGTCATTTTATGTTCGTGTGTAGCCCATTCACTACTTCCATCTATCCCCCACTCCCTGAAGATGGCTGGACCATCATTGTAAATACATCATTGTAAATACACACCTGTACTTTGCATCTCCCTCACCTCATTGCAGACTGTAAGCTCTCACGAGCAGGGTTGTCTTATTGTGCTTTAATTATTGTATTGTTAACGTTGTTACTTGACTGTTGTGTTTGAAACTGTTAAGCTGTAAAGCACTGCGGAATATGTTGGCCCTATATAAATAAAGATTATTATTATTATACACTGTGTACAGAATTATTAGGCAATTTGTATTTTAGATGATTATTTTTATTATTGATCAACAACTATGTTCTCAATCAACCCAAAAGACTCATAAATATCAAAACTTAATATTTTTGGAAGTTGGAGTAGGTTTTTTTTTATTTGGCTATCTTAGGAGGATATCTGTTTGTGCAGGTAACTATTACTGTGCAGAATTATTAGGCAACTTAATAAAAACCAAATATATTCCCATCTCACTTGTTTATTTTCACCAGGTAAACCAATATAACTTCACAAAATTTATAAATAAACAGGTCTGACTTGCAAAAACAACCCCCCTCCCAAATTAGTGACCAATACAGTCACCTTTCTTTATAATGACACTCAAAAGCCTTCCATCCATAGATTCTGTCAGTTGCTTGATCTGTTTACGATCAACATTGCGTGCAGCAGCCACCACAGCCTCCGAGACATTGTTTTGAGAGGTGTACTGTTTTCTCTCCCTGTAGATCTCACATTTTATGAGGGACCACATGTTCTCTATGGGGTTCAGATCAGGTGAACAAGGGGGCCATGTCATTATTTTTTCTTCTTTGAGACCTTTACTGGCCAGCCACGCTGTGGAGTAATTGGAGGCATGTGATGGAGCATTGTCCTGCATGAAAATCATGTTTTTCTTTAAACGATACCGACTTCTTCCTGTACCACTGCTTGAAGAAGTTGTCTTCCAGAAACTGGCAGTAGATCTGGGAGTTGAGCTGCACTCCATTCTCAACCCGAAAAGGTCCCACAAGTTCATCTTTGATGATACCAGCCCATACCAGTACCCCACCTCCACCTTGCTAGCGTCTGAGTCGGAGTGGAGCTCTCTGCCCTTTTCTGATCCAGCCTCGGGCCCATCAAGAGTCACTCATTTCATCAGTCTATTAAACCTTTGAAAAGTCAGTCTTAAAGGGAACATGTCACCCCAAAAATCGCGGGTGAGGTAAGCCCACCGGCATCAGGGGCTTATCTACAGCATTCTGTAATGCTGTAGATAAGCCCCCGATGTTACCTGAAAGAGGAGAAAAAGACGTTAGATTATATTCACCCAGGGGCGGTCCCGCTGCTGGTCAGGTCAAACGGGCGTCTCTGGTCCGCTGCGGCGCCTCCCATCTTCATTACAAGACGTCTTCTGATCTTCAGCCACGGCTCCGGCGCAGGCGTACTTTGCTCTGCCCTCTTGAGGGCAGAGGATAGTACTGCAGTGCACAGGCGCCGGAAAGGTCAGAGGCCCGGCGCCTGCGCACTGCAGTACTTTGTCATCTAACAATTTTGGACTTTTCAGAGCCTGTCAAACCTCTCTTCTGACCCATTTTGCCAAAGGAAAGGAAGTTGCCTAATAATTTTAAGCACACCTTATGTAGGGTTTTGATGTCATTAGATAACACCCCTCCTCATTACAGAGATGCACATCAGCTGATTTACTTAATTGGTAGTTGGCTCTCAAGTCTGAACAGCTTGGAGTAGGACAACATGTATAAAAAGTATCATGTGATCAAAATACAACTTGCCTAATAATTCTGCACACAGTGTATATGTGTGTGTCAATGACATATATATATACACCTATTCTATGTGTACACATTTATTTTATCTATTCTATTCTAATCTGTCAGTGTGATTTTACTGTACACCGCACTGAATTACCGGCTTTTCTATAGAACACTGTTGCGTATTTCTCGCAAGTCAAATGCATGGTCCATGTGTAATCCGTATTTTTCTCACCCCCATAGACTTTAATTGGTGGATTTTTTGCGCAATACAAAGACAAACGCAGTATGCTGCGATTTTCTCAGCCCGTAAAATACGGCCAAGAAATATACGGCTGATGGGAGCTGCCCCATAGAGAAACATTGGTCTGTGTGCAATGCATTGTTTTTGCACCTCTCGGTCGTCCGTATTCCTCTCTAGTGTGACCTTTATCATCTGTTCCTGGCTTTTGAGAATTGGTGAAAGGGATTCATATTCCACAGCTTTATGTTTCATGCAGACTAATAGCCTTCTCTTTCCTTTTCTTTCTTTTGGCACTTCCTGCCCACTCACCCTTAGGGTATGTTCAAACATCTGTATTTTTGGTCCGAAATCCAATGTTAGTCAATAGGGCTGTCACGGATTCATCATTTACTGTGGCCTAGGGATGCTGTGAGTGACAACTTTGCTGCCCTATAGGATCTGGAATGTGCTGCACTGTTTCTACATATAGAAACCCTGCTAATCTTATTAACATTCAGTGCATGCCTTCTCCTATCACTTTCTACTGTGCTCTCTGGAATGCACGGTCTGTGTGTAACAAAATAACTTATATTCACGATCTTTTCCTCTCTAATTCCCTTAACGTTCTGGCTATTACAGAGACCTGGAGCCAGCATTAAGACACCACCGCCGCTGCCGCACTCTCGTTTAGTGGGCTGAAATTTTCACATACCACCAGACCTGAGAACAGACAGGGTGGAGGTGTTGGTTTGCTCCTTTCATCACAATGTGCTTTCCAGATCATCCCCCCGGTTCCCTCACTCACATTTCCTTCCTTTGAAGTCCACGCCGTCAGACTCTTTAAGGGTGGTTTCACACTTGCGTTTTTGTCTGCAGCGTTTTTTGCACAAAAAAAGCATGCGTTTTTTTCCCTATATTTAACATTGAAAACGCATGCGTTTTTTTGTGTACACGTTTGGTCGCATTTTCAATCGCATGCGTTTTTTTACTGCATGCGTTCATTTTCAAAAATGCAACTTGTAGTATTTTTGAGAGGCGTTTTTTGGACACAAAAAAACGCATGCGTTTTCATGCGTTTTTTTGGGGTCAAAAAACACATTGGAGTCAATGGGAACGCATGCCTTTTATGTGCATGCGTTTGCATGCGTTAAAAACGCATGTGTTTTTTAAAAAAAAAAACATAAAAACACACTGATAAACCACCCCACACCATAAAATTGATAAAGGGATCCTACCCCTAACCCTAACCCTACCCCTAACCCTACCCCTAACCCTAACCCTACCCCTTACCCTAACCCTACCCCTAACCCTACCCCTAACCCTACCCCTAACCCTAATCCCTTTAAGGGTAGGGTTAGGGGTAGGGTTAGGGGTAGGGTTAGGGGTAGGGTTAGGGTTAGGATCCCTTTAGGGTTAGGGGTAGGGTTAGGATCCCTACCCCTAACCCTACCCCTAACCCTAACCCTAGCTCTTTCTGTTTATAGTGGGTTTTTTACTTTATTTTGATGATTGGCAGCTGTCACACATTTATCTGCATGCGTTTAAAAAATGCAAACGCATGAAAAAATGCATGTAAACGCGTCAAAACACCGCATTTTTTTCACCACATGCAAAAACGCATGCGTCAAAAAAACGCAACGTTTGCACGCGTTTACATGCGTTTTTTCACCATGCGTTTTTTTAAAAAATGCATGCGTTTTGAAACGCAAGTGTGAAACCAGCCTAAGCCCTTCTCCTTGCGAGTGGTGGTTGTTTATCGCCCTCCAGGCTCCTCCCGCCAGTTTCTAGACCACTTTGCCACCTGGCTTACTCACTTTCTATCCTGTGACATCCCCGCCCTCATCATGGGAGACTTTAACATCCCCATCAATGATCCCCTCTCCCAATCTGCCTCTCATCTTCTTTCTCTAACTTCTTCATTCGGCCTCTCACAGTTCACTAATTCTCCTATGCATGAGGACGGGAATACTCTGGACCTGGTTTTCTCCCATCCCGGCTCACTGTACGACTTTACTAACTCCCCTCTCCCGCTCTCGGACCACAACTGTCTTTTCTTCTCTGTCAAGAATTGTCTCCTCACCCGGGACACCCCCACTTACCACACTTATCGGAATACACGTACCATTAATACCCAGCAGCTTGTGGACAATCTCCACACATCTCTAGCCCCCATCTCCTCCCTCTCCTGTCCAGACTTAGCATTGTCACACTTCAGTAATACACTGAAGAATGCCCTAGATGAAGCAGCACCTTCTACATGCAGAAAGACCCGACACAAACAACGGCAGCCCTGGCACACTATGCAAACACGCTTTCTTCAGCGTTGCTCAAGGTGTGCAGAGCGGCAGTGGAGAAAATCTCTCTTAGCAGGAGACTTCATCCACTATAAGTTCATGCTCAAAACCTATAACTCTGCCCTTTATCTGGCCAAACAATCCTACTTCACCACCCTTATCACCTCACTATCCAACAACCCAAAACGACTTTTTGAAACCTTAAACTCCCTCCTGAAACCTAAAGTACAGGCCCCATCACCAACCTCAGCGGTGAGGATCTGGCCACTTATTTCTTAGAAAAAGTCAACCACATCCATCAGAATATCTCAGCGCAATCTCTTCAGTGCCTGGATCCCCTTCCCTGCTGCACCTCAATCTCACTAGACATCTTTGAGCCTGTTTCAGATGATGAAGTTTCCAAGCTCCTCACTTCTGCTCGGCCTACAACCTGCAACAGTGACCCCATTCCTTCACATATCCTGGAGTCTCTCTCACCAGTGGTCACCACTCTCCTGACTAAAATATTTAACCTCTCTCTTTCTTCAGGTATCTTTCCCTCATTTAAACATGCCATCATAACCCCTTTACTTAAAAAGCCATCCCTGGACCAGAACTGCACTGCTAACTACAAACCTGTCTCTAACCTTTCCTTCATCTCTAAACTCCTGGAATGCTTGGTCCACTCCCGTCTAATCCGCTATCTTTCGGATAACTCTCTTCTTGACCCCTTACAATCTGGTTTCCGCTCTTTACACTCCACTGAAACTGCCCTCACTAAAGTCTCTAGTGATCTAAAAACAGCTAAATCCAAAGGTCATTGCTCTCTGCTGATTCTCCTGGATCTCTCTGCTGCATTTGACACTGTGGATCACCAGCTCCTCCTCACTATGCTCCACTCTATAGGCCTCAAGGACACAGGCCTCTCCTGGTTCTCCTCCTACCTCTCTGACCGCTCCTTCACTGTATCTTTTGCCGGCCCCACGTCCTCTCCTCGTCCCCTTACTATCGGGGTTCTGCAAGGCTCAGTCCTAGGCCCCCTCCTCTTCTCTCTTTACACGGCCCCTATTGGACAAACAATCAGCAGATTTGGGTTCCAGTATCATCTCTATGCTGATGACACGCAATTATACACTTCTTCCCCCGACATCACCCCAACCCTAATTCAAAATACCAAGGATTGTCTGTCTGCTGTCTCTAACATCATGTCTTCCCTCTACCTGAAACTAAATCTCTCCAAAACTGAACTTCTTGTGTTTCTCCCTTCTACTAACCTCACTCTACCCAACATCGAAATTACGCTGGAGGGTTCAACCATAACTCCCAAGCAGCATGCCCGCTGTTTTGGGGTCAAATTCGAAGCCAAACTTTCCTTTACTCCCTATATCCGATCACTCACTCGCTGTTGTCACCTGCATCTTAAAAATCCATCTTGAATGCTGCAGCCAGAGTCATATTTCTGTCCAGCCGCTTCACCGATGACTCCATCTTGTGCCAGTCATTACACTGGCTACCCATTCGCTACAGCGTCCAGTATAAACTCATCTCTCTCACCCACAAAGCTCTCCACAGTTCTGCAAGACTTCTGTCATGCTGCGCCAGCTCTCTGGAATGCACTTCCCCAGACGAGCAGACTGATACCTAGCCCCGACCAATTCAAGTGCGCTTTGAAAAACCAATTTCTTCAAATAAGCCTACCACATCAACTACTCAGTAAACTAACTTTGCCCTGTTCCCTCCTTCTAAATATTACTCTGAATCTGCACCCTACTATTCATCTGTCTCCACACCCTCCATACACATGATAACTGCACTTGATACTTGACTATTGCACTTAAACACACGGGCTGATGACCGGATCATGCAGCTTTATATGAAAATCCCTATTTATTATAATTGCCAGACCTGAAATAACAATCACTTTTCACCTATTGTGTCCCCCCATTTCCTTGTAGATTGTAAGCTTGAAGAAAGCAAAATCTATATGCTGACTGTAAGTCACATAGACAATACCACTGTAAATTATATATAACAAAGCATAAGTGGAAAAAATAAAACGTAACTTTTATTATTAAAGCCACACAAAAACAAAACCAAACACCCAAGTGAATAAAAACTGGGGCATAGTCTCAACCAAATGGTATGGTGACCATAGAAACTGACTAACCCCTAACAGGATTAAATGATTTCGACTCTGAGATGTTAGTGAAATCAAATTAAACTAGGATATAGCCTGTAAAGAAGCTGAAGTCAGAAAACCATATATAACACTCAGCATCATATACCTAGTTACATGTAAAAACAATTAATTACCAGCAATGAAAGCATATGATATAGCTAGTGCTACTTGTGGCTATATACATAGTAAAAAAGGAACAATCTCACCAGTTCCAGGGTGTAGGCAAAGGAGCAGCGGATAACCTCTGGTCAGGGGATGATCCAGAAAAGAAGAGATGACAGTCCCTATGTCAATCCCTATGGGGCTAACAGTAAGCAATCCCCAAAGCTCCTGCCCTTACAAGGGCAGTCCACAGCTACCCCTGTATACACATGCCCTGCACTCTCCCTGTATAGTCCGTCCCGACGCGTTTCATCCAAGCTAATTCTTCAGGGGATTTGCTTGTGCATGGAGATAAAGTGCCTATGTGCTAAAAAGGAGGGACATAAAGTCCTGCCACCCTCTATGCTGTCCTGCAGAGAGTGGTAAAGGTGTAGGGCTTGTATTTAAGTAGAAAAAGGGGTGTGGAAAAAACATATGTACATGACCACTTCCCTTAGGGTAATCATGTGGCAGCTGTAAGTAACCATGGCGATGTTGAAAACAATACCATGTGGGAGACCTACTATTAGATGGCGTCCTGCCGTTCTACCACACAAGGAGCCCACGTGGCTACCCGCATTCCCAGTGCACTTACGATGCAGATGACGTCACACGCCGAGGATTGTAAGCTTGCGAGCAGGGACCTTACTCCTAATGTCACTGTTTAAATTGTCTTAACTCGTACCGAATTTATTGTTTGTACATGTCCCCGCTTAATTGTAAAGTGCTGTGGAATATGTTGGCGCTATATAAATAAAAATTATTATTATTATTATTATTATCACTGTCAGTTTTTTGAGTGACAGCCCAGTTTTCCAATATGGTGCTCGCACATGCTTGACTGTCAGCAATTTTGATTGATAGACCTGCTGCTGCTTCTCAATCTGGCCTAGCCTACGGGTGTTCCTCCAGGTGCCTCCTGTTCTTGATTAATTGCTAGCTATTTAGCTGGCTAGCTATGAGCAGACTATTGCCAGCTGTGCTCTGTGCTGTGTGTGCATAGTTCTGTGTCTGATTCTCTGAGCTCTGGATTTTTTGTCACTATTTATGTGTGGTATCCCTTTTGCTGTTGACGTTCTCTGACCTCAGGTTACTGACCCTGGACTTGGCCTATGACTATATGGTCTTTGATCCTCTTATCTTGACATTCCCTGATGGCATTTGACACTAGACTGATACTCCACCACACCATTGTATCTATGAACCCTCCTGATATCTGACCTTGGACCTCCTGACTACCCTGTTTCATCATTTATCCATGAACAGTGACTCAGCATAACAAGGGCCTTTCAGAGGGCAGCTTTTCACACTGCCCAAATGTCCGCGTAAAGAAATTGCAGCACTCACTACTCTCATACAAAATTCAGATGAAACTTGCCTATTTAAGTCTATAGGTGTGCAAAAACAATCATATCCCACATGGATCAACTATATAACATTTGATTTTTATGGATACGTTGCAATTCTTAACAGAAGAAATTATATTTTATCTTGTAAATTTTATTAACTGTTGATAGACAAAAACACATGCCATATAGATGAACAAAACAGATGAAAAATCGTCCATTTGTCGATTTGACACGGGTTCTAAGTATGATTGTATTTTTAACTATTTTATAAGATTTTGTAATTTCATGTCTGCCCAGCAAGTCACCGTTGGATTTCTTTTACAAGTGAGAAGCCAAAGGCAGCAGCGCCTGGCACACATAGCCAACTTGGGGTTTGTTTGGTTAGTGATGTATTGTGTATACCATTGGGTTGATTGGGTGGCGAGGGATTGAATAAGAGAGCATACTTTTAACACTTTAGTCTGGATCCTGTTTGAAAAACCATTTCAGTGACTTCTTTAAAGGCAATTCATGTCATGTACATGTATTTAAAGAGCATCTGCTTTTAACATAAACGTTACCCAATCATTAAGAAAAGAAGAGCTGAAGAAACAAAATCTTAAGAGTTTAAACTTTGGAGATAGATGCCTAAAAGGTTACTAGAAGAACTGAAAATTATCCACTACCCATTGTATACGGTACAGCTTACTAATACGTGGTGTTCTGGCTTTTGGGACCCCAAAGCAATTGCATGCCCAAACCTCTGCTCTATTCATTGTCTATAGGACTGCTGGAAAAAGTCAAGCTATACTGTCCACTGATACAGACAGCAATTTAAGCAATGTTTTCCCTTTTTTGTGATAGCATATGTAGTCCAGAGGATTTCCATACATTTGTGGGTTTTGAGCCAAGTTTTTAAATTTACGATACTTTTTAAAGCAAATCTAGGAGTTGATTAAAATAACGAGTAGAATATGTTCTTTATCTTTTACCTTATCTTCC
Organism: Ranitomeya imitator; assembly: GCF_032444005.1. NCBI lineage: Eukaryota > Metazoa > Chordata > Amphibia > Anura > Dendrobatidae > Ranitomeya > Ranitomeya imitator. Next base: position 246,845,340 of record NC_091287.1, read on the forward strand.
TTTATTATCCATAACTCATTTTAACTTTAAAACAAGTATTAAAAAAGTGCTATCACCCTACAGCTGAGTTAACGCGGTGGCATGTGATTTTATTGAGTATTGCTGCAGTTTTGCAAAGCAGTAGTTGGCTGCTTAGTTTTTACGAATTGAAAAACATTTAAAACATGTTTTACCTAAAAGGCTGATTTTTGCCTATTATTTTTTTCCTCATTTTTGATAATTCTGGTTCAGCCATTTTTGGTCCATGTATCAGTTTTTAGAATCTGTGTTCACATATAAAGAGAACAAAAATGATATATTTTCCTACCCATTATAGTAAAATACAGACAGAATAAAGATGGTATCCACATGTTAATGTTTTATCACAGGACATTGGCTTGCATTGTGAGTTTGATCCACAACACGGATCAAAGTAGAAAGTCTTATTTTGTTTTGTTTAGTTTTTTCTTTTTGCGAACAATTGGTTTGTTAAAAAAATGATACATGAAAAAGCATATTCATTGCAATCGGTCCTTGATTTATCTGCAAAGTAATTACATTTTTCTCAAGCCCCTACAACCTATTGTTTGTGAATTCCAAAATTAAAGAGTACATTATTTCCCTCTGGTGTTATGGAGTGGCTGGCTGGAGAAACAAAATGCACAGACACATGTTAAAGTTTCTCTGTGGGCATATACCGTTGGCGCCTCCGTTATAATAGAAGCCATAGTAGAAGTGGTTGTCCTTTGAATAAAGTACATTTTAATTAATACATTTTGAATTATAATAATTTTCATAATTGGATGTGTTAAAAAAATGTTCCTGTGCTGAGATAATCTTATAAATGTGCCCCTACTGTGTACTGTGTAATGGCTGTGTCTGACCGTACAGGGACATGGTCTGATCATACCACAGCTCCTGGGCAGGGGAGGAAGCAAAAGAGTATACAGACATTACAGCAGGGGATCGCAGCTGCTGCTTTCTGTGAGGTATTAACATTTCCCTGCTGTTCAAAAACATGTTTTACCTCACAGAAAGATCTATTAATTAAAATGTACTTTGTTAATGGGAAAACCACATATTCATGTGTGCCTGGACCAGGGTGTGTTTGCCTCTACAGTACATCGTGTTTTTCCCAGGATCAGCACACCTCTCATCACCAGGTACAGCACCATAAAAAAAATAGTAAATAATAATAATATTCTTTGTAGTAGTTCACATGTCTGATTTCTTTCTCAGACCGCATAGTCAGTGCGAAATCACAGAAACACGTCTGATCTTGATTTGAGATTCAGATCAAAATCGACAGTGCAAGGCTTTGGTCTGTGAAAAAAATCGGAGAGCACTTTTTCACAAACTGATGAAAATCACTGATGAAACTCTTGTACGTAAAAAAAACAAAATAAATAAGGCACAAAAGTATGTGCACATGATGTCTTTTTCAAAGGGACTACTCCTGCAACCTGCCTGAAAATGTGTTAACAACACATCAAAATGACTGAAACTTTCTGGGGTCCAAGGGGTATCGTTTCTCCTTGTGGAGAGTGACATACCATCTCTGGCTTGTCAAGGTAAGGAGGCTTATTCGCCATGCAACGCTCCTCTGGGAAATTAAATATGCAAATTGCCTCTTCTGAGAAAAAGAGGACTTAAACTCTATAGCGCCACCTATTGGAAGTAGCGATCCTACAAGTCACAATCAACTCTTTAACGAGTCGTGCAATATGACTTAGGATTAAAGCCAAATCAGTATCTCAATTCGCAGACACGGTGTTTCGGGCTGTTGGCCCTCGTCAGTGCGAAGCATGAGAACTGATTTGGCTAGGTGAGAGGCTCTGGACTGGGGTCTAAGGGGTATCGTTTCTCCTTGTGGAGAGTGACATACCATCTCTGGCTTGTCAAGGTAAGGAGGCTTATTCGCCATGCAACGCTCCTCTGGGAAATTAAATATGCAAATTGCCTCGACGATGGCCAACAGCCCGAAACACCGTGTCTGCGAATTGAGATACTGATTTGGCTTTAATCCTAAGTCATATTGCACGACTCGTTAAAGAGTTGATTGTGACTTGTAGGATCGCTACTTCCAATAGGTGGCGCTATAGAGTTTAAGTCCTCTTTTTCTCAGAAGAGGCAATTTGCATATTTAATTTCCCAGAGGAGCGTTGCATGGCGAATAAGCCTCCTTACCTTGACAAGCCAGAGATGGTATGTCACTCTCCACAAGGAGAAACGATACCCCTTAGACCCCAGTCCAGAGCCTCTCACCTAGCCAAATCAGTTCTCATGCTTTGCACTGACGAGGGCCAACAGCCCGAAACACCGTGTCTGCGAATTGAGATACTGATTTGGCTTTTATCCTAAGTCATATTGCACGACTCGTTAAAGAGTTGATTGTGACTTGTAGGATCGCTACTTCAAATAGGTGGCGCTATAGAGTTTAAGTCCTCTTTTTCTCAGAAGAGGCAATTTGCATATAAAACTTTCTGGGCATATATTTCACCTTTCGTTATTTCTTTTTAACCGCTTACGCCTTAGACAGCTGTGAAGCGGCTAAAAGAAATTGCCTAACCATTCTTCTGGCACCCTGAAACTTGTGTTGAGGTATTTGGAGTACTCTCAGGGACGGGTAAGGTGTTCTAACTTTCCGTATATGTAATTTAGCATGTGGATTACCTGCGCTTATAAATTAGAAACACTGCAGGTATTTACTCATACTGTATGGTATATACAATATGCTATTTAATACTTGCTTTCCAAATGGGCATTGAACCTACAATTTAGGAAGGGAATTGTCTGGACACATTTTATGTATATTTTATATTAATACTGACATTCTCAATGCAATTTATTATGATATAATCTTGTATACTCGTATTTAGCATGGAACTTTGTATGTACAATATATAACTACATATACAGGTGCTTCTCACAAAATTAGAATATCATCAAAAAGTTAATTTATTTCGGTTCTTCAATACAAAAAGTGAAACTCATATATTATATAAAATCAATACAAACAGAGTGATCTATTTCAAGTGTTTATTTCTGTTAATGTTGATGATTATGGCTTACAGCCAATGAAAACGCAAAAGTCATTATCTCAGTAAATTAGAATCCTTTATGGCACCAGCTTGAAAAATGATTTTAAAATCCAAAATGTTGGCCTATTGAAATGTATGTTCAGTAAATACTCTCAATACCTGGTCGGGGCTTCTTTTGCATCAATTACTTCATCAATGCGGCTTGGCATGGAGGCGATAAGCCTGTGGCACTCCTGAGGTTTTATGGAAACCCAGGATGCTTTGATTCCCAGACTCTGGGAACTTGATTTCCAAATGAAATGCAAAATTTACTTTCATCTGAAAACAACACCTTGGATCACTGAGTAACAGTCCAGTTCTTTTTCTCCTTTACCCAGGTAAGAAGCTTCTGGCGTTGTCTATTGGTCATACGTGGCTTGACACAAGGAATGCAACACTTGTAGCCCATGTCCTGGATACGTCTGTGTGTGGTAGCTCTTGAAGCAATGACTCCAGCAGCAGTCCACTCCTTGTGAATCTCCCCCAAATTTTTGAATGGCCTTTTCTTAATAATCCTTTCAAAGCTGTGGCTATCCCTGTTGTTTGTGCACTTTTTTCTACCACGCTTTTTCCTTCCACTCAACTTTCCATTAATATGATGGATACAGCACTCTGTGAACAGCCAGCTTCTTTAGCAATGACCTTTTGTGGCTTACCCTCCTTGTGGAGTGTCAATGACTGCCTTGTGGACATCGGTCAAGTCAGCAGTCTTCCCCATGAATGTGGAGCCTATTGAAACAGACTAAGGGGCCTTTTTAACCCCTTCATGACCCAGCCTATTTTGACCTTAAAGACCTTGCCGTTTTTTGCAATTCTGACCAGTGTCCCTTTATGAGGTAATAACTCAGGAACGCTTCAATGGATCCTAGCGGTTCTGAGATTGTTTTTTCGTGACATATTGGGCTTCTGTGTTTATTTGTGATAAAAACGGAAATTTAGCGAAAATTTTGAAAATTTCGCAATTTTCACATTTTTAAATTTTACTCTGTTAAACCAGAGAGTTATGTGACACAAAATAGTTAATAAATAACATTTCCCACACGTCTGCTTTACATCAGCACAATTTTGGAAACAAAATTTTTTTTTGCTAGGAAGTTATAAGGGTTAAAATTTGACCAGCGATTTCTCATTTTTACAACGAAATTTACAAAACCATTTTTTTTAAGGACCACCTCACATTTAAAGTCAGTTTGAGGGGTCTATATGGCTGAAAATACCCAAAAGTGACACCATTCTAAAAACTGCACCCCTCAAGGTGCACAAAACCACATTCAAGAAGTTTATTAACCCTTCAGGTGCTTCACAGCAGCAGAAGCAACATGGAAGAAAAAAAAATAAACATTTAACTGTTTAGTCACAAAAATGATTTTTCAGCAACAATTTTTTTATTTTCCCAATGGTAAAAGGAGAAACTGAACAACGAAAGTTGTTGTCCAATTCGTCCTGAGTACGCTGATACCTCATATGTGGGGGTAAACCACTGTTTGGGCGCACGGCAGGGCTTGGAAGGGAAGGAGCGCCATTTGACTTTTTGAATGAAAAATTGGCTCCACTCTTTAGCGGACACCATGTCACGTTTGGAGAGCCCCCGTGTGCCTAAAAATTGGAGCTCCCCCACAAGTGACCCCATCTTGGAAACTAGACGCCCCAAGGAACTTATCTAGATGCATAGTGAGCCCTTTAAACCCCCAGGTGCTTCACAAATTGATCCGTAAAAATGAAAAAGTACTTTTTTTTCACAAAAAAATTCTTTTAGCCTCAATTTTTTCATTTTCACATGGACAACAGGATAAAATGGATCCTAAAATTTGTTGGGCAATTTCTCCTGAGTACACTGATACCTTACATGTGGGGGTAAACCACTGTTTGGGCACATGGTAAGGCTCGGAAGGGAAGGAGCGCATTTGACTTTTTGAATGAAAAATTATCTCCATCGTTAGCGGACACCATGTCGCGTTTGGAGAGACCCTGTGTGCTTAACATTGGAGCTCCCCCACAAGTGACCCCATTTTGGAAACTGGACCCCCCAAGGAACTTATCTAGATGCCTAGTGAGCACTTTAAACCCTCAGGTGCTTCACAAATTGATCCGTAAAAATGAAAAAGTACTTTTTTTTCACAAAAAATTTCTTTTCGCCTCAATTTTTTCATTTTCACATGGGCAATAGGATAAAATGGATCCTAAAATTTGTTGAGCAATTTCTCCCGAGTACGCCGATACCTCATATGTGGGGGTAAACCACTGGGCACACGGCAGGGCTCGGAAGGGAAGGCGCGCCTTTTGACTCTTTGAATGGAAAATTAGCTCCAATTGTTAGCGGACACCATGTCGCATTTGGAGAGCCCCTGTGTGCCTATGCATTGGAGCTCCCCCACAAGTGACCCCATTTTGGAAACTAGACCCCCCAAGGAACTTATCTAGATGCATACTGAGCACTTTAAACCCCCAGGTGCTTCACAGAAGTTTATAATGCAGAGCCATGAAAATAAAAAATAATTTTTCTTTTCTCAAAAATGATTTTTTAGCCAGGAATTTCCTATTTAGACAATAGTAATAGGAGAAATTGGACCACAAATGTTGTTGTCCAGTTTGTCCTGAGTACGCAGATACCCCATATGTGGGGGTAAACCACTGTTTGGGTGCACGGCAGGGCTCAGAAGGGAAGGCACGCCATTTGGCTTTTTAAATGGAAAATTAGCTCCAATCATTAGCGGACACCATGTCGCGTTTGGAGAGCCCCTGTGTGCCTAAACATTGGAGATCCCCCACAAATGACCCCATTTTGGAAACTAGACCCCAAAAGGAACTAATCTAGATGTGTGGTGAGCACTTTGAACCCTCAAGTGCTTCACAGAAGTTTATAACGCAGAGCCATGAAAATAAAATAAAACATTTCTTTTCTCAAAAATGATTTTTTAGCCCGCAATTTTTTATTTTCCCAAGGGTAACAGGAGAAATTTGACCCCAAAAGTTGTTGTCCAGTTTCTCCTGAGTATGCTGATACCCCATATGTGGGGGTAAACCACTTTTTAGGCACATGCTGGGGCTTGGAAGTGAAGTAGTGACGTTTTTAAATGCAGACTTTGATGGAATGCTCTGCGGGCGTCACGTTGCGTTTGCAGAGCCCCTGATGTGGCTAAACAGTAGAAACCCCCCACAAGTGACCCCATTTTGGAAACTAGACCCCGAAAGGAACTTATATAGATGTGAGGTGAGCACTTTGAACCCCCAAGTGCTTCACAGAAGTTCATAACACAGAGCAGTGAAAATAATAAATACGTTTTCTTTCCTCAAAAATAATTTTTTAGCCCAGAATTTTTTATTTTCCCAAGGGTTACAGGAGAAAATGGACCACAAAAGTTGTTGTCCAGTTTCTCCTGAGTAAGCTGATACCCCTTGTGTGGGGGTAAACCACTGTTTGGGCACACGTGGGGGCTCAGAAGGGAAGTAGTGACTTTTGAAATGCAGACTTTGATGGAATGGTCTGCGGGCGTCACGTTGCGTTTGCAGAGCCCCTGGTGTGCCTAAACAGTAGAAACCCCCCACAAGTGACCCCATTTTGGAAACTAGACCCCCAACGGAACTTATCTAGATATGTGGTGAGCACTTTCAACCCCCAAGTGCTTTACAGAAGCTTATAACGCAGAGCGGTGAAAATAATAAATATGTTTTCTTTCCTCAAAAATAATTTTTCAGCCCAGAATTTTTTATTTTCCCAAGGGTTACAGGAGAAATTGGACCCCAAAAGTTGTTGTCCAGTTTCTCCTTAGTACGCTGATACCCCATGTGTGGGGGTAAACCACTGTTTGGGCACACGTCGGGGCTCAGAAGGGAAGTAGTGACTTTTGAAATGCAGACTTTGATGGAATGGTCTGCGGACATCATGTTGCGTTTGCAGAGCCCCTGGTGTGCCTAAACAGTAGAAACCCCCCACAAGTGACCCCATTTTGGAAACTAGACCCCCCAAGGAACTTATCTAGATATGTGTTGAGCACTTTGAACCCCCAAGTGCTTCACAGACGTTTACAACGCAGAGCCGTGAAAATAAAAAATCATTTTTCTTTCCTCAAAAATGATGTTTTAGCAAGCAATTTTTTATTTTCTCAAGGGTAACAGGAGAAATTGGACCCCAGTAATTGTTGCGCAGTTTGTCCTGAGTATGCTGGTACCCCATATGTGGGGGTAAACCACTGTTTGGGCACACGTCGGGGCTCGGAAGTGAGGGAGCACCATTTGACTTTTTGAATACAAGATTGGCTGGAATCAATGGTGGCGCCATGTTGCGTTTGGAGACCCCCTGATGTGCCTAAACAGTGGAAACCCCTCAATTCTAACTCCAACACACCCCTAAACCTTATCCCAACTGTAGCCGTAACCCTAATCACAACCCTAACCCAACACACCCCTAACCCTAAGGCTATGTGCCAACGTTGCGGATTCGTATGAGATTTTTCAGCACCATTTTTGAAAAATCCGCGGGTAAAAGGCACTGCGTTTTACCTGCGGATTTACCGCGGATTGCCAGTGTTTTTTGTGCGGATTTCACCTGTGGATTCCTATTGAGGAACAGGTGTAAAACGCTGCGGAATCCGCACAAAGAATTGACATGCTGCGGAAAATACAACGCAGCGTTCCCGCGCTGTATTTTCCGCACCATGGGCACAGCGGATTTGGTTTTCCATTTGTTTACATGGTACTGTAAACCTGATGGAACACTGCTGTGAATCCTCAGCCAAATCCACACCGTGTGCACATAGCCTAATTCTAAAGGTATGTGCACACGCTGCGGAAAACGCTGCGGATCCGCAGCAGTTTCCCATGAGTTTACAGTTCAATGTAAACCTACGGGAAACAAAAATCGCTGTACACATGCTGCAGAAAAACTGCACGGAAACGCAGCGGTTTACATTCCGCAGCATGTCACTTCTTTCTGCGGATTCCGCAGCGGTTTTACAACTGCTCCAATAGAAAATCGCAGTTGTAAAACCGCAGTGAAATGCGCAGAAAAACCGCGGTAAATCCACAGCGGTTTAGCACTGCGGATTTATCAAATCCTCTGCGGAAAAATCCGCAGAGGACCAGAATACGTGTGCACATCCCGAACCCTAACCCTACCCCTAACCCTACCCCTACCCCTAACCCTACCCCTACCCCTAACCCTACCCCTAACCCTAACCCTAACCCTACCCCTAACCCTAACCCTACCCCTAACCCTAACCCTAGTTCTTACCCCAACCTTAGTGGAAAAAAAAAATTCTTTATTCTTTTTATTGTCCCTACCTATGGGGGTGACAAAGGGGGGGGGGGGTCATTTACTATTTTTTTATTTTGATCACTGAGATAGGTTATATCTCAGTGATCAAAATTCACTCTGGAACGAATCTGCCGGCCGGCAGATTCGGCGGGCGCACTGCACTGAAAATGCGCCCGCCATTTTGGAAGATGGCGGCGCCCAGGAAAGAAGACGGACGGACGGACACCGGGAGGCTCGGTAAGTATAAGGGGGGGAGATCAGGGCACGGGGAGGGGGGGCGTTGGAGCATGGGGGGGTGGATCAGAACACGGGGGGTGGATTGGAGCACGGAGTGGGGGATCGCTATGCGGGGGGGTGGATCGGAGCACGGGGGGGGATCGCTGTGCGGGGGGGATCGCTGTGCGGGGGGGGATCGGAGTGCGGGGGGGTTTGATTGGAGCACGGGGGGTGTGATTGGAGCACGGGGGGAGCGGACAGGAGGACGGGGGAGCGGAGCACAGGACGGAGGGGAGCGGACCACAGATCGGAGGGCTGGGGGGGCGATCGGTGGGGTGGGGTGGGTGCACATAAGTGTTTCCAGCCATGGCCAATGATATTCATAAACCAATATTCCTCCCACTATCCGAAAGGAATAAATGAGGGCATATTCAATACATTAAAAAACAAATTTTAATCAATAATTCACCATAAAAACATACAAATATAACAACAGCAGGGTAAAGCTTACAAAACATAAAGTGGAAAACAATAAATACCAGATAGTATAGTTTAACTAACCATGAACAGCTATAGAGGAATATTGTAGCAATAGTTAAATACTATGTCCATAAATAAATAATTAGTGAAATGACACTGTAAAACTAATCCTCAAGCAGCTGAATATAGAATAAAGTACAGAAAAATGCTTATTCTAGCGTTAGGGGCAATGGAAAATGCATACTGCCAAATCGCATAGTGCTAATTCCTATAGGGCTAAAATCCCTGCCACCTGATGAAACGCCAATATCCTAAGCACATAACTTAGTACAATACTGACTAATAGCATATAGGCAATGTGAACTTACTTAGTCAGCGATCTGGTAAATAAAGTTCCACAGCGACCCCGACAGCGCCGTTTCGCCTGACTGGCTTCCTCAAATAGGGGACATATGTTTTTATGGTGAATTATTGATTAAAATTTGTTTTTTAATGTATTGAATATGCCCTCATTTATTCCTTTCGGATAGTGGGAGGAATATTGGTTTATGAATATGATTTTGAGGTGTGCTTTATACTGGAGGACTTTTGATAAATTTACATGGCCAATGATATTGCAGCATCGGCCATGGCTGGATTGTAATATTTCACCAGTTTTTTAGGTGAAATATTACAAATCGCTGATTGGCAGTTTCACTTTCAACAGCTAATCAGAGCGATCGTAGCCACGGGGGGGGTGAAGCCACCCCCCCTGGGCTAAACTACCACTCCCCCTGTCCCTGCAGGCCGGGTGAAATTGGAGTTAACCCTTTCACCCGATCTGCAGGGACGCGATCTTTCTGTGACACAGCATATGCGTCACAGGTCGGATTGGCACCGACTTTCATGACGCATACGCTGTGTCACAGGTCGGGAAGGGGTTAAAGCTTAGGAAGCCTTTGCAGGTTTTTTTGTTTATTATTCTAATTTACTGAGACAATGACTTTTGGGTTTTCATTGGCTGGCTGTAAGCCATAATCATCAACATTAACAGGAATAAACACTTGAAATAGATCACTCTGTTTGTAATGACTCTATATATGAGTTTCACTTTCTGTGTTGAAGAACTGAAATAAATTAACTTTTTGATGATATTCTAATTTTGTGAGAAGCACCTGTATGTGTCCGAAGATTATCCCTGGTATATATGTTTATGCTTTATGACTGAAAGATATAGAAAATAACAATTTTTTTCACCTGTTTTTACCCATGTATTTCTCTGTGTCTCTTGTTTGAGTTCTATCTGTGAACCTCATTTCATGATTATTATATGGAAACTATTCCTATATTTCATATGCCATTTGCTAAATTAGAATGTCATATTGACATTTTTATCATTTTTTTGTATATATTTTTAGATAAATAAAAACTATTTTTAATTGATATTCTTGGAGGCTGTGACTTCGTAGTCTTTATAGGTTATATTCATTGTTGAGTCCTCTCCTAATCTAATAATACTATTGGTCCGGAAAACCTTCTTTCTAACACTTTTGTATTGGTAGATTTTTTTTTTTTTTTAAAAAGACGCTGCTGGCAAAGCAGTCACAAAAGATGTCCAAAAAATATCAGAAATGGCGCTTAAAGAAAAATACACCCAGCAATTTTCTGCATCAAAAATAAATCAAGTATTTATTTATTTTACTTCATTATACAGTAACATTAATTGCACAGCACTTTCCAGACATTATTGGCACTGTCCCCATTGAAGCTCACAATGTAGACTCCCTATCAGTATGGCTTTGGAGTGTTGGAGGAAACCGGAGTACTGGGAGGAAACCCACACAAATACAGGGAGAACATGTCCTCGGTGGGATTTAAACCCAGGACCCTAGTACTATAAGGATACATTGCAATCCACCAAGCCACCATGCTACACCGACATCTAAAAGATGTAATGTGCACATACAGTACCTATACCCTAAGCCTAGGGCCTAATTTAGACATCACCATTTTTTTCTAATGCAAAAAAGGACATCTGAAGGAGCTCTAAAAAGGGAAGAATTGTATAGCCACTGGCAGTTGTGGAGACATGAGTGTCAGTGGTGCTCTCGTCCGCTAGCCTGGCTGTCTTAAGAAAAACCTCATGGACCAGGGTTCATCCCACTGAATGCTCATGCTCCTGTTCCCATGGGCATAATACTACTCAGACAACTCAGAGTGAGGGTAAAACAGTGTGGCAATACTCTATGGAACCACCAAACAGACAATAACATATAGAACAGTCCCAGCAAATACCAAGATGATGCAAAATTACATAGTCTCATTCTTCTGCTGACACGCTGGAATTATAATAGCTGTGACTTTGGAGCTTCCAGGTCCTACTAACCCCACCAGTGGCACACTACTTTTGGCAGGCATCTACAGAGAGAAGGTAATGACAAGCTTAGGAAGCTGACAGTCCAATTAGACATATGGCCAGGTGACTGGAGGTTCCCAATCTGCTTTTCCGAACATTTCCATGGGGCCAGGTGACTGGAGGGTCCCAACCTGGCTTCCCCAATATATCCATGGGGCAGGTGACCGGAGGGTCCCAACCAGGCTTTGCTAAATGATTTCATGAATTCTGTGAGGCTCAATGAAGCAGATCTGTTTTCCTCCAGCTAGGACCGAGGTCCCTTAAGCTGACATCCTGTAGAATTTTAAATCTGTGTTCATCTTGATAGTGCCTTGTCTGTTGTGTAGAATCTTTAATGATGAAGCTATTGTGTCCTGGCTGTTGTTTTGTAGAGTCTTCCTAGAAACAGAGGCAGATCCCTTTTTATTGATCACAGCTCTTATTCAGGCATTTTTCCACAGAATTGGTGAAAGTCACAGGAGGTCAACTCTCATTATATGAGTATTTAACCCTGCTGTTCTGTTCGGTCTGGGGAGACCTATTTTGAACTTTGGTATTTTTTGGGGTGTTCAAGATGCGGTTCTGAAACTTGTGGTTGATTGACTTAAATGAGGATGGGTCGGTCGGCCACGGGTTTCAGAGCCGCATCTTGAATATTTTAAAGAATATTGAAGTTCAAAGTCGGTCATTTTTGACCAACAGAACAGCAGGGTTAATCAATCTGCATAGTTTGTCCTCCACTGTTTTGCAGGTCTGCAAGCTACATTGAGTTATACAATGGGTAGTCAACATATTAGCAAACATCGATTGAACAATGACCCTGCGTCCCTGTCCTCCAAGGATAGCAGATAATAAGCTGTAGGAGCTGATATAAGAGTTAAACAATTCACATCAATTCAAGAGTCATCTTTCAGACTCATATGACAACTGTCTGTTTCTTGACCCACCAAAGAAAAACATGTAAAATCAATAACCAACATTTAGACAATAGCCTGTGTCTCCTGGGCTACTGAAAATAGACATCTGGCATAATTAAAATTAATTGCTGTGTCGTCACAGAAGTGGAACAACAGTCTTATACTTTGACTTTGTTTTAAATCCAGTCTAGGTTTGGGCTTTAACAGATTGATACAAAATACTTACCAAACCCATTAGATTTAGGATATGCTGGAAAACCCATTTATTGAGGCAAATGCCAAAGCATTATACTCCTATTTTATGAAACTGACAACTGAATAGCAGAAATTACCTGGCTTCTTATTACAAAACAGAATAGAGTTAGCACCAGGCTCGGACTGGCCCACCGGAGAACCGGAGGATTCTCCGGTGGGCCCAGGCACTGACACCTGCTTGCATACTTGCCAGCAGCTGCCTAGGGCCCCCAATGCTTCAAGGGCCCCCACTGCTCCCGGGGCCCCAGCCACTGGCTATGGGGCCCCTGAGTCAAGGGGGCCCACTCTGTGCCAGCCTAGCAGCAGCTGGAGACAGAATCCTTTCCCCGCTGCTAAAGCCAAATGAATATTCATGCTTCTCCACGCCCATAGGGGCGTGGAGAAGCGTGAATACCATTTCTCTTTAATAGCGGGCAGCGTTAGCCGCAGGGTGAGGCTAACACTGCCCGCATGTAAAGCCCCAGCACCGCACCACTGCACCACATACACACAGCACCGCAAAAGCACCGTCCGCACCACATACACAGGCACAGCCGCACACAGAGTCAGACACACAGCAGTTCACCTCCTGGCAGCAGCAGCAGCACATTCCGGCGTCCTGCTTCCCTGTGTGAGAGCCCAGCTGGATGACGTCATCATCCAGCGTGTTGTCTCACACAGAAAGCTGCCGGCAAAGAACAGGCTGCAGGGAGGTGAGCTGTGCTGTGTGAGTGTGCCTGCGTGTCTGTCTGTGTGTGAGTGTGCCTGCGTGTCTGTCTGTGTGTGAGTGTGCCTGCGTGTCTGTCTGTGTGTGTATGCCTGCGTGTCTGTGTGTGAGTGTGCCTGCGTGTCTGTGTGTGTGTGCCTGCGTGTCTGTGTGTGAGTGTGTCAGTGTGTTTGTGTGTGAGTGTGCCTGCGTGTTTGTGTGTGAGTGTGTCTGTGTGTCTGTGTGTGAGTGTGTCTGTGTGTGAGTGTGCCTGCGTGTTTGTGTGTGTGTGCCTGCGTGTTTGTGTGTGAGTGTGCCTGCGTGTCTGTGTGTGAGTGTGCCTGCGTGTCTGTGTGTGAGTGTGCCTGCGTGTCTGTGTGTGAGTGTGCCTGCGTGTTTGTGTGTGAGTGTGTCTCTGTGTGAGTGTGTTTGTGTGTGAGTGTGCCTGCGTGTTTGTGTGTGAGTGTGTCTGTGTGTGAGTGTGCCTGCGTGTCTGTGTGTGTGTGCCTGAGTTTCTGTGTGTGAGTGTGCCTGCGTGTTTGTGTGTGAGTGTGTCTGTGTGTGAGTGTATTTGTGTGTGAGTGTGCCTGCGTATTTGTGTGAGTGTGTCTGTGTGTGAGTGTCTCTGTGTGTGAGTGTGTCTGTATGTGAGTATGCCTGCGTGTTTGTGTTTGTGTGTGAGTGTGCCTGCGTGTTTGTGTGTGAGTGTGCCTGCGTGTCTGTGTGTGTGTGCCTGCGTGTCTGTGTGTGAGTGTGCCTGCGTGTCTGTGTGTGAGTGTGTCTCTGCGTGAGTGTGTGTGTGTGCCTGCGTGTTTGTGTGTGAGTGTGTCTGTGTGTGTGTGTCTGTGTGTGAGTGTGCCTGCGTGTTTGTGCGTGAGTGTGTCTGTGTGTGAGTGTGTTTGTGTGTGAGTGTGTCTGTGTGTGAGTGTGTCTGTGTGTGAGTGTGCCTGCGTGTTTATGTGTCTGTGTGTGAGTGTGTCTGTGTGTGTGTGCCTGCATGTTTGTGTGTGAGTGTGTCTGTGTGTGAGTTTGTGTGTGAGTGTGTGTGTGTGTGTGCCTGCGTGTCTGTGTGTGAGTGTGCCTGCGTGTTTGTGTGTGAGTGTGTCTGTGTGTGAGTGTGTTTGTGTGTGAGTGTGCCTGCATGTTTGTGTGTGAGTGTGTCTGTGTGTGTGTGTCTGTGTGTGAGCGTGCCTGCGTGTTTGTGTGTGTGTCTGTGTGTGAGTGTGTCTGTGTGTGAGTGTGTCTGTGTGTGAGTGTGCCTGCGTGTTTGTGTGTGAGTGTGTCTGTGTGTGTGTGTCTGTGTGTGAGTGTGCCTGCGTGTTTGTATGTGAGTGTGTCTGTGTGTGAGTGTGTCTGTGTGTGAGTGTGTTTGTGTGTGAGTGTGCCTGCGTGTGTGAGTGTGCCTGCGTGTTTGTGTGTGAGTGTGTCTGTGTGTGAGTGTGTCTGTGTGTGAGTGTGCCTGCGTGTTTGTGTGTGAGTGTGTCTGTGTGTGTGTCTGTGTGTGAGTGTGCCTGCGTGTTTGTGTGTGAGTGTGTCTGTGTGTGAGTGAGTGTGTCTGTGTGTGAGTGTGTCTGTGTGTGAGTGTGCCTACATGTTTGTGTGTGAGTGTGTCTGTGTGTGAGTTTGTGTGTGAGTGTGTGTGTGTGCCTGCGTGTTTGTGTGTGAGTGTGCCTGCGTGTTTGTATGTGAGTGTGTCTGTGTGTGAGTGTGCCTGCATGTTTGTGTGTGAGTGTGTCTGTGTGTGAGTTTGTGTGTGAGTGTGTGTGTGCCTGCGTGTCTGTGTGTGAGTTTGTCTGTGTGTGAGTGTGTGTGTGTGCCTGCGTGTCTGTGTGTGAGTGTGCCTGTGTGGCCAGGACATGGTTAAAGGTACAGATGACCAGATTGCTGCTATAATCAGAACTTCAGAAGCAAATTAAGGGTTTTTTCCAAGGCTACAATATTGATGACCCACCTGTCAGCTTTTACCAGGTCCCTGCGGAGCTGGAACAACACAGGTCTGTACACGTAGTGGCCATTCTCGAGTATTGTAGCTCAGCTCTTATTAAAGTGATTGGGAGCAGAGCTACAATAGCTGGGAAAGGTGAATACACAGTATACAAAGCATGTACAGGAGTACTTCCGGTGGTAGTGGGGGCTGCTAACAGCTGATCAGTTGGGGTCCCCAGCCAGTTGGATATTGATCACCTATCCGTAAAGGGGCTGAGCACTACTTGGACAACTCTTCCATAAATACTATATTGTCTACTGTAAAATAAATATATATTCACCTCCCGCACTGACAGCGTTCTAGTGATGTTGGGGCTGGATCTCATTGTTATGAGCACTGATGGGCGGCTTTGGTCTTGGGCAATCCCTTTCAACTGAGTGATACATAATTGTGATTATACAGCGTTTTACATGTTTGGAAAGGTTGTACTGTCAGAAGCTGTGTGCCTCAATGACTCCCCTTGTAATGTCACTCACCCGAAATATTACAGCATCTCCCCTGACCACAATGGGCTGTGATATCACAACAGCTCCATAACTGATGCCAATCTCATAAAACGACATATGTGATGAGTTATCTGCCGTGATGACCAGGTAGTGCCAGTCATAGATCCCTATGACATTTCTTGTATCTGTAACAATATAGGTATTTGGATATAGCTGTAGAATGGGCCCCTAGGGTCAATTCCTCCTGTGGGCCCCAGACACCCCAGTCCGACGCTGGTTAGCACCTATGCCATATAGAATTAGGTAAGCAGGTACTGTATGAATATGTTCACTTTTCCGCTTTGACATTCTGTTTGTCTATTCAAGTTTGAAAACAAATGGAATTATGTCAAAGGGCATAACTGATGCAAACGGAAGCACAGGGTCCACAATGATTATTATGGGGTCTGTCAGGGTTCAGGTATGTGCCCGTTTTTAAAGCTGGAGAATAGGGTTGAGCGAAACGGGTCGAACATTTTCAAAAGTCGCCGACTTTTGGCGAAGTCGAGTTTCATGAAACCCAATCCGACCCCTGTGCGTGGTCGGCCATGCGGTACGCGACTTTCGCGCCAAAGTCGCGTTTCAATGACGCGAAAAGCGCCATTTCTCAGCCAATGAAGGTAAACGCAGAGTGTGGGCAGCGTGATGACATAGGTCCTGGTCCCCACCATCTTAGAGAAGGGCATTGCAGTGATTGGCTTGCTGTCTGCGGCGTCACAGGGGCTATAAAGGGGAGTTCCTGCCGACCGCCATGTTACTGCTGCTGATCTGAGCTTAGGGAGAGGTTGCTGCCGCTTCGTCAGAAGCAGGGATAGCGTTAGGCAGGGTCCATTAACCACAAAACCGCTTGTGCTGTAGCGATTTCCACTGCCCAACACCACCTTCGGTGTGCAGGGACAGTGGAAGCTCCTTTTTTTTTTTTTTTCCTCAGCGCTGTAGCTCATTGGGCTGCCCTAGAAGGCTCCCTGATAGCTGCATTGCTGTGTGTACGCCGCTGTGCAAACCAACTGCTTTTTTCAAAGCACAAATCCTCTTGTTCCTTCCTTTCTGCACAGCTATCTTGTTTGTTTGTCCACACTTTTTATTTAATTTGTGCATCAGTCCACTCCTTATTGCTGCCTGCCATACCTGGCTGAGATTACTGCAGGGAGATAGTAATTGAAGGACAGTTCCTTTTTTTTTTTTTTTTTTTTTTTTTTGTGGGAGATTAAGATTGACATTTCTGCTAGAGTGCCATCTCTGTCTGTGTCATCTCTCACTCAGTGGGCCATAGAAAGCCTATTTATTTTTTTGCTTGATTTGGGTTCCAAAATCTACCAGAAAAAATCACAACATCAATCAGTGGGAGAAAAATATTGGCCTCAGGGCTTGTGTGCCACTCCTTACTCCTGTGTGTGCCATCTCTCACTCAGTGGGCCATAGAAAGCCTATTAATTTTTTTGCTTGATTTGGGTTCTAAATTCTACCTGAAAAAATCAATAAATCAATCAGTGGGAGATTAATATTGGCCTTTGGGCTTGTGTGCCAGTCCTAAGCGTGCCATCTCTCTCTCTCAGATAGTGGGCCATAGAAAGCCTATTTTTTTATTATTTAATTGGGTTTATAAATTTTCCCTGGAAAAAAAAAAAAGTGGGAGATTAATATTGGCCTCTGGGCTTGTGTGCCAGTCCTGAGCGTGCCATCTCTCTCACAAATAGTGGGCCATAGAAAGCCTATTTATTTTTTTGGTTGATTTGGGTTCATAATTCTACCTGAAAAAATCAATCAATCAATCAGTGGGAGATTAATATTGGCCTTTGGGCTTGTGTGCCAGTCCTAAGCGTGCCATCTCTCTCTCTCAGATAGTGGGCCATAGAAAGCCTATTTATTATTATTTTTTTTATTGGGTTTATAAATTTTCCCTGGAAAAAAAAAAAAAGTGGGAGATTAATATTGGCCTCTGGGCTTGTGTGCCAGTCCTGAGCGTGCCATCTCTCTCACAAATAGTGGGCCATAGAAAGCCTATTTATTTTTTGGGTTGATTTGGGTTCCTAATTCTACCTGAAAAAATCAATCAATCAATCAGTGGGAGAAAAATATTGGCCTCAGGGCTTGTGTGCCACTCCTTACTCCTGTGTGTGCCATCTCTCACTCAGTGGGCCATAGAAAGCCTATTAATTTTTTTGCTTGATTTGGGTTCTAAATTCCACCTGAAAAAATCATTAAATCAATCAGTGGGAGATTAATATTGGGCTTTGGGCTTGTGTGCCAGTCCTAAGCGTGCCATCTCTCTCTCTCAGATAGTGGGCCATAGAAAGCCTATTTATTATTATTTTTTTTATTGGGTTTATAAATTTTCCCTGGAAAAAAAAAAAAATGGGAGATTAATATTGGCCTCTGGGCTTGTGTGCCAGTCCTGAGCGTGCCATCTCTCTCACAAATAGTGGGCCATAGAAAGCCTATTAATTTTTTTGCTTGATTTGGGTTCCAAAATCTACCTGAAAAAAATCACTAAATCAATCAGTGGGAGATTAATATTGGCCTCTGGGCTTGTGTGCCACTCCTGACTCCTGTGTGCGTCATCTGTCACTCAGTGGGCCCTAGAAAGCCTATTTTTTGTTTTATTTGTTTTCTAAATTCTCCCTGAAACAATCATTTTATTTTCTTTGGTTTCTAAATTATTCCTGAAAAAAATCATTTTTTTTGGTATTTTTTTTTCTCTCAAGTCTCCCTGAAAAAAAAAAAAAAATCTGTGGGAGATTCATATTGCCCCTTCTGCTTGTGTGCCAGTCTTGACTCCTGGGTGTGCCATCTCTCTCTCTCTCCCCAATTGTGGGCCATAGAAAGCCTATTAATTTTTTTGCTTGATTTGGGTTCCAAAATCTACCAAAAAAAATCACTAAATCAATCAGTGGGAGATTAATATTGGCCTCTGGGCTTGTGTGCCACTCCTGACTCCTGTGTGCGTCATCTGTCACTCAGTGGGCCCTAGAAAGCCTATTTTTTGTTTTATTTGTTTTCTAAATTCTCCCTGAAACAATCATTTTATTTTCTTTGGTTTCTAAATTATTCCTGAAATAAAACTTTTTTTTGGTATTTTTTTTTCTCTCAAGTCTCCCTGAAAAAAAAAAAAAAAAATCTGTGGGAGATTCATATTGCCCCTTCTGCTTGTGTGCCAGTCTTGACTCCTGGGTGTGCCATCTCTCTCTCTCTCCCCAATTGTGGGCCATAGAAAGCCTATTAATTTTTTTGCTTGATTTGGGTTCCAAAATCTACCTGAAAAAAATCACTAAATCAATCAGTGGGAGATTAATATTGGCCTCTGGGCTTGTGTGCCACTCCTGACTCCTGTGTGCGTCATCTGTCACTCAGTGGGCCCTAGAAAGCCTATTTTTTGTTTTATTTGTTTTCTAAATTCTCCCTGAAACAATCATTTTATTTTCTTTGGTTTCTAAATTATTCCTGAAAAAAATCTTTTTTTTGGTATTTTTTTTTCTCTCAAGTCTCCCTGAAAAAAAAAAAAAAAAAAAAATCTGTGGGAGATTCATATTGCCCCTTCTGCTTGTGTGCCAGTCTTGACTCCTGGGTGTGCCATCTCTCTCTCCCCAATTGTGGGCCATAGAAAGCCTATTAATTTTTTTGCTTGATTTGGGTTCCAAAATCTACCAAAAAAAATCACTAAATCAATCAGTGGGAGATTAATATTGGCCTCTGGGCTTGTGTGCCACTCCTGACTCCTGTGTGCGTCATCTGTCACTCAGTGGGCCCTAGAAAGCCTATTTTTTGTTTTATTTGTTTTCTAAATTCTCCCTGAAACAATCATTTTATTTTCTTTGGTTTCTAAATTATTCCTGAAAAAAATCATTTTTTTGGTATTTTTTTTTCTCTCAAGTCTCCCTGAAAAAAAAAAAAAAAAAAAAAATCTGTGGGAGATTCATATTGCCCCTTCTGCTTGTGTGCCAGTCTTGACTCCTGGGTGTGCCATCTCTCTCTCTCTCCCCAATTGTGGGCCATAGAAAGCCTATTAATTTTTTTGCTTGATTTGGGTTCCAAAATCTACCTGAAAAAAATCACTAAATCAATCAGTGGGAGATTAATATTGGCCTCTGGGCTTGTGTGCCACTCCTGACTCCTGTGTGCGTCATCTGTCACTCAGTGGGCCCTAGAAAGCCTATTTTTTGTTTTATTTGTTTTCTAAATTCTCCCTGAAACAATCATTTTATTTTCTTTGGTTTCTAAATTATTCCTGAAAAAAATCTTTTTTTTGGTATTTTTTTTTCTCTCAAGTCTCCCTGAAAAAAAAAAAAAAATCTGTGGGAGATTCATATTGCCCCTTCTGCTTGTGTGCCAGTCTTGACTCCTGGGTGTGCCATCTCTCTCTCCCCAATTGTGGGCCATAGAAAGCCTATTAATTTTTTTGCTTGATTTGGGTTCCAAAATCTACCAAAAAAAATCACTAAATCAATCAGTGGGAGATTAATATTGGCCTCTGGGCTTGTGTGCCACTCCTGACTCCTGTGTGCGTCATCTGTCACTCAGTGGGCCCTAGAAAGCCTATTTTTTGTTTTATTTGTTTTCTAAATTCTCCATGAAACAATCATTTTATTTTCTTTGGTTTCTAAATTATTCCTGAAAAAAATCATTTTTTTGGTATTTTTTTTTCTCTCAAGTCTCCCTGAAAAAAAAAAAAAAAAAAAATCTGTGGGAGATTCATATTGCCCCTTCTGCTTGTGTGCCAGTCTTGACTCCTGGGTGTGCCATCTCTCTCTCTCTCCCCAATTGGGGGCCATAGAAAGCCTATTAATTTTTTTGCTTGATTTGGGTTCCAATATCTACCTGAAAAAAATCACTAAATCAATCAGTGGGAGATTAATATTGGCCTCTGGGCTTGTGTGCCACTCCTGACTCCTGTGTGCGTCATCTGTCACTCAGTGGGCCCTAGAAAGCCTATTTTTTGTTTTATTTGTTTTCTAAATTCTCCATGAAACAATCATTTTATTTTCTTTGGTTTCTAAATTATTCCTGAAAAAAATCATTTTTTTGGTATTTTTTTTTCTCTCAAGTCTCCCTGAAAAAAAAAAAAAAAAAAAAAATCTGTGGGAGATTCATATTGCCCCTTCTGCTTGTGTGCCAGTCTTGACTCCTGGGTGTGCCATCTCTCTCTCTCTCCCCAATTGGGGGCCATAGAAAGCCTATTAATTTTTTTGCTTGATTTGGGTTCCAAAATCTACCTGAAAAAAATCACTAAATCAATCAGTGGGAGATTAATATTGGCCTCTGGGCTTGTGTGCCACTCCTGACTCCTGTGTGCGTCATCTGTCACTCAGTGGGCCCTAGAAAGCCTATTTTTTGTTTTATTTGTTTTCTAAATTCTCCCTGAAACAATCATTTTATTTTCTTTGGTTTCTAAATTATTCCTGAAAAAAATCTTTTTTTTGGTATTTTTTTTTCTCTCAAGTCTCCCTGAAAAAAAAAAAAAAATCTGTGGGAGATTCATATTGCCCCTTCTGCTTGTGTGCCAGTCTTGACTCCTGGGTGTGCCATCTCTCTCTCTCTCCCCAATTGTGGGCCATAGCAAGCCTATTAAATTTTTTGCTTGATTTGGGTTCCAAAATCTACCAAAAAAAAATCACTAAATCAATCAGTGGGAGATTAATATTGGCCTCTGGGCTTGTGTGCCACTCCTGACTCCTGTGTGCGTCATCTGTCACTCAGTGGGCCCTAGAAAGCCTATTTTTTGTTTTATTTGTTTTCTAAATTCTCCCTGAAACAATCATTTTATTTTCTTTGGTTTCTAAATTATTCCTGAAAAAAATCATTTTTTTGGTATTTTTTTTTCTCTCAAGTCTCCCTGAAAAAAAAAAAAAAAAAATCTGTGGGAGATTCATATTGCCCCTTCTGCTTGTGTGCCAGTCTTGACTCCTGGGTGTGCCATCTCTCTCTCTCTCCCCAATTGTGGGCCATAGAAAGCCTATTAATTTCTTTGCTTGATTTGGGTTCCAAAATCTACCTGAAAAAAATCACTAAATCAATCAGTGGGAGATTAATATTGGCCTCTGGGCTTGTGTGCCACTCCTGACTCCTGTGTGCGTCATCTGTCACTCAGTGGGCCCTAGAAAGCCTATTTTTTGTTTTATTTGTTTTCTAAATTCTCCCTGAAACAATCATTTTATTTTCTTTGGTTTCTAAATTATTCCTGAAAAAAATCTTTTTTTTGGTATTTTTTTTTCTCTCAAGTCTCCCTGAAAAAAAAAAAAAAATCTGTGGGAGATTCATATTGCCCCTTCTGCTTGTGTGCCAGTCTTGACTCCTGGGTGTGCCATCTCTCTCTCCCCAATTGTGGGCCATAGAAAGCCTATTAATTTTTTTGCTTGATTTGGGTTCCAAAATCTACCAAAAAAAATCACTAAATCAATCAGTGGGAGATTAATATTGGCCTCTGGGCTTGTGTGCCACTCCTGACTCCTGTGTGCGTCATCTGTCACTCAGTGGGCCCTAGAAAGCCTATTTTTTGTTTTATTTGTTTTCTAAATTCTCCATGAAACAATCATTTTATTTTCTTTGGTTTCTAAATTATTCCTGAAAAAAATCATTTTTTTGGTATTTTTTTTTCTCTCAAGTCTCCCTGAAAAAAAAAAAAAAAATCTGTGGGAGATTCATATTGCCCCTTCTGCTTGTGTGCCAGTCTTGACTCCTGGGTGTGCCATCTCTCTCTCTCTCCCCAATTGGGGGCCATAGAAAGCCTATTAATTTTTTTGCTTGATTTGGGTTCCAAAATCTACCTGAAAAAAATCACTAAATCAATCAGTGGGAGATTAATATTGGCCTCTGGGCTTGTGTGCCACTCCTGACTCCTGTGTGCGTCATCTGTCACTCAGTGGGCCCTAGAAAGCCTATTTTTTGTTTTATTTGTTTTCTAAATTCTCCATGAAACAATCATTTTATTTTCTTTGGTTTCTAAATTATTCCTGAAAAAAAATCATTTTTTTGGTATTTTTTTTTCTCTCAAGTCTCCCTGAAAAAAAAAAAAAAAAAAAAATCTGTGGGAGATTCATATTGCCCCTTCTGCTTGTGTGCCAGTCTTGACTCCTGGGTGTGCCATCTCTCTCTCTCTCCCCAATTGGGGGCCATAGAAAGCCTATTAATTTTTTTGCTTGATTTGGGTTCCAAAATCTACCTGAAAAAAATCACTAAATCAATCAGTGGGAGATTAATATTGGCCTCTGGGCTTGTGTGCCACTCCTGACTCCTGTGTGCGTCATCTGTCACTCAGTGGGCCCTAGAAAGCCTATTTTTTGTTTTATTTGTTTTCTAAATTCTCCCTGAAACAATCATTTTATTTTCTTTGGTTTCTAAATTATTCCTGAAAAAAATCTTTTTTTTGGTATTTTTTTTTCTCTCAAGTCTCCCTGAAAAAAAAAAAAAAATCTGTGGGAGATTCATATTGCCCCTTCTGCTTGTGTGCCAGTCTTGACTCCTGGGTGTGCCATCTCTCTTTCTCTCCCCAATTGTGGGCCATAGCAAGCCTATTAAATTTTTTGCTTGATTTGGGTTCCAAAATCTACCAAAAAAAAATCACTAAATCAATCAGTGGGAGATTAATATTGGCCTCTGGGCTTGTGTGCCACTCCTGACTCCTGTGTGCGTCATCTGTCACTCAGTGGGCCCTAGAAAGCCTATTTTTTGTTTTATTTGTTTTCTAAATTCTCCCTGAAACAATCATTTTATTTTCTTTGGTTTCTAAATTATTCCTGAAAAAAATCATTTTTTTGGTATTTTTTTTTCTCTCAAGTCTCCCTGAAAAAAAAAAAAAAAAAAAAAATCTGTGGGAGATTCATATTGCCCCTTCTGCTTGTGTGCCAGTCTTGACTCCTGGGTGTGCCATCTCTCTCTCTCTCCCCAATTGTGGGCCATAGAAAGCCTATTAATTTTTTTGCTTGATTTGGGTTCCAAAATCTACCTGAAAAAAATCACTAAATCAATCAGTGGGAGATTAATATTGGCCTCTGGGCTTGTGTGCCACTCCTGACTCCTGTGTGCGTCATCTGTCACTCAGTGGGCCCTAGAAAGCCTATTTTTTGTTTTATTTGTTTTCTAAATTCTCCCTGAAACAATCATTTTATTTTCTTTGGTTTCTAAATTATTCCTGAAAAAAATCTTTTTTTTGGTATTTTTTTTTCTCTCAAGTCTCCCTGAAAAAAAAAAAAAAAAAAAAATCTGTGGGAGATTCATATTGCCCCTTCTGCTTGTGTGCCAGTCTTGACTCCTGGGTGTGCCATCTCTCTCTCTCTCCCCAATTGTGGGCCATAGAAAGCCTATTAATTTTTTTGCTTGATTTGGGTTCCAAAATCTACCAAAAAAAATCACTAAATCAATCAGTGGGAGATTAATATTGGCCTCTGGGCTTGTGTGCCACTCCTGACTCCTGTGTGCGTCATCTGTCACTCAGTGGGCCCTAGAAAGCCTATTTTTTGTTTTATTTGTTTTCTAAATTCTCCCTGAAACAATCATTTTATTTTCTTTGGTTTCTAAATTATTCCTGAAAAAAATATTTTTTTTGGTATTTTTTTTTCTCTCAAGTCTCCCTGAAAAAAAAAAAAAAAAAATCTGTGGGAGATTCATATTGCCCCTTCTGCTTGTGTGCCAGTCTTGACTCCTGGGTGTGCCATCTCTCTCTCTCTCCCCAATTGTTGGCCATAGAAAGCCTATTAATTTTTTTGCTTGATTTGGGTTCCAAAATCTACCTGAAAAAAATCACTAAATCAATCAGTGGGAGATTAATATTGGCCTCTGGGCTTGTGTGCCACTCCTGACTCCTGTGTGCGTCCTCTCTCACTCAGTGGGCCCTACAAAGCCTTTTTTTTTCCTAAATTCTCCCTGAAACAATCATTTCATTTTATTTGTTTTATAAATTCTTCTGTAAAAAATAATTTTTTTTTAATTTTTTTTTTTTCTGAAGTCTCCCTTTTAAAAAAACCAAACACAAATCAGTGGGAGATAAATATTTACATTTGCGCTTCAGTGACAGTCCTGCGTGTGTGCCATCTCATTTGTTGCCAACAACAACAGAGTGTGTAACATTGTGGCTGATTTTCGTTGTGGTCTCACCCACCTGTAAAGGGGTAGCTAAATCATACTGAAGTTATAGCTCACCGTGTAAGTTGTGTGACAGCAACAAATACCGTTCGTTTGTTAACGTTTTTAAAACAATGAGGAAGTCTGGTGGAAGAGGTCGTGGCCGGGGGCGTTCATTGTCAGCTGGTAATGAGGGTAGTGGTAGTGGTGGAGCATCAGCTGGTCGTGGGAAAAAAAATATTGCACCTAAGTCTGGAGCTGTGGAGCCAGGTTCGTCGTCTGGCTACACAAGGCCTCGAACGCTCCCTTTTCTGGGAGTAGGAAAACCGCTTTTAAAGCCGGAGCAGCAAGAGCAAGTTTTGGCTTATCTTGCTGACTCAGCCTCTAGCTCTTTTGCCTCCTCTCGTGAAACTGGTAAATGTCAAAGCAGCGCGTCGTTAGTGGATGTTCACGGTCAGGGACAAGTCGCTTCCTTGTCCTCTTCAGCAAAAACAACAACAGAGAAGAATGCAGCAGGCGACACAACGGGTTACTCCATGGAGCTCTTTACACATACCGTCCCTGGCTTAGAAAGTGAAGCAGTTAACAGTCCATGCCCATTACAAGTTGAATCTGACATGGAGTGCACTGATGCACAGCCACAGCCAGACTACTATCCTGGTCCTTTGACTCAGACCACAACATTGCCATCGCAGGGTGCTGATCAAGAATCAGACCCTGATGAGACTATGTTGCCCCATCACGAACGCTATACCACCGACCGCCACGGTGACACAGACGAAGTTGCACACGAGCTACAAGAAGAGGTAATAGATGACCCAGTTCTTGACCCCGATTGGCAGCCATTGGGGGAGCAGGGTGCAGGCGGCAGCAGTTCTGAAGCGGAGGAGGAGGGGCCGCAGCAGGCATCAACATCGCAACAGGTTCCATCTACCGGGCCCGTATCTTGCCCAAAACGCGTGGCAAAGCTAAAACCTGTTGGAGGACAGCGTGGCCATCCGGTTAAAGCTCAGTCTGCAATGCCTGAAAAGGTATCCGATGCTAGAAAGAGTGCAGTCTGGCATTTTTTTAAACAACATCCAATTGATCAGCGCAAAGTCATCTGTCAAAAATGTTCAACTACCTTAAGCAGAGGACAGAATCTGAAAAGTCTCAATACAAGTTGCATGCATAGACATTTAACCACCATGCATTTGCAAGCCTGGACTAACTACCAAACGTCCCTTAAGGTTGTAGCACCCTCGGCCAATGAAGCTAGTCAGCAACGCAACATCCCTTCCGGCAGTGTAGGGCCACCATTTTCCGCACCACCTGCAGTATCTGTGCAGGTTTCTTTGCCAGGCCAAAGCCGTCAGGGTCAGGGAATCACCAGTTTCGTAGTAGGAAACACTGCATCTAGGGCACCGGTGGCAACAATACCATCTCCCACCGTCTCTCAGTCTGCCATGTCCACCGGCACCCCCGCTAGTTCCACGATCTCCAGCTCTCCAGTCCAGCTCACCCTACATGAGACTATGGTTAGAAAAAGGAAGTACTTAGCCTCGCATCCGCGTACACAGGGTTTGAACGCACACATAGCTAGACTAATCTCGTTAGAGATGATGCCCTACCGGTTAGTTGAAAGCAAAGCTTTCAAAGCCCTGATGGACTACGCTGTACCACGCTACGAGCTACCCAGTCGACACTTTTTTTCCAGAAAAGCCATCCCAGCCCTCCACCAGCATGTTAAAGAGCGCATCGTCCATGCACTCAGGCAATCTGTGAGCACAAAGGTGCACCTGACAACAGATGCATGGACCAGTAGGCATGGCCAGGGACGTTACGTGTCCATCACGGCACACTGGTTAAATGTGGTGGATGCAGGGTCCACAGGGGACAGCAAGTTTGGGACAGTTCTGCCTAGCCCACGGTCTAGGAAACAATTGGCTGTAGCCGTTCGCACCCCCTCCTCCTCCTCTTCGTCCTCCTGCAGAAGCGAGAGCTCGTCCACAGACCGCAGTCGCACAACCACTCCATCCGCAGCTGCCACTGTTGCACACCAGGTCTCCCATTATGGGGCAGCTACTGGCAAACGTCAGCAGGCTGTATTGGCTATGAAGTGTTTGGGCGACAACAGACACACCGCGGAAGTTCTGTCCGAGTTCTTGCAGAAAGAAACGCAGTCGTGGCTGGGCACTGTAGATCTTGAGGCAGGCAAGGTAGTGAGTGATAACGGAAGGAATTTCATGGCTGCCATCTCCCTTTCCCAACTGAAACACATTCCTTGCCTGGCTCACACCTTAAACCTGGTGGTGCAGTGCTTCCTGAAAAGTTATCCGGGGTTATCCGACCTGCTCCTCAAAGTGCGTGGACTTTGCTCACATATCCGCCGTTCGCCCGTACACTCCAGCCGTATGCAGACCTATCAGCGTTCTTTGAACCTTCCCCAGCATCGCCTAATCATAGACGTTGCAACAAGGTGGAACTCAACACTGCACATGCTTCAGAGACTGTGTGAACAGAGGCGGGCTGTTATGTTTTTGTGGGAGGATACACATACACGGGCAGGCAGTAGGATGGCAGACATGGAGTTGTCAGGTGTGCAGTGGTCGAAGATTCAAGACATGTGTCAAGTCCTTCAGTGTTTTGAGGAATGCACACGGCTGGTTAGTGCAGACAACGCCATAATAAGCATGAGCATCCCCCTAATGCGTCTGCTGATGCAAAGTTTGACGCACATAAAGGATCAGGCGTCTGCAGCTGAGGAAGAGGAAAGCCTTGATGACAGTCAGCCATTGTCTGGCCAGGGCAGTGTACAGGACGAGGTAGCGGGCGAAGAGGAGGAGGAGGACGAGGAGGATGATGGGGATGATTATATTTTTAATGAGGAAGCTTTTCCGGGGCCACTGGAAATTGGTGGCGCGGCAAGGCCGGGTTCTGGTTTTTTGAGGGACACAAGTGACGTGGATTTGCCTGAAACTGCCCCTCAACCAAGCACAACCGCAGATTTGAGAACTGGAACTTTGGCCCACATGGCGGATTATGCCTTACGTATCCTCAAAAGGGACACACGCATAACTAAAATGATGAATGATGACGATTACTGGTTGGCCTGCCTCCTTGATCCTCGCTATAAAGGCAAATTGCAAAATATAATGCCACATGAGAACTTGGAACTAATATTAGCAACCAAACAATCAACTCTTGTTGACCGTTTGCTTCTGGCATTCCCTGCACACAGCGCCCGTGATCGTTCTCACACGAGCTGCAGGGGCCAGCAGACCAGAGGAGTTAGAGGGGCAGAAATCAGAAGTGGCGTTGGCCAGAGGGGTTTTCTGACCAGGTTGTGGAGTGATTTTGCTATGACCGCAGACAGGACAGGTACTGCAGCATCAATTCAAAGTGACAGGAGACAACATTTGTCCAGTATGGTTACAAACTATTTTTCATCCCTTATCGATGTTCTCCCTCAACCGTCATTCCCATTTGATTACTGGGCATCAAAATTAGACACCTGGCCAGAATTGGCAGAATATGCATTGCAGGAGCTTGCTTG
Source organism: Ranitomeya imitator (assembly GCF_032444005.1). Taxonomy (NCBI): domain Eukaryota; kingdom Metazoa; phylum Chordata; class Amphibia; order Anura; family Dendrobatidae; genus Ranitomeya; species Ranitomeya imitator. The sequence continues at coordinate 246,873,641 of NC_091287.1, forward strand.
CCCGGCAGCTAGTGTCCTTTCAGAAAGAGTATTCAGTGCTGCAGGTTCAATACTAACAGAAAAAAGGACTCGTCTGGCTACCCAAAATGTAGATGATCTAACCTTCATTAAAATGAACCACAACTGGATTTCAAAATCTTTTGCCCCACCTTGCCCGGCTGACACATAGCTTTCCTATGAAAAGGTCTTGCCTGTGGACTATTCTGAATGCCTTTTCCAATCTCGTAATTTTCAGCACCTGATTGTCCATCATACGACATGTTTACACCTCACTAAATGGCCAAACTCCCCACACGGGGCCGTGGTATCGACACTTGGCGACAGCACCCGTGAGAGTGCAGTTTGTCTGAAGAGGTGGGTGAGCCCGCTTTTGGTCGACAGCACTGCCACTGGGTCCCTCCTAGTACAATAAAGTGTCTCTGGCGGTGGTGGTGCGCACCCAACGTCAGACACACCGTTGTAATATGAGGGGCCCTGGGCCTGTACCGCCGGCCACAAGACAGTTTCCCCCCACCCCAGCTCAAACAGTGCTCTACCACTTGCAAAATTATCTCACAGCTCCACCAATGTTTAGTCTATGCGCTGACATCCTTCAATGCCTGCCACTGACAATACCATTGTATTGACATTTTTGTTATGTTAGGCCTTCGATGCCTGTCTGTGGTCACTCCTTCCACTAGGCCTCCACTGACCACACCACTGCTGCCCGTGTACCCCTGGAACCAATTTAAAATTGCCTACAGCCATGTGTTATTATTTTAGGCCTTCGATGCCTGTCTGCGGTCACTCCTTCCACTAGGCCTCCACTGACCACACCACTGCTGCCCGTGTACCCCTGGAACCAATTTAAAATTGCCTACAGCCAGCCCAATTTTTTTATTTTAGGCCTTCGATGCCTGTCTGCGGTCCATTCTTTCAACTACTACTACACTGACCAGGGCACTGCTGCCCGTGTACCCCTGGAACCAATTTAAAATTGCCTACAGCCATGTGTTATTATTTTAGGCCTTCGATGCCTGTCTGCGGTCACTCCTTCCACTAGGCCTCCACTGACCACACCACTGCTGCCCGTGTACCCCTGGAACCAATTTAAAATTGCCTACAGCCATGTGTTACTATTTTAGGCCTTCGATGCCTGTCTGCGGTCACTCCTTCCACTAGGCCTCCACTGACCACACCACTGCTGTCCGTGTACCCCTGGAACCAATTTAAAATTGCCTACAGCCATGTGTTATTATTTTAGGCCTTCGATGCCTGTCTGCGGTCACTCCTTCCACTAGGCCTCCACTGACCACACCACTGCTGCCCGTGTACCCCTGGAACCAATTTAAAATTGCCTACAACCATGTGTTATTATTTTAGGCCTTCGATGCCTGTCTGCGGTCACTCCTTCCACTAGGCCTCCACTGACCACACCACTGCTGCCCGTGTACCCCTGGAACCAATTTAAAATTGCCTACAGCCATGTGTTATTATTTTAGGCCTTCGATGCCTGTCTGCGGTCACTCCTTCCACTAGGCCTCCACTGACCACACCACTGCTGTCCGTGTACCCCTGGAACCAATTTAAAATTGCCTACAGCCATGTGTTATTATTTTAGGCCTTCGATGCCTGTCTGCGGTCACTCCTTCCACTAGGCCTCCACTGACCACACCACTGCTGCCCGTGTACCCCTGGAACCAATTTAAAATTGCCTACAGCCAGCCCAATTTTTTTATTTTAGGCCTTCGATGCCTGTCTGCGGTCCATTCTTTCAACTACTACTACACTGACCAGGGCACTGCTGCCCGTGTACCCCTGGAACCAATTTAAAATTGCCTACAGCCATGTGTTATTATTTTAGGCCTTCGATGCCTGTCTGCGGTCACTCCTTCCACTAGGCCTCCACTGACCACACCACTGCTGCCCGTGTACCCCTGGAACCAATTTAAAATTGCCTACAGCCATGTGTTACTATTTTAGGCCTTCGATGCCTGTCTGCGGTCACTCCTTCCACTAGGCCTCCACTGACCACACCACTGCTGTCCGTGTACCCCTGGAACCAATTTAAAATTGCCTACAGCCATGTGTTATTATTTTAGAACTTCGATGCCTGTCTGCGGTCACTCCTTCCACTAGGCCTCCACTGACCACACCACTGCTGCCCGTGTACCCCTGGAACCAATTTAAAATTGCCTACAGCCATGTGTTATTATTTTAGGCCTTCGATGCCTGTCTGCGGTCACTCCTTCCACTAGGCCTCCACTGACCACACCACTGCTGCCCGTGTACCCCTGGAACCAATTTAAAATTGCCTACAGCCATGTGTTATTATTTTAGGCCTTCGATGCCTGTCTGCGGTCACTCCTTCCACTAGGCCTCCACTGACCACACCACTGCTGCCCGTGTACCCCTGGAACCAATTTAAAATTGCCTACAGCCATGTGTTATTATTTTAGGCCTTCGATGCCTGTCTGCAGTCACTCCTTCCACTAGGCCTCCACTGACCACACCACTGCTGTCCGTGTACCCCTGGAACCAATTTAAAATTGCCTACAGCCATGTGTTATTATTTTAGGCCTTCGATGCCTGTCTGCGGTCACTCCTTCCACTAGGCCTCCACTGACCACACCACTGCTGCCCGTGTACCCCTGGAACCAATTTAAAATTGCCTACAGCCATGTGTTATTATTTTAGGCCTTCGATGCCTGTCTGCGGTCACTCCTTCCACTAGGCCTCCACTGACCACACCACTGCTGCCCGTGTACCCCTGGAACCAATTTAAAATTGCCTACAGCCATGTGTTACTATTTTAGGCCTTCGATGCCTGTCTGCGGTCACTCCTTCCACTAGGCCTCCACTGACCACACCACTGCTGTCCGTGTACCCCTGGAACCAATTTAAAATTGCCTACAGCCATGTGTTATTATTTTAGGCCTTCGATGCCTGTCTGCGGTCACTCCTTCCACTAGGCCTCCACTGACCACACCACTGCTGCCCGTGTACCCCTGGAACCAATTTAAAATTGCCTACAGCCAGCCCAATTTTTTTATTTTAGGCCTTCGATGCCTGTCTGCGGTCCATTCTTTCAACTACTACTACACTGACCAGGGCACTGCTGCCCGTGTACCCCTGGAACCAATTTAAAATTGCCTACAGCCATGTGTTATTATTTTAGGCCTTCGATGCCTGTCTGCGGTCACTCCTTCCACTAGGCCTCCACTGACCACACCACTGCTGCCCGTGTACCCCTGGAACCAATTTAAAATTGCCTACAGCCATGTGTTACTATTTTAGGCCTTCGATGCCTGTCTGCGGTCACTCCTTCCACTAGGCCTCCACTGACCACACCACTGCTGTCCGTGTACCCCTGGAACCAATTTAAAATTGCCTACAGCCATGTGTTATTATTTTAGGCCTTCGATGCCTGTCTGCGGTCACTCCTTCCACTAGGCCTCCACTGACCACACCACTGCTGCCCGTGTACCCCTGGAACCAATTTAAAATTGCCTACAGCCATGTGTTATTATTTTAGGCCTTCGATGCCTGTCTGCGGTCACTCCTTCCACTAGGCCTCCACTGACCACACCACTGCTGCCCGTGTACCCCTGGAACCAATTTAAAATTGCCTACAGCCAGCCCAATTTTTTTATTTTAGGCCTTCGATGCCTGTCTGCGGTCCATTCTTTCAACTACTACTACACTGACCAGGGCACTGCTGCCCGTGTACCCCTGGAACCAATTTAAAATTGCCTACAGCCATGTGTTATTATTTTAGGCCTTCGATGCCTGTCTGCGGTCACTCCTTCCACTAGGCCTCCACTGACCACACCACTGCTGCCCGTGTACCCCTGGAACCAATTTAAAATTGCCTACAGCCATGTGTTACTATTTTAGGCCTTCGATGCCTGTCTGCGGTCACTCCTTCCACTAGGCCTCCACTGACCACACCACTGCTGTCCGTGTACCCCTGGAACCAATTTAAAATTGCCTACAGCCATGTGTTATTATTTTAGGCCTTCGATGCCTGTCTGCGGTCACTCCTTCCACTAGGCCTCCACTGACCACACCACTGCTGCCCGTGTACCCCTGGAACCAATTTAAAATTGCCTACAACCATGTGTTATTATTTTAGGCCTTCGATGCCTGTCTGCGGTCACTCCTTCCACTAGGCCTCCACTGACCACACCACTGCTGCCCGTGTACCCCTGGAACCAATTTAAAATTGCCTACAGCCATGTGTTATTATTTTAGGCCTTCGATGCCTGTCTGCGGTCACTCCTTCCACTAGGCCTCCACTGACCACACCACTGCTGTCCGTGTACCCCTGGAACCAATTTAAAATTGCCTACAGCCATGTGTTATTATTTTAGGCCTTCGATGCCTGTCTGCGGTCACTCCTTCCACTAGGCCTCCACTGACCACACCACTGCTGCCCGTGTACCCCTGGAACCAATTTAAAATTGCCTACAGCCAGCCCAATTTTTTTATTTTAGGCCTTCGATGCCTGTCTGCGGTCCATTCTTTCAACTACTACTACACTGACCAGGGCACTGCTGCCCGTGTACCCCTGGAACCAATTTAAAATTGCCTACAGCCATGTGTTATTATTTTAGGCCTTCGATGCCTGTCTGCGGTCACTCCTTCCACTAGGCCTCCACTGACCACACCACTGCTGCCCGTGTACCCCTGGAACCAATTTAAAATTGCCTACAGCCATGTGTTACTATTTTAGGCCTTCGATGCCTGTCTGCGGTCACTCCTTCCACTAGGCCTCCACTGACCACACCACTGCTGTCCGTGTACCCCTGGAACCAATTTAAAATTGCCTACAGCCATGTGTTATTATTTTAGAACTTCGATGCCTGTCTGCGGTCACTCCTTCCACTAGGCCTCCACTGACCACACCACTGCTGCCCGTGTACCCCTGGAACCAATTTAAAATTGCCTACAGCCATGTGTTATTATTTTAGGCCTTCGATGCCTGTCTGCGGTCACTCCTTCCACTAGGCCTCCACTGACCACACCACTGCTGCCCGTGTACCCCTGGAACCAATTTAAAATTGCCTACAGCCATGTGTTATTATTTTAGGCCTTCGATGCCTGTCTGCGGTCACTCCTTCCACTAGGCCTCCACTGACCACACCACTGCTGCCCGTGTACCCCTGGAACCAATTTAAAATTGCCTACAGCCATGTGTTATTATTTTAGGCCTTCGATGCCTGTCTGCGGTCACTCCTTCCACTAGGCCTCCACTGACCACACCACTGCTGTCCGTGTACCCCTGGAACCAATTTTAAATTGCCTACAGCCATGTGTTATTATTTTAGGCCTTCGATGCCTGTCTGCGGTCACTCCTTCCACTAGGCCTCCACTGACCACACCACTGCTGCCCGTGTACCCCTGGAACCAATTTAAAATTGCCTACAGCCATGTGTTATTATTTTAGGCCTTCGATGCCTGTCTGCGGTCACTCCTTCCACTAGGCCTCCACTGACCACACCACTGCTGCCCGTGTACCCCTGGAACCAATTTAAAATTGCCTACAGCCATGTGTTACTATTTTAGGCCTTCGATGCCTGTCTGCGGTCACTCCTTCCACTAGGCCTCCACTGACCACACCACTGCTGTCCGTGTACCCCTGGAACCAATTTAAAATTGCCTACAGCCATGTGTTATTATTTTAGGCCTTCGATGCCTGTCTGCGGTCACTCCTTCCACTAGGCCTCCACTGACCACACCACTGCTGCCCGTGTACCCCTGGAACCAATTTAAAATTGCCTACAGCCAGCCCAATTTTTTTATTTTAGGCCTTCGATGCCTGTCTGCGGTCCATTCTTTCAACTACTACTACACTGACCAGGGCACTGCTGCCCGTGTACCCCTGGAACCAATTTAAAATTGCCTACAGCCATGTGTTATTATTTTAGGCCTTCGATGCCTGTCTGCGGTCACTCCTTCCACTAGGCCTCCACTGACCACACCACTGCTGCCCGTGTACCCCTGGAACCAATTTAAAATTGCCTACAGCCATGTGTTACTATTTTAGGCCTTCGATGCCTGTCTGCGGTCACTCCTTCCACTAGGCCTCCACTGACCACACCACTGCTGTCCGTGTACCCCTGGAACCAATTTAAAATTGCCTACAGCCATGTGTTATTATTTTAGGCCTTCGATGCCTGTCTGCGGTCACTCCTTCCACTAGGCCTCCACTGACCACACCACTGCTGCCCGTGTACCCCTGGAACCAATTTAAAATTGCCTACAGCCATGTGTTATTATTTTAGGCCTTCGATGCCTGTCTGCGGTCACTCCTTCCACTAGGCCTCCACTGACCACACCACTGCTGCCCGTGTACCCCTGGAACCAATTTAAAATTGCCTACAGCCATGTGTTATTATTTTAGGCCTTCGATGCCTGTCTGCGGTCACTCCTTCCACTAGGCCTCCACTGACCACACCACTGCTGTCCGTGTACCCCTGGAACCAATTTAAAATTGCCTACAGCCATGTGTTATTATTTTAGGCCTTCGATGCCTGTCTGCGGTCACTCCTTCCACTAGGCCTCCACTGACCACACCACTGCTGCCCGTGTACCCCTGGAACCAATTTAAAATTGCCTACAGCCATGTGTTATTATTTTAGGCCTTCGATGCCTGTCTGCGGTCACTCCTTCCACTAGGCCTCCACTGACCACACCACTGCTGCCCGTGTACCCCTGGAACCAATTTAAAATTGCCTACAGCCAGCCCAATTTTTTTATTTTAGGCCTTCGATGCCTGTCTGCGGTCCATTCTTTTAACTACTACTACACTGACCAGGGCACTGCTGCCCGTGTACCCCTGGAACCAATTTAAAATTGCCTACAGCCATGTGTTATTATTTTAGGCCTTCGATGCCTGTCTGCGGTCACTCCTTCCACTAGGCCTCCACTGACCACACCACTGCTGCCCGTGTACCCCTGGAACCAATTTAAAATTGCCTACAGCCATGTGTTACTATTTTAGGCCTTCGATGCCTGTCTGCGGTCACTCCTTCCACTAGGCCTCCACTGACCACACCACTGCTGTCCGTGTACCCCTGGAACCAATTTAAAATTGCCTACAGCCATGTGTTATTATTTTAGGCCTTCGATGCCTGTCTGCGGTCCATTCATTCAACTACTACTACACTGACCAGGGCACTGCTGCCCGTGTACCCCTGGAACCAATTTAAAATTGCCTACAGCCATGTGTTATTATTTTAGGCCTTCGATGCCTGTCTGCGGTCACTCCTTCCACTAGGCCTCCACTGACCACACCACTGCTGCCCGTGTACCCCTGGAACAAATTTAAAATTGCCTACAGCCAGCCCAATTTTTTTATTTTAGGCCTTCGATGCCTGTCTGCGGTCCATTCTTTCAACTACTACTACACTGACCAGGGCACTGCTGCCCGTGTACCCCTGGAACCAATTTAAAATTGCCTACAGCCATGTGTTATTATTTTAGGCCTTCGATGCCTGTCTGCGGTCACTCCTTCCACTAGGCCTCCACTGACCACACCACTGCTGCCCGTGTACCCCTGGAACCAATTTAAAATTGCCTACAGCCATGTGTTATTATTTTAGGCCTTCGATGCCTGTCTGCGGTCACTCCTTCCACTAGGCCTCCACTGACCACACCACTGCTGCCCGTGTACCCCTGGAACCAATTTAAAATTGCCTACAGCCATGTGTTATTATTTTAGGCCTTCGATGCCTGTCTGCGGTCACTCCTTCCACTAGGCCTCCACTGACCACACCACTGCTGTCCGTGTACCCCTGGAACCAATTTAAAATTGCCTACAGCCATGTGTTATTATTTTAGGCCTTCGATGCCTGTCTGCGGTCACTCCTTCCACTAGGCCTCCACTGACCACACCACTGCTGCCCGTGTACCCCTGGAACCAATTTAAAATTGCCTACAGCCATGTGTTATTATTTTAGGCCTTCGATGCCTGTCTGCGGTCACTCCTTCCACTAGGCCTCCACTGACCACACCACTGCTGCCCGTGTACCCCTGGAACCAATTTAAAATTGCCTACAGCCAGCCCACTTTTTTTATTTTAGGCCTTCGATGCCTGTCTGCGGTCCATTCTTTCAACTACTACTACACTGACCAGGGCACTGCTGCCCGTGTACCCCTGGAACCAATTTAAAATTGCCTACAGCCATGTGTTATTATTTTAGGCCTTCGATGCCTGTCTGCGGTCACTCCTTCCACTAGGCCTCCACTGACCACACCACTGCTGCCCGTGTACCCCTGGAACCAATTTAAAATTGCCTACAGCCATGTGTTATTATTTTAGGCCTTCGATGCCTGTCTGCGGTCACTCCTTCCACTAGGCTTCCACTGACCACACCACTGCTGCCCGTGTACCCCTGGAACCAATTTAAAATTGCCTACAGCCAGCCCAATTTTTTTATTTTAGGCCTTCGATGCCTGTCTGCGGTCCATTCTTTCAACTACTACTACACTGACCAGGGCACTGCTGCCCGTGTACCCCTGGAACCAACATCAGAAAATATAAAAATAAGTATTTTGCTTACAAAAAAGAAAATACTGGAGAGATATCAAATGCAGACATTTTAACATTAAAAACAAACACACAACTAAAATCTGGTACAGTACTAAAAATGGCCACCAGCTACAATTACTTTCTCCTGCAAGTAGTTAACTGAAAGGTTTTTTAACCCCTTCCCGACCTTTGACGCCACGTAGGCGTCATGAAAGTCGGTGCCATTCCGACCCATGACGCCTATGCGGCGTCATGGAAAGATCGCGTCCCTGCAGATCGGGTGAAAGGGTTAACTCCCATTTCACCCGATCTGCAGGGACAGGGGGAGTGGTAGTTTAGCCCAGGGGGGGTGGCTTCACCCCCTCGTGGCTACGATCGCTCTGATTGGCTGTTGAAAGTGAAACTGCCAATCAGAGCGATTTGTAATATTTCACCCATTATAACGGGTGAAATATTACAATCCAGCCATGGCCGATGCTGAAATATCATCGGCCATGGCTGGAAATACTAGTGTGCCCCCACCCCACCCCTCCGATCGCCCCCCCACCCCCCCCGATCTGGCCGGTACACTGCTCCGGCTCCCCTCCGCCCTGTGCTCCGCTCCCCCCCGTGCTCGTGTCCGCTCCCCCCGTGCTCCAATCACCCCCCCGTGCTCCAATCACCCCCCCTGCACTCCGATCCACCCCCCCCGTGCTCCGTTCCACCCCCCGTGCTCCATTCCAGCCCCCCCGTGCTCCGTTCCACGCCCCCCGCGCTCCGTTCCACCCCTCCCGCGCTCCGATTCCCCCCCCCGTGCTCCGATCCCCCCCCCCGTGCTCCGATCCCCCCCCCCGTGGTCCCCCCCCACCCTATCATACTTACCGATCCAGCCGTGGTCCCGTCCGTCTTCTCCCGGGCGCCGCCATCTTCCAAAATGGCGGGCGCATGTGCAGTGCGCCCGCCGAATCTGCCGGCCGGCAGATTCGTTCCAAAGTGCATTTTGATCACTGAGATATAATCTATCTCAGTGATCAAAATAAAAAAAATAATAAATGACCCCCCCCCTTTGTCACCCCCATAGGTAGGGACAATAAAAAAATAAAGAAATTTTTTTTTTTCCACTAATGTTAGAATAGGGTTAGGGTTAGGGGTAGGGTTAGGGTTAGGGGTAGGGTTAGGGGTAGGGTTAGGGGTAGGGGTAGGGTTAGGGGTAGGGGTAGGGTTAGGGGTAGGGTTAGGGTTAGGGCTAGGGTTAGGGCTAGGGTTAGGGTTAGGAATGTGCACACGTATTCTGGTCCTCTGCGGATTTTTCCGCTGCGGATTTGATAAATCCGCAGTGCTAAACCGCTGCGGATTTATGGCGGATTTACCGCGTTTTTTTCTGCGCATTTCACTGCGGTTTTACAATTGCGATTTTCTATTGGAGCAGTTGTAAAACCGCTGCGGAATCCGCACAAAGAAGTGACATGCTGCGGAATGTAAACCGCTGCGTTTCCGTGCAGTTTTTCCGCAGCATGTGTACAGCGATTTTTGTTTCCCATAGGTTTACATTGAACTGTACACTCATGGGAAACTGCTGCGGATCCGCAGCGTTTTCCGCAGCGTGTGCACATACCTTTAGAATTAGGCTATGTGCACACGGTGCGGATTTGGCTGCGGATTCGCAGCAGTGTTCCATCAGGTTTACAGTACCATGTAAACATATGAAAAACCAAATCCGCTGTGCCCGTGATGCGGAAAATACCGCGCGGGAACGCTGCGTTGTATTTTCCGCAGCATGTGAATTCTTTGTGCGGATTCCGCAGCGTTTTACACCTGTTCCTCAATAGGAATCCGCAGGTGAAATCCGCACAAAAAACACTGGAAATCCGCGGAAAATCCGCAGGTAAAACACAGTGCCTTTTACCCGCAGATTTTTCAAAAATGGTGCGGAAATATCTCACACGAATCCGCAACGTGGGCACATAGCCTTAGGGTTAGGGTTGGAATTAGTGTTGTGGTTAGGGGTGTGTTGGGGTTAGGGTTGTGATTAGGATTATGGCTACAGTTGGGATTAGGGTTAGGGGTGTGTTGGGGTTAGTGTTGGAGTTAGAATTGAGGGGTTACCACTGTTTAGGCACATCAGGGGTCTCCAAACGCAACATGGCGCCACCATTGATTCCAGCCAATCTCGTATTCAAAAAGTCAAATGGTGCTCCCTCACTTCCGAGCCCTGACGTGTGCCCAAACAGTGGTTTACCCCCACATATGGGGTACCAGCATACTCAGGACAAACTGCGCAACAATTACTGGGGTCCAATTTCTCCTGTTACCCTTGTGAATCTAAAAAAATGCTTGCTAAAACATAATTTTTGAGGAAAGAAAAATGATTTTTTATTTTCACGGATCTGTGTTGTAAACGTCTGTGAAGCACTTGGGGGTTCAAAGTGCTCACCACATATCTAGATAAGTTCCTTGGGGGGTCTAGTTTCTAAAATGGGGTCACTTGTGGGGGGTTTCTACTGTTTAGGCACACCAGGGGCTCTGCAAACGCAACGTGACACCCGCAGACCATTCCATCAAAGTCTGCATTTCAAAAGTCACTACTTCCCTTCTGAGCCCCGACGTGTGCCCAAACAGTGGTTTACCCCCACATATGGGGTATCAGCGTACTCAGGAGAAACTGGACAACAACTTTTGGGGTCCAATTTCTCCTGTAACCCTTGGGAAAATAAAAAATTCTGGGCTAAATAATTATTTTTGAGGAAAGAAAACGTATTTATTATTTTCACGGCTCTGCATTATAAACTTCTATGAAGCACTTGGGGGTTCAAAGTGCTCACCACACATCTAGATAAGTTCCTTTCAGGGTCTAGTTTCCAAAATGGGGTCACTTGTGGGGGGTTTCTACTGTTTAGGCACATCAGGGGCTCTGCAAACGCAACGTGACGCCCGCAGAGCATTCCATCAAAGTCTGCATTTCAAAACGTCACTACTTCAATTCCAAGCCCCGGCATGTGCCCAAACAGTAGTTTACCCCCACATATGGGGTATCACCGTACTCAGGAGAAACTGGACAACAAATATTGGGGTCAAATTTCTCCTGTTACCCTTGGGAAAAATAAAAAACTCTGGGCTAAATAATTATTTTTGAGGAAAGAAAACGTATTTATTATTTTCACGGCTCTGCATTATAAACTTCTATGAAGCACTTGGGGGTTCAAAGTGCTCACCACACATCTAGATAAGTTCCTTTGGGGGTCTAGTTTCCAAAATGGGGTCACTTGTGGGGGGTTTCTACTGTTAAGCCACATCAGGGGCTCTGCAAACGCAACGTGACGCCCACAGAGCATTCCATCAAAGTCTGCATTTCAAAACGTCACTACTTCACTTCCGAGCCCCGGCATGTGCCCAAACAGTGATTTACCCCCACATATGGGGTATCAGCGTACTCAGGAGAAACTGGACAACAACTTTTGGGGTCAAATTTCTCCTGTTACCCTTGGGAAAATAAAAAATTGCAGGCTAAAAGATCATTTTTGAGAAAATAATTTTTTTTTTTTTTTTCATGGCTCTGCGTTATAAACTTCTGTGAAGCACTTGGGGGTTCAAAGTCCTCACCACACATCTAGATTAGTTCCTTTGGGGGTCTAGTTTCTAAAATGGTGTCATTTCTGGGGGATCTCCAATGTTTAGGCACACAGGGGCTCTCCAAACGTGACATGGTGTCCGCTAATGATTGGAGCTAATTTTCCATTTAAAAAGCCAAATGGCGTGCCATCCCTTCCGAGCCCTGCCGTGCGCCCAAACAGTGGTTTACCCCCACATATGGGGTATCAGCGTACTCAGGACAAACTGGACAACAATATTTGGGGTCCAATTTCTCCTATTATCCTTGGCAAAATAGGAAATTCCAGGCTAAAAAATCATTTTTGAGGAAAGAAAAATTATTTTTTATTTTCATGGCTCTGCGTTATAAACTTCTGTGAAGCACCTGGGGGTTTAAAGTGCTCAATATGCATCTAGATAAGTTCCTTGGGGGGTCTAGTTTCCAAAATGGGGTCACTTGTGCGGGAGCTCCAATGTTTAGGCACACAGGGGCTCTCCAAACGCGACATGGTGTCCGCTAACAATTGGAGCTAATTTTCCATTCAAAAAGTCAAATGGCGCGCCTTCTCTTCCGAGCCCTGCCGAGTGCCCAAACAGTGGTTTACCCCCACATATGAGGTATCGGCGTACTCGGGAGAAATTGCCCAACAAATTTTATGATCCATTTTATCCTACTGCCCATGTGAAAATGAAAAAATTGAGGCGAAAAGAATTTTTTTGTGAAAAAAAAGTACTTTTTCATTTTTACAGATCAATTTGTGAAGCACCTGAGGGTTTAAAGTGCTCACTAGGCATCTAAATTAGTTCCTTGGGGGGTCTAGTTTCCAAAATGGGGTCACTTGTGGGGGAGCGCCAATGTTTAGGCACACAGGAGCTATCCAAACGCGACATGGTGTCCGCTAACGATGGAAATAATTTTTCATTCAAAAAGTCAAATGGCGCTCCTTCCCTTCCGAGCCTTACCATGTGCCCAAACAGTGGTTTACCTCCACATGTGAGGTATTGGTGTACTCAGGAGAAATTGCCCAACACATTTTAGGATCCATTTTATCCTGTTGCCCATGTGAAAATGAAAAAATTGAGGCTAAAAGAATTTTTTTGTGAAAAAAAAGTACTTTTTCATTTTTACGGATCAATTTGTGAAGCACCTGGGGGTTCAAAGTGCTCACTATGCATCTAGATAAGTTCCTTGGGGCGTCTAGTTTCCAAAATGGGGTCACTTGTGGGGGAGCTCCAATTTTTAGGCACACGGGGGCTCTCCAAACGTGACATGGTGTCCGCTAAAGAGTGGAGCCAATTTTTGATTCAAAAAGTCAAATGGCGCTCCTTCCCTTCCAAGCCCTGCCGTGCGCCAAAACAGTGGTTTACCCCCACATATGAGGTATCAGCGTACTCAGGACAAATTGGACAACAACTTTCGTGGTTCAGTTTCTCCTTTTACCATTGGGAAAATAAAAAAATTGTTGCTAAAAGATAATTTTTGTGACTAAAAAGTTAAATGTTCATTTTTTCCTTCCATGTTGCTTCTGCTGCTGTGAAGCACCTGAAGGGTTAATAAACTTCTTGAATGTGGTTTTGAGTACCTTGAGGGGTGCAGTTTTTAGAATGGTGTCACTTTTGGGTATTTTCAGCCATATAGACCCCTCAAACTGACTTCAAATGTGAGGTGGTCCCTAAAAAAAATGGTTTTGTAAATTTCGTTGTAAAAATGACAAATCGCTGGTCGAATTTTAACCCTTATAACTTCCTAACAAAAAAAAATTTTGTTTCCAAAATTGTGCTGATGTAAAGTAAACATGTGGGAAATGTTATTTATTAACTATTTTGTGTCACATATCTCTCTGGTTTAACAGAATAAAAATTCAAAATGTGAAAATTGCGAAATTTTCAAAATTTTCGCCAAATTTCCGTGTTTATCACAAATAAATGCAGAATTTATTGACCTAAATTTACCACTAACATGAAGCCCAATATGTCACGAAAAAACAATCTCAGAACCGCTAGGATCCGTTGAAGCGTTCCTGAGTTATTACCTCATAAAGGGACACTGGTCAGAATTGCAAAAAACGGCAAGGTCTTTAAGGTCAAAATAGGCTGGGTCTTGAAGGGGTTAAATTGAAAACACACATATGGCATCCACCGAGTGTTGTCCTGTCGCGTCTTCTTTATATTATTGCCGAGAAGATGCAAAACAATGAAAATAATAAAATCATTAATTACCAAAATAATAGAGAAAGTCAACACCACATTGCAAATAAACATTCATTCCAAATAAAGAAGCAGGGCGCGTCCGAGGGTGAGTATATACCTAATAAGAATATAATCACCCTCGGACGCGCAATGCTTATTTCCAACAGCCTTCCTTCCTAAGAATCAGCCCTTCCGTGGTGTAGAGAGACGTTGTGTTACACTCCAAGGTGTTCCCCAGGTTGCCTTTCCTGAGCTTCGATCTTCCGGCTCTCGTTTAGTAGTTCTTGGAAACTACACTGCATTAGGCCTTCAAATTGGGTATGGGGTGTAGAGAGAGGGTGTGTTACACTCCAAGGTGTTCCCCAGGTTGCCTTTCCTGAGCTTCGATATTCCGGCTCTCGTTTAGTAGTTGTTGGAAACTACACTGCATTAGGCCTACAAATTTGGTATGGGGGAAACATTGGCGCATCTGCGGTCCCTCCTTCCTCTAGGCCTCCACTGACCTGTCTACTGCTGCCCGTGTTCTCCTGGAACCAATTTTAAATTGCCTACAGGCAGCCCAATTTATTATGTTAGGGCTTCGAAGCCTGTCTGCAGTCCCTCCTTCCACTAGGCCTCCACTGACCTGTCTACTGCTGCCCGTGTACCCCTTGAACCAACATCATAAAATAAAAAAAAAAGTATTTTGCTTATAAAAAAGAAAATACTGGTGAGATATCAAATGCAGACATTTTAACATTAAAAACAAACACACAACTAAAATCTGGTACAGTACTAAAAATGGCCACCAGCTACAATTACTTTCTCCTGCAAGTAGTTAACTGAAAGGTTTTTTAAATTGAAAACACACATATGGCATCCACCGAGTGTTGTCCTGTCGCGTCTTCTTTATATTATTGCCGAGAAGATGCAAAACAATGAAAATAATAAAATCATTAATTACCAAAATAATAGAGAAAGTCAACACCACATTGCAAATAAACATTCATTCCAAATAAAGAAGCAGGGCGCGTCCGAGGGTGAGTATATACCTAATAAGAATATAATCACCCTCGGACGCGCAATGCTTATTTCCAACAGCCTTCCTTCCTAAGAATCAGCCCTTCCGTGGTGTAGAGAGACGTTGTGTTACACTCCAAGGTGTTCCCCAGGTTGCCTTTCCTGAGCTTCGATCTTCCGGCTCTCGTTTAGTAGTTGTTGGAAACTACGCTGCATTAGGCCTTCAAATTGGGTATGGGGTGTAGAGAGAGGGTGTGTTACACTCCAAGGTGTTCCCCAGGTTGCCTTTCCTGAGCTTCGATCTTCATGCTCTCGTTTAGTAGTTGTCGGAAACTACGCTGCATTAGGCCTTCAAATTGGGTATGGGGTGTAGAGAGAGGGTGTGTTACACTCCAAGGTGTTCCCCAGGTTGCCTTTCCTGAGCTTCGATATTCCGGCTCTCGTTTAGTAGTTGTTGGAAACTACACTGCATTAGGCCTACAAATTTGGTATGGGGGAAACATTGGCGCATCTGCGGTCCCTCCTTCCTCTAGGCCTCCACTGACCTGTCTACTGCTGCCCGTGTTCCCCTGGAACCAGTTTTAAATTGCCTACAGGCAGCCCAATTTATTATGTTAGGGCTTCGAAGCCTGTCTGCGGTCCCTCCTTCCACTAGGCCTCCACTGACCTGTCTACTGCTGCCCGTGTACCCCTTGAACCAACATCATAAAATAAAAAAAAAAGTATTTTGCTTATAAAAAAGAAAATACTGGTGAGATATCAAATGCAGACATTTTAACATTAAAAACAAACACACAACTAAAATCTGGTACAGTACGAAAAATGGCCACCAGCTACAATTACTTTCTCCTGCAAGTAGTTAACTGAAAGGTTTTTTAAATTGAAAACACACATATGGCATCCACCGAGTGTTGTCCTGTCGCATCTTCTTTATATTATTGCCGAGAAGATGCAAAACAATGAAAATAATAAAATCATTAATTACCAAAATAATAGAGAAAGTCAACACCACATTGCAAATAAACATTCATTCCAAATAAAGAAGCAGGGCGCGTCCGAGGGTGAGTATATACCTAATAAGAATATAATCACCCTCGGACGCGCAATGCTTATTTCCAACAGCCTTCCTTCCTAAGAATCAGCCCTTCCGTGGTGTAGAGAGACGTTGTGTTACACTCCAAGGTGTTCCCCAGGTTGCCTTTCCTGAGCTTCGATCTTCCGGCTCTCGTTTAGTAGTTGTTGGAAACTACGCTGCATTAGGCCTTCAAATTGGGTATGGGGTGTAGAGAGAGGGTGTGTTACACTCCAAGGTGTTCCCCAGGTTGCCTTTCCTGAGCTTCGATCTTCCGGCTCTCGTTTAGTAGTTGTTGGAAACTACGCTGCAATAGGCCTTCAAATTGGGTATGGGGTGTAGCGAGAAGGTGTGTTACACTCCAAGGTGTTCCCCAGGTTGCCTTTCCTGAGCTTCGATCTTCCGGCTCTCGTTTAGTAGTTCTTGGAAACTACACTGCATTAGGCCTTCAAATTGGGTATGGGGTGTAGAGAGAGGGTGTGTTACACTCCAAGGTGTTCCCCAGGTTGCCTTTCCTGAGCTTCGATCTTCCGGCTCTCGTTTAGTAGTTCTTGGAAACTACACTGCATTAGGCCATCAAATTGGGTATGGGGTGTAGAGAGAGGGTGTGTTACACTCCAAGGTGTTCCCCAGGTTGCCTTTCCTGAGCTTCGATCTTCCGGCTCTCGTTTAGTAGTTCTTGGAAACTACACTGCATTAGGCCTACAAATTGGGTATGGGGTGGAGAGAGATGGTGTGTTACACTCCAAGGTGTTCCCCAGGTTTCCTTGCCATTGCTTCGGTCTTCCGACTCTCGTTTAGTAGTTGTAGAAAAGTACACTGCATTAGGCCTACAAAATGGGTATGGGGTGGAGAGAGATGGTGTGTTACACTCCAAGGTGTTCCCCAGGTTGCCTTTCCTGAGCTTCTATCTTCAGGCTCTCATTAAATTGTGGTTAAATGGAACAACTGCATTTGGCGTACTAGTTGGTTTGGGGCCTACTATCGGTGTCTGCCACTCCTTGCTGTTCTCCTGGTTTCCTGTCCTGAAATTCCATTTTCAGGCTCTCGTTAAGTAGTTGTTAATGTTAGACTGCATTTGGCCTACTAGTTGGGTTGGGGCCTACTATCGGTGTCTGCCACTCCTTGCTGTTCTCCTCCACTGAACAAAGCTGTGCCGCCTGTTTACTACGGTTGCCAATTTTGAACTGCATTTCGGCTACTTACTGATTTGGCCCTACTCTCTGTGTCAGCCTCTCATTCCAGTTGTCCTCCACTGCAATGCCCCCTGGTTATTCCTGTGTTACCAATTTTGAACTGCATTTAGCCCACTTTATTCTTTGGGCCTATATCTGTGTTTCCACTTCATCGTGCCCATTGCCCAGCCAGTGATAGATGAGTCTGCTGGTACATTGACCCATAACGCAACATTCCCCGTGCATGCTACACAACAACATTGTGACCCTGCTGAAAGTCAGGTTGCTCTTCCCGCATACCATACCACCTTACACGGGGACAAAGAGGAAGGTGCAGATGAAAGTGCAGGTTCCTTCATCAGGTGGGGGGAGGAATACTAGTTGGCGACGTCACTGGCACAGGGCCTCTCATAGTACGCAAAAGTGTTGCTGCCGGTGGGAGGCGCCCCCGCCGTGCAAACACACCGCTGTACTTTGAGGGGCCCTGTGCCAGTGCCAATGCCAACAAGTGGGCCCCCCCTGCTTGCTCAGGATCACAGCACTTGCAAAGTTGAAATACTTACCTCTCCCTGCTCCACTGCCGTGACGTGGTCCAGATTTCCTGGGCCCACTAATTACTTGAACCAGCCCTACCCCACACAACTTTAGCCAAATGACCCCCAATTTCAAATGCCTTCCAATTATTATAAGGTAAATTACGCTTGACAAGCTTCATTAAGAAGAATGGATGGTTTTGACATTAAAATGGGCACTCTAGGTGTTTTCCTGGCCCCCACTCACTGCCGACTATGCTGCCCCATTGACTTGCATTGGGTTTCGTGTTTTGGTCGATCCCGACTTTACGTCATAATCGGCCGATTTCACTCGACCCGACTTTTGAGATAGTCGGGTTTCGCGAAACCCGGCTCGACTCTAAAAAGGTCAAGGTCGCTCAACTCTACTGGAGAAAGAGCACATCATGTACAACTTTTTCTTCAGTTCTAAACATTGAAACATAGCGGAACACAGATGGACTCCATAATAATCAATGGGAACCCTATATTTCCATTGGCATCAGTTATGCAATGGATCCATTTTTTACATTAGCGTAATGTGAACATAACCTAAACAGTACACAAATCTGCACTGACTACATTCATTTTCAACAAGTAACCTACATACATACTGTATTTCTTTCTCTCTAATTATTCCTGGATTTATTAATTATTTATTATTAATAAAGCATTGCTGATGTTGCTACATTTTTTGACACAGTGTGTGTTTACATAAGTAACCAGCATGCAATTTTCATGAAATATGAGACGTGGTCGCTGAGCTTCACAGTGATGTAGTTTTGGTGTCTAGATTACATTTCATACTTCTTTCTTTGATCTTCTAACTGCATCTGTTTGCATTGATTGGCATTAGCTCTTGCACCTGTTTATATTCACATACAGCAGCACAAATGTGAAAATTGCATACTGGAGAAAAACTCACATTTCTATTACTAACATATGTATTTTCAGGCACAAATCAGGAGATTTTTTCTTTGTTTATTTATATGTCATCTTTAGATATTTATACTGCAATTCAACACATTCATGTTACACTATGCAAATGTTTTGCTTGATTATTGTACTGAACTAACACATGACACGTGTAAAATTGATGAATCGGAATGGTAAAAAGTTATGAAAAACTATAGCAGCCATACAAAATATTTATATGAAAACTTCTCGACAGTCTGTGTCCAAATTGGTGAAGTAAGAAATTCTCATGTACAGTTTTGGAAAATTGAAGAAATAATGAAGTCCACCATAGTAGTACCATTCACTTGAACTACATACAGTGGGGTTAATAAGTACTTGATCCCTTGCTGATTTTGTAAGTTTGACCACTGACAAATTAAAAAGAAGTCTAGCACTCATCTTCAGCAAACGTGGAATAGATTTATTTGTAGCACTTGAAACGTTTCAGTCCAAAGGGACTTTCATCAGACTTGCGGTGGATTCCGTGTCTGGAGGTCGTGCCTCTTTTTCTCCTGTTACCATCATCCTCAGACTGCAGGTGTTTTACTTTATAGGTGGTCATCGCCCCACCATATTAGCACTCTGCCTAAGTTATATTACTCCTATCCTTTGTGCCCTATAGAGTGGCGGCGTCTTTTGACTGATGAAAGTCCCTTTGGACTGAAACGTTTCAAGTGCTACAAATAAATCTATTCCACATTTGCTGAAGATGAGTGCTAGACTTCTTTTTTATTTGTATTGATGGTCTGGGAACCTAGTCTATGCACCATATAGTGACTGTGCACACGGTGTTTTCACTTATGACCACTGACAAAGACACGAACAGTCTATAATTTTAAGGTTAGGTTAATTTTAACCCCTTCATGACCTTGGGATTTTACGTTTTTCCGTGTTCGTTTTTCACTCCCCTCCTTCCCAGAGCCATAACTTTTTTATTTTTCCGTCAATTTGGTCATGTGAGGACTTATTTTTTGCGGGACGAGTTGTACTTTTGAACGACATCATTGGTTTTAGCATGTCGTGTACTAGAAAACGGGAAAAAAATTCCAAGTGCGGTGAAATTGCAAAAAAAGTGCAACCCCACACTTGTTTTTTGTTTGGCTTTTTTGCTAGGTTCACCAAATGCTAAAACTGACCTGCCATTATGATTCTCCAGGTCAGTACGAGTTCATAGACACCTAACATAACTAGGTTATTTTTTATCTAAGTGGTGAAAAAAAATTCCAAACTTTGCTAAAAAAAAAAATTGCGCCATTTTCCGATACCCGTAGCGTCTCCATTTTTCGTGATCTGGGGTCGGTTGAGGGCTTATTTTTTGCGTGCCGAGATGACGTTTTTAATGATAGCATTTCAGTGCAGATACGTTCTTTTGATCGCCCGTTATTGCATTTTAATGCAATGTCGCGGCGACCAAAAAAACGTAATCCTGGCGTTTTGAATTTTTTTCCCGCTACGCTGTTTAGCGATCAGGTTAATGCTTTTTTTTAGTTGATAGATTGGGCGATTCTGAGCGCGGCGATACCAAATATGCGTAGATTTTATATTTTTTTTATTGATTTATTTTGATTGGGGCGAAAGGGGGGTGATTTAAACTTTTATATTTTTTTTATTTTTTTCACATTTTTTTCAACTTTTTTTTTTTACTTTTGCCATGCTTCAATAGCCTCCATGGGAGGCTAGAAGCAGGCACAACTCAATCGCCTCTGCTACATAGCAGCGATCTGCTGATCGCTGCTATGTAGCAGAAATGGAGGTGTGCTGTGAGCGCTGACCACAGGGTGGCGCTTACAGCCACCGGCGATCAGTTGGTTACAATGGAGACGCATCGCCGACCCCCGATCATATGACGGGGGTCGGCGATGACGTCATTTCCGGCCGCCCGGCCGGTTGCGGTAGTTAAATACCGCTGTCTGCGTTTGACAGCGGCATTTAACTAGTTAATAGGTGCAGGCAGATCGCGATTCTGCCCGCGGCTATTACGGGCACATGTCAGCTGTTCAAAACAGCTGACATGTCCCGGCTTTGGTGCGGGCTCACCGCGGAGCCCTGCATCAAAGCAGGGGATCTGACCTCGGACGTACTATCCGGTCCGAGGTCAGATAGGGGTTAACATTGAGAGATAGAGTTTAAAAAATAAAATAAAGAAAATAACATTGTGTAAATTATGTAAATTTATTTGCATTTTGCAATAAGAAATAAGTATTTGATCCCTCTGGTAAACAAGACTTAATACTTGGTGGCAAAAACCTTGTTGGCAAGCGCAGCAGTCAGATGTTTTTTGTAGTTGATGATGGGGTTTGAGCACATGTCAGTAGGAATTTTGGTCCACTCCTCTTTGCAGATCATTTCTAAATCATTAAGATTTTGAAGCTGTCGCTTGGCAACTCGGAGCTTCAACTCCCTCCATAAGTTATATATGGGATTAAGGTCTGGAGACTGGCTAGGCCACTCCATGACCTTAATGTGCTTCTTTTTGAGCCACTTCTTTGTTGCCTTGGCTGTATGTTTTGGGTCATTGTCTTGCTGGAAGACCCAGCCACCACCCATTTTTAATGTCCTGGCAGAGGGAAGGAGGTTGTCAGTCAGGATTTTATGGTACATGGCTGTGATATACTGCAGTAACAGCATATTTATAACTGCATTTGTTTATTCTTCCCACACAGCAAAGGAGGATGGTAATTTAATATACCTATGTCAAATTTTTGCTACTTAAAGAAAATACTGAAACTAAGTCTTGTGTTTCACAGAAAGTGTGCTTCCTGGCTTGTTAGACCGCAAGTCATCTCTTTTTCTTTCCTTTAAAGACAATACAAAATCTTTACATTACAGAAATTTTAACATGACTGCCTATTTCACAAAATGTTTTTTTTTTTTTTTTTTTGCATTTTTTTTGTAGTAATAATATAGGAACCTGTTGCAGGTGCTTTTGGGATATACTCCTACCCAGCTTTTCTAGCTTTTCTTATCCTGACATTTTTGGTAAAGGCCCAATGGTGGGTTTTTGTTTCATTCTTTTTTTAGCAAATCTTTTAAAAAAGGCATATGTTAATATTTACATACCTGTTTTTATGGTCCAATATAGCAACCGTACACCCCATGACCATACTGCATGATGTTGCGGCATGTTTGTTTATAGGCGTATTTGTAGCCAGTTAGTAAAGGTATTCTGGATATTTGGTTTGGATAAATTTATCCGTGTGTTCTGTGGCGATTCCCAAATTCGACAGAGTATTTTGAGTGCTCCAGAATGGCACTGTACACCTAAGTGACAGAATAACATTCCATCAATACTGATGGTTTATTGTACATACATGGTTTTATAATTGCATATAGAAAGGGGTGGTTAGTTAATTACCATATGGTCAAGCTCCTCTGTTATTGGTTATCTAAATATATATGGAACTAGATGGTGGCCGGATTCTAACGCATCGGGTATTCTAGAATATGCATGTCCATGTAGTATATTGCCCAGCCCTCATAGTATATTGCCCAGCCACGTAGTATATTGCCCAGCCACGTATTATATTGCCCAATCATGTAGTATATTGCACAGCCCACGTAGTATATTGCCCAGCCACGTAGTATATTGCCCAGCCACATAGTATATTGCCCAGCCACGTAGTATATTGCCCAGTCACGTAGTATATTGCCCAGGGACATAGTATATTGCCCAGCCATGTAGTATATTGCCCAACCACGTAGTATATTGCCCAGCCACGTAGTATATTGCCCAGTGACGTAGTATATTGTCCAGTCACGTAGTATATTGCCCAGCTACGTAGTATATTGCCCAACCACGTAGTATATTGCCCAGCCACGTAGTATATTGCCCAGTGATGTAGTATATTGCCCAGTGACGTAGTATATTGCCCAGCAACGTAGTATATTGCCCAATGACGTAGTATATTGCCCAGCCACGTAGTATATTACCCAACCACGTAGTATATTGCCCAATGACGTAGTATATTGCCCAGTTACGTAGTATATTGCCTAGAGACGTAGTATATTGCGCAGCCACGTAGTATATTGCCCAGTGACATAGTATATTGCCCAGTGACGCAATATACAGCACAGAGCCACGTAGTATATTGCACAGCGACGTAGTATACAGCACAGAGCCACGTAGTATATTGCACAGCGAAGTAGTATACAGCACAGAGCCACGTAGTATATTGCCCAGTCACGTAGTATATTGCCCAGCTATGTAGTATATTGCCCAGCCAGGTTTGTCACAGTTTAAAAAATAAAAAATAACCATATACTCACCTTTCCAAGGGCCCCTTGTAGTCCACGGCAGCTTCCGTTCCCAGGGTTGGCATGAGCGCAGGACCTGTGATGACGTCGCGGTCACATGACCATGTTGTCAAGGCAGGTCTTTCTAGCGCAGGCGCGCAGGGCCTGTGATGACGTCGTGGTCACATGACCGTGATGTCATGGCAGGTCCTTCTCGCGCAGGCGCGCAGGGCCTGTGATGACATCGCGGTCACATGACCGTGACGTCATGGCAGGTCCTTCTCCCATACCATCTTTGCCACCGGAACCTGCAGCGGAAGATGGCGGCCGGCGCGAGAGGCTCAGCGGACTACAGAGGGTGAGTATAGCAGGTTTTTTTAATTATTATTTTTAACATTACATTTTTTACTATTGATGCCGCATAGGCAGCGTCAATAGTAAAAAGTTGGGGACACACAGGGTTAATAGCGGCGGTAACGGAGTGCGTTACCCGCGGCATAACGTGGTCCGTTACCGCCGGCATTAACCCTGTGTTAGCGGTGACCGGAGGGGAGTATGCGGGCGACAGGCACTGACTGCGGGGAGTAAGGAGCGGCCATATTCTTCCGGACCGTGCCCGTCGCTGATTGGTCGCGGCAGCCATGTCAGGCAGCGAATGAATAACCGTGACAGAAAGACAGAAGGACAGAAAGACGGAAGTGACCCTTAGACAATTATATAGTAGACTAGCTATTGAACCCATTCTACGCCCGGGAGGCGAGCATTTATATTGCTATATGGTCTCCATCCTGGTATGTGCTGCTCCCATCTTGCTCCCCCATCCTGTCATGTGCTGCTCCATCCTGCGTCCCCATCCTGTCATGTGCTGCTCCATCCTGCGCCGACATCCTGTCATGTGCTGCTCCATCCTGCATCCCCATCCTGTCATGTGCTGCTCCACCCTGCGCCCCCATCCTGTCATGTGCTGTTCCAACCTGCATCCCCATCCTGTCATGTGCTGCTCTATCCTGCATCCCCATCCTGTCTTGTGCTCCCATCCTGCGCCCCGTCTTGTCATGTGCTGCTCCCATCCTGCCCCCATCCTGACATGTGGTGCTCCCATCGTACGCAACCATTCTGTCATGTGCTGTTCCCATTCTGTCCCATCCTGTCATGTGGTGCTCCCATCCTGCGCAACCATTCTGTCATGTTCTGCTCCCATCCTGCCCCCATCCTGTCATGTGGTGCTCCCATCCTGCGCAACCATTCTGTCATGTTCTGCTCCCATCCTGTGCCCCCATTCTGTTGTAATGTGCTGCACCCATTCTGCCTGTTCCTGTTTCCATTCTGCCATATGTTGCTACCATCTTTCTCTCTCTGGCTGTGCTGCCCGAGTGCGGCTGTGCTGAGTGCTGCTGTGCTGAGTGCTGCTGTGCTGAGTGCGGCTGTGCTGAGTGCGGCTGTGCTGAGTGCGACTGTGCTGCCTGAGTGCGGCTATACTGCCTGAGTGCGGCTATACTGCCTGAGTGCAGCTATACTGAGCGCGGCTGTACTGTGTGAGTGTGGCTGTACTGTGTGAGTGCGGCTGAATGTGCCTGTACTGTGTGAGTGCGGCTGAGTGTGGCTGTACTGTGTGAGTGCGGGCGAGTCTGGGTGTACTGTGTGAGTGCGGGCGAGTCTGGCTGTACTGTGTGAGTGCGGTCGAGTGTGGCTGTACTGCGTGAGTGTGGCTGTACTTACTGCCTGAGTGCGGCGCTGGCTATAATGGATACAGCACCGCTACAGCCAGCACAGCGAGGGCTGACTCTGCCCACTCTCGTCACTGGTCACATGCTGGTGACATCATCGAAGGTCCTGGAGCTCCGCTGGGCTCTACATCTACCCTGACCGGAGCTGCAGAGCATGGAGCCCCCATGGCTGCTATATTATGGGGGATACACGGGTGTGTGGAGCCCCCATGGCTGGTATATTGGGGGGGATAAGTAAGTTCGGCTGCGTCACTCTGGCCCAGACTGCGCAGGTGCGGTGCGTCACGCTTGCGCAGTCTATAAAGGCTTCGGACAGAGTGACGCTCCCACCATTATATTATTGATATTGTGATTAACGCACATATGAATGCTGATTAAGAAACTAAAGTGTAACTGTCACCTTTTCTGCAATTAGGACAAAGTTGAGACGTCTACTCATCACTTAGCACATCTGGTGTTGTTCCTCTTTTTGCCTGGAAAGCCCCAAACAGTCTGTCTGGCTTATATCAGTTTATGTCAGAAATTTTAAGCAATGGATTATAGCATATATATTAGCTGTGAGTATATATGAGTATATGTACAAGTGAGATCTATATGAAATATATAAATATATTTCAATCACAATCCCCCTTAGATATCACTTGCCCTAATCCTAACCTCCTGTCCCAAAGTGCTGGAACTCTTTTATGCTGCCAGTGAGCTGACGCATGCCTAGTGCATACACCCCCCTTCATACTGACTTCACAAATGGGTGGTCAGGAGATCTGCCCCTAATGGGGGTCCATGGCATTGTAATCATAGTCGCTTAGTCAACAGCTTGTTTAGTGAGCGGTGTGTATTCTTTATTAGGTAGGTTAGCTATCCGGTCAGGCAGGGCATCCACAGCATCATTGTGGCTTGGGTGTATCTTCTGGTAAGGGACCTTGCTTGCAATGCAATGCGTGGATCCAAGTGGGTCCTCCCTCCAGTTTCTCAGAGGTTGGTGTCATCAGCAGCACTTGGAAAAGACCATCAAATCTGGGATCGAGTGGCGTTCTTACAAACTTTTTCACCAACATCCAGTCTCCTGGTTTCAAGGAGTGCTACCGGATACTGAATCTGGATCTGGCAATGAAGAGAAAACTCGAGAATGGATATTAGCAAGTTTCTTGGTGAGTTCAATTACATAAGCAGACAAAGTATCATATTGCCCAGTCAGCTGCTGAGGGAAGAATACCCCTAACCTGGGACTAGACCCAAACAAAATTTCATATGATGACAGCTTTTCTGGGCCACTGGGAGTGTGCCTTACATTAGATAGTGTGATTGGGAGTGTCTCATGCCATAGTTTGTTTGACTCTTGGGCAACTTTCAACATCCTGTTCTTAAGTATCCCATTTAGTCTTTCCACTGTCCCGCCAGTTTGGAGATGGTAGGCAGTGTGTAGGCCTAAATCTGATCCCACTGCTGATCCGATCTCTCATGTTAGGTTTGCTGTGAATGTGGGTCCCTGATCACTCTCTATCACTTCTGGAACCCCATATCTGCAAACTATTTCTGAAAGTAGCTTCTTTGCAGTAGTCTTCGCCGACTGGTTCCTCACTGGAAAAGCTTCTGGCCATTCTGAAAACACATCTACAACCACAAGGGCAAATTCAAATCCTCCACTTGGCGGCAACTGTATGTAGTCTATCTGGATCCTCTGGAAGGGGTACAGTGGTCTGGCAAGATAATGTGTGGGAACTTTCTCCACTCGTCCAGGGTTGCAATTGCCACAGGTCAAACATCTGCTAGTAAATTTGGCTGTTAGGGTGGAAATCCCCAGAGCGAACCAGTAAGCACCGATCAGATCATTCATCTGTGTCTTCGATCTGTGTGTGGGCCCATGTGCCCATTCAACCACCATAGGGTACATGCCTCGAGGAAGACAGGATTTGGAGTCCATTGTGTATACCCTTTCTTCTTCATGTGTTGCTCCCTTCCACATCCAGTTCTTTTTTTCCTTATTTGGAGCTTGCTCCTGCAACTTCTTGAACAAATCCCAGGATGTAATTTTGTCAGGTTTCTTGTCCTCAGTCATCATGTAGTAGCCATCCGGCTGTACGACATGCCCCACCTCTCCATATTGTCTTCCTTTGGCTGCTTTTTTGGCTGCCATGTCTGGCATATTATTGACCAGTGCCTCTACTGTGTTCAGTTTTCCATGTGCTTTGACTTTTAATATTGCCACCACCTTTGGTAGCTGGAGTGTATTCACAGTAAGTCTCTGATGGCTCCATGATGCTTCACAGTTGTCCCGCTTTTCTTGATGAAGTCCCTTGCAGGCCAGAAGGGTCCAAAGTCATGTGCTATGCCATGTGAGTACTTGGAATTGGTATAAATGTTCACAACTTTGCCTATTTCCATCTAGCAGTCTTTCGTCAGCGGTATCTGTTCTGCTTCCTGGGCTAACAGGCTAGGTGGCAAACTTCTGGACCATAAGATTTCTTGACTGCTGGTAACTGCACATCCCGTGTGGAATCTTCCTTCATCATCTGCAAATCTGGAGCCATCTACATAGAGGATCAAATCTGGGTTTGCCAGTGGCTCATCCACCATATTGGGTAATCCTGCTGTTTCCTGTTGCATGATGCTGAAACAATCATGGTCGTCAGTTCGGAGCAAATCCAGATCCTTGTGAAAGGTACGATGCAGATTTTGATCTGAAGAGTCCATATCTGCACCCCCCTTGGGAGTCGGAGTAGAGTGGCCGGGTTTAGGACCGTGCATCTGGAGATGATGACATTGTCAGGCAAGAGTAGATAGCACTGGAGGCAAAGATTCCTAGCAGTGGAGAGATGTTTGGCTGGGTTTGGTTGAGGATTGTTGAGATGTCATGCGGAGTTAGGATCTCCAGTGGATGTCTAAGAATGACTGCTACGTCATCACAGGTCATTGCTGCAAAGTATCCCTGGGAACGGGAGCATCGCGAGGAGCGGGAAGGCTGCCGGGGCCACCGGAAGGTAAGAGTCTCACGATTTTTTATTTTAATTCTTTTTTTACAGGTATATGGTTCCCAGGGCCTGGAGGAGAGTCTTCTCTCCTCCACCCTGGGTACCAACCGCACATGATCCGCTTACTTCCTGCATGGTGGCCATAGCCACATGCGGAAAGTAAGTGGATCAATGCCTTCCTATGTGTGTGGAATCCCCGCGATTCCGCACAAAGAATTCCAGAATGCGTTCTGCCACGGATAAAAACACAACATGTGCACAAAAATTGCGGATTGCATTCTAATAATAGGATGCTTAATGTATGCGTTTTTTTCACGGTTTTATTGCATTTTTCTAGCAAAAAAATGCAAAAAATCCTGAACGTGTGCACACAGCCTTATACCCATGCTGGACTAGGATTCTCTGTCAGTTATACATCTGTTCTGGCCGTGTGTCTAACTCCCTGGTGTGCGTGTGCATTCTGTGTTGTCTGTATGCTCTCCGTGCCTTATCTGATCTGTTTATTCCTCTCTGCTTCTCTACTTTGTGTTTCTATCCATTCACTTACTTGGCTTTCTGACCTCCGGCTTCCACCTGACTATCCTTCTGTCTCACCCTCCGATACCTTGCTTTTTCCCTAGTTACTGACCTCAGCACATTTGACTGCTCTCCAGCGCTGTTCACCTCATTGCACCTTGGTGCCTGCCTCCACCCCTGGCCACTCTCCTTCGGTCCCATGGTTCAGGTCCTGCTTGCTACCCGGTGAGTTCTCTGCTGTTCTGCTCTGGGCTTCCTTACTGCAGCGAGTAGCCTCCCAGCAGTAATTACACCCGGGAGCCTTGACATTATAACTGACCATAGAGTCTCTTCAAGTGGTTAGGTGGGAGTTTATTATGGATCTGGCACGGGCTCTCACAGAGCAGGTTAATGAGCTCTCTCAACTTATGCAGAAGCTGTCCATGGAGCAGCAAGCCCTGGCTCACTTGCACCAACAGGTGCAGAGAGATGTGGTGGGCGCTCTACAGGGTCCTGTTCCATTGGGGACTCGGGATGGGGCCCCACTGACATATCCCTAGTGGACCCCAGAACCGCTAGTAAAGTTACCTGACAATTTTTCCAGGGATAAAAAATTGTTTAAGGTTTTTAAAGAGTGATGCAAGTTCTTTTTTGAGTTATGTCCCCAAGCTTCTAGTAATGAAAGGCAGAGGGTGGAGATTGTTGTGTACTTGTTAAGGGAGGCTCCACAGGCATGGGCTTTCTCTTTCCCTCTGCTTCTGAACGTATGTCAGTGAGCCTGTTCTTTGAGGCTTTGGAGCACATTTATGATGAGCCTGATAGAGTGTGTCTGTCAGAGGACAAAGTGATGAGTGTGACACAGGAGCGGCACTCAGCCAAATGGTTCTGCTCAGAGTTTAGACACTGGGCGGCTGAAGTATCCTGGAAAAACGCTGCCCTGAGGGGGATGTTCTGCAGGGGCCTGTTGACTGTTTACAGGACTCTCTGGCATTACATCTGCCCTCCGATACCCTGGAGGATACAATGACGCAGGCAGCCCGCATGGACCGAAGTCTCCATGCCAGGGGAATGATGCGGCCGTAGTCTCCATTATACTCCAACCTGTGTGACACTACGTCCATCCCTGAGCTCATGGAGGTTAGGGCTATCGCATGATGGAAAGAGAGAAGACACCGCAGAGACAACCAACTATGCTTTTACTGTTGAGCCTCTGGACATTGGAAAAGGGACTGTCCCTCTTGTCCTTCTTCTGCTAAGACATCGGGAAACGCCTAAGTTTGGGTAACGATCGAGGAAGTTTCCAGACTACCAGGTACATTTTTCCTCACTTGCTAAAATTTTGCTTCAGGTGGAATTGGAACTTGCTGGCAGTCCTGTCATGACCACCGCCTTTGTTGACTGCGGTTCTACCATTAACCTGATCGATGCCCGGGAGGTGACTTTTAATAAGATAGGGACAGTCAGGCTTAAGGATACTGTTAAAATTGTGGCTATTGACTCGACTCCTCTTACTCGGGACGGAATTTGTTTCATGTCTGAAGTTTTTTCTCAGAAAGTGGGTTCTACTCATGTGGAAAACTAGATACTAGATAATTTGCCTGCTGGACTGGTACTAGGAATGCCTTAGCTTCAGCGCCATAATCCTTGATTGGGTGACGGGGGAGATCACTCAGTGGGGATGTAAGGATAATGGTATATGTTGTAACCTGGTACCTCTTGTCACCCCTGTAAAATCTGTATCTGTGTCGTCTGTCGGTCTGGAGGGTATTCCGGAATACCTGAAAGACTTTGAAGACGTGTTTTCTGAAAGCGAGGCTGAGGCTCTTCCACCACATAGACCTTTCGATTGTGCCATTGATTTAGTCCCGGGAGCCAAGCTACCCAAGGCTCACCTGTTTTATTTTTCCCGTCCTGAGCATCAAGCCATGAAGGAGTACATACCAGAGCAAGCAAGGGGCATATCAAGGGGCATATTCGGCCTTCTGTTTCACCGATGGCAGCGGGGTTCTTTTTGGAAAAAAGAAAGATGGTGGCTTGTGGCCGTGCCTCGACTTTCGGGAACTGAACAAGATTCCGGTAAAAAACACGTACCCTCTTCCCCTGATCCCTGATTTATGTAACCAACTCACACGGGTCAAATGGTTCTCTAAGCTCAATTTACAAAGGGCTTATAACCTTATAAGGGTCCGGGAAGGGGATGAACGGAAAACAGCGTTCCTGACGACTGAAGGGCTGTTTGAAAACTTAGTTATGCCTTTTGGTCTCACTAATGCTCCTGCCATTTTTCAAAACTTCATTAATGTTATTTTCTCTGACCTAATTGGGCATTTTGTGGTCATCTACCTAGATGACATTTTAGTGTACTCAGTGGACAGTCAAACCCACTTGCACCATCTGCGTATGGTTCTTAGGAGACTCATGGAGAAAAATTTGTATGCTAAAATGGAAAAATGTTCATTTTTTGTGCAAGAACTGTCTTTTCTGGGTTTAATTGTGTCAGGGGAGGGATTCCGCATGGATCCTAAAAAGGTCCAGGCCATTACAGATTGGGTGCAGCCTCATGACTTGAAGGGGTTGCAGCGATTTTTGGGCTTTGCTAACTTCTATAGGAAGTTCATTAAGGGTTTTTTCATAGGTGGTATAGCCTTTGACGGACCTCACCCTCAAGGGGGCTGATGTGAAAAATTGGTCTGTTGCTGCAAAAAATTCTTTCATGACACTAAATAAATGTTTTATTTCAGTTCCTGTGTTGGTGCAACTCGATCCATCAAGACGACATTCAAGAAGTTTATTAACCCTTTACGTGCTTCACAGGAACTGAAACAATGTGGAAGGAAAAAATGAACACAAAAAGAGAAATGATCCAGCTGGAGGTGGAGGCAGTTCAGACTTTGTGAGACTTTATTAGACAACTAAAGCAATAAAAAGTTCTTCAACAAGAAAAATCTTAACATAGCAAACACCTGGCACACCAGTGAGGAGGATCAACGCGTTTCAACTATGAAATCTTACTCATAATCATGAGTAAGACTTCATAGTTGAAACGCGTTGATCCTCCTCACTGGTGTGCCAGGTGTTTGCTATGTTAAGATTTTTCTTGTTGAAGAACTTTTTATTGCTTTAGTTGTCTAATAAAGTCTCACAAAGTCTGAACTGCCTCCACCTCCAGCTGGATCATTTCTCTTTTTGTCTTCATTTGCTGTGGGTGCTCACCCCGAACCGTGCTGGGCGTTGGCAGGTCTGGGGATTTCGTCTAAGACCGGTAAGCTGACTACATTCCTTTTTTTTTTTGGAAAAAATGAACATTTATCTTTTTTTTGCAAACATTTTACTTCAGAACCATTTTTTTTATTTTTACAAGTGTAAAAACAGAAATTTAACCATAAATTTTGTTGTGCAATTTCTCCTGAATACGCCGATACCCCACTGTTTGGGCGCACGGCAGAGCTTGGAAGAGAAGGAGCGCCGTTTGACTTTTTCAATGCAGAATTGGCTGGAATTGAGATAGGATGCCATGTCACATTTAGAGAGCCCCTGATGTGCCTAAACAGTGGAAACACTCCACAAGTGACACTATTTTGGAAACTAGACCCCTTAAGGAACTTATCTAGATGTGTGGTGAGCACTTTGAACCCCCAAGTGCTTCACAGAAGGTAATTACGCAGAGCCGTGAAAATAAAAAATCGCATTTGTTTACATAAAAATGATTTTCTTGCCCACAAATTCTTATTTTCACAAGGGTAACAGAAGAAATTAGACCACAAACGTTGTTGTGCAATTTCTCCTGAGTACGTCCATACCCCATATGTGGGGGTAAACCACTGTTTGGGCGCACCGCAGAGCTTGGAAGAGAAGGAGTGCCATTTTACTTTTTCAATGTAGAATTGGCTGGAATTGAGATCGGACGCCATGTCGCGTTTGGAGAGTCACTGATGTGCCTAAATAGTAGAAAGCCCCCACAAGTGACCCCATTTTGGAAACTAGACCCCCCAAAGAGTTTATCTAGATATGTGGTGAGCACTATGAACCCCCAACTGCTTCACAGTTTATAATGTTTATAATGTAGAGCCATGAAAATAAACAAAATCATATTTTTTCCACAAAAATGATCTTTTCACCCCCAAATTTGTACTTTCACAAGGGTAACAGGAGAAATTGGGCCCCAAAATGTATTGTGCAATTTATGCTGAGTAGGCTGATACCCCATATATGGGGGGGGACCACTGTTTGGGCGCATGGCAGAGCTCGGAAGGGAAGGAGGGCCGTTTTGGAATGCAGACTTTGATAGAATGGTCTGCGGGCATTATGTTGCATTTGAAGAGCCCCTGATGTACCTAAACAAAAAAAAACCCATTTTGGAAACTAGACCCCCCAAGGAACTTATCGAGATGTGTGGTGAGAACTTTGAATGCCCAAGTGTTTCACAGATGTTTATAATGCAGAGTCGTGAAAATAAAAAATATTTTTTTTCCACAAAAAAGATTTTTTAGCTCCCAAGTTTTTATTTTCACAGGGGTAACAAGAGAAATTTGACCCCAAAAGTTGTTGGCCAATTTGTCCTGAGTATGCTGGTACCCCATGTGTGGGGGGACCACTGTTTGGGCACACGGCAGAGCTCGGAAGGGAAGGAGAGCCGTTTTGGAATGCAGACTTTGATAGAATGGTCTGTGGGCGTTATGTTGCGTTTGCAGAGTCCCTGATGTACCTAAACAGTAGAAACCCCCTACAAGTGACCCCATTTTAGAAACTAGACACCCCAAGGAACTTGTCTAGATGTGTGGTGAGAACTTTGAATGCCCAAGTGCTTCCCAGAAGTTTATAATTCAGAGTCGTGATAATAAAAAAATATATTTTTTTCCACAAAAAAGATTTTGTAGCCTCCAAGTTTTTATTTTTACAAGGGTAACAGGAGAAATTTGACCCCAAAAGTTGTTTGCCAATTTGTCCTGAGTATGCTGGTACCCCATGTGTGGGGGGAACCACTGTTTGGGCACACGGCAGAGCTCGGAAGGGAAGGAGAGCCGTTTTGGAATGCAGACTTTGATCGAATGATCTGCGGCCGTTATGTTGCATTTGCAGAGGCCCTGATGTATCTAAACAGTAGAAACCCCCCACAAGTGACCCCATTTTAGAAACTAGACACCACAAGGAACTTATCTAGATGTGTGGTGAGAACTTTGAATGCCCAAGTGCTTCCCAGAAGTTTATAATGCAGAGTCGTGAAAATAAAAAACTATTTTTTTTTCCACAAAAAAAGATTTTTTAGCCCCCAAGTTTTTATTTTTACAAGGGTAACAGGAGAAATTGGACCCCAAAAGTTGTTGTCAAATTTATACCGAGTACGCTGATGCCCCATATGTGGGGGTAAACCACTGTTTGGGTGCACGGCAGAGCTCAGAAGGGAGGGAGCACCATTTGACTTTTTGAGCGCAAAATTGGCTGTCGTGTTTGGAGACCCCCTGATGTACCTGAACAGTGGAAACCCCCCAATTCTAACTCCAACCCTAATCCCAACACACCCCTAACCCTAATCCCAACTCGATGCATAATCCTAATCACAACCTTAACGATAATCACAACCCTAACCCCAAAACAACCCTAATCTCGACCTCAACCATAACCCTAATCAAAACCCTAAATCCAACACACCCCTAATCCTAATCTCAACCCTAACCTCAACCCTAACCCTAATCCCAATACACCCCAAATCCTAATCCCAACCCTAACCTTAACCCAACCCTAACCTTAACCCTAATCCCAAACCTAACCCTAATCCCAAACGTAACCATAATGCCAACCCTAACCCTAACACTAACCCTAATCCAAACCTTAACCCTAATCCCAACTCTAACCCTAACTTTAGCCGCAACCCTAGCCCTAAATTGAGCCCCAACCCTAGCCCTAACTTTAGCTCCAACCCTAGCCCTAATCCTAACTTTAGCCCCAACCCTAACCCTAGCCCTAACCCTAAATTTAGCCCTAACCCTAAACCTAGCCCTAACTTTAGCCCCAACCCTAACCCTAGCCCAACCCTAACCCTCGCCCTAACTTTAGCCCCAACCCTAACCCTAGCCCTAAGGCTACTTTCACACTTGCGTTGTGTGGCATTCATCGCAATCCGTCATTTTGGACAAAAAAACGGATCCTGCAAATGTGCCCGCAGGATGCGTTTTTTGCCAATAGACTTGTATTGCCTACGGATCGCGATGGATGGCCACACGTCACGTCTGTCATGCACTGGATCCGTTGTGCTTTGGCGGACCGTCGTCACAAAAAATGTTCAATGTAACATTTCTTTGTACGTCGCGTCTGCCATTTCCGATCGCGCATGCGTGGCCATAATTCCGCCACCTCCTCCTCCTTAGGACATAGACTGGGCAGCAGAAGCGTTGAAAAACTGCATCCACCGCCCACGTTGTGCACAATTTTTACAACGTGCATCGGTACGTTGGGCCGATGCATTGCGAAGGCCCCGTACCGACGCATGTGTGAAAGAAGTCTAACCCTAGCCCTAACCCAAAATTTAGCCCCAATCCTAACCCTAACCCTAAATTTAGCCCCAACCTTAACATTAACCCCAACCCTAAATTTAGCCCCAACCCTAACCCTAAATTTAGCCCCAGCAATAACCCTAACCCTAAATTTAGCCCCAACCTTAACATTAACCCCAACCCTAAATTTAGCCCCAACCCTAACCCTAAATTAGCCCCAACCCTAACCCTAAATTTAGCCCCAACAATAACCCTAACCCTAAATTTAGCCCCAACCCTAACCCTAAATTTAGCCCCAACCCTAACCCTAGCCCTAAATTTAGCCCCAACCCTAACCCTAAATTTAGCCCAAACCCTAACCCTAAATTTAGCCTCAACCCTAACCCTAACCCTAAATTTAGCCCCAATCCTAACCCTAACCCTAAATTTAGCCCCAACCCTAACCCTAACCCTAAATTTAGCCCCAACCCTAACCCTAAATTTAGCCCCAACCCTAACCCTAAATTTAGCCCCAACCCTAACCCTAAATTTAGCCCCAAACCCTAACCCTAAATTTAGCCCCAACCCTAACCCTAAATTTAGCCCCAACCCTAACCCTAAATTTAGCCCCAACTCCTCTCTCCTGTCGCCCGTCATTTTTTTACCAGATGAAGAAGCCGGCGGGCAGGAGAGGACGCAGGAGGACCCAGGGACACCGGTAAGTATGATAGGGTCCCCGAATCCCCCTATTTCTCTGTCTTCTGATGTGCGATCACATCAGAGGACAGAGAATTACATCACTTTTTTTTTTGCGGTCGCCGGTAAACAGTTAATTACCGGCGATCACAAAATAGGGGTTGGTAAAAACCGACCCCGATCATGTTCTTTGGGTTTCGGCTACCCCCGTCACCTGAGACCCCAAAGATCTTCCGGGTGCCGGCCGGCGGGCGCACTGCGCATGCGCCCGCCATTTTTTGGCTGGAGCAATATGGCGGCGCCCATCGGGAGCCATGAGGAGCACCGGGGGAGACAGGTGAGTATCGGGGGGGCTATCGGGGACCCCATTTCTCTGTCCTCTGATGTGCGATCACATCGGAAGACAGAGAAATTAAATGGGAAATTTTTTTTGCGATCGCCGGTAAACGGTTAATTACCTGTGATCGCAACCCGGGGGTGGTAAAAAAAAACCCGAATCATGTTCTCTGGGGTCTCAGCTACCCCCAACAACCGAGACCCCAGAGAAAATCAGACTCTGAGGGCGCTATTCATTTTTTCCACAGTGCCGTTAATTAACGGCGCTGTGGTTTAAGTACCCTTAATTGCCGCCGTTAAAAGATGTATCGGCGGTCATTAAGGGGTTAATCCTCTCGGCTTCCCTGCTTTATGTTTCTATCCATTCACTTACTCGGCTTTCTGAACTCTGGCTTCCACCTGACTATCCTTCTGTCTCAGCTTCCTGTACCTCACTTATTCCCTGGTTATTGACCTTGGCACATTTGACTACTCTCCAGCACTGTTCGCCTTCTTTCACCCCGGCACCTGGCTCCGCCCATGGCCACTCCCCTCGGTCACATGGTTCAGGTCCTGCTTGGTACCCAGTGAGTTCTCTGCTGTTCTGCTCTGGGCTCCCTTACTGCAGCGAGTAGCCTCTCTCTCTCAACTTGACTTGGGGTGAAGTGCACATAGTGTAAAGGCAGTGCCTCTATCTGCCCCTGCCTTCTTGATGCCTGTGGGTTTTTTTCCCTAGTGCTGGGGAGCATGTATGATGTTCCATCTTCATCCTCGTCAGAGTAGTTGTGATACTGTGTACTGGGGTCATGCACGGGATGATATTTGGACTTAGAATTTGCTTTTTTGTGTGAGGATGTCCCCTCCGCTGACTGGAGCTTCGGTGGATTATAGTTCCATGTTGGTGTGAATGTTGGCATCTCTGACCGGTGCTGAAATTGTACATTACCAGCAGATGGTGATGTCTGTCCTCCTCCGCACCCCGGGCTGAGCTGTCTGCTGCCTGATGTGTCTGGGGGCTGCCTGCAGTACTGTGGGCAGGGAAGTTCTCACCTTCTTCTCCAGATATCATAACTGGCAATGGCTGTGCTGTACTTGGGACATAGAAATTGCCTTGTGCTGTCAGAACTGGATATAGAGACACAGCCAGTAATGAAGGAGGAGGAGGAGAGAGGTGAGGAGAAGGAAGAGGTGTGGCAGAGAAGGAGGAGGAGGAGTGAGGTGTGGAGAAGGAGAGAGGTGTGGCAGAGGGAGGAGGAGAAGGAGAGAGGTGTGGCAGAGAAGGAGGAGGAGAGAGGTGTGGAGAAGGATAGAGGTGTGGAAGAGAAGGAGGAGGAGAAGGAGAGAGGTGTGGAAGAGAAGGAGGAGAGAGACATGAAGAAGGAGGAGAGGGGATTGACAGAAGGGGAGGAGGAGGACAGAGGTGTGGAGGAGAGAGGTGTGGCAGAGAAGGAGGAGGAGAGAGATGTGGAAGAGAAGGAGGAGAGAGATGTGAAGAAGGAGGAGAGGGAAGTGACAGAGGAGGGGGAGGAGGAGAAACAGAAGGACAGGGGAGTGACAGAGGAGGGGAAGGAGGAGAAAATTCCTCCCTCTTTTGCGTAGCTTGGGAGGGCATGGTTGGAGCAATGATGCCTTCTCCCTGTAGGGAGGGGCGGAGAGCGCCACACTCTCTATTTTCCCTATACCATGGATTCTGTTGAGATCAGACTGCACATGTCCAATATCTCCTATCCCCATTTGGGGGAGGCGCTGATGGCTTAACACCTTTCCCCATCTTATACACATAAAAATCATTTCCTGGTTTGTTCACATATCTTTCTGTACCTCCTAAACAATGTAAGTTTGCTGTTACTTTATATCACGCATTTGCATGCTTCAGCAACTTAACATTAACTAACTTTCCTTTTTTCCTTTTCAATACGTCATGCCATTCCGCAGCCTGAAGTCTACTTTCCTAATGAAGCCCACATACTTTCATGAGCAGTCTAAAATTCTCCACATACTTAACACCTTCTTGTTCAGTAACTATCTGGGGGAAAGTTTTGTCATCAGGAAGTAAAAGACCCTCCTGTTTGCCCACTTTATTCCCCATTTCAAAAACTTCAAGAAGTTGATACAGGTTCTAACACTTTGTCTATGCTTGGACGCACTCAGACGCTCACTTCTCCTTTTGTCTGCTGGTGTATCTAAAGTCACTAAAGTCATGTATCTAAAAACAGGTATCACACAGCACAGTCACAGCACAGTTTCAGTTCCGCAAAGTTTCTAAGCTACAGCTAGAAGTTATCTCAGAATACAAAATGGGAAGTAGAGCAAGAACCGATGTGACAGTGTGATTTACAGGGGAAATGTGCAAAAAATAAAAAAAAAGCTTTAGGTTACAACTCTATAGTCAAAACGACAGCACGTTACATTAACAACATCAATAGATGTCCGGGAGAAATCGAAGCCTTCTTTATTATTCTGTGACACGTACCAGCTGTCCTGTTAACCGACAACTGCTAATCGCACAGAACACTCAACTGCTTGGTCCTACCAACCTTCGCGCTGGATGTCCTGCCTGGCTCACCAGATAAGGGAATCTGTGGTATCCCTCTAAGTTATCACCCTCCATGCCTGGACATCTGGGAGCACCTCTCCCTCTGGTGCAAGGGAATCTGTGATAACTTATTGAGTGATTTGACTTCCTGTTATCTGTTTCCCAGCAACCACAAGAAAAATCAGTCACTGTTCCAACTACCTCCTGGATCTACACAAACATAGAACACATACACGGCACACAGCAGACACCTTGACTTATATCCCAGGGTTTGGATAAGGGCGTGGACTTTTTACACTACCTGGGAATGCGGTGGTGACCACACCTGACCGGCAAGAGGTATAGACCCAGACTGGGCACAGTGGACATTCAGGTAAGATGACAAGATTTTCTTACCTTACTATGGAGCTGCAGTCTCAGTCCCGTGAGCCAAGGCCACAGCCGACACCCCCGTCTCGCTGCCAATCGGAGAATGCTGCAATTGTTCTCTCATGCCAAATCGGCATAAGAAAATACATGTGCCTTATAGTATAACACTGGGTCGAGTGCTATGCAATGTTTTAAAGAATAAGAGCACAATGACCACCAATCCAAAAACAATGTATCAAAGCAGGGTGTGATTATCACTTAAAAATTAACTTTTAATATCTTATTTTAAAATAGTATTAATATCCCCCCCAAAAAAATGGAAAAATGCAAATAGAAAAAAGGACTCACCAAAAATCACATTCATAGGAATGTTAAAATTAGCCACCATATCCCCGAGACTCTTAGAACCAAAATCATATACAAGTTCCTAGGGGAGTAATTCTCCCAACACGAGAATCATAAACACATCACATTAACAATCACAGACCGCATATCCCATATCACAAATGTCGGTTATTGGGTGAATCGCAGTAACAGTGATATATAAAAACTGGAACGATCTCACCTCTGGACTTCCTTCCTCTAGCGAGGTTGTAACCGCTCAGTATTGGCGCTATATCCGGGAAGGGGGCACATTCCGGCCACACATAAACCCAAGCTGCCAGTGTTTTAATTAACCCCAATAGAAAGAATACATTTTCCTACGCGTCTCGTCTATTCACTCATCAGGGGAAAATTGTATTGTCCCTCCAGCCATGTGGGGGACTGTTAAACGCGGGGGTAATTAGACAATCTCCTTGAGATTGTCTAATTACCCCCGCGTTTAGCAGTCCCCCATTGTCTAATTACCCCCGTGTTTAACAGTCCCCCACATGGCTGGAGGGACAATACAATTCAAAATAAGATATTAATTGTTAATTTTTAAGTGATAATCACACCCTGCTTTGATACAATGTTTTAAAGAACCACCTTTTTTGTGCCTTTTTAGTGGAAAAACTTGCATGTTTCATAAAATGGCACAAAATTTGGGCCACAATAACTGACATCAATAAAATCAATTTTGGGGGGTCTAGAGTGTTTTTGCACCAAATTTAGCAATTTCTTAAAAGGTCACATTTGATGAATCAATCTAGAAAATGTGGAGAAACTACATTAGTGTAAAAATCCGAAAACTAATTAAATAACAAAAGACAACTTTAAAGATGCACAAATTGATCACATTTTTTACAAATAAAAAAATCACTAGTTGAGAAGTATTCACGGCTGAAAAAAATGGCAAAAATGCAATGACAAATTGGGCCCATTGTCTTTTATGTATAAATGGATATTTTCTACAATCTTTGGTGTATCAAACACATCTTACTGTTTACTGATAGTAATCATATTAGCTTTAACTGTTCTGTCTTCATACACGTTGATACGGTGTGTGATCCAACATACAGCATAAACCACTTCTGTCTTCCAAATAAGCAGACTGTTCTCTGTAGTCTAACTTGTTTATTGGTAAACAGTTATTACGAATGCGCGGTAAAACTATAAGAATACAAATGACATGAATAAGTATTGGGTAAAATAATAGCACAGCTGACACTTTACAACTAACAGAAAAAGCATACAGTATGATGCAACTTGTATATAACTACATACAGTAAGTCACTGATAATAGATTTCCTAAGTACTAGCTGCTATACAGTAAATCACATTCTGTACAACTCTAAATTTGAAGAGCAGAGGTAACAATCTTACCTGATAAACTTAACCAGGATGGCAAGTAAGTAGATGGTTCCAGCACAGCACATGAGCACGTGTGTCCCAGGAAGTACACAGAAAGTAATGGAGTTTCCCTGTCCCGCCATACCTTGGTACAATCCCACAATGCAACACTCTGATTATTACTAAGACACATATTATAAATTTAAGCACCACTAGATGGTGCTATAACACAACAAACCAAACACTATAGTACTAATCTTAATGCATAATACGAGCTACACTGTCCTTCCTAGAATGGACAGAACATTAACCATGCAATACACACTTTGTTCTACAGATACTCACTTATATTCTTGAAAATTCATTTGTACAATGCCTTTACATATAAAGCAAATGCACTTAGTTGTCAGCAGCATAAAGCACTTTCCCCAATTACCTGTAATCACATATAACAACTGTTCAGATAGTGACTTTGTTGAATGCATCCTTTTTCCGAATGATATACAGTAAATATAAAATAACCTAACTGCTTTAAATGGCAATTACGTATTTACACTTTCTCTGTACTCTGGTAACAAGGAGATGATGAAGATGGTAGTTGTCAGTAATGACAATATTGTCCTTAATAGTTGTATTTTTGCACTCTTTCTTGAAATGAAAGAAACAAACATTTAAGATTTGTCAACTAAAATAGTTCATTTTTCCTGAATTCATGATAAGTGTAAAAATCATTTAGTGACTGATACTCTTCAAAAATATCGTCATTCATACCTTGGTGCCTGAGGTTAGTAAAGGCTTTCTTCTTGTGTGGTGTATCCATTTAAATAGTATGGATACATTGGAAATTGGACAGAGTTATACAACATTGAGTAATCCTGGCAGGGCTGGGCAAGGTATTTTGGTGCCCTAGGCAGAAGAAGCCATTCAAGCCAATGATGGCCCCCCTGCCCAATGAAACCTTTGCCCCCAAACAACAGCATAGGTTTGAGACTAAGGTAACTGTACCCCCCATTCCTATGGGTAAGATAACAAGCTCTGATGACCAGTTCCTCTAGAATTTTTACCTTTTTCACCAAAAAATACTAGCAAAAGTAGTGTACTTTAAGGGTGAAGCTTAAGAAGGAGTGCAATTTCAAAATTAGATATAGGAACATTCATTGTTTGTCAACTATTTACATTATACCAGTGACAGATAGCTATAGTCATCACTGATGTCTCATATTTTATATGTCAGACACAAGGATAGTCATGGAAATTAATATAGCTTTACTATAACGTGGGCCATTTGGTTTCAATTATGGTGTACAGAATTTTGGCAGATACTCTAATGGAAGCTAAACAGACACCCATCTGTCATGCTTTTAGATTCAAACCCTTGAGCCTGTTTTTTGTGGTCAGCTTCTTTGTCTGCTGAGCAACAGCAGACACACCTTTTCTCCTGTAATTTAGTTTTTTTTATTCTGGCTGCAGTCCGTTTAGCATAAAATACTGCAAACAAAAGAAAACACCTATCACCTTTCAGGTGCGGCATTACAGTCTGTTCCCCTGCTGGCATTTCCTGCTAGTGATTAGTTTCTTGTGGATGCTCAGCCATTCTGCTATAGCCGCCAGTCAGCGAAAAAACTGCAAAGGTTTATTTCCTTGCTATGTATGTTCTTTCCTTTGCATCTACCTTATGTTTCTTTTTAGGAAGTAGGCAGCATATACTCTAACAGTGCATAATTTATACTTTGTTTTGCATTTCATGGTTTACTCACACTGGGATCTTTCCTTTCATCAGCACACTTTCCCTTTTGTAGGTAATTTACACTCTGCACTGCCCTCCAGTAGGGTTGAGCGACCTTGACTTTTTTAGAGTCGAGTCGGGTTTCGCAAAACCCGACTATCTCAAAAGTCGGGTTGAGTGAAATCGGCCGATTATGACGTAAAGTCGGGATCGACCGAAACACGAAACCCAATGCAAGTCAATGGGGAAGCATAGTCGGCAGTGAGTGGGGGGCCAGGAAAACACCTAGAGTGCCCATTTTAATGGCAAAACCAGCCATTCTTCTTAATGAAGCTTGTCAATCTTAATTTCCCTTATAATAATAGTTAGGCATTGGAAATTGGGGGCCATTTGGCTAAAGTTCTGGGGGGTAGGGCTGGTTCAAGTATTTAGTGGGCCCAGGTAATCTGGACCACCTCAGGGCAGTGGAGCAGGGAGAGGTAAGTATTTAAACTTTGCAAGTGCTGTGATCCTGAGCAAGCAGGGGGGGCCCACTCGTTGGCATTGGCACTGGCACAGGGCCCCTCAAAGTACGGCGGTGTGTTTGCACGGCGGGGGCGCCTCCCACCGGCAGCGACACTTTTTGCGTACTATGAGGGGCCCTGTGCCAGTGACGTCGCCAACGAGTATTCCCCCCCCCCACCTGATGAAGGAACCTGCACTTTCATCTGCACTTTCCTCTTTGTCCCCGTGTAAGGTGTTATGGTATGTGGGAAAGGGAACCTGACTTTCAGCAGGGTCACATTCTGGCTGTGTAGCGTGCATGGGGAATGTAGCGTTCTGGGTCAATGTACCAGCAGACTCATCTATCACTGGCTGGGCAATGGGCAGGATGAGGAGGAAACACAGATGTAGGCCCAAAGAATAAAGTGGGTTAAATGCAGTTCAAAATTGGTAAGAGGACTAACCAGGGGGCATTGCTTTGTTCAGTGGAGGACAACTGTAATGAGAGGCTGACACAGAGAGTAGGCCCAAATCAGTAAGTAGTCTAAATGCAGTTCAAAATTGGCAACAGTAGTAAACAGGCGGCACAGCTTTGTTCAGTGGAGGAGAACAGCAAGGAGCGGCAGACACCGATAGTAGGCCCCAACCCAACTAGTAGGCCAAATGCAGTCTAACATTAAAAACTACTTAGGCTAGGGTCACATTGCGTTAGTGCAATCCGTTTAGCGCTAGCGCTAGCGGATTGCGCTAACGCAATGTTTTTAAAGGGTCGCGTTTCGGGGTCGCGTTAACGTCCCCGCTCTCGCAGATCCCCGATCTGCGAGAGCGGGGAACGGACCTCGGGCGCGCCTCGGACGCTGCTTGCAAAAGACCGGCGCGTCGCTAGCGCGTGCCGAAAATGACACGCGCTAGCAATGCGCTGGTACATTGCGGGCAATGGGAGCGCTAACAGACGCGTTGCATGGCGTTAATTTCGCCGTGCAACGCTGTCCGCTAGCGCTCTGACTAAAACGCAATGTGACCCCAGCCTTAACGAGAGCCTGAAAATGGAATTTCAGGACAGGAAACCAGGAGAACAGCAAGGAGCGGCAGACACTGTTGGTAGGCCCCAACCCAACTAGTAGGCCAAATGCAGTTGTTCCATTTAACAACTATTTAACAAGAGCCTGAAGATAGAAGCTCAGGAAAGGCAACCTGGAGAACACCTTGGAGCGGAAGACACCGTCTCTACAACCCAGACCCAACTTGTAGGCCTAATGCAGTGTTGTTTTCAACTACTACTTAAGACGAGCATGAAGATTGAAGCAATGGAGAGGAAACCTGGGGAACACCTTGGAGTGGAAGACACCGTCTCTACAACTCAGACCCAACTTGTAGGCCTAATGCAGTGTTGTTTTAAACAACTACTAAACGAGAGCTTTAAGATTGAAGCTATGGAGAGGAAACTTGGGGAACACCTTGGAGCGGAAGACACCGTCTCTACAACCCAGACCCAACTTGTAGGCCTAATGCAGTGTTGTTTTCAACAACTACTAAATGAGAGCTAGAAGCTCTAAGCTATGGAGAGGAAACCTGGGGAACACCTTGGAGCGGAAGACACCGTCTCTACAACCCAGACCCAACTTGTAGGCCTAATGCAGTGTTGTTTTCAACAACTACTTAAGACGAGCATGAAGATTGAAGCAATGGAGAGGAAACCTGGGGAACACCTTGGAGTGGAAGACACCGTCTCTACAACTCAGACCAAACTTGTAGGCCTAATGCAGTGTTGTTTTCAACAACTACTAAACGAGAGCTTTAAGATTGAAGCTATGGAGAGGAAACTTGGGGAA
Source organism: Ranitomeya imitator (assembly GCF_032444005.1). Lineage (NCBI taxonomy): Eukaryota > Metazoa > Chordata > Amphibia > Anura > Dendrobatidae > Ranitomeya > Ranitomeya imitator. The sequence continues at coordinate 246,918,234 of NC_091287.1, forward strand.
CACCTTGGAGCGGAAGACACCGTCTCTACAACCCAGACCCAACTTGTAGGCCTAATGCAGTGTTGTTTTCAACAACTACTAAATGAGAGCTAGAAGCTCTAAGCTATGGAGAGGAAACCTGAGGAACACCTTGGAGCGGAAGACACCGTCTCTACAACCCAGACCCAACTTGTAGGCCTAATGCAGTGTTGTTTTCAACAACTACTTAAGACGAGCATGAAGATTGAAGCAATGGAGAGGAAACCTGGGGAACACCTTGGAGTGGAAGACACCGTCTCTACAACTCAGACCAAACTTGTAGGCCTAATGCAGTGTTGTTTTCAACAACTACTAAACGAGAGCTTTAAGATTGAAGCTATGGAGAGGAAACCTGGGGAACACCTTGGAGCGGAAGACACCGTCTCTACAACCCAGACCCAACTTGTAGGCCTAATGCAGTGTTGTTTTCAACAACTACTTGAGACGAGCATGAAGATTGAAGCAATTTAGAGGAAACCTGGGGAACACCTTGGAGTGGAAGACACCGTCTCTACAACTCAGACCCAACTTATAGGCCTAATGCAGTGTTGTTTTCAACAACTACTAAACGAGAGCTTTAAGATTGAAGCAATGGAGAGGAAACCTGGGGAACACCTTGGAGTGGAAGACACCGTCTCTACAACCCAGACCCAACTTGTAGGCCTAATGCAGTGTTGTTTTCAACAACTACTAAACGAGAGCTTTAAGATTGAATCTATGGAGAGGAAACCTGGGGAACACCTTGGAGCGGAAGACACCGTCTCTACCACCCAGACCCAACTTGTAGGCCTAATGCAGTGTTGTTTTCAACAACTACTAAATGAGAGCTTTAAGATTGAAGCTATGGAGAGGAAACCTGGGGAACACCTTGGAGCGGAAGACACCGTCTCTACAACCCAGACCCAACTTGTAGGCCTAATGCAGTGTTGTTTTCAACAACTACTAAACGAGAGCTTTAAGATTGAAGCTATGGAGAGGAAACCTGGGGAACACCTTGGAGCGGAAGACACCTTCTCTACAGCCCAGACCCAACTTGTAGGCCTAATGCAGTGTTGTTTTCAACAACTACTAAACGAGAGCTTTAAGATTGAAGCTATGGAGAGGAAACCTGGGGAACACCTTGGAGCGGAAGACACCGTCTCTACAACCCAGACCCAACTTGTAGGCCTAATGCAGTGTTGTTTTCAACAACTACTAAACGAGAGCTTTAAGATTGAAGCAATGGAGAGGAAACCTGGGGAACACCTTGGAGTGGAAGACACCGTCTCTACAACCCAGACCCAACTTGTAGGCCTAATGCAGTGTTGTTTTCAACAACTACCAAATGAGAGCTAGAAGCTCGAAGCTATGGAGAGGAAACCTGGAGAACACCTTGGAGCGGCAGACACTGGTAGTAGGCCCCAACCCAATTACTAGCCCAACTGCAGTTTGATTAAAAAAATGTTTAACAAGAGCCTGAAGATCGAAACTCAGGAAAGGCAACCAGGAGAACACCTTGGAGCGTGAGACACTGGTAGTAGACCCCAACCCAAGTACTAGCCCCACTGCAGTTTGATTTAAAAAATGTTTAACAAGAGCCTGAAGATCGAAGCTCAGGAAAGGCAACCCGGAGAACATCTTGGAGCGGTAGACACTGGTAGTAGGCCCCAACCCAAGTACTAGCCCCACTGCAGTTTGATTTAAAAACTATTTATTGAGAGCCTGAAGATCAAAGCTCAGGAAAAACAACCCGGAGAACACCTTGGAGCGGCAGACACTGGTAGTAGGCCCCAACCCAGGTACTATCCCCACTGCAGTTTGATTAAAAAACTGTTTAACAAGAGCCTGAAGATCGAAGCTCAGGAAGGGCAACCTGGAGAACACCTTGGAGCGGCAGACACTGGTAGTAGGCCTTAAAACAAAAATTTGGCTCAATGCAGTTTATAAAATGTTCCAGGGGTACACAGGCAGCATTGGTGTGGTAAGCGGAGGACAATTTCAATTTGGGACTGCAGACAGACTTAGTAGGCTGTCCCCTGTGGACCATGCATCCACCACATTAACCCAGTGCGCCGTAATGGACATGTAACCTTCCGTGGACATGCCTACTAGTCCATGCATCTGTTGTCAGGTGCACCTTTCAACTATTAGATTGCCTGAGAGCATGGACAATGCAGATTTTTACATGATGGTGGAGGGCTGGGATGGCTTTTGTCGCAAAAGTAGTGACGACTGGGTAGCTCGTACCGTGGTACAGCGTAGTCCATTTTGGCTTTATAATTATAAAATAAATAAAAAAAGTTGGCTGTAGGCACTTTAAAATAGGTTCCAGGGGTACACGGGCAGCAATGGTCTGGTCAGTGGAGGACTATTGGAAGGATGGACCGCAGACAGGCTTAGTAGGCCTAACATAACAAAATTAGGCTGTAGGCACTTTGAAAAAGGTTCCAGGGGTACACGGGCAGCAGTGGTGTGGTCAGTGGAGGACTATTGGAAGGATGGACCGCAGACTGGCTTAGTAGGCCTAACATAACAAAATTTGGCTGTAGGCACTTTAAAAAAGGTTCCAGGGGTACACGGGCAGCAGTGGTCTGGTCATTGGAGGACTAGTGGAAGGAGGGACCGCAGACAGGCTTAGTAGGCCTAACATAACAAAAGTGGGCTCAGGCTGTAGGCACTTTAAAAAAGGTTCCAGGGGTACACGGGCAGCACTGGTGTGGTCAGTGGATGACTATTGGAAGGATGGACCGCAGACAGGCTTAGTAGGCCTAACATAACAAAATTAGGCTGTAGGCACTTTACAAAAAGGTTCCAGGGGTACACGGGCAGCAGTGGTGTGGCCAGTGGAGGACTATTGGAAGGATAGACCGCAGACAGGCTTAGTAGGCCTAACATAACAAAATTAGGCTGTAGGCACTTTGAAAAACGTTCCAGGGGTACACGGGCAGCAGTGGTGTGGTCAGTGGAGGACTATTGGAAGGATGGACCGCAGACAGGCTTAGTAGGCCTAACATAACAAAATTAGGCTGTAGGCACTTTAAAAAAGGTTCCAGGGGTACACGGGCAGCAGTGGTCTGGTCAGTGGAGGACTAGTGGAAGGAGGGACCGCAGACAGGCTTAGTAGGCCTAACATAACAAAATTAGGCTGTAGGCACTTTAAAAAAGGTTCCAGGGGTACACGGGCAGCAGTGGTCTGGTCAGTGGAGGACTAGTGGAAGGAGGGACCTCAGACAGGCTTAGTAGGCCTAACATAACAAAATTAGGCTGTAGGCACTTTAAAAAAGGTTCCAGGGGTACACGGGCAGGTGTGGTCAGTGGAGGACTATTGGAAGGATGGACCGCAGACTGGCTTAGTAGGCCTAACATAACAAAATTAGGCTGTAGGCACTTTAAAAAAGGGTCCAGGGGTACACGGGCAGCAGTGGTGTGGTCAGTGGAGGACTTATTGGAAGGATGGACCGCAGACTGGCTTAGTAGGCCTAACATAACAAAATTAGGCTGTAGGCACTTTGAAAAAGGTTCCAGGGGTACACGGGCAGCAGTGGTGTGGTCAGTGGAGGACTATTGGAAGGATGGACCGCAGACTGGCTTAGTAGGTCTAACATAACAAAATTAGGCTGTAGGCACTTTAAAAAAGGTTCCAGGGGTACACGGGCAGCAGTGGTGTGGTCAGTGGAGGACTATTGGAAGGACGGACCGCAGACTGGCTTAGTAGGCCTAGCATAACAAAATTTGGCTGTAGGCACTTTAAAAAAGGTTCCAGGGGTACACGGGCAGCAGTGGTCTGGTCATTGGAGGACTAGTGGAAGGAGGGACCGCAGACAGGCTTAGTAGGCCTAACATAACAAAAGTGGGCTCAGGCTGTAGGCACTTTAAAAAAGGTTCCAGGGGTACAGGGGCAGCACTGGTGTGGTCAGTGGAGGACTATTGGAAGGATGGACCGCAGACAGGCTTAGTAGGCCTAACATAACAAAATTAGGCTGTAGGCACTTTAAAAAAGGTTCCAGGGGTACACGGGCAGCAGTGGTGTGGCCAGTGGAGGACTATTGGAAGGATAGACCGCAGACAGGCTTAGTAGGCCTAACATAACAAAATTAGGCTGTAGGCACTTTGAAAAAGGTTCCAGGGGTACACGGGCAGCAGTGGTGTGGTCAGTGGAGGACTTTTGGAAGGATGGACCGCAGACTGGCTTAGTAGGCCTAACATAACAAAATTAGGCTGTAGGCACTTTAAAAAAGGTTCCAGGGGTACACGGGCAGCAGTGGTCTGGTCAGTGGAGGACTAGTGGAAGGAGGGACCGCAGACAGGCTTAGTAGGCCTAACATAACAAAATTAGGCTGTAGGCACTTTAAAAAAGGTTCCAGGGGTACACGGGCAGCAGTGGTCTGGTCAGTGGAGGACTAGTGGAAGGAGGGACCTCAGACAGGCTTAGTAGGCCTAACATAACAAAATTAGGCTGTAGGCACTTTAAAAAAGGTTCCAGGGGTACACGGGCAGGTGTGGTCAGTGGAGGACTATTGGAAGGATGGACCGCAGACTGGCTTAGTAGGCCTAACATAACAAAATTAGGCTGTAGGCACTTTAAAAAAGGTTCCAGGGGTACACGGGCAGCAGTGGTGTGGTCAGTGGAGGACTATTGGAAGGATGGACCGCAGACTTGCTTAGTAGGCCTAACATAACAAAATTAGGCTGTAGGCACTTTAAAAAAGGTTCCAGGGGTACATGGGCAGCAGTGGTGTGGTCAGTGGAGGACTATTGGAAGGACGGACCGCAGACTGGCTTAGTAGGCCTAGCATAACAAAATTTGGCTGTAGGCACTTTAAAAAAGGTTCCAGGGGTACACGGGCAGCAGTGGTCTGGTCATTGGAGGACTAGTGGAAGGAGGGACCGCAGACAGGCTTAGTAGGCCTAACATAACAAAAGTGGGCTCAGGCTGTAGGCACTTTAAAAAAAGGTTCCAGGGGTACACGGGCAGCACTGGTGTGGTCAGTGGAGGACTATTGGAAGGATGGACCGCAGACAGGCTTAGTAGGCCTAACATAACAAAATTAGGCTGTAGGCACTTTGAAAAAGGTTCCAGGGGTACACGGGCAGCAGTGGTGTGGTCAGTGGAGGACTATTGGAAGGATGGACCGCAGACTGGCTTAGTAGGCCTAACATAACAAAATTAGGCTGTAGGCACTTTAAAAAAGGTTCCAGGGGTACACGGGCAGCAGTGGTGTGGTCAGTGGAGGACTATTGGAAGGACGGACCGCAGACTGGCTTAGTAGGCCTAGCATAACAAAATTTGGCTGTAGGCACTTTAAAAAAGGTTCCAGGGGTACACGGGCAGCAGTGGTCTGGTCAGTGGAGGACTAGTGGAAGGAGAGACCTCAGACAGGCTTAGTAGGCCTAACAGAACAAAATTAGGCTGTAGGCACTTTAAAAAAGGTTCCAGGGGTACACGGGCAGGTGTGGTCAGTGGAGGACTATTGGAAGGATGGACCGCAGACTGGCTTAGTAGGCCTAACATAACAAAATTAGGCTGTAGGCACTTTAAAAAAGGTTCCAGGGGTACACGGGCAGCAGTGGTGTGGTCAGTGGAGGACTATTGGAAGGATGGACCGCAGACTGGCTTAGTAGGCCTAACATAACAAAATTAGGCTGTAGGCACTTTGAAAAAGGTTCCAGGGGTACATGGGCAGCAGTGGTGTGGTCAGTGGAGGACTATTGGAAGGATGGACCGCAGACTGGCTTAGCAGGCCTAACATAACAAAAGTGGGCTCAGGCTGTAGGCACTTTAAAAAAGGTTCCAGGGGTACACGGGCAGCAGTGGTGTGGTCAGTGGAGGACTATTGGAAGGAGGGACCGCAGACAGGCTTAGTAGGCCTAACATAACAAAAGTGGGCTCAGGCTGTAGGCACTTTAAAAAAGGTTCCAGGGGTACACGGGCAGCAGTGGTGTGGCCAGTGGAGGACTATTGGAAGGATAGACCGCAGACAGGCGTAGTAGGCCTAACATAACAAAATTAGGCTGTAGGCACTTTGAAAAAGGTTCCAGGGGTACACGGGCAGCAGTGGTGTGGTCAGTGAAGGACTATTGGAAGGATGGACCGCAGACTGGCTTAGTAGGCCTAACATAACAAAATTAGGCTGTAGGCACTTTAAAAAAGGTTCCAGGGGTACACGGGCAGCAGTGGTCTGGTCAGTGGAGGACTAGTGGAAGGAGGGACCGCAGACAGGCTTAGTAGGCCTAACATAACAAAATTAGGCTGTAGGCACTTTAAAAAAGGTTCCAGGGGTACACGGGCAGCAGTGGTCTGGTCAGTGGAGGACTAGTGGAAGGAGAGACCTCAGACAGGCTTAGTAGGCCTAACAGAACAAAATTAGGCTGTAGGCACTTTAAAAAAGGTTCCAGGGGTACACGGGCAGGTGTGGTCAGTGGAGGACTATTGGAAGGATGGACCGCAGACTGGCTTAGTAGGCCTAACATAACAAAATTAGGCTGTAGGCACTTTAAAAAAGGGTCCAGGGGTACACGGGCAGCAGTGGTGTGGTCAGTGGAGGACTATTGGAAGGATGGACCGCAGACTGGCTTAGTAGGCCTAACATAACAAAATTAGGCTGTAGGCACTTTGAAAAAGGATCCAGGGGTACATGGGCAGCAGTGGTGTGGTCAGTGGAGGACTATTGGAAGGATGGACCGCAGACTGGCTTAGCAGGCCTAACATAACAAAATTTGGCTGTAGGCACTTTAAAAAAGGATCCAGGGGTACACGGACAGCAGTGGTCTGGTCAGTGGAGGACTAGTGGAAGGAGGGACCGCAGACGGGCTTAGTAGGCCTAACATAACAAAAGTGGGCTCAGGCTGTAGGCACTTTAAAAAAGGTTCCAGGGGTACACGGGCAGCAGTGGTGTGGTCAGTGGAGGACTATTGGAAGGATGGACCGCAGACAGGCTTAGTAGGCCTAACATAACAAAATTAGGCTGTAGGCACTTTAAAAAAGGTTCCAGGGGTACACGGGCAGCAGTGGTCTGGTCAGTGGAGGACTATTGGAAGATGGGACAGCAGACAGGCTTAGTAGGCCTAACATAACAAAAGTGGGCTCAGGCTGTAGGCACTTTAAAAAAGGTTCCAGGGGTACACGGGCAGCAGTGGTGTGGTCAGTGGAGGACTATTGGAAGGATGGACCGCAGACAGGCTTAGTAAGCCTAACATAACAAAATTAGGCTGTAGGCACTTTAAAAAAGGTTCCAGGGGTACACGGGCAGCAGTGGTGTGGTCAGTGGAGGACTATTGGATGGATAGACCGCAGACAGGCTTAGTAGGCCTAACATAACAAAATTAGGCTGTAGGCACTTTGAAAAAGGTTCCAGGGGTACACGGGCAGCAGTGGTGTGGTCAGTGGAGGACTTTTGGAAGGATGGACCGCAGACTGGCTTAGTAGGCCTAACATAACAAAATTAGGCTGTAGGCACTTTAAAAAAGGTTCCAGGGGTACACGGGCAGCAGTGGTCTGGTCAGTGGAGGACTAGTGGAAGGAGGGACCGCAGACAGGCTTAGTAGGCCTAACATAGCAAAATTAGGCTGTAGGCACTTTAAAAAAGTTTCCAGGGGTACACGGGCAGCAGTGGTGTGGTCAGTGGAGGACTATTGGAAGGATGGACCGCAGACTGGCTTAGTAGGCCTAACATAACAAAATTAGGCTGTAGGCACTTTAAAAAAGGTTCCAGGGGTACACGGGCAGCAGTGGTCTGGTCAGTGGAGGACTAGTGAAAGGAGGGACCGCAGACAGGCTTAGTAGGCCTAACATAACAAAATTAGGCTGTAGGCACTTTAAAAAAGGTTCCAGGGGTACACGGGCAGCAGTGGTCTGGTCAGTGGAGGACTAGTGGAAGGAGGGGCCTCAGACAGGCTTAGTAGGCCTAACATAACAAAATTAGGCTGTAGGCACTTTAAAAAGGTTCCAGGGGTACACGGGCAGCAGTGGTGTGGTCAGTGGAGGATTATTGGAAGGATGGACCGCAGACTGGCTTAGTAGGCCTAACATAACAAAATTAGGCTGTAGGCACTTTAAAAAAGGTTCCAGGGGTACACGGGCAGCAGTGGTGTGGTCAGTGGAGGACTATTGGAAGGATGGACCGCAGACTGGCTTAGTAGGCCTATCATAACAAAATTTGGCTGTAGGCACTTTAAAAATGGATCCAGGGGTACACGGGCAGCAGTGGTCTGGTCAGTGGAGGACTATTGGAAGGAGGGACCGCAGACAGGCTTAGTAGGCCTAACATAACAAAAGTGGGCTCAGGATGTAGGAACTTTAAAAAAGGTTCCAGGGGTACACGGGCAGCAGTGGTGTGGTCAGTGGAGGACTATTGGAAGGATGGCCTGCAGACAGGCTTAGTAGGCCTAACATAACAAAATTAGGCTGTAGGCACTTTAAAAAAGGTTCCAGGGGTACACGGGCAGCAGTGGTGTGGTCAGTGGAGGATTATTGGAAGGATGGACCGCAGACTGGCTTAGTAGGCCTAACATAACAAAATTAGGCTGTAGGCACTTTAAAAAAGGTTCCAGGGGTGCACGGGCAGCAGTGGTGTGGTCAGTGGAGGACTATTGGAAGGATGGACCGCAGACTGGCTTAGTAGGCCTATCATAACAAAATTTGGCTGTAGGCACTTTAAAAATGGATCCAGGGGTACACGGGCAGCAGTGGTCTGGTCAGTGGAGGACTATTGGAAGGAGGGACCGCAGACAGGCTTAGTAGGCCTAACATAACAAAAGTGGGCTCAGGATGTAGGAACTTTAAAAAAGGTTCCAGGGGTACACGGGCAGCAGTGGTGTGGTCAGTGGAGGACTATTGGAAGGATGGCCTGCAGACAGGCTTAGTAGGCCTAACATAACAAAATTAGGCTGTAGGCACTTTAAAAAAGGTTCCAGGGGTACACGGGCAGCAGTGCTCTGGTCAGTGGAGGACTTTTGGAAGATGGGACAGCAGACAGGCTTAGTAGGCCTAACATAACAAAAGTGGGCTCAGGCTGTAGGCACTTTAAAAATGGTTCCAGGTGTACACGGGCAGCAGTGGTGTGGTCAGTGGAGGACTATTGGAAGGATGGACCGCAGACAGGCTTAGTAGGCCTAACATAACAAAATTAGGCTGTAGGCACTTTAAAAAAGGTTCCAGGGGTACACGGGCAGCAGTGGTGTGGTTAGTGGAGGACTATTGGAAGGATAGACCGCAGACAGGCTTAGTAGGCCTAACATAACAAAATTAGGCTGTAGGCACTTTGAAAAAGGTTCCAGGGGTACACGGGCAGCAGTGTTGTGGTCAGTGGAGGACTATTGGAAGGATGGACCGCAGACTGGCTTAGTAGGCCTAACATAACAAAATTAGGCTGTAGGCACTTTAAAAAAGGTTCCAGGGGTACACGGGCAGCAGTGGTCTGGTCAGTGGAGGACTAGTGGAAGGAGGGACCGCAGACAGGCTTAGTAGGCCTAACATAACAAAATTAGGCTGTAGGCACTTTAAAAAAGGTTCCAGGGGTACACGGGCAGCAGTGGTCTGGTCAGTGGAGGACTAGTGGAAGGAGGGACCTCAGACAGGCTTAGTAGGCCTAACATAACAAAATTAGGCTGTAGGCACTTTAAAAAAGGTTCCAGGGGTACACGGGCAGCAGTGGTCTGGTCAGTGGAGGACTAGTGGAAGGAGGGACCGCAGACAGGCTTAGTAGGCCTAACATAACAAAATTAGGCTGTAGGCACTTTAAAAAAGGTTCCAGGGGTACACGGGCAGCAGTGGTCTGGTCAGTGGAGGACTAGTGGAAGGAGGGACCTCAGACAGGCTTAGTAGGCCTAACATAACAAAATTAGGCTGTAGGCACTTTAAAAAAGGTTCCAGGGGTACACGGGCAGCAGTGGTGTGGTCAGTGGAGGACTATTGGAAGGATGGACCGCAGACTGGCTTAGTAGGCCTAACATAACAAAATTAGGCTGTAGGCACTTTAAAAAAGGTTCCAGGGGTACACGGGCAGCAGTGGTGTGGTCAGTGGAGGACTATTGGAAGGATGGACCACAGACAGGCTTAGTAGGCCTAACATAACAAAATGAGGCTGTAGGCACATTAACCCCTTAAGCCCCGAGGGTGGTTTGCACGTTAATGACCGGGCCAATTTTTACAATTCTGACCACTGTCCCTTTATGAGGTTATAACTCTGGAACGCTTCAACGCATCTTGGCGATTCTGACATTGTTTTCTCGTGACATATTGTACTTCATTTTAGTAGTAACATTTATTCGATATAACTTGCGTTTATTTGTGAAAAAAACGGAAATTTGGCGAAAATTTAGAAAGTTTCGCAATTTTCCAACTTTAAATTTTTATGCCCTTAAATCACAGAGATATCTCATGCAAAATACTTAATAAGTAACATTTCCCACATGTCTACTTTACATCAGCACAATTTTGGAACCAAAATTTTTTTTTGTTAGGGAGTTATAAGGGTTAAAAGTTGACCAGCAATTTCTCATTTTTACAACACCATTTTTTTTTAGGGACCACATCTCATTTGATGTCATTTTGAGGGGTCTATATGATAGAAAATACCCAAGTGTGAGACCATTCTAAAAACTGCACCCCTCAAGGTGCTCAAAACCACATTCAAGAAGTTTATTAACCCTTCAGGGGTTTCACAGGAATTTTTGGAATGTTTAAATAAGAATGAATATTTAACTTTTTTTCACACAAAATTTATTTCAGCTCCAATTTGTTTTATTTTACCAAGGGTAACAGGATAAAATGGATGCCAAACATTGTTGTACAATCTGTACTGAGTACGCTGATAGCCCATATGTGGGAGTAAACCACTGTTTGGGCGCATGGCAGAGCTCGGAAGGGAAGGAGCGCCATTTGACTTTTAAATGCAAAATTGACAGGAATTGAGATGGGACACCATGTTGCGTTTGGAGAGCCACTGATGTGCCTAAACATTGAAACCCCCCCACAAGTGACACCATTTTGGAAAGTAGACACCCTAAGGAACTTATCTAGATGTGTGGTGACCACTTTGACCCACCAATTGCTTCACAGAAGTTTATAATGCAGAGCCGTAAAAATAAAAAATCATATTTTTTCACAAAAATGATCTTTTCGCCCCCATTTTTTTATTTTCCCAAGAGTAAGAGAAGAAATTGGACCTCAAAAATTGTTGGCCAATTTGTCCTGAGTACGCTGATACCCCATATATGGGTGTAAACCATTGTTTGGGCGTATGGCAGAGCTCGGAAGGGAAGGAGCGCCATTTGACTTTTCAATGCAAAATTGACTGGAATTGAGATGGGACGCCATGTTGCGTTTGGAGAGCCCCTGATGTGCCTAAACATTGGAACCCCTCACAAGTGACACCATTTTGAAAAGTAGACCCCTTAAGGAACTTATCTAGATGTGTGGTGAGCACTTTGACCCAACAAGTGCTTCACAGAAGTTTATAATGCAGAGCCGTAAAAATAAAAAATCTTATTTTTTCACAAAAATGATCTTTTCGCCCCCAATTTTTTATTTTCCCAAGGGTAAGAGAAGAAATTAGACCACAAAAGTTGTTGTGCAATTTGTCCTGAGTGCGACGATACCCCATATGTGGGGGTAAACCACTTTTTGGGTGCATAGCAGAGCTCGGAAGGGAAGGAGCGCCATTTGACTTTTCAATGCAAAATTGACTGGAATTAAGTTGGGACGCCATGTTGGTTTGGAGAGCCCCTGATGTGCCTAAACATTAAAACCCCTCACAAGTGACACCATTTTGGAAACTAGACCCCATAAGGAACTTATCTAGATGTGTTTTGAGAGCTTTGAACCCCCAAATGTTTCACTACAGTTTATAACGCAGAGCCGTTAAAATAATTTTTTTTTTTTTTTCGCAAAAATTATTTTTTAGCCCCCAGTTTTGTATTTTCACAAGGGTAACATAATAAATTGGACCCCAAAAGTTGTTGTCCAATTTGTCCTGAGTACGCTGAAACCCCATATGTGGGGGGGAACCACTGTTTGGGCGCATGGCAGAGCTCGGAAGGGAAGGAGCGCCATTTGGAATGCAGACTTAGATGGATTGGTCTGCAGGAGTCACGTTGCATTTGCAGAGCCCCTGATGTACCCAAACAGTACAAACCCCCCACAAGTGACCCCATATTAGAAACTAGACCTCCCAAGGAACTTATCTAGATGTGTTGTGAGAACTTTGAACCCCCAAGTGTTTCACTACAGTTTATAACGCAGAGCCGTGAAAATAAAAATTCTTTTTTTTTTTCACAAAAATGATTTTTTAGCCCCCAGCTTTGTATTTTTACAAGGGTAACAGAATAAATTGGACCCCAAAAGTTGTTGTTCAATTTGTCCTGAGTACGCTGATACCCCGTATGTGGGGGGGAACCACTGTTTGGGCGCATGGCAGAGATCGGAAGGGAAGGAGCGCCATTTGGAATGCAGACTTAGATGGATTGGTCTGCAGGCGTCACGTTGCATTTGCAGAGCCCCTGATGTACCCAAACAGTAGAAACCACCCACAAGTGACCCCATATTGAAACTAGACCTCCCATGGAACTTATCTAGATGTGTTGTGAAAACTTTGAACCCCCAAGTGTTTCACTACAGTTTACAACGCAGAGCCGTGAAAATAAAAAATCCTTTTTTTTCCCACAAAAATGATTTTTAGCCCCCCAAATTTTTATTTTCCCAAGGATAACAAGAGAACTTGGACCCAAAAAGTTGTTGTCCAATTTGTCTCGAGTACGATGATACCCCATATGTTGGGGTAAACCCCTGTTTGGGCGCACGGGAGAGCTCGGAAGTGAAGGAGCACTGTTTTACTTTTTCAATGCAGAATTGGCTGGAATTGAGATCGGACGCCATGTCGCGTTTGGAGAGCCCCTGATGTGCCGAAACAGTGGAAACCCCCCAATTATAACTGAAACCCTAATCCAAACGCACCCCTAACCCTAATCCCAACTGTAACCCTAACCACACACCTAACCCTGACACACCCCTAATTCTAATCCCAACCCTAATCCCAACCGTAAATGTAATACAAACCCTAACCCTAGCCCTAACCCTAGCCCTAACCCTAACCCTAATGGGAAAATGGAAATAAATACATTTTTTTTAATTTTATTATTTTTCCCTAAGGCTAGGTTCACATTGCATTAGGGAAATCCGTTTAGCACTAGCGGATTGCGCTAACGCAATGTCTTTTTAGGTGTCGTGTTTAGTGGTCGCGTTAACGTCCCCGCTCTGGAAGATCGGGGATCGGACCTCGGGCGCGCCGCGGACGCTGCAAGCAGCGTCTGAGGCGCGCCACAAAAGAATGGCACCTTGCTAGCGCGAGCCGAAAATGGCACGCTCTAGCGATGCGCTACACCCGAAAATCACATTGCTGTCAATGGTTGTGCTAACGGACCCGTTGCACGGCGTTAATTGTGACATTTTCGCCGTGCAACGCTGTCCGTTAGCGTTAACCCATTAACGCAATGTGAACCTAGCCTAACTAAGGGGGTGATGAAGGGGGGTTTGATTTACTTTTATAGCGAGTTTTTTATATCGGATTTTTATGATTGGCAGCCGTCACACACTAAAAGACGCTTTTTATAGCAAAAAAGTTTTTGCGTCTCCACATTTTGAGACCTATAATTTTTCCATATTTTGGTCCACAGAGTCATGTGAGGTCTTGTTTTTTGCGGGACGAGTTGACGTTTTTATCGGTTACATTTTCGGACATGTGACAGTTTTTGATCGCTTTTTATTCCGATTTTTTGTGAGGCAGAATGACCAAAAACCAGCTATTCATGAATTTCTTTTGGGGGAGGCGTTTATACCGTTCCGCGTTTGGTAAAATTGATGAAGCAGTTTTATTCTTCGGGTCAGTACGATTACAGCGATACCTCATTTATATCATTTTTTTTATGTTTTGGCGCTTTTATACGATAAAAGCTATTTTATAGAAAAAATAATTATTTTGGCATCGCTTTATTCTCAGGACTATAACTTTTTTATTTTTTTGGTTATGATGCTATATGGCGGCTCGTTTTTTGCGGGACAAGATGACGTTTTCAGAGGTACCATGGTTATTTATATCCGTCTTTTTGATTGCGTGTTATTCCACTTTTTGTTCAGCGTTATGATAATAAAGCGTTGTTTTTTGGCTCGTTTTTTTTTTTTTTTTTCTTACGGTGTTCACTGAAGGGGTTAACTAGTGGGCCAGTTTTATAGGTCGGGTCGTTACGGACGCGGCGATACTAAATATGTGTACTTTTATTGTTTTTTTTGTTTTTTTTTTATGTAAAGAAATGTATTTATGGGAATAATATTTTTTTTTTTCTGCTTTATTTAGGAATTTTTTTTTTATTTTTTTTTACAAGTGTGGAAATTTTTTTTTTTACTTTTTCACTTTGTCCCAGGGGGGGACATCACAGATCACCGATCTGACAGTGTGCACAGCACTCTGTTAGATCGGTGATCTGACATACAGCCGGGCAGGATTAGAGCTGCAGCTGCAGCCTGATCCTGACCCGGAAGTGCTCCCTGCAGGACCCGGATGCAGCCCGGCGGCCATTTTGGATCCGGGGACTGCAGGGAGAAGACGCTCGGTACACGGTGAGCACATCACCGTGTACCGATCGTCTCAGGGAAGCCCGCAGGGAGCCCCCTCCCTGCGCGATGCTTCCCTGCACCGCCGGCACACCGCGATCATCTTTGATCGCGGTGTGCCGGGGGTAAAATGTGCCGGGAGCGGTCCGTGACCGCTCCTGGCACATAGTGCCGGATGTCAGCTGCGATAGGCAGCTGACACCCGGCCGCGATCGGCCGCGCTCCCCCCGTGAGCGCGGCCGATCGCATATGACGTACTATCCCGTCCATGGGAATTAAGTCCCAGGTCACCTGGACGGGATAGTACGTCATATGGGATTAAGGGGTTAAAAAAGGTTCCAGGGGTACACAGGCAGCAGTGGTGTGGTCAGTGGAGGACTATTGGAAGGATGGACCGCAGACAGGCTTAGTAGGCCTAACATAACAAAATTAGGCTGTAGGCACTTTAAAAAAGGTTCCAGGGGTACACGGGCAGCAGTGGTGTGGTCAGTGGAGGACTATTGGAAGGATGGACCGCAGACTGGCTTAGTAGGCCTAACATAACAAAATTAGGCTGTAGGCACTTTAAAAAAGGTTCCAGGGGTACACGGGCAGCAGTGGTCTGGTCAGTGGAGGACTAGTGGAAGGAGGGACCGCAGATAGGCTTAGTAGGCCTAACATAACAAAAATGGGCTCAGGCTGTAGGCACTTTAAAAAAGGTTCCAGGGGTACACGGGCAGCAGTGGTGTGGTCAGTGGAGGACTATTGGAAGGATGGACCGCAGACAGGCTTAGTAGGCCTAACATAACAAAATTAGGCTGTAGGCACTTTAAAAAAGGTTCATGGGGTACACGGGCAGCAGTGGTCTGGTCAGTGGAGGACTATTGAAAGGAGGGACCGCAGACAGGCTTAGTAGGCCTAACATAACAAAAGTGGGCTCAGGCTGTAGGCACTTTAAAAAAGGTTCCAGGGGTACACGGGCAGCAGTGGTGTGGTCAGTGGAGGACTATTGGAAGGATGGACCGCAGACAGGCTTAGTAGGCCTAACATAACAAAATTAGGCTGTAGGCACTTTAAAAAAGGTTCCAGGGGTACACGGGCAGCAGTGGTGTGGTCAGTGGAGGACTATTGGAAGGATGGACCGCAGACAGGCGTAGTAGGCCTAACATAACAAAATTAGGCTGTAGGCATTTTAAAAAAGGTTCCAGGGGTACACGGGCAGCAGTGGTGTGGTCAGTGGAGGACTATTGGAAGGATGGACCGCAGACAGGCTTAGTAGGCCTAACATAACAAAATTAGGCTGTAGGCACTTTAAAAAAGGTTCCAGGGGTACACGGGCAGCAGTGGTGTGGTCAGTGGAGGACTATTGGAAGGATGGACCGCAGACTGGCTTAGTAGGCCTAACATAACAAAATTAGGCTGTAGGCACTTTAAAAAAGGTTCCAGGGGTACACGGGCAGCAGTGGTCTGGTCAGTGGAGGACTAGTGGAAGGAGGGACCGCAGACAGGCTTAGTAGGCCTAACATAACAAAATTAGGCTGTAGGCACTTTAAAAAAGGTTCCAGGGGTACACGGGCAGCAGTGGTCTGGTCAGTGGAGGACTAGTGAAAGGAGGGACCGCAGACAGGTTTAGTAGGCCTAACATAACAAAAGTGGGCTCAGGCTGTAGGCACTTTAAAAAAGGTTCCATGGCTACACAGGCAGCAGTGGTGTGGTCAGTGGAGGACTATTGGAAGAATGGACCGCAGACAGGCTTAGTAGGCCTAACATAGCAAAATTAGGCTGTAGGCACTTTAAAAAAGGTTCCAGGGGTACACGGGCAGCAGTGGTGTGGTTAGTTGAGGACTATTGGAAGGATGGACCGCAGACAGGCTTAGTAGGCCTAACATAACAAAATTAGGCTGTAGGCACTTTAAAAAAGGTTCCAGGGGTACACGGGCAGCAGTGGTGTGGTCAGTGGAGGACTATTGGAAGGATGGACCGCAGACAGGCTTAGTAGGCCTAACATAACAAAATTAGGCTGTAGGCACTTTAAAAAAGGTTTCAGGGGTACACAAGCAGCAGTGGTGTGGTCAGTGGAGGACTATTGGAAGGATGGACCGCAGACAGGCTTAGTAGGCCTAACATAACAAAAGTGGGCTAAGGCTGTAGGCACTTTAAAAAAGGTTCCAGGGGTACACGGGCAGCAGTGGTGTGGTCAGTGGAGGACTATTGGAAGGATGGACCGCAGACAGGCTTAGTAGGCCTAACATAGCAAAATTAGGCTGTAGGCACTTTAAAAAAGGTTCCAGGGGTACACGGGCAGCAGTGGTGTGGTTAGTTGAGGACTATTGGAAGGATGGACCGCACACAGGCTTAGTAGGCCTAACATAACAAAATTAGGCTGTAGGCACTTTAAAAAAGGTTCCAGGGGTACACGGGCAGCAGTGGTGTGGTCAGTGGAGGACTATTGGAAGGATGGACCGCAGACAGGCTTAGTAGGCCTAACATAACAAAATTAGGCTGTAGGCACTTTAAAAAAGGTTTCAGGGGTACACAGGCAGCAGTGGTGTGGTCAGTGGAGGACTATTGGAAGGATGGACCGCAGACAGGCTTAGTAGGCCTAACATAACAAAAGTGGGCTGTAGACACTTTGAATTCTCTTGCAGGGGTACACAGGCAGCATTGGTGTTGTCAGCGGAGGCTGATTGTAATGAGTGTCTGACAGTTAGTACTCCCAAAAAATAAATAGATGTTAATGCCTTGCAATACACCAAAATGAAAACACAAATGGATGGAATAATTAGGTACAGGGGTGGGCTACTCTGCTGAGTTGCAGACCTAGTAATTTGGCGCTAAGTATTTACTGGTGTAAATATAGGACACTGCCCCTGACTATTTAAAGTACCATCATACATGTCAACACATTGGTATTGTCAGTGCCAGGCATTGAAGGATGTCAGCGCATAGACTAAACATTGGTGGAACTGTGAGAGATAATTTTGCAAGCGGTAGAGCACTGTTTGAGCTGGGGGGGACTCTCTTGTGGCCGGCGGTACAGGCCCAGGGCCCCTCATGTTACAACGGTGTGTCTGACGTTGGGTGCGCACCACCACCGCCAGAGACACTTTATTGTACTATGAGGGACCCAGTGGCAGTGCCGTCGACCAAAAGCGGGCACACCCACCTCTTCAGACAAACGACACTCTCACGGGTGCTTCCGTCAAGTGGCGAGACCACGGCCCCGTGGGGGGAGTTTGGCCATTTAGGGAGGTGTAAACATGTCGTATGCTGGACAAACAGCTGCTGCAAATTACGAGATTGGAAAAGTTAGTCAGAGCAGTCCACAAGCAAGACCTTTTCATAGGAAAGCTAGGTGTCAGCCGGGCAAGGTGGGGCAAAAGAATTCGAAATCCAGTTGTGGTTCATTTTAATGAAGGTTAGATCATCAACATTTTGGGTAGCCAGACAAGTCCTTTTTTCGGTTAATATTGAACCTGCAGCACTGAATACTCTTTCTGATAGGACACTAGCTGCTGGACAAGCAAGCTCCTGCAATGCATATTCTGCCAATTCTGGCCAGGTGTCTAATTTGGATGCCCAGTAATCAAATGGGAATGACGGTTGAGGGAGAACGTCGATAAGGGATGAAAAATAGTTAGTAATTATACTGGACAAATGTTGTCTCCTGTCACTTTGAATTGATGCTGCAGCACCTGTCCTGTCTGCGGTCATAGCAAAATCACTCCACAACCTGGTCAGAAAACCCCTCTGTCCAATGCCACTTCTGATTTGTGCACCTCTAACACCTCTGGCCTGCTGCCCCCTGCAGCTCGTGTGATAACGATCACCGGTGCTGTGTGCTGGGAATGCCTGAATCAAACGGTCAACAAGAGTTGATTGTTTGGTTGCTAATATTTGTTCCAGGTTTTCATGTGGCATAATATTTTGCAATTTGCCTTTATAGCGAGGATCAAGGAGGCAGGCCAACCATTAATCGTCATCAGCCATCATTTTACAAATACGTGTGTCCCTTTTGAGGATACGTAAGGCATAATCCGCCATGTGGGCAAAAGTTCCAGTTGTCAAATCTGCGGTTGTGCTGGGTTGAGGGGCAGTTTCAGGCACATCTAAGTCACTTGTCTCCCTAAAAAAACCTGACCCCGGCCTTGCAACGCCACCAGTTGCTATTGGCCCCAGAGAAGCTTCCTCATTACAAAAATAATCATCCCCATCATCCTCCTCGTCATCCTCCTCCTCCTCCTCCTGTTCGCCCGCTACCTCGTCCTGTATACTGCCCTGACCAGACAATGGCTGACTGTCATCAAGGCTTTCCTCTTCCTCTGCTGCAGACGCCTGATCCTTTATGTGCGTCAGATGGGCTTTGTGACCAGCAATGGTATGTGTTGGCTCTCATTTGAGTACACATTAGAATTTTTTATGTATGTTCCGGTATGAGATCACTTATGTACTCATAAGGATACTGTTCTTCATATATTATCTACATAGTCAGCACAGTATAAGTCCTGCAGTATCAGACTTTATACATTTCCTGGGGCTGAATCATTTTCCTTCTGGTCTTGATAGAGGGACCCACTCTGTTCAGACACGTATAGACACTTATATTGTTTGCGGTCTCTCCTATACTGCGCCCCGGGTGGAGCGCATGTGCGGTCTGTGATCCGGCGTCTGTTGTTGCGTCCCTGTGTCCTTGGTAACGTCGGGCACCTAGTCCCGTACTTCCGGTCACATGGGGCGTGACCTCAGTCCTCCGGATCCTCCTGACTGCGCATGCGCCGGCGGGCCTTGGGGCGTTAGAGATAGTGGAGCGCCGCTATATAATCTCCTTCGGACTCACATACAACACCCCCCTGACGAAGGAGTTTGTCCGAAACGCGCGTCGGGTGTGCGCAACCACAGGACCCAGCTGCCCAAGGTATTTACCGCTCATTACATTACTATAGATCCCTTCCGGACACTCTATGGTTTCCAGCACTTCCCTGCTTCATGATCATCTGCAGGTGGAGGCAGCGTATCCTACATCTATCTTCCCTCTGGCACTGATATATGGGTGTCCGGAGCATAGCACGTAGCACCTATTGGTTTTAGGCTCAGTTCTTTTTATACAGCCATTTACTGGGGCTAAGAGCATCTGGCTATATATTTTTACACAGCACTTAGCACTTTTTTAGTTGGGCGGCATTTGCATATGCTTATATAATATATTTATATAATTGTCTTGGCACATAGCACTTTCCAGTTGTTGTTTTTTTATACATTACACTGGCCTTTTATTGTTAGTTTTTTTTGCTGTTTGCACGTCTTCATTTGGATTTTGAGCATAGCACGTAGCACTTATTGGTTCTTAGGCTCAGTTTTTATAGGCATTTGTTGTGGCTTTGAGCATTTGGCTATATTCTTATAGCACTTAACACTTTTTTAGTTGAATTGGTTGGCATTTGCATATGCTTATCAAAATATATTTATATACATAAATTGTCCTGGCACATAGCACTTTATATTTTTTTATTTATTTTTTCAATTATTAACACTTAGTCAACACATATGAATCTTGCTATATAAATACTTTTTTTTTTTTTTTTTTTGCTGTATACCTTTAACGACTAGATGTGCTGTTTGAAATAGATTATCTTTCTAAACCTGGTGACCGTTAATAGAATATATATTTATATATTTATTTTTTCATCCGTGATAGGGATCGAACTTGTATATTCTGGGTATTTGCTGTTATTATAATATTTTTATATGTCCTGTGGTATGTACTGATTGTTTGTTTTTATTTGGATACCTTTCTAATGATTGTAGTATTGTTACTTGAATTATGTAATAAAAGTTGATTAAGTGATACATTCTTGTTGTGGTGTTTATCTCTGGTAGGTCCATTTTCATGGTGGTTTGGTAGTTCTTACCCTTCAATGGTGGTGGTTATCATCACACATTGTCACAGAGTACCTTAAATTAATATACAAATATTTTACACATTTATATTTCTTTGTAGGACATATCTTGTAAGATTGTGTGGTACTTCTGTGGTTCAATAATATACTCTTCCTCTGCTGCAGACGCCTGCTCCTTTATGTGCGTCAAACTTTGCATCAGCAGACGCATTAGGGGGATGCTCATGCTTATTATGGCGTTGTCTGCACTAACCAGCCGTGTGCATTCCTCAAAACACTGAAGGACTTGACACATGTCTTGTATCTTTGACCACTGCACACCTGACAACTCCATGTCTGCCATCCTACTGCCTGCCCGTGTATGTGTATCCTCCCACAAATACATAACAGCACGCCTCTGTTCGCACAGTCTCTGAAGCATGTGCAGTGTTGAGTTCCACCTTGTTGCAACGTCGATGATTAGGCGATGCTGGGGAAGGTTCAAAGACCGCTGATAGGTCTGCATACGGCTGGAGTGTACGGGCGAACGGCTGATATGCGAGCAAAGTCCGCGCACTTTGAGGAGCAGGTCGGATAACCCCGGATAACTTTTCAGGAAGCACTGCACCACCAGGTTTAAGGTGTGAGCCAGGCAAGGAATGTGTTTCAATAGAAAGAAAAACCACTGAAATATACAGAAATATATCCAAAGGGCAAACTGCCACATTGATAGACTGCTGATAGATATCACAGGACACTCCAGATCAACATAAATCCTACACAAGACCAGAAAGGAGTAAATGTTCAACTAATGTTCATCCAATATAAATATTTTATTAATACATCCAAAGTTTAAAACAATGTACAACAGACATGAAAGGTGAAAACAATAACTCATGAGGGGAAGGAGCAACACAACTGAGGTAACAGACCAGGCGAGTGAGCATACCTAACAGGGATATCATCCACATTCACAAGGACCCCTTGCAGTGCATATAAGCCACAAAAATAGAGCTGGGAACTGATGAGAATACCATGGCCACCATATCCACATATAAAAGGCTAATCTCAAATCCTCTATGGAGCCTAATGGAAAGCAAATATTTAATGGACCCCTAAACAGGACGCTACAACTCACCCATAATAGTATCTGTCAGTGTGCGATCCACAGCAGCCCTAACGCGCGTTTCGCGTGGGCTTCTTCCGGGGGCTGTGTGTGTGTGCCATTCCCACATACTTATATTGCTCTGAATCAGCTGTGTGCCATCATTCATTAGCGCTATCCGGCGCTTGCGCACCAAGATCTTAAATATTGTTTTCACCTTTCATGTCTGTTGTACATTGTTTTAAACTTTGAATTTATTAATAAAATATTTATATTGGATGAACATTAGTTGGACATTTACTCCTTTCTGGTCTTGTGTAGGATTTAAGGAATGTGTTTCAGTTGGGAAAGGGAGATGGCAGCCATGAAATTCCTTCCGTTATCACTCACTACCTTGCCTGCCTCAAGATCTACAGTGCCCAGCCACGACTGCGTTTCTTTCTGCAAGAACTCGGACAGAACTTCCGCAGTGTGTCTGTTGTCGCCCAAACACTTCATAGCCAATACAGCCTGCTGACGCTTGGCAGTAGCTGCCCCATAATGGGACACCTGGTGTGCAACAGTGGCAGCTGCGGATGGAGTGGTTGTGCGACTGCGGTCTGTGGACGAGCTCTCGCTTCTGCAGGAGGACGAGGAGGAGGAGGAGGGGGTGCGAACGGCTACAGCCAACTGTTTCCTAGACCGTGGGCTAGGAAGAACTGTCCCAAAATTGCTGTCCCCTGTGGACCCTGCATCCACCACATTCACCCAGTGTGCCGTGATGGACACGTAATGTCCCTGGCCATGCCTACTGGTCCATGCATCAGTTGTCAGGTGCACCTTTGTACTCACAGACTGCCTGACTGCATGGACGATGCGCTCTTTAACATGCTGGTGGAGGGCTGGGATGGCTTTTCTCGAAAAGAAGTGTCGACTGGGTAGCTCGTAGCGTGGTACAGCGTAGTCCATCAGGGCTTTGAAAGCTTCGCTTTTAACTAACCGGTAGGGCATCATCTCTAACGAGATTAGTCTAGCTATGTGGGCGTTCAAACCCTGTGTACGCGGATGCGAGGCTAAGTACTTCCTTTTTCTAACGAGAGTCTCATGTAGGGTGAGCTGGATTGGAGAGCTGGAGATCGTGGAACTAGCGGGGGTGCCGGTGGACATGGCAGACAGAGAGACGGTTGGAGACGGTATTGTTGCCGCCGGTGCCCTAGATGCAGTGTTTCCTACTACGCAACTGGTGATTCCCTGACCCTGACTGCTTTGGCCTGGCAACGAAACTTGCACAGATACTGCAGGTGGTGCGGAAAATGGTTGCCTTACAGTGACGGAAGGGATGTTGCGTTGCTGACTAGCTTCATTGGCCCAGGGTGCTACAACCTTAAGGGACGTTTGGTAGTTAGTCCAGGCTTGCAAATGCATTGTGGTTAAATGTCTATGCATGCAACTTGTATTTAGACTTTTCATATTCTGACCTCTGCTTAAGGTAGTTGAACATTTTTGACAGATGACTTTGCGCTGATCAATTGGATGTTGTTTAAAAAAAATGCCAGACTGCACTCTTTCTAGCATCGGATACCTTTTCAGGCATTGCAGACTGAGCTTTAACCGGATGGCCACGCTGTCCTCCAACAGGTTTTGGCTTTGCCACACATTTTGGGCCAGATACGGGCCCGGCAGATGGAACCTGTTGCGATGTTGATGCCTGCTGCGGCCCCTCCTCCTCCGCTTCAGAACTACTGCTGCATGCACCCTGTTCCCCCAATGGCTGCCAATCGGGGTCAACAACTGGGTCATCTATAACCTCCTCTTCTATCTCGTGTGCAACTTCGTCTGTTTCACCGTGTAAGTCGGTGGTATAGCGTTCGTGACGGGGCACCATAGTCTCATCAGGGTCTGATTCTGGATCAGTACACTGCGAGGGCAATGTTGTGGTCTGAGTAAAAGGAACAGCATAGTAATCTCGCTGTGGCTGTGCATCAGTGCACTCCATGTCTGATTCAACTTGTAATGGGCATGGCCTGTTAACTGTTTCACTTTCTAAGCCAGGGACGGTATGTGTAAAGAGCTCCATGGAGTGACCCGTTGTGTCGCCTGCCGCATCCTTCTCTATTGTTGTTTTTGCTGAAGAGGACAAGGAAGAGACTTGTCCCTGACCGTGAACATCCACTAACACTAACTAACACGCTGCTTTTACATTTACCAGTTTCAGAAGAGGAGGCAAAAGAGCTAGAGGCTGAGTCAGCAAGGTAAGCCAAAACTTGCTCTTGCTGCTCCAGCTTTAAAAGCGGTTTTCCTACTCCCACAAAAAGGGAGCGTTCGAGGCCTTGTGTAGCCAGACGACGAACCTGGCTCCACAGCTCGAGACTTAGGTGCTATATTGTTTTTCCCATGACTACCTGATGCTCCACCACCACCACCACTACCATCATTACCAGCTGGCAATGAACGCCCACGGCCACGACCTCTTCCACCAGACTTCCTCATTGTTTTAAAAACGTAACCAAAGTAACCGTATTTGTTACTGTAAAACAACTTACAAGGTGAACTCAAACTTATGTAGGATTCAGATATCCCTTTATAGGTGGGTGAGACTGCAAGGAAAATCAGGCACAATGTTACACACTCGGTTTTTTCTGTGGCACCAAATGAGAGAGATGCCACACACGCAGGACTGTCACACAAGCACAAAGGCCAATATTAATCTCCCACTGTTTATTTGTTTTTTTCAGGGAGAATTTTAAAACCAAAATCAGACACTAGGCTTTCTGTGGCCCAATATTTTTGAGAGATGGCACACAGGACTGGCGCGCACACAAGCACAAAGGCCAATATTAATCTCCCACTGTTTTTTTTTTTTTCAGGGAGAATTTTAAAACCAAAATGAGACACTAGGCTTTCTGTGGCCCAATATTTGAGAGATGGCACCCAGGACTGGCGCACACAAGCACAAAGGCCAATATTAATCTCCCACTGTTTATTTGTTTTTTTCAGGGAGAATTTAAAAAAAAAAAAAAAAAAAACAGACACTAGGCTTTCTGTGGCCCAATATTTGAGAGATGGCACCCAGGATTGGCGCACACAAGCACAAAGGCCAATATTAATCTCCCACTGTTTATTTGTTTTTCAGGGAGAATTTTAAAACCAAAATCAGACACTAGGCTTTCTGTGGCCCAATATTTTTGAGAGATGGCACACAGGACTGGCGCGCACACAAGCACAAAGGCCAATATTAATCTCCCACTGTTTATTTTTTTTTTTTCAGGGAGAATTTTAAAACCAAAATCAGACACTAGGCTTTCTGTGGCCCAATATTTGAGAGATGGCACACAGGACTGGCGCGCACACAAGCACAAAGGCCAATATTAATCTCCCACTGTTTTTTTTTTTTTTCAGGGAGAATTTTAAAACCAAAATGAGACACTAGGCTTTCTGTGGCCCAATATTTGAGAGATGGCACCCAGGACTGGCGCACACAAGCACAAAGGCCAATATTAATCTCCCACTGTTTATTTGTTTTTTTCAGGGAGAATTTTAAAACCAAAAAAAAAAAAAAAAAACAGACACTAGGCTTTCTGTGGCCCAATATTTGAGAGATGGCACACAGGACTGGCGCGCACACAAGCACAAAGGCCAATATTAATCTCCCACTGTTTTTTTTTTTTTTTTTCAGGGAGAATTTTAAAACCAAAATCAGACACTAGGCTTTCTGTGGCCCAATATTTGAGAGATGGCACCCAGGACTGGTGCACACAAGCACAAAGGCCAATATTAATCTCCCACTGTTTATTTGTTTTTTTCAGGGAGAATTTTAAAAACAAAAAAAAAAACAAAAACAGACACAAGGCTTTCTGTGGCCCAATATTTGAGAGATGGCACACAGGACTGGCGCGCCCACAAGCACAAAGGCCAATATTAATCTCCCACTGTTTATTTTTTTTTTTCAGGGAGAATTTTAAAACCAAAATCAGACACTAGGCTTTCTGTGGCCCAATATTTGAGAGATGGCACACAGGACTGGCGCACACAAGCACAAAGGCCAATATTAATCTCCCACTGTTTATTTTTTTTCAGGGAGAATTAAAAAAAAAAAAAAAAAAACAGGGACTGTCCTACAATTACTATCTCCCTGCAGTAATCTCAGCCAGGTATGGCAGGCAGCAATAAGGAGTGGACTGATGCACAAATTAAATCAAAAGTGTTGTGGACAAACAAAAAAGATAGCTGTGCAGAAAGGAAGGAACAACAGGATTTGTGCTTTAAAGAAAGCAGTTGGTTTGCACAGCGGCGTACACACAGCAATGCAGCTATCAGGGAGCCTTCTAGGGCAGCCCAATGAGCTACAGCGCTGAGGAAAAAAAATGTAGCTTCCACTGTCCCTGCAAACAAAAGGTGGTGTTGGACAGTGGAAATCGCTACAGCACAAGCGGTTTGGGGGTTAATGGACCCTGCCTAACACTATCCCTGCTTCTGACGAAGCGGCAGCAACCTCTCCCTATGCTCAGATCAGCAGCAGTAACATGGCGGTCGGCGGGAACGCCCCTTTATAGCCCCTGTGACGCCGCAGACAGCAAGCCAATCACTGCAATGCCCTTCTCTAAGATGGTGGGGACCAGGACCTATGTCATCACGCTGCCCACACTCTGCGTCCACCTTCATTGGCTGAGAAATAGCGCTTTTCGCGTCATTGAAACGCGACTTTGGCGCGAAAGTCGCGTACCGCATGGCCGACCCCACACAGGGATCGGGTCGGGTTTCATGAAACCCGACTGTGCCAAAAGTCGGCGACTTTTGAAAATGAACGATCCGTTTCGCTCAACCCTACCCTCCAGGCATTTAGGAGGTACGTGATGCACTTGATGGCCTGTCAGGCATTTTAGGTCCAAGCTGCCATCTTCTAATCTAGGACTATCTCTGCCCACTCAGGAACCTTTAGGGATTGCTGGTCAGGGTCCCTAGTCTGTAAAGGAAGCGCAAGGTCAGTTTATCTATTTTCCCAAGTGACTTGCTGCTCTCATATAACATTACTATCTGAGAAGTCATCGTGGACACCCTTACTGTGCAATTGCGGTCCTTATTTACGAAAGTGTCAGATATCAAGCAGCAGCTATAGAATGTGTTGAACAGAATATCAGGCCGCACTTAAAAGGTTATAGGCAAACAAATGAAAACACCTGTGTCATACTAAACAGACTGCAGCCAGAATATCAAAACCTAAAACATCTGGAGAAAAGGTGTGCCTGTTGTGGCTCGAAAGACTTAGAAGTCGACCACAAAACACAAGCCACTATATCCACAGAGATCCCCAAACACTGACGCTGCTGACAGAACTCCTTCATCTGCATACAAATTTTCTGGATCAACCCAGGAGTGGTGAGAGGCTTAAGACGTGGCACAAATCCTGCACTTTCAAACATACTTGTCCACATCTTTTTGAGCACTATGGATTTACGGTGAACCCAGATTTTCTCAACGAATCTAGGATCGCCTGTATCTTTGGTAGATGACTATTCCAGTCAGGACTGAAGACCACAGTGTCATCCAGGTAGGCTGAGTCATGCTTCTTATGTGGAGTCAAGATCTGATCCATAGCCCTCTGGAAAGTAGTTGTGTTCTCCTGCAGTCCAAAGGGCATTCTGGTGCACTGGAAACACCCATCAGGCGTCAAGAAGGTCATCTTTTCCTTGGCACTCTGGAACATGGGGATCTGCCAGTAGCCCTTCGTCAGGTCGAGGGTTGTAATGTACCTCATGGTCCAAGTCTCTCAATTAGTTTGTCCACATGGGGCATCGGATACGCATCAAAATTGGACACCTCGTTCAGCCTGCGGTAGTCATTACAATACTGCCACTCACTTGTTTTGGCACAAGGACGATGGGACTCGACCAACCACTTTTTGACTCTATCACATCTGTTATGAAAGGCAATTCAGTACTACAATGGACATAGCGGTCAGAGCACATACAGTGATCTGACAATAACCCAAAATCATAGAACGAGCTCTGAGACGTGGGAACTCTGCAGACCGCAATCCCTAATCCTCTCCAAACAACACTAGAGGCAGCCGTGGATTGCGCCTAACTCTGCCTATGCAACTCGGCACAGCCTGAGAAACTAACTAGCCTGAAGATAGAAAATAAGCCTACCTTGCCTCAGAGAAATACCCCAAAGGAAAAGGCAGCCCCCCACATATAATGACTGTGAGTTAAGATGAAAAGACAAACGTAGAGATGAAATGGATTCAGCAAAGTGAGGCCCGACTTTCTTAACAGATCGAGGATAGAAAAGGTAACTTTGCGGTCTACACAAAACCCTAAAGAAAACCACGCAAAGGGGGCAAAAAGACCCTCCGTACCGAACTAACGGCACGGAGGTACACCCTTTGCGTCCCAGAGCTTCCAGCAACAAATTAGACAAGCTGGACAGAAAAAATAGCAAACAAATAGCAAAGAAGAACTTAGCTATGCAGAGCAGCAGGCCACAGGAATGATCCAGGGAAAAGCAAGTCCAACACTGGAACATTGACAGGAAGCCAGGATCAAAGCATTAGGTGGAGTTAAGTAGAGAAGCACCTAACGATCTCACCAGATCACCTGAGGGAGGAAACTCTGAAGCCGCAGTACCACTTCCCTCCACCAACAGAAGCTCACAGAGAGAATCAGCCGAAGTACCACTTGTGACCACAGGAGGGAGCTCTGCCACAGAATTCACAACAGTACTTCCCCCTTGAGGAGGGATCACCGAACCCTCACCAGAGCCCCCAGGCCGACCAGGATGAGCCACATGAAAGGCACGAACAAGATCGGGAGCATGGACATCAGAGGCAAAATCCCAGGAATTATCTTCCTGAGCATAACCCTTCCATTTAACCAGATACTGGAGTTTCCGTCTAGAAACACGAGAATCCAAAATCTTCTCCACAATATACTCCAATTCCCCCTCCACCAAAACCGGGGCAGGAGGATCAACAGATGGAACCATAGGTGCCACGTATCTCCGCAACAATGACCTATGGAATACGTTATGTATGGAAAAAGAATCTGGAAGGGTCAGACGAAAAGACACAGGATTAAGAACCTCAGAAATCCTATACAGACCAATGAAACGAGGTTTAAACTTAGGAGAGGAAACCTTCATAGGAATATGACGAGAAGATAACCAAACCAGATCCCCAACACGAAGTCGGGGACCCACACGGCGTCTGCGATTAGCGAAACGTTGAGCCTTCTCCTGGGACAAGGTCAAATTGTCCACTACATGAGTCCAAATCTGCTGCAACCTGTCCACCACAGTATCCACACCAGGACAGTCCGAAGACTCAACCTGTCCTGAAGAGAAACGAGGATGGAACCCAGAATTGCAGAAAAATGGCGAAACCAAGGATAGCCGAGCTGGCCCGATTATTAAGGGCGAACTCAGCCAAAGGCAAAAAGTACACCCAGTCATCCTGATCGGCAGAAACAAAGCATCTCAGATATGTTTCCAAGGTCTGATTGGTTCGTTCGGTCTGGCCATTAGTCTGAGGATGGAAAGCCGAGGAAAAAGACAAGTCAATGCCCATCCTACCACAAAAGGCTCGCCAAAACCTTGAAACAAACTGGGAACCTCTGTCAGAAACGATATTCTCTGGAATGCCATGTAAACGAACCACATGCTGGAAGAACAATGGCACCAAATCAGAGGAGGAAGGCAATTTAGACAAGGGTACCAGATGGACCATCTTAGAAAAGCGATCACAGACCACCCAAATGACTGACATCTTTTGAGAAACGGGAAGATCAGAAATAAAATCCATAGAGATATGTGTCCAAGGCCTCTTCGGGACCGGCAAGGGCAAAAGCAACCCACTGGCATGAGAACAGCAGGGCTTAGCCCGAGCACAAATCCCACAGGACTGCACAAAAACACGCACATCCTGCGACAGAGACGGCCGCCAAAAGGATCTAGCCACCAACTCTCTGGTACCAAAGATTCCAGGATGACCAGCCAACACCGAACAATGAACCTCAGAGATAACTTTATTGGTCCACCTATCAGGGATAAACAGTCTCTCCGCTGGACAACGATCAGGTTTATTACCCTGAAATTTTTGCAGCACCCGCCGCAAATCAGGGGAGATGGCAGACACAATTACTCCTTCCTTGAGGATACCCGCCGGCTCAGACAAACCCGGAGAGTCGGGCACAAAGCTCCTAGACAGAGCATCCACCTTCACATTTTTAGAGCCCGGAAGGTACGAAATCACAAAGTCAAAACGGGCAAAAAACAGCGACCAACGAGCCTGTCTAGGATTCAACCGCTTAGCAGACTCAAGATAAGTCAAGTTCTTATGATCAGTCAATACCACCACGTGATGCTTAGCTCCTTCAAGCCAATGACGCCACTCCTCGAATGCCCACTTCATGGCCAGCAACTCTCGGTTGCCCACATCATAATTTCGCTCAGCAGGCGAAAACTTCCTGGAAAAAAAAGCGCATGGTTTCATCACTGAGCAATCAGAACCTCTCTGCGACAAAACAGCCCCTGCTCCAATCTCAGAAGCATCAACCTCGACCTGGAACGGAAGAGAAACATCTGGTTGACACAACACAGGGGCAGAAGAAAACGACGCTTCAAGTCTTGAAAAGCTTCCACAGCAGCAGAAGACCAATTGACCAAATCAGCACCCTTCTTGGTCAAATCGGTCAATGGTTTGGCAATACTAGAAAAATTGCAGATGAAGCGACGATAAAAATTAGCAAAGCCCAGGAACTTTTGCAGACTTTTCAGAGATGTCGGCTGAGTCCAATCATGGATGGCTTGGACCTTAACAGGATCTATCTCGATAGTAGAAGGGGAAAAGATGAACCCCAAAAATGAAACCTTCTGCACACCAAAGAGACACTTTGATCCCTTCACAAACAAAGAATTAGCACGCAGGACCTGAAAAACTGTTCTGACCTGCTTCACATGAGACTCCCAATCATCCGAGAAGATCAAAATGTCATCCAAGTACACAATCAGGAATTTATCCAGGTACTCTCTGAAGATGTCATGCATAAAGGACTGAAACACTGATGGAGCATTGGCAAGTCTGAATGGCATCACTAGATACTCAAAATGACCCTCGGGCGTATTAAATGCAGTTTTCCATTCATCTCCTCGCCTGATTCGCACCAGATTATACGCACCACGAAGATCTATCTTGGTGAACCAACTAGCCTCCTTAATCCGAGCAAACAAATCAGATAACAATGGCAAGGGGTACTGAAATTTAACCGTGATCTTATTTAGAAGGCGGTAATCTATACTAGGTCTCAGCGAACCATCCTTCTTGGCTACAAAAAAGAACCCTGCTCCTAATGGTGACGATGACGGGCGAATATGCCCCTTCTCCAGGGATTCCTTCACATAACTGCGCATAGCGGCGTGCTCAGGCACGGATAAATTAAACAGTCGACCTTTTGGGAATTTACTACCAGGAATCAAATTGATAGCACAATCACAATCCCTATGCGGAGGTAGGACATCGGACTTGGGCTCATGAAATACATTCCGGTAATCAGACAAGAACTCTGGAACCTCAGAAGGGGTGGATGACGAAATTGACAGAAATGGAACATCACCATGTACCCCCTGACAACCCCAGCTGGACACCGACATGGATTTCCAATCTAATACTGGATTATGGGCTTGTAGCCATGGCAACCCCAACACGACCACATCATGCAGATTATGCAACACCAGAAAGCGAATAACCTCCTGATGTGCAGGAGCCATGCACATGGTCAGCTGGGTCCAGTATTGAGGCTTATTCTTGGCCAAAGGCGTGGCATCAATTCCTCTCAATGGAATAGGACACTGCAAGGGCTCTAAGAGAAACCCACAACGCTTAGCATACTCCAAGTCCATCAAATTCAGGGCAGCGCCTGAATCCACAAATGCCATGACAGAATACGATGACAAAGAGCAGATCAAGGTAACGGACAGAAGAAATTTTGACTGTACTGTACCAATGGTGGCAGACCTAGCGAACCGCTTAGTGCGCTTAGGACAATCAGAGATAGCATGAGTGGAATCACCACAGTAGAAACACAGCCCATTCAGACGTCTGTGTTCTTGCCGTTTAACTCTGGTCAAAGTCCTATCGCACTGCATAGGCTCAGGTTTAAGCTCAGGTAATACCGCCAACTGGTGCACAGATTTACGCTCACGCAAGCGTCGACCGATCTGAATGGCCAAAGACATAGACTCATTCAAACCAGCAGGCATAGGAAATCCCACCATGACATCCTTAAGGGCTTCAGAGAGACCCTTTCTGAACATAGCTGCCAGCGCAGATTCATTCCATTGAGTGAGCACGGACCACTTTCTAAATTTCTGACAATATACCTCTATCTCATCCTGACCCTGACAAAGAGCCAGCAAATTTTTCTCTGCCTGATCCACTGAATTAGGTTCATCGTACAGCAATCCGAGCGCCAGGAAAAACGCATCGATATTACTCAATGCAGGATCTCCTGGCGCAAGAGAAAATGCCCAGTCCTGAGGGTCGCCGCGCAAAAAAGAAATAACAATCAAAACCTGTTGAACTGGATCACCAGAGGAGCGAGGTTTCAAGGCCAGAAATAATTTACAATTATTTTTGAAACTCAGAAACTTAGTTCTATCTCCAAAAAACAAATCAGGAATAGGAATTCCAACATAGCTTTCTGATCAATAGTGTCTTGAATCTTTTGTACTCTTGCCGAGAGCTGATCCACAAATGAAGACAGACTTCTAATGTCCATCGCTACACCTGTGTACTGAACCACCCAAATGTCTAGGGGAAAAAAAAGGCAAAACACAGTGCAAAGAAAAAAAAATGGTCTCAGAACTTCTTTTTTCCCTCTATTGAGAATCATTAGTACTTTGGGCTTCCTGTACTGTTATGAAAGGCAATTCAGTACTACAATGGACATAGCGGTCAGAGCACATACAGTGATCTGACAATAACCCAAAATCATAGAACGAGCTCTGAGACGTGGGAACTCTGCAGACCGCAATCCCTAATCCTCTCCAAACAACACTAGAGGCAGCCGTGGATTGCGCCTAACTCTGCCTATGCAACTCGGCACAGCCTGAGAAACTAACTAGCCTGAAGATAGAAAATAAGCCTACCTTGCCTCAGAGAAATACCCCAAAGGAAAAGGCAGCCCCCCACATATAATGACTGTGAGTTAAGATGAAAAGACAAACGTAGAGATGAAATGGATTCAGCAAAGTGAGGCCCGACTTTCTTAACAGATCGAGGATAGAAAAGGTAACTTTGCGGTCTACACAAAACTCTAAAGAAAACCACGCAAAGGGGGCAAAAAGACCCTCCGTACCGAACTAACGGCACGGAGGTACACCCTTTGCGTCCCAGAGCTTCCAGCAACAAATTAGACAAGCTGGACAGAAAAAATAGCAAACAAATAGCAAAGAAGAACTTAGCTATGCAGAGCAGCAGGCCACAGGAATGATCCAGGGAAAAGCAAGTCCAACACTGGAACATTGACAGGAAGCCAGGATCAAAGCATTAGGTGGAGTTAAGTAGAGAAGCACCTAACGACCTCACCAGATCACCTGAGGGAGGAAACTCAGAAGCCGCAGTACCACTTCCCTCCACCAACAGAAGCTCACAGAGAGAATCAGCCGAAGTACCACTTGTGACCACAGGAGGGAGCTCTGCCACAGAATTCACAACACACATCGAGGCCTAGCATACTCTTAACCTCCTTTGATATTATCTCACAGCGTGATTCAGAAATTCTATAGGGCTTGAGGTTCACCCTTACAAGTGGCTCTGTTAACAGGCCATGCTCCACCACCTGTATATGCCCTGGCAACTCTGAGAATAGGTCACGGTTCCGCTGCAACAGTTTCCAACACTGTTGCTTCTGGGCTGTCATTACAGTATTTGGAATTGTGACTTCCTCCACTTTGGCTTTAGGATGGTCTTCCAGGAAAGGGGCTTCCAGCAGTTCCCGGTCTCGCCATGGCTTGAGCAAGTTGACATGATACACATGATATGGCTTCCTTTCACCGGGCTTGCGTACATTGTAATTCAACTCACCCAGTTTTTCCACCACCTCATATGAGCCTTGCCACTTGGCTAGGAACTTGCTGTACACCGTGGAGATAAGCGCTAGCACACGGTCACTGGGCTGAAACTGCCTCAGTCTTGCTGATTAGTGTTGGAGTCAGGGGTGTGGTTAGGGTTGGTACTAGGGTTAGGGGTGTGTTTGGGTTAGGGTTTCAGTTAGAATTGGGGGGTTTCCACTGTTTAGGCACATCAGGGGCTCTCCAAACACAACATGGCGTGCGATCTCAATTCCAGCCAATTTTGCATTGAAAAGGCAAATGGCGCTCCTTCCCTTCTGAGCTCTGCTATGTGCCCTAACAGCGGTTTACCCCACATATGTGGTATCAACGTACTCAGGACAAATTGCACAACAAATTTTGGGGTCCAATTTCTCCTGCTACCCTTGATAAAATAAAACAAATTGGAGCTGAAGTAATTTTTTTGTGAAGAAAAGATAAATGTTCATTTTTTGTTAAACATTCCAAAAATTCCTGTGAAACACCTGAAGGGTTAATAAACTTCTTGAATGAAAAAACAACTTGAATCAAAAACAAATTTTGGTTCCAAAATTGTGCTGATGTAATGTGGGAAATGTTACTTATGAAGTATTTTGTGTGATATATCTCTGTGATTTAAGGGCATAAAAATTCAAAGTTGGAAAATTGCAAAATGTTCAAAATTTTTCGCCAAATTTCTATTTTTTTAACAAATAAACGCAGGTAATATCAAAGAAATTTTACCACTATCATGAAGTACAATATGTCATGAGAAAACAATGTCAGAATCATCAGGATCCGTTGAAGCGTTCCAGAGTCACAGTATAACCTCATAAAGGGACAGTGGTCAGAATTGTAAAAATTGGCCTGGTCATTAATGTACAAACCACCCTTTGGGGTAAAGGGGTTAAGGATAGGAGTGATTGTGGCATGTTTGAAAGCAGAAGGGAAAGTGCCAGAAGTTAGTAATAGGTTGAAGAGGTGGGTTAGGGATGCGATAAGTGTGGTGGTGAGGTTGGGGAGGAGGTGGGATGGGATGGGGTTGAGCGCACAGGTGGTGAGGTGCGATTTGAAAAGGAGACAATTAATCCCCTCTTCAGTGATGTTGGATAGGGAGGTTATGGGGTTTTGGCATTGGTCTGGAATACAAAGGGGTTGTGGTGGTTGAACAATGAAGAATTGCCTTGTTTGGTCGATCTTATTTTTAAAGTGTGTGGCAAAGTCCTCAGCAGAGATGAGGGAGGTTGGAGGGGCAGTGGGGGTGGAGGAGGAAGTTAAAGGTTTTGAATAACTGTTTGGGGTTGAAGGATAGGGAAAATATGAGGGTTATGAAGTAGGCCTGTTTAGCAGAGGTGAGAGCATATTTAAAGGCTAGTATTGCCTGTTTGAATGCAGTGAAGTCATCTTGCGAGTGTGTTTTCTTCCAACGCCGTTCTGCAACTCTGGACACTTGCCGGAGCTTTTTAGTGGTGTTATTGTGCCAAGGTTGTCTATTGATATGTTGCACTCTGCCATGAACAAGAGGGGCAATCGTGTCAATAGCTGATACGAGAGTGGCATTGTAGAAAGCAGCGGCACTGTGTCGTGGAGTGAGGATATGGATGCCAGTGGGATGATAGAGTAAGAGAGTGTGTGGGTGTCTAGGTGTGCAAGGTTTCTGCGGGGTGCGCATGTTGCTGGACATGGGTGACCGGTGAAGAGGACAGGGATGAGAAGGTAAGCAGATGGTGGTTGGATAGAGGGAGAGGGGAGGTGGTGAAGTTAGAGAGCAGAGACGGTTGAAGACCAGGTCTAGTGTATGACCGTCTGTGTGGGTGGCTGCGGAGGACCACTGAGTAAGTCCAAAAGATGAAGTAAGGGACAGAAGTTTGAAGGCTGCTAACTGAAGGGTATCAGTGGGGATGTTGAAGTCACCCATGATGATGGTGGGAATGTCAGTAGAGAGAAGGTGAAGAAGCCAGGTGGAGAATTGGTCAGTAAAGGCAGTGGCTGGGCCAGGAGGTCTGTATATGATGGCCACTTGGAGGTTGGAGGGAGAGTAGATGCGGACAGAGTGGACTCCAAAAGAGGGGAGGATAAGGGAGGGAAGAGGTGGGATTGGGTTAAAGGTTCAGTTTGAAGAAAGGAGAAGACCCACTCCTCCACCATGTCTGTTGCCAGGGTGAGGGGTGTGGGTGAAGTGTAGGCCGCCATAACACAGCGCAGCAGGGGAGGCGGTGTCTGAATGTGTTAGCCATGTTTTTGTGTGGCTGAGGAATGCAAGATTGTGAGAAAGAAAAAGGTCATGAATCACATGAAGCTTATTGCAGATTGAGCGGGCATTCCAGAGTGCTCCAGAGAGAGGGAGCAGGGGGGTGGGCATCAGGGGTACGAGTTTTATGTTGGAAAGATTGCGGTAGTTCATATTAGATAGGGAGCGGTAGTAATGGGAGGTATGAGCTGTGGGGGTCCAGGGTTGGGAGATATGTCTCCAGCAGTGAGGAGAAGCAGAGAAAGGGAGAGCATGTGGGAGAAGGACAGTGGTCGGCTTGTTTCATTTTTTATTAGGACAGAACTGTATTATCGTCATGTTGACACTGACACATTTCAATGTGATGGTTGTTGGAGATTCATGGCTCTAGACAAGGAGTTGGGTGCTGGAGCCAGGATCTCTGATGCTAATAATATTACTGAATAATAAAGTATGATAGAGTAAAGGAGATACTAGTGGTGAGAAAATTAATACAGTGCAAATGTTTAATTCCAGACTCAGCTTCCAGATACATTAATTCTAGTGGAGAGTAATCTTCATATGTAAGGCACAGGCTGGAGCCTATACATCTGCACAACATTCTTTGTAGCTCTATAGTAGGAAGCTGTACATCCTTCATGCTCTGCCACATAGAAAAACTATAATCATCTAATATTTGCTATAAAATATAATGGCACAGTACTGACAACACATTTAAATATAATATAAGATCAGGCAATAAAACAGTAAACTTGCAAACCTATAAAAACACATATGCTGTATTGGTTTATATAAATATTTTTTTTGCTGGCAAGAAAATCTGAATTCTTAACTAAGTGAGAAGTGTGATCTTTCCAAAGGCTATTACCGACATACTTTGTCAGCAAAAAAGAAATGCCAAGCATAGCATGCTTTCTACAATAGGAAAATAATATACAACTCTTCTTCACAAGAACAGAAAAAAACGAGCTCACAATGCAGGGCCGGCTCCAGGTTTTTGAGGGCCCCGGGCGAAAGAGTCTCAGTGGGCCCCCCCCCCCCCCTTTAACACATGCCACGATTCATGATGCACAGATACAGCAAAGAAATACTGTATAGGTATGGTAAAATCCCAGATTTCACTTCTTACATGAGTGATAGCTATTGTAAATTCTACAATACCATACAGCAGAGGGGCTTTATATAAGTCAACCCCTTTATATGCCAATTTTTGTGACCTACTCCCCCTTCCTCAGTTACCAGAAGGCATTTTAATGTTAGCTGAACTTGCTACAAAGAAAAAACTGCATACATTGAATATGGCAATTTTTTAATGGAAAACTTTTTAAAGTAAACATTAGAAAGTATTAACGTAGTACATTTGTAAAATTGCAAAATGGGTAGCATATAGCACAGCCATGTAGTATATAGAACAGCCACGTAGTATATAACACAGCCCACGAAGTATTTAGCACAGCCACGTAGTATATAACACAGCCCACGTAGTATATAGCACAGCTACGTAGTATATAACACAGTCATGTAGTATATAACACAGCCCACATAGTATATAGCACAGCTACGTAGTATATAACACAGCCACATAGTATATAACACAGCCCACATAGTATATAGCACAGCCATGTAGTATATAACACAGCCCACATAGTATATAGCACAGCCATGTAGCATATAACACAGCCCACATAGTATATAGCACAGTCACATAGTATATAGCACAGCCATGTAGCATATAACACAGCCCACGTAGTATATAGCACAGCCACACAGTTTTTAACACAGCCCATGTAGTATATAGCACAGCCACATAGCATATAACACAGCCCACATAGTATATAACACATCCCACGTAGTATATAGCACAGCCACGTAGTATATAACACAGTCCACATAGCATATAGCACAGTCATTTAGTATATAGCACAGTCATGTAGTATATAACACAGCCCACATAGCATATAGCACAGCTATGTAGTATAGAGCACAGCCATGTAGTATATAGCACAGCCACATAGTATATAACACAGCCCACATAGTATATAGCACAGCCACATAGTATATAACACAGCCCACATATCATATAGCACAGTCATGTAGTATATAGCACAGTCATGTAGTATATAACACAGCCCACATAGTATATAGCACAGCCACGTAGTATATAACACAGCCCACATATCATATAGCACAGTCATGTAGTATATAGCACAGTCATGTAGTATATAACACAGCCCACGTAGCATATAGCACAGCCATGTAGTATATAGCACAGCCACATAGTATATAACACAGCCATGTAGTATATAGCACAGCCACATAGTATATAACACAGCCCACATAGTATATAGCAAAGCTACGTAGTATATAACACAGTCACGTATATAACACAGCCCACGTAGTATATAGCACAGCTAAGTAGTATATAACACAGCCACAAAGTGTATAACACAGCCCACGTACTATATAGCACAGTCACGTAGTATATAACACAGCCCACATAGTATATAGCACAGCCATATAGCATATAACACAGCCCACATAGTATATAGCACAGTCACATAGTATATAGCACAGCCATGTAGCATATAACACAGCGCACATAGTATATAGCACAGCCACATAGTATATAACACAGCCACATAGTATATAGCACAGCCACATAGCATATAACACAGCCCACTTAGTATATAGCACAGCCACATAGTATATAACACAGCCACATAGTATATAACACAGCCCATGTAGTATATAGCACAGCCACATAGTATATAACAGCCCACATAGCATATAGCACAGTCATGTAGTATATAGCACAGTCATGTAGTATATAACACAGCCCACATAGCATATAGCACAGCCATGTAGTATATAGCAGAGCCAAGTGGTATATAACACAGCCCAAGTATACATGCATCCTCCCCTCGAGATTGACCCCACAGTTCAGTACTCACTGTTATAGTAAAAAACAAACAAACAAAAAAAACACACTCCTAACCTCTTCTTGTGACCACACCGCCCTCTGCCTCACAGGGGCCCCATAGCGGTTGCATGATGTGCCACTAGCTGAGGGCCCCTCGGGGAGTGGGGGCCCTAGGCAGCTGCCTGCCCCTAAAGCCGGTCCTGCCTGCAGTGGCCCCCGGAACCTTAGGGTACCGTACCGTAAATGGGCCCTCCGTCTCACCAGGGCCCCGGCACTTGCCTGGGTGCTGACGCCGACCCTGTTACAATGTCAGTGGAAGATTTGTTTGTTCTGTTTTTACTTATTGACCATAGGTGTTTTCTATGTTCGCGTTGGCAATCTATAAAGCATTGCATATACAGTATTATGATTTATGTAGTATATGTCTATTTACTCAAAAACAGACATGTACAAAAGGAACACATGCATTGGTAGAGAAAAAATGTGTATTACCTTCTTAGTGAGTAGATGTGTGCATAGGCATGTGTGTATTAAGATTATATTCCCTCCACTGAGAATATGAGATGAACTGATGAGTGGAAACATTTTGTGTGTTCAGGTCCATTTATGCTTGTGCTTCTTCTCTAGATCTCCTTACTACCCCCAATAGTTTGGTTGCAAATATATAGGGTTGTTCCGTTTTTATGAGGCATGACATGATTTTTCTTTCATGGCACTTGGGGATTGCAATATAAGATGGGATGGAAATAGAGTCGGATATTAAGAATAAACTTGCTGTTTCTTTTTTATTTTTAGCATATTTCGCACATTTAATGTTGCTTCCAGTTTATAACTCACTCCTTCCCCTGTCTGACCACAACCTACTGACATTCTCTTCCCTCTCCTCTTCCAGTGTGCAACCCCAACTCCACAAACTCAATCATCCTCGCCGAAATCTCAAACACCTCAACTTACACTCACTCTCTGAGTCCCTTCTCCCTCTTACAGACATAGCCTCCCTTGATGACACAGATGCTGCTGCCACTTTCTATAACACCACAGTAACAGCAACACTCGATTTGGCCGCTCTGCTTATGCATAGCAAAACTCGTACACTCAACAAGCAGCTCTGGCTGACCAGCCTGACCAAAGAACTGAGACAGGCTTCCAGGGTCGCTGAGCGGAGATGAAAGCGATCCCGCTCTGCTGACCACTTTACTGCATACAAGCAGTCCCTTACCAGCTTCAAGTCCGCGCTCACTGCCACAAAACAAACTTACTTCTCATCTCTCATATCCTCCCTGTCTCACAACCCTAAACAGCTTTTCAACACTTTTTCAATTCTCTACTCCATCCCCCCGCACCCCCTCCTTCCCCTCTCATTTCTGCTGAAGACTTTTCCTCCTTCTTTAAACAGAAGATCGATACGATCAGATAATGCTTTGGCCCACAGCGCCCAATGCCCCTCTTAGCTGCTCAACCCTGTTCCTCCAAAACCAGCTTCTCCACCATGGCAGAAGATCAGCTCTCCACCCTCCTGTCTAGATCACACCTCACCACTTGCACGCTTGACCCGCTCCCATCCCACCTCATCCCTAACCTTGCCACGGTCTTCATCCCAACCCTAACACATCTCTTCAACCTATCACTCACAACAGGTGTCTTCCCCTCATCCTTCAAACATGCCAAGATCACACCCATCTTCAAAAAGCCCTCCCTCGACCCATCCTCTGTGTTTAGCTATCGCCCGATATCTCTTCTCCC
Source organism: Ranitomeya imitator (assembly GCF_032444005.1). NCBI lineage: Eukaryota > Metazoa > Chordata > Amphibia > Anura > Dendrobatidae > Ranitomeya > Ranitomeya imitator. Next base: position 246,958,752 of record NC_091287.1, read on the forward strand.
TTATGCCTCAAAATTACTCGAACAACATGTCCATCTTGAACTGTCCTCCCACCTTTCCTCCTGCTCCCTCTTTGACCATTTACAAACTGGCTTCTGACCCCATCACTCAACTGAAACTGCCCTAACTAAAGTGACCAACGACCTACTAACTGCCAAGAGCAAGCAACACTACTCTGTCCACCTTCTCCTGGACCTGTCTTCTGCCTTTGACACTGTAGACCACTCCCTTCTGCTGCAGATCCTCTCATCTCTCGGCATCACCGACTTGGCCCTATCCTGGATCTCATCATATCTGACAGACCAAACATTCAGTGTCTCCCTCCCCCACACCACGTCCTCTCTGCGCCCCTTGTCTGTCGGTGTTCCTCAAGGCTCAGTTCTGGGACCCCTACTCTTCTCCATCTACACCTTTGTCTGGGACAGCTCATAGAATCCCACGGTATGCAGTATCATCTCTACGCTGATGACACGCAGATCTACCTATCCGGACCTGACCTCAGCTCCTTACTCACCAAAATCCTACACTGTCTGTCTGCTATCTCGGCCTTCTTTTCTGCTCGCTTTCTAAAACTGAACATGGACAAAACAGAATTCATCATCTTTCCCCCATCTCACTTTACCCCTCCACCAGACCTATCTATCAATGTCAATGGCTGCTCACTTTCTCCAGTCCCACACGCCCGATGCCTCAGGGTGATCCTCGACTCTGCCCTCTCTTTCAAGCCACATATCCAAGCCCTTGCCTCCTCCTGCCATCTCAAACTCAAAAATATCTCCCAGATCCGCACATTCCTTGACTGCGACACCACAAAAACACTAGTGCACGCCCTTATCATCTCTCGCCTCGACTACTGCAACCTTATACTCTCTGGCCTCCCCTCTAGCACTCTGGCACCACTCCAATCCATCCTACACTCAGCTGCCCTACTAATCTACCTGTCTCCCCGCTATTCCCCAGCCTCTCCCCTATGCTAAGCCCTTCACTGGCTTCCTATCGCCCATAGACTCCAGTTTAAAACCCTCACAATGACATACAAAGCCATCCACAACCTGTCTCCTCCATACATCTGTGACATGATCTCCTGGTACTTTCCTACACGCAACCTCTGATCCTCTCAAGATCTCCTCTTTTACTCCCCTCTCATCTCTTCTTCCCACAACCGCATCCAAGACTTCTCCTGTGCTTCCCCCATACTCTGGAACTCTCTACCCCACACACATCAGACTCTCGCCTACCATACAAACCTTCAAAAAGAACATGAAGACTCACCTCCTCCAACAAGCCTACAGCCTGCAGTGATCCTCAACCTACTGAACCGCACAACCAGCTCTACCCTCTCCTAGTGTATCCTCCTCACCCATCCCCTGCAGACTGTGAGCCCTCGCGGGCAGAGTCCTCCCTCCTTATGTACCTGTTTGCCTTGTTTTTTTTTGCTCATATTTAATTGTATTTGTCTATATTTGCACCCTTTTCACATGTAAAGTGCCATGAAATAAAGGGCGCGATAAAAATAAATAATAATAATATTTAAAGGGGTTGTTTGACCCGACTTTCTGTTTGCCGAAGAGAGGGCAGTGTGCTCCTGCTTGATTGACAGTTTGGACCAACAGCATCTTCAAACAGCTGGCCTGAACTATGTTCTCTCCATTTCTGTAAGCATAGGAAGCTTTGTCTCTCTCTGCAGCATCGAAGAAACATAGAAACTCTGAGGCTTTCAAGATCCAGCCATCTTCAGAACAGCACTTAAGAGCTCTATTAGAAAGAGCTTGTAAGCACTATGCCACTAGCCTAGGAGACCAACCTCCGCTGATTAACTGCAATGCAGGCCAGTAAACTTGGCAATTAGCAGTAAGCAAAAAAAAGTGAAAATCGCTTCCTTGTTGAAAGTATTTTGGAAAAAAAGGTTGCTTATTTTTACAAGCAAGTTGCAATTTTAACTATTAATGATTATGAGAATAACTCTTTAGACCTAATTGTTCTATTTCTAGCTTGAACAGTCCCGGAAGTAGACCACAGAACAGAACTGAACTTTGAAAAACAGAATGAACTTATTGGCCCTATTCTAGAGCCCTCTTTATACAGACACGACACTCGCTATGCATGCACCATCATGCAGGCACTCCCACATGAACTGTAAGGACCACTGGCACATTCTTCCCCAGTGTAAAGGTCCTCACCATATGAGCAGTAACTACCAGTCCAGCAGAACTCCCCAGCATGAAAGGCCTACCAGACAAACTGTAGCCACTGCAGAATTCGCAAGCAAGCGTCTCCTAAAGCCACCCTACCTTCTTATAAGCATGTAAGAAATTGTATGGATGATATGCAAAAAAAAAAATAACAGCAATTCTGTCATTGTTTTCATTTTTTTCACCGTTTCATGTAAAAAATATGCAGTATGTGTATAGTACATAGATGGTCATGCTGGTAAAATCAAAGACCATATGGTTTATAAATGATGTAATAGATGACCCATGACAAATATAACTGGATTTCCTAGATGAATGCCATTTTAGCCTTTCTATTACTTGACTGCAGACATTTCACTATTTATACAGTACTTAGGCTGGATATAATTATGTCTGATGTGAAAATGGAAAGATTGTATCTTTCCCCTCAATGGATATTTCCCTTGACCTCTTCTTGTCTCAGTAACATATCTGCCAGAATGACTTCACCTCCCCCACTTTTCAGTTTATAGGCTGCAGTTAACACATCAGCAGCAGTGGCCCTCACATTGTGCGGACCCCATGCTGTTGCTGGGAATGAGGAGGTTGGAGAGCAGCACTGAAGTGAGGACAAGCAATATATGAATGCAGAGCCATAAAGTTGGAAAAGACCTAAGTAAATTAAAAGTCAAAAAGCAGATAAATTCTAAAAAAGTCAGAATAACGAGGAGAAACAGAACAATAAATGGGTAAATGGAGACAATAATTCATGCCTGAAGACAACAGCAGGCTGTCAATTTCACTTTTTGACCCTATTTTATATTGAGAAAGAAGCACAGTCTAATAGGATGCTTAACGCATTTATTAAAAATCCCAAACTTTTGCCCCATTCATGTTCATTGTGTACACGTGCCTATTATTATAATAATTTTCCGTTATTTATTAGGTATCAACATTTGCCATGGAACAGTACATATTTTGTAATCACTCTTAGTGAACAAAATTAAATTAAATTAAATACCCATTGCACCCCTGGGGCACCACTAGAAAAGTGGCTCTGTTGATGGTAGAATGACTCCAATAATTTAGTGGAAGCTTCCAGATCCGTCTTCCGCAAGAGAGTGGACCAAGTCAAGACTTCTCTGTTACTGTCTGCTGCCATGGGAAGTTAGTCTACTTGCCAAAGCCAGATTCTCTGAATGGATTGTGGCATCTAGGAAAGCAGGGGACCATGACTTTGTAGATTGCAGCTGGGTGCAAGAAGGTTCTTCCTCCCACAGGTCTCTCAGAACAGGGTTATCTACTACCAGACAACCTCTTCTTAATATCTCCACTATGCAGCAAAAAATAATGAAACATACTACTGGACTTGTGTCATTCATCTTCTTCTACGCTAGGTCTCTCAATGGTCACGTGACATAAACAATGCCATGTGACCACTGTAGCTAATCAGCGGCCACGGATTGGCTTCAGCAGCCACTTGACATTATATCATGTGACCACCGTAAGGCTCAGCAGGAACATCTAAGGAACAACACCAATCTGAGAAGTATATGCTTTTTTATCTTGTGTTTCAGAGTGAAGCTATTAAAAAGGGGTTGCCAGTAACAGATAACCTCTTTAGTTATTTGGCAGAGCACTTTATAAACTCTTTTCCCTATTATTAAGGTGCTCATTAGCATGGCCATATTTTCAGTCCAAATGCTGTCTGTGAAAAAAAACGAACGAGATTTCATTCAATGTTATTCAATGGAGCAGTGCAGATGACCACATTTTTCATTGACTGAATCTTCTGTAAATCAGATGAGTCTCACCTATTTAAAGGGAACCTGTCACCCCGAAAATTGCGGGTGAGGTAAGCCCACCGGCATCAGGGTCTTATCTACAGCATTCTGTAATGCTGTAGATAAGCCCCCGATGTTACCTGAAAGAGGAGAAAAAGACGTTAGATTATACTCACCCAGGGGCGGTCCCGCTGCTGGTCCGGTCGGATGGGCATCTCTGGTCCGCTGCGGCGCCTCCTATCTTCATTCCATGACGTCCTCTTCTGATCGTCAACCACGGCTCCGGCGCTTGCGTACTTTGTCTGCCCTGTTGAGGGCAGAGCAAAGTACTGTAGTGCGCAGGCGCCGGGCCTCTTTGACCGTTCCGGCGCCTCAACAGGGCAGACAAAGTACGCCTGCGCCGGAGCCGTGGCTGAAGATCAGAAGAGGACTTCATGGAATGAAGATAGGAGGCGCCGCAGCGGACCAGAGACGCCCATCCGACCTAACGTCTTTTTCTCCTCTTTCAGGTAACATCGGCGGCTTATCTACAGCATTACAGAATGCTGTAGATAAGCCCCTGATGCCGGTGGGCTTACCTCACCCGCGATTTTCGGGGTGACAGGTTCCCTTTAAGTCTATGGGTGTGTAAAAAAAAATGAGATACCATACAGGGCCACAGTATAGCATCCGATTTTTACGTATACATTACATTTCTTTAACAAACAACATTGAAAATCATGTTGTACATGGTTAATAGCTGCTGATTTTAAAAAAATGATTTTATACGGACAGCACATGGATGACAAGTGAGAAAAAAAATTGTCTCACTTTTCCAGATGAAAATCTGAATGGCTTTTTATACACTCATGGGAACCAGTGACGTACCACCAATGGCAGCAGGCAAAGCAAGTGCTATGGGGCCCCGAGGGGTGAAGAGTTGGACCGCAATGACTGTGTGAGGGGCGGATATATCTCATGTGCAGCCGGTGCGGCTGCATCGGGGCCCAGAGACTCCGGGGAGCACCTGCAGGGTGGCTAATAATGAGGGAAATCTGGCCTGTTTATCCAGCCCCGAGGCTCCAGGAGGCCTCTGGCCAGATTGCCCTCATGTGCGGCAGGCAGGGAGCAGGCTACAAGAGAAAATAGCAAGAATTACACCAAAAGGATGTCCCATGTACACAAAGGGCACTGCTAATCATAGAATATATCAATCTTCCATATAAGTAAATAAAAATGGAAATATGAAGAGATCCCACAAATAATGCCAATTAAAATATAACTTTTATTACATCGGGAGAAGCAGGTGGCGAAACGTACGTCGGGGTGAGTGGAGGCCGAACGGGTACACATGTGAGATGCGGTAAGCACTTTATATAAACTTTTGGGCTGGCATTTATCATCTTTATTGGCTTATAACAGGGATTATCCTTATTATCCTCTCCACGGCTGAGTAGATCTTTGTTAACATTGGTTATGTACCAAAGATACGGGTTGTATGGAAAGATATCTTGATATACCATTATGGTTGCATTATGTGGACTCCTTTCCAGACCTTTTTGTCATTATGTATGATTGTTGCTAGTTCATTTCACTTGTTTACACTTTGTTATGGCTTTTTCCGTTCGGCTTCCACTATACGGTATTGTTGCTTTTTAAATTGTTTTAATAAGATGTAATAAAAGTTATATTTTAATTGGCATTATTTGTGGGATCTCTTCATATTTCCATTTTTATTTACTTATATGGAAGATTGATATATTTTAAGAGAAAATAGCAGCAGAGCTGCAGCAATCCATCCTGCTTCTTGTCTCACACAGTAGTCAGGGGCACAGCTGGATGACATCATCATTCAGCACTGCAGCCGCTGTGCCAGTGAGAGGAAGCTGAGGCGACGGTGATGCTGTGGCTGTGGGAAAGTATGCAGAGAGGTGAGAGGTGCTGTCTGCTGTGTGTGTGTATATAGAGATGAGTGGTGGTTTGTATGTGTATGTGTGTGTGCGCAGCGCTGCGGGGAAACGTGTAGAGAGGTGAATGGTGCTGTGTGTCTGTGTGTGTGTAGGTGGAGGAGAGGGCAATGATGGGGTGATGGGGAGAAGGCAATGATGGGGGTGATGGGGAGAAGGAAATGGAGGGGGTGACAGAAAGGGCAATGATGGGGTAGTGGGGGAGAAAGCAATCATGGGGGTTGTGGAAAGAGCAATAATGGGGGGTCGGGGAGGAGGAAATGATGGAGGTGGTGGAATGGGCAATGGTGGTGGTGGGGGAGAAGGCAATGATGGAGGTGGTGAAAAGGACAATGATGGTGGAAAGAGCAATGATGGGGTTGGTGGAGGAGGAGGAAATGATGGAGGTGGTGAAATGGGCAATGATGGGGTGGTGGAGGAGAAGGCAGTGATGGTGGCAGTGGAAAGGACAAAAATGGGGTGCTGGGGAAGGAGGCAATGATGGAAGTGGTAGGGAGGAAGACAATGGTGGGGGTGGTGGGGGAGAGGGCAATGATGGGGTGGTGGGGGAGAGAGAAATGATGGGGTGGTGGAGGATAGGGCAATGATAGGGGTGGTGGGGGAGAAAGCAATGTTGTAGGTGATGGAATGGGCAATGATGGGGTGATGGGGAAAAGACAATGATGGTCATGGTGGAATATGTTATAATCTGGTGGCCTAGGAGCAGCATGAGATGTAATCTGGAGAAGGTGGTACCTGTACTGACCGCAGACCCTGAACTTAGCACCGCAACTAGAAGTAGCCGTGGGATGTACCTAACACTCCCTAGACACCTTGACACAGCCTAAGAACTAACTTCCCCTTAAGATAGAAACGGGAAAACTATCTTGCCTCAGAGAAAATCCCCAAAGGATAGACAGCCCCCCACAAATATTGACTGTGAGAGGAGAGGGAAATGACATACGCAGACTGAAATCAGGATTTAGCAAAGGAGGCCATTCTAGCTAAAAAGAAAGAATAGGACAGAGTACTATGCGGTCAGTATTAAAACACTAGAAAATATCCACCACAGAAAATACAAATCTCCACATCTGACTAAAGACATGGAGGGTAAATCTGCATCTCCAGAGACACAGCTTGGCTGCAAAAAATCCTTCACAGACAAAGCTGGACAAGACAAAACATGAAAATGCACATAACTATAAGGTCCACAGCCTGTGGACAGCAAAAACAAAGCCAGATCTTATCTTGAAATGAACAGCAAACAGGAGAGACCAGGTATGGATGTGAATCCTCCAAAAACAATGGACAACTGGCACTGACTAAAGGATAAAGCAAGACTAAATAGCCCAGTCCAAATTGCAAAAAGTGGACACACCTGATAAATGCTGCGATCCAAAGACAGCAGCACTACCACTCATAACCACCGGAGGGAGCCCAAGAGCAGAATTCACAACAGTACCCCCCCTTGAGGAGGGGTCACCGAACCCTCACCAGAGCCCCCAGGCTGATCAGGATGAGCCAAATGAAAGGCACGAACCAAATCGTCAGCATGAACATCGGAGGCAACAACCCAAGAATTATCCTCCTGGCCATAACCCTTCCATTTGACCAGATACTGAAGCTTCCGCCTCGAAAAACGAGAATCCAAAATCTTCTCAACCACATACTCCAACTCCCCATCAATCAACACCGGGGCCGGAGGATCAACAGAGGGAACAACGGGCACCACATACTTCCGCAACCAAGATCTATGGAAAACATTATGGATGGAAAAAGAGGCTGGAAGGGCCAAACGAAAAGACACTGGATTGATAATCTCAGAAATCCTATAAGGACCAATAAACCGAGGCTTGAACTTAGGGGAAGAAACCTTCATAGGAACATGACGGGAAGACAACCAGACCAAATCCCCAACCTGAAGCCGGGAACCAACACACCGACGACGGTTAGCAAAACGCTGAGCCTCCTCCTGAGACAACACCAAATTGTCCACCGACCACCACATGAGCCCAAATTTGCTGCAGCCTGTCAACCACAGAATCCACACCAGGACAATCAGAAGGCTCAACCTGCCCTGAAGAAAAACGAGGATGAAAACCAAAATTACAAAAAAAAGGCGAAACCAAGGTAGCAGAACTAGCCCGATTATTAAGGGCAAACTCGGCCAATGGCAAGAAAGGCACCCAATCATCCTGATCAGCAGACACAAAGCATCTCAAATAAGTTTCCAAGGTCTGATTAGTTCATTCGGTTTGGCCATTTGTCTGAGGATGAAATGCGGAAGAAAAAGACAAATCAATGCCCAGCCTAGCACAAAAGGCCTGCCAAAACCTAGAGACAAACTGGGAACCCCTATCGGACACAATATTCTCCAGAATGCAATGCAAACGAACCACATGCTGAAAAATCAACGGAACCAAATCAGAAGAGGAAGGCAATTTAGGCAAAGGTACCAAATGAACCATCTTAGAAAACCGGTCACAAACCACCCAGATAACCTACATCCTCTGGGAAACCGGAAGATCTGAAATAAAATCCATAGAAATATGTGTCCAAGGTCTCTCAGGGACCGGCAAAGGCAGAAGCAACCCACTAGCGCGGGAACAGCAAGGCTTAGCCCACGCACAAATCCCACAGGACTGCACAAAAGAACGCACATCCCGCGACAAAGAAGGCCACCAAATGGACCAACCAACCAAATCTCTGGTACCAAAAATCCCAGGATGGCCAGCCAACACAGAACAATGAACCTCAGAAATCACTTTACTAGTCCATCTATCAGGAACAAACAGTTTCCCCACTGGACAGCGGTCAGGTTTATTAGCCTGAAATTTCTGAAGAAATTGTGAGGGCAGCTACCGGCTGCTGGAGAAGGAGCATGAGGAGCTGAGGCTTTGTGGCAACCCAAGTCGGTGAGCTGAATTTTTTTTTTTTGGTTCAGATTTTTGCTATGGGGCCCCATGGTTTCTATGTACACCCCTGATGGGAACCTGCTCTTTTAAGCCACGTTCACATGTTCTGTATATGGTAAGTACCTGCCATCAGTATTTGTATGCAAAAACCAGGAGTGGAACAGAGGAAAAGTACAATAGAAACAAGTGCACCACTTCTGCATTTATCACTCACTCCTTATAGCTCTTCCCATATGGTGAATAGTATAAAAAAGCAACAAAAAAAACAATTCCTGAATTGCTGATTTTTTTTGTTCTCTGCTTCCCAAAAATCAGAATAGAAAGCGATCACAAAATGTTTTGTGCCTGAAAATGGTGCTAATAAAAACGTTAACTCGTCCTGCAAAAAAATAAGTCCCCGCATGGCTCTGTCAGCAGAAATATAGAAATGTAGAAACATTATGACTCTCAAAATATGGCAATTCAAAAGATTGTTTTTGCAAAAAAAAAAGCATTTTTTAGTGTGTGATAACAGCCAAACATAAAAAAAGTAAATCTGGCATCGTAATTGCACCGACCCGAAGAATAAAGTCTCCTAATCACTTATACCGCACGAGGAACGGCGTAAAAAATGAATAGTTCTTGACCTGTTGTTTATTTGAAACCAATAGTATTCCTCACAAAAAAATATCGATCCCTGATCAAATAGAGTAAAGTATGCACATTTTTTAAATAGTCGTAATGAAAATATATACAAAATACAATAAGAAAATGACAGGAGTGGTACACTCTCTGTCTACATGGATCATGAATACAGTGACAGAAAAAAAAAGGAAAGACCATTACATTTATAAAATTATATAATAAATACTCAAATAGCAATGTGAAAATCAGTACATATTGTAAATAGAAGATGAAAAGCCTTATATCAATATGATAATAAGCACATATGGATAATAGTATAACTGATAAAGATGTTCATAAATTAATTTATGTCCTCACAATAATAGTATGTGAGAAAATATATACCGGTATATGTAATAGGACCTTGTAGTCATGCTAAAATAACACAGTGGATCAAGGTTTGTATAGTGTAAATAGATCGTAATGTCCATTACCTGTGGCCATAATAAAGAGAATGTGGGGTAAGCACATCGGCAGAAATATGGAAAAATTATAGCTCTAAAAATATGGCAATGCAAAAGGTTGTTTTATTTGCAAAAAAAAAGCATTTTTAGTGTGTGATAGCAGTCAAACATAAAAAGCTTAATCTGGTCTCACTGTATTCGCACCAACCCAAAGAATAAATCTATTTAATCAATGATAACACAAGAAACAGCTTAAAAAATAAATAGAACAAGTTCTTAACCTGATGTATACTTGTTTATTCTATTGCCATGTTCATTAGAAATTGTGTGACAAATTTTGATGCCATATTTCCCCATATGAAAATGTAAAATCTGGGTCTAAAACAACATTTTTTTGTTGTAAAAATTTAATAATTTTTTCTTCACTGCCCAATGATATAAAATTCTGTCAATATGATTAATGCAGCCTTACATGAAATTATTGAGAGGTGTAGTTAGTAAAATGGGTTCACTTATGGGGGTTCTGCTGTTCTGGCACATCAGGGGATCTTTCAGTGGTCATGGCACCTGCAAACCATAACAGTAAAATCTGCACTATAATACTGTTTGGCGATCTATCCATTCTGAGATATCCACTGTGCCTAAAAGTAGTTCACAATTACATGTAAGGTATTATACAAATTGTCTCTTCAGAGAGGAAGAGGACTAGAACTCTAATGCCACCTATTGGAAGTAGCAATCCTAACCGTCAATGTCAACCCTTTAACGAGCCTTGTCATATGACTTAGGATAAAAGCCAAACTAGAATCTCAATTTGCAGACACTGTGTTTCGGGGTACTGCCCCTTGTCAGTGCAAAGTTTGACTGAGTGAGAGGCATCTGACCAATATCCAAGAATTATAGTTTCTTCTTGCGGAGATTGACATGCTAATTGGAGCATTGCGGCTTTAAGTCTTCTCAACATGTCAATCTCCACAAGGAGAAATGAAACAATTCATCTTAGATACATGTAAGGCATTGGCGCACTTAGGAGAAATTGCACTGTGAGGTCTATTTTTTTCCTACTAACCCTTATAAAAATTAAAAACTTTGGGCTAAAACAATATTTTAGTGGTAAAAATGTAATTATTTGTATTAACTTATTACTGCTCAATAGTATAAAATTTTGTGAGGCACATGAGGGTTAAACGTACTCACTGCACCCCTAGATTAATTAATTGGGGGTGTAGTTTGTAAAATGGGGTAACTTATAGAGTGGTTCTTATGACACCTCAGGGGCTCTGCCAATGTGACATGGCATTCTCAAACCATTCCAGGGTTTTTCCCTTTTGAGCTTTGCAATGCGCCTCAAAAATATTTTTGGCCACATATAGGGCATTGTAGTAACATAGTAACATAGCAAGGTCGAAAAAGATATTTGTCCAACCAGTTCAGCCTATATTCCATCATAATAAATCCCCAGATCTACGTCCTTCTACAGAACCTAATAATTGTATGATACAATATTGTTCTGCTCCAGGAAGACATCCAGGCCTCTCTTGAACCCCTCGACTAAGTTCGCCATCATCACCTCCTCAGGCAAGGAATTCCAGATTCTCATTGCCCCAACAGTAAAGAATCCTCTTCTCTGTTGGTGGAAAAACCTTCTCTCCTCCAGTCGCAGAGAATGCCCCCTTGTGCCCGTCACCTTCCTTGGTATAAACAAATTCTCGAAGAGATATTTGTATTGTCCCCTTATATACTTATGCATGGTTATTAGATCGCCCCTCAGTCGTCTTTCTACTAGACTAAATAATCCTAATTTTGCTAATCTCTCTGGGTATTGTAGTTCCCTCATGCCCTTTATTAATTTTGTTGCCCTCCTTTGTACTCACTCTAGTTCCATTATATCCTTCCTGAGCACCAGTGCCCAAAACTGTACACAGTACTCTATGTGTGGTCAAGAGTACAGAGGCAGTATAATGCACTCATAATGTGTATCTAGGCCTCTTTTAATGCACCCCATGATCCAGTTTGCTTTGGCAGCCTGGCACTGGCTTCTCCAGGTAAGTTTATCATTAACTAGGATCCCCAAGCCTTTCTCCAAGTGAGATTTACCCAGTGGTTTTCCGTTCAGTGTGTAATGGTGATATTGATTCCTTCTTCCTATGTGTATAACTTTATATTTATCATTGTTGAACCGCATCTGTCACCTTTCGGCCCAAGTTTCCAACTTATCCAGACCCATCTGTACCAGAATACTATCTTCTCTTGTTTTGACTGCTTTACATAGTTTTGTATCATCTGCAAATCTCGATATTTTACTGTGTAAACCTTCTACCAGATCATTAATAAAAATGTTGAAGAGTTTAGGTCACTACACCGACCTCTGTGGTACCCCACTGGTCACAGCGACCCAGTTAGAGAATATACCATTTATAACCACCCTTTGCTTTCTAAAAGAATTTAGATTTTTATTATTAGACACACCACAGAAAAACAGACAATACACACGGTTAAAAACATTTAAAACTTGTTCCACATAGAACCAAAAATAGATCCAAGTCAATTACATATATTGTATAGTGATTAGTGTTGAGCATTCCGATACCGCAAGTATCGGGTATCGGCCGATACTTGCGGTATCGGAATTCCGATACCGAATTCCGATACTTCCCGCGTATCGGATACCGGAATCGGAAGTTCCCAGAATTCAAACTGAACGCAGCAGCCAATGAGGAATGAATGGAAGTGTGGGCACTTCCTGTTTAGCATGGTGGGCATGTAAGTACTGGCAAGGCTGTGATTGCCTGCTGAAATTATGTCACTCAGCACTATAAAAAACGCTGCCGCCATTTTGCGCTCACTCTGCTGTGATTTCAGTTAGGGACAGGACGCTGTGTTCTAACTGAGGGCCAGTTGAGATAGCTAATTGCTTTATTTTGCTTTTCCAAGGCTAATTTAGCAAACGATGTGTTCACTGTTCAGTTCACCTTGCTCTTGCCTTGCAGCGCTGTTTTAACAGCGTTCTGCAAGGTCTCAGTGTGTGTGTGTGTGCAGCTCACTCTGTAGTCTGTGTGCAGCCATATACCAGGTTGTATTCAGCTCAGGGGGGGTTCACACTGCCTCACACAGTTCTATCCATTGTCCTTTTTTGCTCATAGTGCAGCCTGCTGCACATTTTTTCTAAAATTTCCTATTAGTGTCTTTCCACCCGTCTCCAACCAAATAGTGGAAAAACACTAGATAGGATAACCTAGAGGGGGGTTTTTGGGCCTTGCAGCGCCGTTTACGGCTGTCTGCACGGTCTCAGTGTGAGCGCAGCTCGCCCTGTAGTCTGTGTGCAGCCACAGCCGGTTGTATTCAGCTCAGGGTTTTGTCACTGCCTCATACTGTAAAATAACTTTTCCTTTTTTCAAATAGTGCAGCCTGTTGAAAATTTTTTTTAAAATTTCCTATTAGTGTCTTTCCACCCGTCTCCAGCAAAATAGTGGAAAAACACTAGATAGGATAACCTAGAGGAGGGTTTTTGGGCCTTGCAGCGCCGTTTACAGCTGTCTGCACGGTCTCCGTGTGAGCGCAGCTCGCCCTGTAGTCTGTGTGCAGCGACAGCCCGTTGTATTCAGCTCAGGGTTTGTCACTGCCTCATACCGTTAAATAACTTTTCATTTTTTTCAACTAGTGCAGCCTGTTTAAAAATTATTTAAAAAATTCCTATTAGTGTCTTTCCACCCGTCTCCAGCTAAATAGTGGAAAAACACTAGATAGGATAACCTAGAGGAGGGTTTTTGGGCCTTGCAGCGCCGTTTACGGCTGTCTGCACGGTCTCCGTGTGAGCGCAGCTCGCCCTGTAGTCTGTGTGCAGTGACAGCCCGTTGTATTCAGCTCAGGGTTTGTCACTGCCTCATACCGTTAAACAACTTTTAATTTTTTTTCAACTAGTGCAGCCTGTTGAAAATTTTGTAAACAATTTCCTATTAGTGTCTTTCCACCCGTCTCCAGCAAAATAGTGGAAAAACACTAGATAGGATAACCTAGAGGAGGGTTTTTGGGCCTAGCAGCGCCGTTTACGGCTGTCTGCACGGTCTCCGTGTGATTTAAACTAGCTCTGTAGCCCGATCTGCACAAAAAAAAAAGTAAAGTTCACCAAACACCACTTAACACTTGTGTAGGCCACATTTTATCAATAATAAAGTCTAGTCCACACTTTACAACATTAGTGTTTCTTACACCTGTTAGGAGGAGCATTTCAGGAATAAGCACACTAAGGCCTTAGTACTTTTCTGCTTATCTTTATCTGTCAACCAAGATGAAGAGGGCAGGGAGTAAGGGTCGTGGGCGTGGGCGTGGAGCAGGGAGAGGAGCAGGGAGAGGACGTGGTGATTCTGTGCCTGCTGCTGGCACCGGTGACTCACCATCACCCAGTTTCAGCAGGGAACAGTCCTTCATGCGCAGCTTTGTCGGAGAGCACCGTGCACCACTGCTGCGTGAAGATCAAATTGAAGCCATTGTCGGATGGATGGCAGCTAACGCATCGACTTCAATTAGTGCCACATCCTCTCAGGCACCGAGCACTGGAGAGCAGCCATCTGTCTCTTCACCACCTGCCAAATTGGCCAGGCAGTCAGAGAGCCCAGGACAGGAGCCGTCTCTACTTCTGTTCTCTGAATCTCTTGGCTTGGAAACAGGGGGCCAGCCAAGCAGTATTGGAGAAATGGAAGAAGAGGCAGTGTGCAGTGATGCCCAACAGCTTTGTCTCTCTGACTCTGAAGAGGCGGGTGGGTCAGTGCCTGCGGTGACCACAGCGCAGTACGCATCTGATGATGAAACTCAGGTGCCGCTTTCTGGTGCGTACTGTGCTGCCGAGACTACCCAGGAGGAGCAGTTGGTGGCAGAGGGTAGTGGAGATGATGAGGTCCTTGACCCATCGTGGCGTGAGGAACAGGAAGGTGGTGGGAGCAGCTCAGAGGAAGAGATTCCCCTAACGGGCCAAAGAAGGAGAGGGAGGGGGAAGACTGCGGAGCCTGTAGCCTCCACTTTGGCACCAGTTAGGAGCCTGTCTCTTTCAAAAGCCAAAAAGGGCGCTCCCAAGACTTGCAGTGCCTGGTCCTTTTTTGACACAGTTGCAGATGACATTTGTTTTGTCAAATGCAAGCTGTGTCATCAGAAAGTAAAAAGAGGTAAAAGTGTCAGCAACCTCAATACCACAAATATGTGGAAACATGTGCGGACCAGGCACGCGGTGGAGTTCCAAAAACACACTGAAGAGCTAGGCCAACCAACAGTGGCAGCTACCACCTCTTCAGCTCGTGTTGCTTCTTCCTCCAGCTCACGCACAGCTGGTTCGGCTTCCTCCTTGGATCGCCATGGAAGAACCTCTGGCACTGTTGTCCAGAGACCTAGTGTAATTCCACCCACAGCACCACATTCCCAGTCATCCTCACACTCCCAGCCTAGTCTACAGCCATCTGTAGTACAGGCATGGGAGAAAAGGCGGGCATTCTCGGCAAACCACCCCCGAGCACAGGCTCTGAATGCAGGCATTGCCAAACTTCTGTCGCTGGAAATGCTCTCATTCAGGCTGGTGGAGACTGACAGCTTCCGTGACTTGATGGCATTGGCAGTCCCACAGTACAAGGTGCCCAGCCGCTTTTACTTCAGCAGGCAAGCTGTCCCTGCCCTGCACAAGCATGTGGAGGGACAAATAAAACACGCGCTACTGAACGCCGTCAGTAGCAAGGTCCACCTCACCACCGATGCGTGGACCAGTCAACATGGACAGGGGCGATACCTTTCCGTCACTGCCCATTGGGTTAATGTTGTTGAGCTGGGTACAGACCGTGCGAGTGGCGCAGGACGTGTCCTGCTCACTCCAAGGATAGCAGGAATCCAGTCTGTACGCATTGACTCCTCCTCTTACACCAGTTCCTCAGATTCATCGCTGCAGGATCCGTCACAGTCCACCTCCACATGGACCCGTGAACGTTTACCTATGACCGACATGAGCACAGCCGTGGCCAAACGTCAGCAGGCCGTCTTTAAACTAGTTTCTTTGGGGAATCGAAGCCACACAGTGCAGGAGCTCTGGAATGCCCTAAAGCAGGAGAGCGATGTGTGGTTTGTGCCAGCGAATCTCCAGCCAGGCATGGTAGTGTGTGACAATGGCCGAAATCTGGTGGCAGCTTTAGGCCTTGGCAACCTCACTCACATCCCATGTCTGGCACATGTGCTCAATTTGGTTGTGCAGAGTTTTCTGAGGGACTATCCGGATCTTGATGCACTTCTGCACAAGGCCCGCCTAGAGTGTGCTCACTTGCGGCGTTCCACCTTGGCAAGATCCCGCATTGCTGCTCTGCAGCGTCGGTTTCGCCTTCCTGAACATCGCATCATATGTGACCTACCTACCAGGTGGAATTCCACGTTACATATGTTGGAGCGGTTGTGTGAGCAGCAGCAAGCAGTAATGGAGTACCAGCTGCATCAGGCGCAAAAAAGTCGCAGTCAGCGCCGCTCAGACTTCACAACCACAGAGTGGGCCACTATGAAGGACGTCTGCCAGGTTTTGCGTCCTTTTGATTATTCCACGCGGATGGCAAGTGCAGATGATGCACTAGTCAGCATGACTGTCCCCCTTATCTGCTTGCTTCAAGAAACCCTGCAGGGGATAAGGGATGATGTGGAAGAGGTGGAGGATGAGGAGTCACCTTTTCCATCAGGTTCTGGACAGTCAGCGCCACGTGGTTCCTCACAAAGGGGTCGGCAGGGGACCCTTTGTGAGGAGGATGAGGAGGAGTCAATGGACGAGGAAGAGCTACGTCCAGAGGAGGGAGTTCCACCATTGTCCAGTGGTCAGTGTGTACAGCGAGGGTGGGGTGATGAAGAGCGGGCAGAGATCATGTCTCAAGCAGGGGACAGCGTTTCTGGGCCAGTTGGCAGTCTGCAGCACATGGTTGAGTTCATTTTGCAGTGCCTGAGAGACGACCGCCGCATCGACCACATTCTCAACGTGCCTGATTATTGGGTGTACGCCCTCCTCGATCCTCGCTACCGTGACAATGTCCAAAACCTCATCCCGGCGTTGACACGGGAGCGTAAAATGTGGGAGTACCACGACACACTGGTGAATTCCATCATCTTCTCCAGTCCAACTGAGAGGAGTGCTGCTAGTGCTTTACAAAGCAGCTCAGTGCGTCGAGGCAGTGGAGGAGGAGGCTCTGCACAAAGAGGGAGCAGAAGCAGTGCCTCTGCCCAAGGCAAGCCAAGTATGGCACAACTGTGGAAAACTTTTGTGTGCCCGCCCCAAATGTCTACACCATCACCAGCGGCTCCAGTCAGCAGGAGGCAACGGTTCCGTCAGATGGTGACAGACTACATGGCTTGCCCTCTTAGTGTACTCCCAGACGGCTCTTCCCCGTTCAAGTTTTGGGTCTCTAAGCTGGATACATGGCCAGAGCTAAGCCAGTATGCATTGGAGGTGCTGGCTTGCCCTGCGGCTAGTGTCTTATCGGAACGTGTCTTTAGTGCCGCAGGTGGTGTACTAACAGACCGTCGCATGCGACTATCCTCTGATAACGTTGACCGGCTTACTTTCCTGAAAATGAACCAGGCCTGGATCTCGCAGGAATTTGCCACTCCTCTGCCTGATTAAGTAATTGGGTGTCATCCAGGTCTCCTGATGTGTTCATCTTTCTACCACCTGAACTGCTATTCCTGGGCTCCAACACCGCCAGTTGCGGCTCAGAAGTGCAGGCTGCACAGTCTAAACATACGACCCAGTGTTATTGGGTTTCAGTAACGTCAGCTGATCCCCAGCTGTGTAGCCAGCAATGTGTCCTGCGACCGCCACGCTGGCACAACAACCTAAATGTAAGGGAACCTGTCCCCCCCCCTCGGCGTTTGTTACTGAAAGAGCCATCTTGTGCAGCAGTAATGTTGCACAAGGAAAAGGTAGCTCTTTTATTTTAGCTTCTTGCACACGCAGAACTTAACACTTATAAAATGTGTTCACTGATACCGTTATACCGTCCCGGAGCTGGGACTTTCTTTCATAATGTGACGCAGCACAGCCGTCATTCCTACCCCCTTGGTGCCATGCGCTGCCTCCTCAGCGTTGTTTTAAGCTGTCACGGAGCCTGCGCTGTTCTGTTATCCCTTGGCCATGGCCAGTTTGCGCTGCCTGTCTTCTGACATAATTTGGTGTCAGGATGGCTGCGCCTGTGCGCCCGCGCTGCCCGAGAACCCGCCTCGCAGTGTCTTCTGATTGAATCACACTGCGAGCCTGGGATCCATGGGCATGCGCAGTGCATATCTTCACCTCGGGCTCTCGCCCATCTCCCTCCGCCTTCTTTAGACTGTGCGCCGTCAGCTGATCCCTAATAGCATGCCACGGCCGTGACACCGCACAGTCTGAAGAAGAGGGAAGGAGGGGAGTGAGAGTCGAGGATATGCACTGTGCATGTCCATGGATCCAAGGCCCGCAGTGGGATTACAATAGACGACACTGCGAGGTGAGATCTGGAGCAGCGTGGACGCACAGGCACTGACAGCCTGACACCAAATTATGTCAGAAGACAGGCAGCGCAAATTGGGCATGGCCAAGGGATAACAGAACAGCGCAGGCTCCGTGACAGCTTAAAACAACGCTGAGGAGGCAGCGCACGGCACCAAGGAGATAGGAATGACAGCTGTGCTGCGTCCCATTACGAAGGAAATTCCCACCTCCGGGACGGTTTTACGGTATAAGGGGACACACTTTTTAGTGTTTACTTCTGTGTTTGCAAGGAGCATAATTAAAAGAGCAACCTTTTCCTTTTGCATCCTTAGTGCTGCACAAGATGGCTCTTTCAGCTACAAACGTCTTGGGGGGGGGTTAAAGGTTCCCTTTCAACTTGCTCCAATCAGGCTTCGGCCTACACTCTGTTCCTCTGCTCCTCCTGCTGTCCCTGGGCTCTAACACCGCCAGTTGGTGCCTGGAAGTGCTGTCTGCACAGTCAACAGTCGCTCCTCTGTTATTGGGGTTCAGTAACGTCAGCTGATCCCCAGCTGTGTGTGCGGCAATACCTCCAATCTGCTCCTCCTGCTGTCCCTGGGCTCTAACACCGCCAGTTGGTGCCTGGAAGTGCTGTCTGCACAGTCAACAGTCGCTCCTCTGTTATTGGGGTTCAGTAACGTCAGCTGATCCCCAGCTGTGTGTGCGGCAATACCTCCAATCTGCTCCTCCTGCTGTCCCTGGGCTCTAACACCGCCAGTTGGTGCCTGGAAGTGCTGTCTGCACAGTCAACAGTCGCTCCTCTGTTATTGGGGTTCAGTAACGTCAGCTGATCCCCAGCTGTGTATCCGGCAACGTGTCATGCGACCGCCACGCTGGCACAACTAAAATGTAAGGGGACCTGTCCCCCCCCTAGGCGTTTGTTACTGAAAGAGCCACCTTGTGCAGCACTAATACTGCACAAGGAAAAGGTCGCTCTTGAAATTATTCTCCTTGCAAACGCTGAACTACACACTCATGTAATGTGTCCCCTCACACCGTCCAACCGTCCCGGAGGTGGGACTTTCCTTTGTAATGTGACGCAGCACAGCCGTCATTGCTACCCCCTTGGCACCGTGCGCTGCCTCCTTAGCGTTGTTTGATTCCGTCATGGACCACGCTGCCCGAAATCCCACCTCGCAGTGTCGCCTAATGTGATCCCACAGTGGGCCTGGTATCCATGGCCATGCGCAGTGCATATACTAGCCTCTCACTCCCCTTCTTCACGCTTCTTCAGACTAGGCGGCGTCAGCTGATCCCTAATAGCAAGCCACTACCGTGACGCCACACAGTCTGAAGAAGCAGGAAGGAGGTGAGTGAGAGGCGATGATATGCACTGCGCATGCCCATGGATCCCTGGCCCGCAGTGGGATTACATTAGATGACACTGCGAGGTTGGATCTCGGGCAGCTTGGACGCACAGGCACTGCCAGCCTGACACCTAAATGATGTCAGAAGACGGGCACCGCTAACTGTGCATGGCCAAGGGATAACATTACAGCGCGGGCTCCGTGACAGAACCAAACAACGTTGAGGAGGTGGCGCACGGCACCAAGGGGGTTGGAATGACGGCTGTGCTGTGTCACATTACAAAGGAAAGTCCCACTTCCGGGACAGTTTGACGGTGTGAGGGGACACATTATATGAGTGTGTACTTCAGCGTTTGCAAGGAGCATAATTTTAGGAGCCACCATTTTCCATGTGCAGTATTACTGCTGTACAAGATGGCTCTTTCAGCAACAAATGCCTGGGGGGGGGGGGTTAAAGGTTCCCTTTCAACTTGCTCCACTGCAGGCTTCGGCCTACACTCTGCTCCTCTTTGATTCCCTGGGTTTCAACACTGTCAGTTGCCACCTGGAAGTGTTGTCTACACAGAAAAAACATTAGCTGATGTGTCAGTGGGGTTCAGCACCGCCAGCTGTTCCCCTGCTGTGTAGTCGGCAACGTGTCCAGCACAAGCCACGCTGGCACAACAGAACAAAAGCTGCCACCAGTGCAGGCTTCGGCCTACACTCTGCTCCTCTCCTCCTCCTGCTGACCCTGGGCTCAAACACCGCTAGTTTTTGCCCGTAAGTGCTAGCTGCACAGAGAAAAACACCAGCCAATGTGTTAGTGGGGTTCAGCACCGCCAGCTGTTCCCCTGCTGTGTAGCCGGCAACGTGACCTGCAAACGCGACGCAGGCACATGAACTGAAATTAAAGGGACCCTGCCCCCTACCCCCAGGTGTTTCTATGTATAACAGCCACCTTGTACAGCAGTACTGCTGCATTTGTACAAGGTGGCTGACTTTTTCTCCTTGCCCACGTTTAATTAAACACGTACAAAATGTGTCTCATTGAGACCATTCCACTGTCCCTGAGGTGTGACTTTCCTTTCTAATGATACGCAGCTCCCCCCTTGGTAGCGCTTCCCGTCTTCTGACATCATTGGTTGGCTGGCTGCGCCTGTGCGTACGCCCTGCCTGAAACAATGCTCCTCGTTGTCTTACTTATTTTGACTGTGAGGGTGTGATTGATGGGCATGTGCAGTGCATATGTTTGCCTGTGTTCACTCATCTCCTTCCGCCTTCTTCAGACTGGGTGGCCTCATGGCCGCGGCATGCGATAAGGGATCAGATGAGGCCGCCCAGTCTGAAGCAGGTGTAAGGACATGTGTGAGCGGCAAACATATTTACGGCACAAGGCCACGAATCCCAGCCACGCAGTGTGATTTTTTGAAAACACACTGCGGGCCTGGGATTCATGGCCATTGCTAACCGCACCGGCCAACATGAAATGAGGTGAGAAGACACGCAGCGCTCACAGCGCATGGCCAAGGGATAACAAGAGCGCAGACTCCTGTACAGCAAATAACAACGCTCAGGAAGCTGCGCCCATGCACCAAGGTGTTATTTTGGACAACTGTGCTGCTTTTCTTTAAAAAGACAAGTCACGCCTCCACTACTGTTTGACAGTATAATGGGCTAAATAGTGTACGTGTTTTATTCAGCGCGTGCAAGGAGCAAAATTAAGAGAGCAACCTTTGACTTGAGCAGCATTAATGCTGCACAAGGTGTGGCTCTTGTACCTTGCAACATCTGAGGGGGGGTTAAAGGTTACCTTTGAAATTGGTTCAACTAGGCTTCGGCCTACACTCTGCTCCTCTCCTCCTCCTGCTGACCCTGGGCTCTAACACCGCTAGTTTTTGCCCGGAAGTGCTAGCTGCACAGAGAAAAACACCAGCCAATGTGTTAGTGGGGTTCAGCACCGCCAGCTGTTCCCCTGCTGTGTAGCCGGCATCGTGTCCAGCACAAGCCACGCTGGCACAACTGACCAAAAGCTGCCACCAGTGCAGGCCTTGGCCTACACTCTGCTCCTCTCCTCCTCCTGCTGCCCCTGGGCTCAAACACCGCTAGTTTTTGCCCGGAAATGCGAGCTGCACAGAGAAAAACACCAGCCAATGTGTTGGTGGGGTTCAGCACCGCCAGCTGTTCCCCTGCTGTGTAGCCGGCATCGTGTCCAGCACAAGCCACGCTGGCACAACAGACCAAAAGCTGCCACCAGTGCAGGCCTTGGCATACACTCTGCTCCTCTCCTCCTCCTGCTGCCCCTGGGCTCAAACACCGCTAGCTTTTGCCTGGAAATGCGAGCTGCACAGAGAAAAACACCAGCCAATGTGTTAGTGGGGTTCAGCACCGCCAGCTGTTCCCCTGCTGTGTAGCCGGCATCGTGTCCAGCACAAGCCACGCTGGCACAAAAGACCAAAAGCTGCCACCAGTGCAGGCCTCGGCCTACACTCTGCTCCTCTCCTCCTCCTGCTGCCCCTGGGCTCAAACACCGCTAGTTTTTGCCCGGAAATGCGAGCTGCACAGAGAAAAACACCAGCCAATGTGTTGGTGGGGTTCAGCACCGCCAGCTGTTCCCCTGCTGTGTAGCCGGCATCGTGTCCAGCACAAGCCACGCTGGCACAACAGACCAAAAGCTGCCACCAGTGCAGGCCTCGGCATACACTCTACTCCTCTCCTCCTCCTGCTGCCCCTGGGCTCAAACACCGCTAGCTTTTGCCTGGAAATGCGAGCTGCACAGAGAAAAACACCAGCCAATGTGTTAGTGGGGTTCAGCACCGCCAGCTGTTCCCCTGCTGTGTAGCCGGCATCGTGTCCAGCACAAGCCACGCTGGCACAACAGACCAAAAGCTGCCACCAGTGCAGGCTTCGGCCTACACTTTGATCCTCTCCTCCTCCTGCTGACCCTGGGCTCTAACACCGCCAGTTTTTGCTCGGACGTGCTAGCTGCACAGAGAAAAACACCAGTCAATGTGTCAGTGGGGTTCAGCACCGCCAGCTGTTCCCCTGCTGTGTAGCTGGCAACGTGTCCTGCAAACGCCATGCAGGCACCTGAACTGAAATTAAAGGGAACCAGCCCCCACCCCCCCAGGTGTTTCTATGTATAACAGCCACCTTGTACAGCAGTACTGCTGCATTTGTACAAGGTGGCTGACTTTTTCTCCTTGCCCACGTTTAATTAAACACATACTAAATGTGTCTCATTGAGACCATTCCACTGTCCCTGAGGTGTGACTTTCCTTTCTAATGATACGCAGCACCACCCTTGCTAGCGCTGCCCGTCTTTTGACATCATTGGTTAGCTGGCTGCGCCTGTGCGTCCGCCCTGCTAGAAACAACGCCCCTCGGTGTCTTATTTATTTTGACTGCGAGGGTGTGATTGATGGGCATGTGCAGTGCATATGTTTGCCTGTGTTTACTCATCTCCTTCCGCCTTCTTCAGACTGGGTGGCCTCATGGCCGCGGCATGCGATAAGGGATCAGATGAGGCCGCCCAGTCTGAAGCAGGTGTAAGGACATGTGTGAGCGGCAAACATATTTACTGCACAAGGGCACGAATCCCAGCCACGCAGTGTGATTTTTTGAAAACACACTGTGGGTCTGGGATTCATGTCCATCGCTAACCGCAACAGCCGACATGAAATGAGGTCAGAAGACAGGAAGCGCTCACAGCGCATGGCCAAGGGATAACAAGAGCGCAGACTCCTGTACAGCAAATAACAACGCTCAGGAATCTGCGCCCAGCACCTAGGTGTAAAATTTGACACCTGTGCTGCGTCTCCTTAAAAAGACAAGTCACGCCTCCACTACTGTTTGACAGTATAATGGGCTAAATAGTGTACGTGTTTTATTCAGCGTGTGCAAGGAGCAAAATTAATAGAGCAACCTTTTACTTGTGCAGCAATAATGCTGCACAAGGTGTGGCTCTTGTACCTTGCAACACCTGAGGGGGGGTTAAAGGTTACCTTTGAAATTGGTTCAACTAGGCTTCGGCCTACACTCTGCTCCTCTCCTCTTCCTGCTGACCCTGGGCTCTAACACCGCTAGTTTTTGCCCGGAAGTGCTAGCTGCACAGAGAAAAACACCAGTCAATGTGTTAGTGGGGTTCAGCACCGCCAGCTGTTCCCCTGCTGTGTAGCCGGCATCGTGTCCAGCACAAGCCATGCTGGCACAACTGACCAAAAGCTGCCACCAGTGCAGGCTTCGGCCTACACTCTGCTCCTCTCCTCCTCCTGCTGACCCTGGGCTCTAACACCGCTAGTTTTTGCCCAGAAATGCGAGCTGCACAGAGAAAAACACCAGCCAATGTGTTAGTTGGGTTCAGCACCGCCAGCTGTTCCCCTGCTGTGTAGCCGGCATCGTGTCCAGCACAAGCCACGCTGGCACAACCGACCAAAAGCTGCCACCAGTGGAGGCTTCAGCCTACACTCTGCTCCTCTACTCCTCCTGCTGACCCTGGGCTCAAACACCGCTAGTTTTTGCCTGGAAGTGCTAGCTGCACAGAGAAAAACACCAGCCAATGTGTTAGTGGGGTTCAGCACCGCCAGCTGTTCCCCTGCTGTGTAGCCGGCAACGTGACCTGCAAACGTCACACAGGCACATGAACTGAAATTGAAGGAAGCCTGCCCCCCACCACCAGGTGTTTGTATGTATAATAGCCACCTTGTACTGCAGTACTGCTGCATTAGTACAAGGTGGCTGACTTTTTCTCCTTGCCCACGTGGAACTCAACACGTACAAAATGTGTCTCATTAGAGACCATTACAATGTCTCTGAGGTGTGACTTTCCTTTTTAATGACACGCAGCACCCGTATTGTTAGCGCTGCCCGTCTTCTGACATCATTGGTTGGCTGCCTGTGCCTGTGCATCCGCCCTGCCCGACACAACGCCCCTCGTTGTCTCATATATTTTGACTGCGGGGGTGTGATTGATGGGCACGAGCAGTGCATATCTTCGCCTGTCTTCACTCCCCTCCTTCCGCCTTCTTCAGACTGGGTGGCCTCATGGCCGCGGCATGCGATAAGGGATCAGCTGAGGCCACCCAGTCTGAAACAGGTGTAAGGACATGTGTGAGCGGCAAACATATTTACTGCACAAGGCCACGAATCCCAGCCACGCAGTGTGATTTTTTTAAAACACACTGCGGGCCTGGGATTCATGGCCATTGCTAAACGCACCGGACAACATGAAATGAGGTCAGAAGACAGGCAGCGCTCACAGCGCATGGCCAAGGGATCACAATAGCGCAGACTCCTGTACAGCAAATAACAACGCTCAGGAATCTGCGCCCAGCACCTAGGTGTAAAATTTGACACCTGTGCTGCGTCTCCTTAAAAAGACAAGTCACGCCTCCACTACTGTTTGACAGTATAATGGGCTAAATAGTGTACGTGTTTTATTCACCGTGTGCAAGGAGCAAAATTAATAGAGCAACCTTTTACTTGTGCAGCAATAATGCTGCACAAGGTGTGGCTCTTGTACCTTGCAACACCTGAGGGGGGGTTAAAGGTTACCTTTGAAATTGGTTCAACTAGGCTTCGGCCTACACTCTGCTCCTCTCCTCCTCCTGCTGACCCTGGGCTCTAACACCGCTAGTTTTTGCCCGGAAGTGCTAGCTGCACAGAGAAAAACACCAGCCAATGTGTAAGTGGGGTTCAGCACCGCCAGCTGTTCCCCTGCTGTGTAGCCGGCATCGTGTCCAGCACAAGCCACGCTGGCACAACTGACCAAAAGCTGCCACCAGTGGAGGCTTCGGCCTACATTCTGCTCCTCTCCTCCTCCTGCTGACCCTGGGCTCAAACACCGCTAGTTTTTGCCCGGAAGTGCTAGCTGCACAGAGAAAAACACCAGCCAATGTGTTAGTGGGGTTCAGCACCGCCAGCTGTTCCCCTGCTGTGTAGCCGGCAACGTGACCTGCAAACGCCACGCAGGCACATGAACTGAAATTGAAGGAAGCCTGCCCCCCACCCCCAGGTGTTTCTATGTATAACAGCCACCTTGTACAGCAGTACTGCTGCATTTGTACAAGGTGGCTGACTTTTTCTACTTGCCCACGTTGAACTCAACACGGAGAAAATGTGTCTCATTGAGACCATTCCACTGTCCCTGAGGTGTGACTTTCCTTTCTAATGATACGCAGCACCACCCTTGGTAGCGCTTCCCGTCTTTTGACATCATTGGTTAGCTGGCTGCGCCTGTGCGTCCGCCCTGCTCGAAACAACGCCCCTCGGTTTCTTATTTATTTTGTCAGCGAGGGTGTGGTTTATGGGCACGAGCAGTGCATATGTTCGCCTGTCGTCACTCATCTCCTTCCGCCTTCTTCAGACTGTGCAGCCTCATGGCCGCGGCATGCGAGAAGGGATCAGCAGAGGCCGCCCAGTCTGAAGCAGGTGTAAGGACGTGTGTGAGCGGCGAAAATATTTACTGCCCAAGGCCACGAATCCCAGCACCGCAGTGTGACTTTATGAAAAGGCACTGTGGGTCTGGGATTTATGGCCATCGTTAACCGCAGCGGCCAACATGAAATGAGGTCATAAAACGGGCAGCGCTAACAGGGCATTGCCAAGGGATAACACAAGAGCGTAGACTCCTGTACAGCAAATAACAACGCTCAGGAAGCTGCGCCAAGCACCAAGGCGTTATTTGGGACACCTGTGCTGCGTCTCCTTAAAAAGACAAGTCACGCCTCCACTACAGTTTGACTGTAGAATGGGCTAAATTGTGTACGTCTTTCATTCAGCGTGTGCAAGCAGACAAATTAATAGAGGAACCATTGACTTGTGCAGCATTAATGCTGCACAAGGTGTGGCTCTTGTACTTTGTAACACCTGAGGGGGGGTTAAAGGTTTCCTTTGAAATTGGTTCAACTAGGCTTCGGCCTACACTCTGCTCCTCTCCTCCTGCTGCTCCTGGGCTCTAACACCGCAAGTTTTTGCCCGGAAGTGCTAGCTGCACAGAGAAAAACACCCGCCATTGTGTCAGTGGGGTTCAGCAATGCCAGCTGTTCCCCCACTGTGTAGCCGGCAAAGTGTCCTGCAAACGCAACGCAGACACAAAGCTGCCTCCAGTGCAGGCTTCGGCCTACACTCTGCTCCCCCTGCTTACCCTTTGCTCCAACACCGCTAGTTGGAGCTCTAGGAAGACAATCTTTAATAGGCAACGCATCCGGGTTCCAGCACCGCCAGCTGGTTCTCGGCAGTGTTTTTGTCACAGGTACTCCCTCGCGCCAAGCCTGGTTTCAGCACCGTCAGCTGTTTCCGGGTTGTGTCAAGCTCGCTGAGACGCCTATGCTTGCCCCGTCGTGTTGCGGTCAGGTTAGCCAACTCCAGGGTGCCTCCAGTTTAGGAGCTTCCTATGTGGGCTGCGTGAATTGGTAGTCAAGGCTGGTTCTGTAGTGCCAGTAGGCCCAGCTCCCCCTGTAGGACTGTTGGTGTTCGGTAACTGCGGCTGCCTCGCGGCCTAGCTGTTCTCTCCTCTCCTGTGGGCCTTCGGGTCCACCACCTGGTTCCAGCACCGTCAGCTGGTTCCGGGCCGAGCCTTTGGCTTAGGTGCCTCCTCCTGGGTATCCGAGTTCCGCCAACGCCAGGCGGTCCTTGGTAGTGCTTTTAAGCGCGGGCACCTACAGCTTAGTAACCGGGTTCCAGCACCGTCAGCAGGTCCTCGGTCGTGCCATTGGCTCTTGCACACTGGGGCAACGCATCCGGGTTCCAGCACCGCCAGCTGGTTCTCGGCAGTGCTTTTGTCACAGGTACTCCCTCGTGCCAAGCCTGGTTCCAGCACCGTCAGCTGTTTCCGGGGACTGTCAAACTCACTGAGATGCCTATGCTTGCCCCGTCCTGTTGCGGTCGGGTTAGCCAACTCCAGGGTGCCTCCAGTTTAGGAGCTTCCTATGTGGGCTGCGTGAATTGGTAGTCAAGGCTGGTTCTGTAGTGCCAGTAGGCCCAGCTCCCCCTGTAGGACTGTTGGGGTTCGGTAACTGCGGCTGCCCCGCGGCCTAGCTGTTCTATCCTCTCCTGTGGGCCTTCGGGTCCACCTCCTGGTTCCAGCACCGTCAACTGGTTCCGGGCCGAGCCTTTGGCTTAGGTGCCTCCTCCTGGGTATCCGAGTTCCGCCAACGCCAGGCGGTCCTTGGTAGTGCTTTTAAGCGCGGGCACCTACAGCTTAGTAACCGGGTTCCAGCACCATCAGCTGGTCCTCGGTCGTGCCATTGGCTCTTGCACACTGGGGCAACGCATCCGGGTTCCAGCACCGCCAGCTGGTTCTCGGCAGTGTTTTTGTCACAGGTACTCCCTCGTGCCAAACCTGGTTTCAGCACCGTCAGCTGTTTCCGGGTTGTGTCAAGCTCGCTGAGACGCCTATGCTTGCCCCGTCGAGTTGCGGTCGGGTTAGCCAACTCCAGGGTGCCTCCAGTTTAGGAGCTTCCTATGTGGGCTGCGTGAATTGGTAGTCAAGGCTGGTTCTGTAGTGCCAGTAGGCCCAGCTCCCCCTGTAGGACTGTTGGTGTTCGGTAACTGCGGCTGCCTTGCGGCCTAGCTGTTCTCTCCTCTCCTGTGGGCCTTCGGGTCCACCACCTGGTTCCAGTACCGTCAGCTGGTTCCGGGCCGAGCCTTTGGCTTAGGTGCCTCCTCCTGGGTATCCGAGTTCCGCCAACGCCAGACGGTCCTTGGTAGTGCTTTTAAGCGCGGGCACCTACAGCTTAGTAACCGGGTTCCAGCACCGTCAGCAGGTCCTCGGTCATGCCATTGGCTCTTGCACACTGGGGCAACGCATCCGGGTTCCAGCACCGCCAGCTGGTTCTCGGCAGTGTTTTTGTCACAGGTACTCCCTCGTGCCAAGCCTGGTTCCAGCACCGTCAGCTGTTTCCGGGGACTGTCAAACTCACTGAGACGCCTATGCTTGCCCCGTCGTGTTGTGGTCGGGTTAGCCAACTCCAGGGTGCCTCCAGTTTAGGAGCTTCCTATGTGGGCTGCGTGAATTGGTAGTCAAGGCTGGTTCTGTAGTGCCAGTAGGCCCAGCTCCCCCTGTAGGACTGTTGGGGTTCGGTAACTGCGGCTGCCTCGCGGCCTAGCTGTTCTATCCTCTCCTGTGGGCCTTCGGGTCCACCTCCTGGTTCCAGCACCGTCAGCTGGTTCCGGGCCGAGCCTTTGGCTTAGGTGCCTCCTCCTGGGTATCCGAGTTCCGCCAACGCCAGGCGGTCCTTGGTAGTGCTTTTAAGCGCGGGCACCTACAGCTTAGTAACCGGGTTCCAGCACCGTCAGCTGGTCCTCGGTCGTGCCATTGGCTCTTGCACACTGGGGCAACGCATCCGGGTTCCAGCACCGCCAGCTGGTTCTCGGCAGTGTTTTTGTCACAGGTACTCCCTCGTGCCAAGCCTGGTTCCAGCACCGTCAGCTGTTTCCGGGTTGTGTCAAGCTCGCTGAGACGCCTATGCTTGCCTCGTCATGTTGCGGTCGGGTTAGCCAACTCCAGGGTGCCTCCAGTTTAGGAGCTTCCTATGTGGGCTGCGTGAATTGGTAGTCAAGGCTGGTTCTGTAGTGCCAGTAGGCCAAGCTCCCCCTGTAGGACTGTTGGTGTTCGGTAACTGCGGCTGCCTCGCGGCCTAGCTGTTCTCTCCTCTCCTGTGGGCCTTCGGGTCCACCACTTGGTTCCAGCACCATCAGCTGGTTCTCGGCAGTGTCTTTTGCTCTTGTACCTTCTGCTCCCCATCCTGGTTCCAGTACCGTCAGCTGGTTCCGTGCAGAGCCTTTGGCTTAGGTGCCTCCTTCTGGGTATCCAAGTTCCACCAACGTCAGGTGGTCCTTGGTAGTGCTTTCAGGCACGGGTACCTCCTGCTTAGTAACCGGGTTCCAGTAACGTCAGCTGGTCCTCGGTAGTTCCATTGGCTCTTGGACCTTCGGCTACCCATCCGGGTTCCAGTACCGTCAGCTGGTTCTCGGCAGTGTCTTTTGCTCTTGTACCTTCTGCTCCCCATCCTGGTTCCAGTAACGTCAGCTGGTTCCGGGCAGAGCCTTTGGCTTAGGTGCCTCCTTCTGGGTATCCGAGTTCCGCCAACGTCAGGCGGTCCTTGGTAGTGCTTTTTAGCACGGGTACCTCCTGCTTAGTAACCGGGTTCCAGTAACGTCAGCTGGTCCTCGGTAGTTCCATAGGCTCTTGAACCTTTGGGTAGCCATTCGAGTTCCAGTTCCATCAGCTGGTTCTTGGCATTTTCTCAGCCTTCTTGTACCTTCTGCAACATTTCCAAGTTGAAGACCCTAAAGTCGACGACCCGGAAGACCACCCCGATGACGACGACGACGACGACGACGGCGGAGACGACGACGGCGGAGACAACGACGGCGGAGACGACGACACTGGAGACGACGACCCTGGAGACGACGACATGTAAGACCGAGAAGCAGAAGAACAAGAGGCTGCAGAACAAAGAGCAGAAGAACATTAAGCATAACACTTAATATCAGAGCAAAAGATATTATCTAAATTATATGCAGAAGAAGACTAAGCAGTGTATGGGGGTGAGTCCGTTCCTCCTCGTGGTGCCCCTGGATAAAGCCTGATGCTGCAGGCCAAACTGAACGCGGACAAATGTAACTTTTGTGACTGGCAGAACGGAAGGTGTAATCTTCCAACTTTTATAGATAACAACTGCGGGAATGCCTGTCACAAATGAGAATATGATGAAGAAGTAGAATAGGAAGAATAATAACAGTTGAATAAAATGAATATGTAGAATAGGAAGAATAATAATAGTTGAATAAAATGAATATGAAGAATGTAATCAAAAAAAAAAAAGGTAAAGGATGAAGAAGAAGATGAATAAGGTGAAGAAGAAGTTGATGTCAAAGATGCTGATGATGATGAAGATGAAAGTGTGGGAAAAGTAAAAAAAAAAGAAGGGGAAGGGCGTGGAATAGTGAAACAGCAATATCTGACAAAATAAAAAAAATATTTACATAGTCAATATCTTTGTCACTCCGAACGTCTTTAAAAAAAAAAAAAACATGCTGTTCTATTTGATTGGGCTAAACCTCTATGACTTTAATGTCTCCGCCACCTCCCCAAATACATCCTGCATTATTCTTAGTTGTTTTCCTTCATGTAGAATGAACCTACAAGGAAAGAAAGGGTTTATTTTAATTCCGATATTTTGGTCCCATTGACTTGCATTGGGATCGGGTATCGGTATCGGCGATATCCGATATTTTTTGAATATCGGCCGATCCAATCCGATACCGATACTTTCTGATATCGGAAGGTATCGCTCAACACTAATAGTGATATAAATCAAATAACAACAACACTGCCCGGCTGTGTAATGTTATATATATATATACAGGAAAAAAAAATAATCGTATTTCCTATTAATACAAATGCACCAAATTTTTAAATATAAATGACTTGCGGAGGACTGGATAGGTTTATAGGGTATATAATAGAGCCCTCTTTCAGGGGGACATCTGTTCCATTTTACACTCTTGCAGTGCTAGAGCCCAATGCCCTGATGTACAAATTGCACCCTGATGTTGGAAGCAGTGCTACCTAATGTAGAGGAAATCCTAGGGCACAGGCTGGCACACACAAATATTCCTCCTTAACCCATAAGACACAGACTGCTAATGCATAGCCTGGCTAATACATGGTAATACTTCACCCTATACCGTCTCACAGTCCGCTACCGTCCTTATGGTCCTAGGTGCAGTACTACAGTCCGGGCAGGATTACTGGACCCACGCGTTCCGACACACCCTGTGTCTTTCTCAAGGTGGTAATGCCTGAGTTTTAACGGTTGTGTCTATTTATAAATACCTTGATTAGTATTTGCATTTCAGCTGTGAGAGGCGGCTTGTAGTTGATGCCGAGACCAGTATTGTTGAACGCCCCCAACAATACTGGTCTCGGCATCAGTGAGGTAAATCATGTGACCGGGGAACTTTACTTCCGGGGTGTTAGAGGTTAGATCTATCTGCTCCAACTACAAGCCGCCTCTCACAGCTGAAATGCAAATACTAATCAAGGTATTTATAAATAGACACAACCGTTAAAACTCAGGCATTACCACCTTGAGAAAGACAGTCTGTGTCTCATGGGTTAAGGAGGAATATTTGTGTGTGCCAGCCTGTGCCCTAGGATTTCCTCTACGTTAGGTAGCACTGCTTCCAACATCAGGGTGCAATTTGTACATCAGGGCATTGGGCTCTAGCACTGCAAGAGTGTAAAATGGAACAGATGACTATCTGAGATGCTGTCCCCCTGAAAGAGGGCTCTATTATATACCCTATAAACCTATCCAGTCCTCCGCAAGTGATTTATATTTAAAAATTTGGTGCATTTGTATTAATAGGAAATACGATTATTTTTTTTTTCCTGTATATATATATAACATTGCACAGCCGGGCAGTGTTGTTGTTATTTGATTTATATCACTATACAATATATGTAATTGACTTGGATCTATTTTTGGTTCTATGTGGAACAAGTTTTAAATGTTTTTAACCGTGTGTATTGTCTGTTTTTCTGTGGTGTGTCTAATAATAAAAATCTAAATTCTTTTTGAAAATTATCCTTTTGTCTTGTGGTGATCCTACAAATATATGCATGTACCTGTTTCTTTTATGGTTTCTGTAGTAATTTTCTACATGCATGGTAGTGATCCCAGACAAGTATTTATAGACTATTGTATGATGGTGCCCACTTAAATAGCTTTTTCACCCTTTGCTTTCTATCATTAAGCCAGTTACTAACCCATTTACACACATTTTCCCCCAGACCCAGCATTCTCATTTTGTATACTAACCTCTTGTGTGGCACGGTATCAAACGCTTTGGAAAAATCAAGATATACCACATCCAATGACTCACCTTGGTCCGGTCTATAGCTTACATTTTCATAAATACTGATTATATTGGTTTGACAGGAGCGATTCCTCATAAACCCATGCTGAACAGTTATTCTCATTGAGATAATCCAGAATAACATCCCTCAGCAACCTTTCAAATATTTTACCTACAATAGAGGTTAGAGTTACTGGCCTATAATTTCCAGGTTCACTTTTAGAGCCCATTTTGAATATTCGTACTACATTTGCTATGCGCCAGTCCTGTGGAACAGACCCCGTCACTATAGAGTCCCTAAAAATAAGAAATAATGGTTTATCTATTACATTACTTAGTTCTCTTAGTACTCGCGGGTGTATGCCATCCGGACCCAGAGTTTTATCTATTTTAATCTTATTTAGCTGGTTCCGCACCTCTTCTTGGGTTAGACTGGTGACCCTTCATATAGGGTTTTCTTTGTCTATTGGCATTTCACCTAACATTTTATTTTCCACCGTGAATACCATGGAGAAGAAGGTGTTTAAAATACTAGCTTTTTCCTCTTCATCTACAACCATTCTTTCCTCACAATTTTTTAAGGGGCCTACACTTTCACTTTTGATTCCTTTACTATTGATTATAGTTGAAGAACAATTTGGGATTAGTTTTACTCTCCACAGCAATGAGCTTCTGTTTCCTTTTTGGCAGCTTTAATTAATTTTTTAGATAAAGTATTTTTCTCCCTATAGTTTTTTAGAGTTTCAATGGTGCCATCCTGCTTTAGTAGTTTTAATGCTTTCTTTTTACTGTTAATGGCCCCTCGTACTTCTTTATTTAGCCAAATTGGGTTTTTCCTATTTCTTGTGCTTTTATTCCCACAAGGTATAAACCGCTTACAGTGCCTATTTAGGATGTTCTTAAACATTTCCCATTTATTATCTATAGTCTTATTTCTGAGTATATTGTCCCAGTCAACCAGATTAAGGGCATCTCTAGGCTGGTCAAACTTTGCCTTCCTAGATTTCAGTGTTTTTGTGACTCCCTGACAAGTCCCCCTAGCGAAAGACGACAGGAACTGTACAATATTGTGGTCGCTATCTCCTAGATGACAGACAACCTGCAGATTTGTTATTCTGTCAGGTCTATTAGACAGTATTAGGTTTAAAAGTGCTGCTCCTCTGGTTGGATTCTGTACCAATTATGAAAGATAATTTATCTTGGTTTTTAGCAGAAACCTGTTGCCTTTATGGGTTTCGCAGGTCTCTGTTTCCCAGTTAATATCCAGGTAGTTAAAGTTCCCATTACAAGGACCTCATTATTAGTTGCAGCTTCATCTATCTGCCTTAGTAGTAGACTTTCTATGATTTCTGTTATAGTTTGGGGTTTGTAACAGACCCAATGAGAATTTTGTTATTACAGTATTTTTACCTCCATGTATTTTGACCCATGTGGACTCGACATCCTCATTCCCTTCGCTAATATCTTCACTCAAAATGGACTTTTGACAAGACTTTACATCAAAACAAACCCCTCCTCCTCTCCGATTGTTGCGATCCTTTCTAAACAGACTGTAATCCTGTAAATTAACTGCCCAGTCATAGCTTTCATCTAACCATGTCTCGGTTATTCTAACTATGTCATAGTTACCTGTAGATATTTCTGCTTCTAGTTCTTCCATCTTGTTGGTCAGGCTTCTGGCATTTGTGAGCATGCAGTTTAGAGGATTTTGTTTTGTTCCATTCTCCTCCCTGTGGATTATTTTAGAAATGTTCTTACCTCCCTTCCGAATATGATGCTTAGGTCTTCTTTGCCGCATCTCATATCCTTCATCAGTATATTTCTGGCTTCATGTTCGTGTCTAACTTTTTCTTCCCATCCCCTCTTCTTCTAGTTTAATGCCCTCTTGATCAGTGTACCGAGTCTTCTGGCAAATATATGTGTTTCCCAGGTTTGTTGGAGGTGTAGTCCTTCTCTGGCGAGGAGTCCTTCGTACAGGTAATTCACACCATGGCCCAGGAATCCGAATCCTTGTCAGCATCATTGTCTTAGCCAATTGTTCGCATCAAGGATCCTATTCAATCTCCTGGTGCCATGCCTGTCTACTGGAAGGATAGAAGAAAAAACTACCTGTGCATCCAGTTCCTTTAATTTGTTCCCCAACTCTCCAAAGTCCTTGCAGATTGTCGATAGGTCCTTCCTTGCCGTGTCATTGGTGCCAACATGTATCGGAAGAAATGGGTGGTCGTCCTTGGAACTGATGAGCTTTAGTATCCTATCGGTCACATCCTTGATCTTCCCACCTGGGAGGCAGCATACTTCTCTTGCGGTTATGTCCGGTCTGCAGATGGCTGCCTCTGTGCCTCTCAGTAGTGAGTGTCCCACCACTCAGGAGAACTCAGGAGAAATTATGTAACAAATTGTACCATTCATTTTTTCCTACTATCCCTTTTGAAAATTAAAACCTTGGGGCCAAAACAACATTTTAGTGGAAAAAATGGTAATTTTCCATTTACTCAGCCAAATGTTATACAATTCTGTGAATCGCGTGAAGTTTAAAAATGCTCAACCCCTAGATGAATTTCTCGATATGCGTAGTTTCCAAAATGGGGTACCTTGAGGGGGTTTCTGCTCTTTTGACTTGTTAGGGGATCCTCAAATGTAACATGGCATCTGCAATCTATTCGAGCCAAAATTAAGCTCCAAAATTCAGTTGCCGCTCCTTCCCTTCTGAGCCCTGCCGTGTGCCAAAAACAGTAGCTTTCCTCCACATATGGGGTATCGGTGTACTTCTATTATTCTTGTGAAATTGAAAACATTTGAGCAAAACCAACATTTTTTAGGGAAAAATTAACTTTTTCATTGTCACGGCTCAGCGTTATAAAATGTGCAGCACATGTGAATTCAAGGTGCTTACAACACCAATAGAGAAGTTCCTTGAGGAGGTAAAGATGCAAAAATGGGATCAATTGTGAGATTTTGTTAACTGTTTTGGGACGTCAGGGCCTCTGCAAACGTTACATGGTTTCCTATTCCAGACAACTTTGCACGTCAAAAGTAAAAAAAAGTACTCCTTCCCTCCTTAGGCCTGCCATGTGCCCAAACAGTACTTTTCCACAATATATAGTATATATCGGTGTACTCAGGAGAAATTGCACAACAAATTGTATTGTCTATTTTTTTCTATTACCTTTGTGAATATGAAAAATTTGTGGCAAAACAAACATTTTCACTGCTCAATGTTTTAAAATTTTGTGAAGCATCTGTGGGTTCAAGTAGCTGACCAAACCTCTAAACACATTTCTTGAAGAAGGTAGTTTCCAAAATGGGGTCAATTTTAGGCGTTTTACACTTTTTTGGGCACATCAGGAGCTCTGAAAATGCCACATGGTGACCCTATCTATTTTGGACAATTTTGCATTCTAAAAGTCAAATGATGCTCCTTTCTTTTTGAGCCCTGCTGTGTGCCCAAACAGTAGCTTTTCGTTACATCAGGGCTACTGGTGTACTCCGAAGAAATCGCACCACAAATTTTATGGTCCATTTTCTCCTGTTACTCTTGCAAAATGAAAAAATGGGTGCAAAAAACAAAATTTTTGCAAGACTTTTTTGTTTCATTTTCACGGCTTAACGTAAAATTCTGTGAAGCACATGTGGGTTCAAGGTGCTCACCATACCTCTATTAAAGGCCCCTTCACATTAAGCGACGCTGCAGCGATACCGACAACGATCCGGATCGCTGCAGCGTCGCTGTTTGGTCGCTGGAGAGCTGTCACACAGACCGCTCTCCAGCGACCAACGATGCCGGTAACCAGGGTAAACATCGGGTAACTAAGCGCAGGGCCGCGCTTAGTAACCCGATGTTTACCCTGGTTACCATGCTAAAAGTAAAAAAAAACAAACACTAGATACTTACCTACAGCCGTCTGTCCTCCAGCGCTGCACTCTGCTTCTCTGCTCTCCTCCTGTACTGGCTGTGAGCCGGAAAGCAGAGCGGTGACGTCACCGCTTTGCTTTCCGGTTCACAGCCAGTACAGGAGGAGTGCAGAGCACAGCGCTGGAGGACAGACGGCTGTAGGTAAGTATCTAGTGTTTGTTTTTTTTTACTTTTAGCATGGTAACCAGGGTAAACATCGGGTTACTAAGTGCGGCCCTGCGCTTAGTTACCCGATGTTTACCCTGGTTACCAGTGAAGACATCGCTGGATCAGTGTCACACACGCCGATCCAGCGATGTCAGCAGGAGTCCAGCGACGAAATAAAGTTCTGGACTTTATTCAGCGACCAAAGATCTCCCAGCAGGGGCCTGATCGTTGGTCGCTGTCACACATAACGATTTCATTAACGATATCGTTGCTACGTCACAAATAGCAACGATATAGTTAACAATATCGTTATGTGTGAAGGTACCTTAAGTTCATTGATGGTCTAGTTTTCAAAATGAGGTCACTTGTGGGCTGGTTTCCACTGTTTAGGCACATGATGGGCTCTACAAATACGACATGGCATCCACTATTAATTTCAGCTACTTTTGAGTTCCAAAAGTCAAATATTGCTCTTTCCCTTCCTAGCCCTGCCGTGCCCACAAACAGTAGATTTCTACCACACATGGGATATGAGTGAACTCAGGAGAAACGGCAAAACAAATTATACTGTTCTTTTTTTTTCCTGTTACTCTTGTGAAAATGCAAAATTTGGGGCTAAATCAACATTTTTGTGGAAAAAAGTAAAATTTTCACAATGATTTAATTCCTGTGAACCACCTGAAGGATTAATAAACTTATTGTATGTGGTATTAAAATGGTATCTCTTTTGGGTATTTTCTGTCATTCTGTCGTTCCCTAGAAGTAATTTCAATCGTGGTGTGCTCCCTTAAAAAATTGTTTTTGTAAATTTTGTTGGAAAATTGAGAAATTGCTGATCAACTTTTAACCCTTGTAACTTCCTTGCAAAAAAAACACAATGTTTCCAAAATGAGGCTGATGTAAACTAGACATGTGTTAAATATTATTTATTAGCTATTTTGTGTGATACACTTATCTGGTTTATGGTAATAAAAATTAAAAGTTTGAAAATTGTGAAATTTTCACAATTTTCACCAACATTCCCATGCCTGGTCAAGAAGTTGAAAACAGGTTTGGAAGTGAAGGGCTAATAAGTATCAAGTATTAGCTTCACACACACACACACACACAGGGACTCAGCCATGGACACCTGCACCCCCCTCACCTGTAGCTTTGACGAGAGGAGAAGATAATGTCATAAGGGCAGGGACAGATTATTTTTTATGAGTCTGTCCTTTGGCCAACCAGGGAAAGCAGTGAAGTCATCTTGGCCTTTAGGCAAGACGATGAGGGCACAATAATCCCCGTGTTTCCCCTGCAACGTAGACCAATCTATATTAGTGGTCTAAAGAAGAAAAGAAGATTTCTTCAAAGACATTTCATTTTCCAGTACCCTTTGGTCTATTGTTTTGTTTTTGATTTTTGATTTTTATGTCCATTGTTTTTTGTACCAACGTTGATTTCTATTGGTAGCAAACAAATAAATATATAGGGAACAATAATGTATAATGGTTTATGAAGAATTTGAATAGTTTAGTGGTAGGATAATTAATTAAAGTGATTGAAATCAGGGGTGGAATGTGTTGTATGTTATATATTTTAAATGATTTCAACACTCCATTTAATTAATACTAATTATAGAGTTATTAATATGGTTTCAATCAGATATATATATATTTCCCCCACGTGTTCACGGGCCCATCCCCCAGTTGTTGCATTTCTGCCATGTGTCCTACATGAAGCCCCCTCCTCCAGCTGCAAAAACTGGTAAATCAAGTTTCATTGGGGATTGAGGGGATGTACCTTTGTGAGTGGACAATAGACTGGTGACATCATTCCCCACACGTGGGGGCTGGACACAGCTGGTAGCTGAAGAGATATAACAGAGCACATGTGCTGGGGCCCTCGCTCTCTTGCTTCCTGGACGATGAGTGATGGACTTCTACCATCCTATGTAATGTATGACTATTGATTATGTGTTATTTTGAGTGACTGTTTGCTTATATTATCTTTTATTAAGTAAATTCATTTTTGTCTTATTCAATTTCCGTGTTAGCATTTATTTATTCATCACAATTCTTTGAACCGTAAACAAAACAAGTAGTAATATTTCGTTTTTTATGCAAGGAAATTTACAAAACTTATTTTTTTAGGGACCTATTCAGTTTTGAAGTTACTTTGGGGGTCCTATATGTTGGAAACCCCCAAAAGTGATACCATTTTAAAAACTGCACCCCTCAACATGTTTAAATAGTATATTAATCCTTCAGGAATTAAAAAAATTATTTTTACCACCTAAAATGTTTCTAACTTCTGAACAGGCCTCTTTAGTCGGAAGGCTATAAGGCCATTATTTGGCCATGAATTACCATAGCAAACACCAGGACCACACAATCAAGATCTCAGGCCGTCAATGGGGATAAAGAGGGAGCTCCCACACTCTGTTAACCAATTAGATGATGTAGCCACTATTGAAAGCAGTATTTAAGGGGTTAAATCGCCATGGTTAGTGCCAACATTGATCATGGCTGATGCAAGAACTTGCCAGCTATAGTGTACTACTGACAGCTACAGGATTGTCACCCATCGGTGGATGGTAGTCTCTTAAATCAAGGGTCAGTTCTAAGTCGTATTGGTGGCCACTAAGGGGTTAGTGGATTTTTCGCTATTAGAAAAGTAAAACCCAACCAATTCCTATGGCAAATATAGCAAAGACAGATAAGACTCACCTTCTCCAGCTCCAGTGCCATCTCCTAACTGCTGCTCTGGTCTGAGAGTTTTGACTGCAGGTCACTAACCACAACATCAGTGCATGAAATCACAGCTCAGCGCTTCACTCCATCTACATTGGCAAAGCTACTAATTCAGGAGTTTTCTGCAGCCAAATTGTGAGAAATTATTTTTGTGGCTATTACACAGTGTGGAGAACCATGTGAGGTCTTTTTCTGTATGGAGCGCTATGTTGGGCCATTATACTGCATGGAGTACTATGTAGGGCCCATTTTTATTGTATGGAAGGCAATTCAGGGCCCCGTCATTTTGTATGGAGAGCTATGTAGGGCCCATTATATGGTATGGAGCATGTTTTTTCATCATTATACTGTTTGGAGAGCTGTGTGGAGATTACAGTTGGAGAATGATACTGTGATGAGTCCCCATTTTTTTGACGGTGGGATTGAGGGAGGAAGG
This sequence comes from Ranitomeya imitator, assembly GCF_032444005.1. NCBI lineage: Eukaryota > Metazoa > Chordata > Amphibia > Anura > Dendrobatidae > Ranitomeya > Ranitomeya imitator. The sequence continues at coordinate 246,998,502 of NC_091287.1, forward strand.
ATATGATTAGGGTCATCATACAGTGCGTGCAGAGAGTACTGTGGAGGAATTCACTGTGGGGATATCATGATAAGTTTTGGGGCTTTTTTTAATAAATATCAAGGTTGGCCCACAACGTTGTCCAAGCTTTTGGCCATTTGAGTATTTGAGTTTGACATTCCTGGTCTAGAACAAATGTGTACCTAACATATAAAAAGAGGTTCTCCTGTAGAGGGGGATGAACCATATGTATAAAAACATGTCAAGGATGTGGATAGTAGCTGTTTTTTAGGCTATGTTCACACTGGGCTTCTGTGCCGCATTTTTTTGCTGCTTTTTTAATGGTAATTTTCAGCTCCTTTGAACAGTACCAGCAAAACATATGAGATTTCAGAAATCTCATGCACACACATTGTTTTTTTTGTCATCATGGTCTTGCATGTTTTTTTTGGACACAGGGCATTTCACTTTTTTCAGCATTTTTTCAGTGTTTTGCACCCATTGACTCGAATGGGTGGTGAAAAAATGCTGCAAAAACGCAGGTATCATTTTTGCAGTCTGCTAAAGCAGTGGACACGAACCTGGACCTCATCCACTTGAATGAGAGTTCTGAACATCCAGTGTTTGCCACGCTGTTGTGATGTGGTTACGATGGTAGTCATGGCAAGGGGCTTCTGTTCTGGCACACACTGGCACCCCGCAAAGAAAATATAATGTCGTCTGATGTGTGGTGTGGGATTATTGCACAAAACTCACGTTTGCATATCCTGCTGATCCCATAGTCCCGTTTCTGAACGATATCACACACTTAGGAACAGACACAGTGTTGCTCTTTAAAAGTGCAACTTTATTTGATAATAAACAATCCATGGCAGTTTCAGTACAGCACAAATTCATGTTTTCATCCTGAGCTTTCCTTCTCAATGCTGGCTCCTCTAGCCTTTGAGATGCTCTTCCTGGATCTGCGGTCCCGTACTCAGTCTGAGCTTTTCTTCTCAATGCTGGCTCCTCTAGACTCAGAGATGCTCGTCCTGGCTCTGGGGTCCCCATATTCCTGTGCCCACTTTCCTGTACTGGTTCCCCCTCCGGCTCCCTTTCACTGGCAGATGAAAAAGGTTCCTCTGTCCTTTTTTAAGCCGTAAGCCCCAGATTCTCTATGGGATACCATCGTACCAAATGGTGGCCGACCGCATGCTGCTTTTCCCAAGTGTTCTGTGCCTTTCCGTACTGTGTGGCCCTCTGGCCTGCTCTGCCTTCTCCTAAGTCACTCTCCAGCACTTTCTTATTGTTACAACTATAATACATTACTGTACACAGCCCCAACTGACTGACCGAGAATCAGGAATTCTCCCCTAGAAAAACTCACTCACTCACTCACTCACTCTTATCCATCCCAACTTTGAAATTCACTTATTTCCTTAACTATTCCTATACTGGCACCCTAGTTTTCCTGACTCTATTATGCCCCACTATACTAAACCCAATCCTATCCTAATTTATAGCTACCCGCTTATCTTATCCTTTACATCTTTTCCTAATCACTATGCATAAATGACATTTAATCACTATATAATAGCATTAAGCAAACACACTAATATTATAAGTTCATAAAATTATAACATAGCACATAGTATAACAGTGACTATCAGCACATCTATATATATAATTGCCTAAGGGTTTTTCCGTCTGTCTGTCTGTCTGTCTGTCTGTCTTTCTGTCTGTCTGTCTGTCCTGGAAATCCCGGCTCTCTGATTGGTCGAGGCCGCCAGGCCTCGACCAATCAGAGACCGGCACAGCATCGATGTAGAAATCCTGCGTCTCTGATTGGTCGAGGCCTGGCGGCCTCGACTAATCAGCAACGGGCACAGCGACGATGATGTCATAAAGGACGTAGACATCCCGCGTCTCTGATTCAGCAATGGGCACAGCGACGATGATGTCATAATGGTAGCCATGGCGACGATGATGTCATAAAGGTTGCCTCGATCAATCAGCGACGGACACAGTCTGCCGCAAATTCTGGAATCATCATTGTCCATATACTATGGGGACATGCATATCCTAGAATACCCGATGCGTTAGAATCGGGCCACAATCTAGCTTTTAATACCGACACTGTTTAGAGAGGGAGAGGCACATGACAACCTCTGTCACACCCTTACACTGTTATGTGCATGATAGCGCGGCAAATACCGCTTCTGATTGGCAGTAAAATCATCACTGCTGGTCAGACAGCAAAAGACAGCGTGAGCCTGCAGCTCTTATCAGAGGTATAAAGCTTACCTCCGATCACTGGTGTCACCTGATGGGACTACTGCTCCCATCAGCTGACACTTGCTGCTGGCAATAATAGTGAGATCTCCACTGGCATTGTGAGAATGTCTCATCGTGCAGAGCCGTGTTCATCACAGTTCACTGGGAGAATTTCACTGCAGTGAATTTGAACTACGGTGAACTCGCCTCAGCTCCCTAAGACTTTATCATGATGCTAGCAGGGATGTCACTGAGGGACAGCAGTTCAGCCCAGCTGGGAACGCAGCCTCAGTGACCTGTGGTAACTTTGACGACGTCACTACTACAACCCCTGGCAAAAATTTCTGAATCACTGGCCTTGGAGGATGTTCATTCAGTTGTTTAATTTTGTAGAAAAAAAGCAGATCGCAGACATGGTACAAAACTAAAGTCATTTCAAATGGCAACTTTCTGGCTTTAAGAAACACTAAAAGAAATCAAGAACAAAAAGTGTGGTAGTCAGTAATGATTACTTTTTTAACCAAGCATAAGGGAAAAATTATGGAATCTCTCAATTTTGAGAAAAAAATTATGGTATCACCCTGTAAATTTTCAATCCCAAAACTAACACCTGCATCAAATTAGATCTGCTCGTCTGCATCTAAAAAGTAGTGATCACACCTTTGAGAGCTGTTGCACCAAGTGACATGAATCATGGCTCCAACACAAGAGATGTCAATTGAAATAAAGGAGACGATTATCAAACTCTTAAAAGAGGGTAAATCATCACGCAATGTTGCAAAAGATGTTGGTTGTTCACAGTCAGCTGTGTCTAAAGTCTGGACCAAATTCAAACTACATGGGAAGATTGTTAAAGGCAAACATTCTGGTAGACCAAGGAAGACATCAAAGCGTCAAGACGGAAACTTAAAGCAATATGTCTCCAAAACAGGACATGCACAACAAAACAAATGAGGAATGAATGGGTGGAAACTGGAGTCAACATCTGTGAATGAACTGTAAGAAACCGCCTAAAGGAAATGAGATTTACATACAGAAAAGCTAAACGAAAGCCATCATTAACACCTAAACAGAAAAGGTTACAATGGGCTAAGGAAAATCAATCGTGGACTGTGGATGACTGGATGAAAGTCATATTCAGTGATGAATCGTGAATCTGCATTGCGCAAGGTGATGATGCTGGAACTTTTGCTTGGTGCCATTCCATTGAGATTTATAAAGATGACTGCCTGAAGAGAACATGCAAATTTCAGGTAAAGGCACTGCAGAGATGGCTGTCATTACATCTTCTATAAATGCAAAGTTTATGTTGATATTTTGGACACTTTTCTTATCTCATTAATTGAAAGGATATTTGGGGATGATGAAATAATTTTTCAAGATGATAATGCATCCTGCCATAGACAAAAAACTGTGAAAACATTATTTGTTAAAAAAGACAAATAAGGTCAATATCATGGCCTGCAAATAGTCCGGATCTCAATGCAATTGAAAATCTTTGGTGGAAGTTGAAGAAAATGGTCTATGACAAGGCTCCAACCTAAAAAGCTAATCTGGCAACAGCAATCAGAGAAAGTTGGAGCCAGATTGATGAAGAGTACTGTTTGACACTCATAAAGTCCATGCCTCAGAGACTACAATCTGTTATTAATGCCAGAGGTGGTGCAACAAAATACTAGTGATGTGCTGGAGTGTTTTTGTTTGTTTGTTCTTCACGATTCCATAATTTTTTCCTCAGAATTGAGTGATTCTATAATTTTTCCCTTATGCTTGGTTAAAAAAGTAACCATTACTGACTACTACACTTTTTGTTCTTGATTTCTTTTAGTGTTTCTTAAAGCCAGAAAGTTGCCATTTGAAATGACTTTAGTTTTGTGCCATGTCTGTGATCTGCTTTTTTTCTACAAAATTAAACAACTGAATGAACATCCTCCAAGGCCGGTGATTCCATAATTTTTGCCAAGGGTTGTAGTCACTGAGACTGCGCTTGCAGGAGTTCAGTCACCAGTGGTTCTCAGCCTGGACATTCGCATCTTGGCATCGTCCAGGTTGAAAAAAGTTTATCCCACAGACTTGGATTATGGCGTGGGACAGAACAACTATCAGGTGAGGTATATTGTTGTTTTTTATTTTAAAGGGAACCTGTCACCTGAATTTGGCGGGACCAGTTTTGGGTCATATGGGCGGAGTTTTCAGGTGTTTGATTCACCCTTTCCTTACCCGCTGGCTGCATGCTGGCTGCAATATTGGATTGAAGTTCATTCTCTGTCCTCCATAGTACACGCCTGTGCAAGGTAATCTTGCTTTGTGCAGGCGTGTACTACGGAGGACAGAGAATGAACTTCAATCCAATATTTCGGCCAGCATGCAGCCAGCGGGTAAGGAAAGGGTGAATCAAACACCTGAAAACTCCGCCCATATGACCCAAAACTGGTCCCGCCAAATTCAGGTGACAGGTTCCCTTTAATTCTCTTGCAGGGGACAATGGCATCACTGGAATGGGCGATGCTGTGTGTATGGTATAATTAAGATTTATTAATGGAGTCTGTGTCATTTTTCGATTAAAAGACTCTATTCTGAGTGTGTGTGTTAGGGGTCGAGTTCCCGCTTCTGCACAGGGGGAATCTCGAGCCACTTCCGCTGCGGTCTCCCATTCTTGTCCAGCCGCAGTGGAGCCTGCTCAGCAAGGACGTCGGTCCCAGCGTCTTGCTCATTCTCACTCTGTTCTTAGAGTTAGTGCTGCTTCTCCAGTCTCTGCCTTTAAAGTCAGTGCTGGTCAGCAGCGAGCGGACTTCTCTGGGACTAAGTCCTTGTCTGCATGTACTGAGCATGCCCAGCGTAAGGTCTCCCGTTGGAGATCGAGGGTCATGTGCTCAGGCTCTGCAGCACATTCCATTGGTCCTCTTGGCAGGTCCTAGAAGGGCAAAAGTGCTGTGGCCACTTCCTGTGCTGCTGCTATATAAACTGCGCATGACCGCACGGCCATGCGCTAGTATTGTCTTACAATTGTTTATGTGTGTATGTTGTGAGTGCAAGTCGTCCTTGGAAACCCCTACCCTATTGAATGTCTGTTCACGGAAGGTGTATGGCTGCTACCTAGCGCCCGACTTAGCCTACAGCACTAACACACATCACAGCGTCCTGTAGCTGTGCCTGCCAGTACGGCGCCGTGCGCCTGCCTTGCGCTTTCCATACCCGAGTCTGGGTGGTTAGTGGCGTCTGTTAGTGCGGCATCGCTCGCACTCTTGTGCACATAGATTGCTTAAGGTTCTCTACACACCCAGTTGCGGTGTTACGCCAGCAAGGGTCTAATCGGGCTCCAATCCCTTCTGGGGTTAAGTCCGCTGACCACTTGCTTGCGCACTAGTGCGGTACTGCGGTCCTGTGAATTAACAGGATCGCTTTCTTCACGCTGGGTGAGGTTTAACCCACGCGTGTATACTTTAGTGTACCGCCATATTGTCTGCTAATTGCTAGCAGCAGGTTCTCACCTGCACGGTGGACCCCGGACTGCGAACGCACCTTTATCATCTGTCTTGGTGCGTTCCGCCAGTCCTAACAGAATACTAGCGCCAGGGTCTGGCTAGTAAAATGGCGGACGATCAGCGTTTACAGCGGTACATCCAGCAGCTGGAGGGAAGGTTGGCGGCTTTTGAGCGTTCAACCTCAGCTGTGGATGTTACTGCTGTCGCTGTTCAGGCTGCAAGTGTGGCTGCAGCTACCTTGTCCACTGCCGCTCCTGTACCGACGCTATCTCGCCTCCCGCTACCAGAGAAATTTTCTGGTGACAGTAAGTCCTGTAGGGGTTTCGTGAGTCAGTGCTCAATACATCTCGAGCTTCTGGCCTCTCGTTTCCCTACAGAGCGGGCTAAGGTGGGCTTTATAATTTCCTTATTGTCGGACAGGGCGTTGCAGTGGGCTACGCCGCTGTGGGAGCGTGGCGATCATGTGGTGCAGAGTGCTCCGTTATTCCTGAGCACTCTGAAACAGGTCTTTCTAGGACCTCGTGTCACCCATGATACGGCGCTCCAACTGTTGGCACTGACTCAGGGCTCGTCCTTGGTCAGCCTTTTTGCCGTCCATTTCCGCACTCTGGCATCTGAGCTGGAGTGGTCGGATAAAGCCCTTATCCCTATATTTTGGAGGGGGCTGGCTGACCACGTTAAGGACGCTCTGGCCACTAGGGAGATTCCCGCCACACTGGAGGAGTTAATAGCAGTATCTACTCGCATTGACCTCCGTTTTCACGAGCGGAGGTTAGAGCGAGCCCAGTGTAGGCAGAGGTTTCGGCTGGCTCCCACCTTCGCCAAACCTTTGGAATCTCCAGTTCAGGCTCCTGAGTTCCAGGAACCTAAGGTGGTGTCACGAGCGGGATCTAAGTTCCAGACTGCTCGTGCACTCCAGGGTTGCCAGGTTTGCCAACAGTCAGGACATCTTGCCACCAGATGTCATCAGCGGTCGAGGAAACGTCAGCGTCTAGTGGTAGTAGGTGGAGGTGCACTAGACACTGCGACGTTTGCCTCCAAATTGTCCTTTAAGGGGACAATTACCTTTGGCTCATCCTCCCACTCGGTAGACCTCTGCGTGGATTCTGGGGCGGAGGGCAATTTTATGTCCTGTGCCTTCGCCCAACGTCACGCAATACCCCTGGTTATGCTATCCCAACCAGTAACGGTACGAGTGGTGAATGGGTCGACACTCCCCGCACAGATAACACATCAGACCATCCCTGTTACTCTGTCCCTATCGCCATCCCATCAGGAGATTATTTCTCTGCTCGTCATTCCTGAGGGTATTGATGAGGTCCTGTTGGGGATACCTTGGCTACGGTACCACTCTCCTCACATCGAGTGGTCCTCAGGCAGAATTCTGGGATGGGGTGAATCATGTGGGGGTAGGTGTCACCGAGAGTGCGTTCAGGTTGCTACTACTGAGGTACCCGCAGATCTATCCTCTCTTCCCAAGCAATATTGGTCTTATGCAGACGTGTTCTCCAAGAAGGCGGCGGAGACCCTTCCGCCCCATCGCCCCTATGACTGTCCTATCGATCTCTTGCCTGGTGCTGAGCCTCCCCGGGGTCGAGTCTATCCATTATCTCTCCCGGAAACGGAGGCAATGTCTCAGTACATACAAGAGAATCTGGCAAGAGGGTTCATTAGGAAGTCAGTGTCACCTGCTGGGGCAGGGTTCTTCTTCGTGCAGAAGAAGAATGGAGAACTACGTCCATGCATAGACTACAGGGGTCTTAATGCTATCACAGTTAAGAACAAGTACCCTTTGCCGTTGATATCTGAGCTTTTCGATAGGCTTCGGGGAGCTAGAGTGTTTACGAAACTAGATCTGCGGGGTGCTTACAACCTGATTCGCATCCGTGAGGGGGACGAGTGGAAAACGGCATTTAACACCAGAGATGGGCACTATGAGTATCTGGTGATGCCCTTCGGGCTCTGTAATGCACCTGCCGTTTTTCAAGACTTTGTCAACGACATCTTCCGGGATATGCTTTCCACCTCGGTTGTAGTCTATCTGGATGATATTCTCATCTTTTCTCCAGATATTGACTCCCACCGGAGAGATGTTGGCAGAGTCTTCGACCTCCTACGGGCAAACTCCCTTTACGCAAAGTTGGAGAAGTGTGTGTTTGAGCAGGAGTCCTTACCTTTCCTGGGCTATATCATCTCCGCCCAGGGATTGGCTATGGATCCTGCCAAACTACAGGCTGTGATGGACTGGCAAGAGCCCCATTCTCTTAAAGCGGTGCAGCGCTTTATGGGGTTCATAAACTATTACCGCCAGTTCATTCCCCACTTCTCAACTCTGGTGGCTCCCTTGGTAGCCCTCACCAAGAAGGGAGCGAATCCCAAATTGTGGTCGGAAGAGGTCTCCAAGGCCTTCACTTCTATTAAGTCCCACTTTGCTAGCGCTCCCATCTTACATCGTCCCGATGTGGATAAGCCATTCCTACTGGAGGTGGATGCCTCGTCCGTTGGTGCTGGAGCAGTCCTCTACCAAAAGGATGCTCAAGGTCGGAAGCATCCATGCTTCTTCTTCTCCAAGACCTTCACGCCAGCGGAGAGGAACTACTCCATCGGGGACAGGGAGTTGCTAGCAATGAAGTTGGCCTTTTCGGAGTGGAGACACCTTCTGGAAGGTGCGCGGTTTCCTTTCCAAGTTTACACGGACCACAAGAATTTGGTCTATTTGCAGACAGCCCAGCGGCTAAATTCTCGCCAGGCCAGATGGTCCCTGTTCTTCTCCCGGTTCCACTTTTCCCTTCATTATCTCGCCGGGGAGAAGAATATCCATGCTGACGCTCTCTCTCGCTCCCTTATGTCAACTGAGGAGGAGGAAGAGGAGCCTCGGCTTATTGTCCCTTCCGAGAGCCTGAGAACCGTGGCGCCGGTTTCGCTAGAGTCTGTGCCTCCGGGCAAGACTTTTGTGCCCATTAATTTGCGACCGGAGGTTCTCTCTTGGGCTCATTCGTCCAGGGTGGGTGGACACTTTGGGACAAAGAGGACATCTGAGCTACTGGCGAGGACGTACTGGTGGCCGCATATGGTCCGGGATGTCAGGGATTATGTTCTGGCGTGTGTCTCCTGCGCCAAAAATAAATCTCCGCGTCAAAGGCCAGCTGGTTTGCTCTATCCCTTGCCGGTGGCAGATAGGCCCTGGGAGATGGTCGGGATGGACTTTGTTGTGGGTTTGCCCAAGTCTCGCGGCTGTACCATCATTTGGGTCATCACCGATCATTTCTCAAAAATGGTGCATTTGGTGCCGCTGCCGCGGTTACCTTCTGCACGGGCCTTGGCAGCGTTGTTCATCAGACATATCTTCCGCCTACATGGTATGCCAGACAAAATTGTCAGTGACCGGGGTCCCCAGTTTGCGTCTCGGTTCTGGAGAGAGCTCTGTCGTCTTCTCAGTATTGAGTTGAATCTCTCTTCCGCTTATCATCCCGAGACGAATGGGTTGGTAGAGAGGGCCAACCAGACCTTGGTCACATACCTGCGACATTTTGTTTCAGCCAGGCAGGATGACTGGGCATCCTTGCTATCATGGGCAGAGTTTGCACTGAACAACGCCGTTGCCGACTCCACTGGACAAACCCCATTCCTCCTCAACTATGGTCAGCATCCACGGGTACCTGTGCCTATGCCCGTGTCTTCCGCCGATTCCAGGGTGGCAGACTGGGCTGTGGAGGCACGGGATATTTGGGACCGCACTCAGGATGCCATTCGGGCCTCTAAGGAGAGAATGAGGTCCTCCGCTGATGCTCATCGGCGCCCCGCCCCGACCTTTGCTCCTGGCGACTTGGTGTGGCTCTCCGCCCGTAACATCAGGCTGCGAGTTGAGTCCACTAAATTTGCTCCTCGCTACTTGGGTCCATTCAAGGTCCTCGAGCAGGTTAATCCTGTGGTCTATCGTTTGGCCCTTCCGCCACGCCTGGGTATCACCGACACCTTTCATGTGTCCCTCTTGAAACCCGTGTATATGTCCCGCTTTTCCGAGTCATCTGCTGGGACATCGGGTTCGTCTACGGACGATTATGAGGTGAACGCTATTTTGGGGTGCAAGGTGGTGCGTGGTAAAAAATTTTATTTGGTGGACTGGAAGGGTTATGGTCCCGAGGACAGGTCCTGGGAGCCTGTTGAGCACATTCGGGCTCCGCAGCTCATTGCTGCCTTCGAACGTAGCGAGGCCCAAGGAGGGGGGGGCCCTAGGAGGGGGGGTAATGTTAGGGGTCGAGTTCCCGCTTCTGCACAGGGGGAATCTCGAGCCACTTCCGCTGCGGTCTCCCATTCTTGTCCAGCCGCAGTGGAGCCTGCTCAGCAAGGACGTCGGTCCCAGCGTCTTGCTCATTCTCACTCTGTTCTTAGAGTTAGTGCTACTTCTCCAGTCTCTGCCTTTAAAGTCAGTGCTGGTCAGCAGCGAGCGGACTTCTCTGGGACTAAGTCCTTGTCTGCATGTACTGAGCATGCCCAGCGTAAGGTCTCCCATTGGAGATCGAGGGTCATGTGCTCAGGCTCTGCAGCACATTCCATTGGTCCTCTTGGCAGGTCCTAGAAGGGCAAAAGTGCTGTGGCCACTTCCTGTGCTGCTGCTATATAAACTGCGCATGACCGCACGGCCATGCGCTAGTATTGTCTTACAATTGTTTATGTGTGTATGTTGTGAGTGCAAGTCATCCTTGGAAACCCCTACCCTATTGAATGTCTGTTCGCGGAAGGTGTATGGCTGCTACCTAGCGCCCGACTTAGCCTACAGCACTAACACACATCACAGCGTCCTGTAGCTGTGCCTGCCAGTACGGCGCCGTGCGCCTGCCTTGCGCTTTCCATACCCGAGTCTGGGTGGTTAGTGGCGTCCGTTAGTGCGGCATCGCTCGCACTCTTGTGCACATAGATTGCTTAAGGTTCTCTACACACCCAGTTGCGGTGTTACGCCAGCAAGGGTCTAATCGGGCTCCAATCCCTTCTGGGGTTAAGTCCGCTGACCACTTGCTCGCGCACTAGTGCGGTACTGCGGTCCTGTGAATTAACAGGATCGCTTTCTTCACGCTGGGTGAGGTTTAACCCACGCGTGTATACTTTAGTGTACCGCCATATTGTCTGCTAATTGCTAGCAGCAGGTTCTCACCTGCACGGTGGACCCCGGACTGCGAACGCACCTTTATCATCTGTCTTGGTGCGTTCCGCCAGTCCTAACAGTGTGTTTTTATTCAATATGACTACGGGGTTAGTAATGGGGGCATGTTATAGATGCCTCTCCATTATTAACATCTGGGCTTGCGGTTACCTGATAATACAAAGGGACATAAACCCCTCAACTATTACCCCACTTGTCACCGCATCAGGGCAAGTAGGAAGAGCGAGGCAAAGTGCCAGAATTGCCATATCTTATAGATGCACCTTTTCTGGGGTGGCTGAAAGCTAATGATTTTAGCCTGGGGGGACAATATCCATGGCCTCTCCGTAGGCTATTAATATCAGCCCACAGCTGTCTGCTAAGCCTTTGCTGGTTATTAAGTATAGGGGGATTCTACGTCATTTTTGGGGGGAGGGTTCCCCATTTTAATAGCCAGTAAAGGCTAAGTATTCAGGTGTGAGCTGATATTAATAACCTGGGAAGCCCCATGAGTATTACCCCCTTCCCAGGTTATAAACATCAGCCCCAAGCCATCAGCTTTCCCTCTGCTGGTTAAGAAAATTATGCAGAACCCAACACCATGTTTTTCAGAAAAATAATCTTTTAATAATTAAATACATGTGCAGGAAGCTGCACATACACTGTACTAACTGTATATGTCACTGGCATCTTTATATCTATCTATTCTGTGTATACTATCCATCTATTCATCTATTTTATATATATATTGTAGGAATTTTACTCACTTGGGTGCGACAGAAGGAAAACAAGAGGCTTGTTCCTTTAAAACTTCATGTGGGTTTATTGCTTCATAGACCCCAGAAGCAAAAACAGAAAACAAACTGCCTTTAGATCAGGCACAGGAAATACAACTGTCCATAGCAGGGCTCTGCTCTGCCAGGCCCATGGTCACACAGGCTGGGGTAGTGTCCAGTACTCAGGCTCGGTCTGGAGCCAAAGACACACAGGAGGCCTTTTCCCTCCCAACACACAGACCATGTGCCAAACGACAGCCTCCATTATATAGGCTATTAACCACACCCAGAGGTGAGGTATGTGTGTAGCCAGACCTGCCCATCTCTCATAGCTACCCGCAACCCAGTCCCAGTTGCACCAAGCGAACCTCTTAGTGCTTACATGCACTAGAGGAAATACTCCGGGTTACATCACAGAGAGCAGCCATCTCTGTGACACATACCTCCCTTCAACTACATGGCCATTAGCCTCCTTACATACCTCCCCCTCTGCCCACAGCCATTGGGCATGGCACTTTCTCAGACCAGACAAGGTATTCTTGAGAGGGTATCGGCATTACCATGTAGCTTCCCTGTTCTACATGGAAGTTGAAATTTTGTAGGGCTAAGACCCAGCAGGGGAGCCTAGCATTTTTACCTTTTCTTTCCCTCATCTATCTGAGTCGGGCATGGTCGGATACCAATCTAAACTTACATCCTACCAGATAGTACCGTAATGTGTCAATGGCCCACTTTATGGCCAAGCACTCCTTCTCTGTGACCCAATAATTCCTCTCACATGAGGATAGCTTCATACTCAGGTAGAGAACAGGGTGCTCCTCCCCATGTATCTTCTGGGAAAGGACTGCTCCTACCCCAACATCTGAGGCATCTTTTCGGAGGATAAACTCTTTCTTAAAGTCAGGGGCCACCAGAACCAGTTGTTTACACAGAGCCCCTTTCATTTCTTGAAAGGCCGTCTCTGCCTCTTCAGACCATTTGACCATTACCGATTTTGTCCCCTGTAAGGAGGTCAGTCATGGGTAAAGCCATCATGGCAAAGTTCGGGATGAACCTTCTGTAGTACCCCATGATCCCCTGGAAGGCTCTAACTTGTTTCTTGGACAGCAGTCTCGGCCATGTTTGAATTGCCTCTACTTTCCTGATTTGGGGCTTGATCTTGCCTCGACCCACTACATATCCCAGGTACTTGGCTTCTTCTTTCCCCAAGGCACACTTCTTCGGGTTTATTGAAAACCCCATCTTACTTAGAGCATCAAACACCACCTGGACCTTTTACTGATGACTCTCCCAGTCTGGGCTAAAGATAACAATATCGTCCAGGTATTGCTTATGGGGTGCAAAGATTCTATCCATAGCTTTCTGGAAGGTCGCCGGTGACCCCTGTAGTCCAAATGGCATTCAGACATACTGGAAGCATCCGTCCGGTGTGGAATGCGCAGTCTTCTCCTTGGCTCCCTGTTCCAAGTGATTATGAACACACACAGGAGGCCTTTTACCTCCCAACACACAGACCATGTGCCAAACGACAACCTCCATTATATAGGCTGTTAACCACACCCAGAGGTGAGGTATGTGGGTAGCCAGACTTGCCCATCTCTCATAGCCACCCGCAACTTGGTCCCAGGTGCACCAAATGAACCTCTTAGTGCTTACGCGCACTAGAGGAAATGCTCCAGGTTACATCACAGAGAGTAGCCATCTCTGTGACACCTACCTCCCATCGACTATGCGGCCATTGGCCTCCTTATATTATATATACTCAAGTATAAGCTGAAATTTTCAGCTCATTTTTTAGGCTGAAAGTGCCCCTTTCAGCTTATACTCAAGACATTGTCCCAGGGGGTCGGCGAGGGAAGGGGAGGGGCAGGAGTGGTGGCTGTCACATCATACTCACCCCCTTTCTGCACTTCCCTGCTTAACAGATTGTCTCCGGTGCAGGCAGCTTGTTCCTACAAAAAGATGAGGAATCCAGCTCAACGAAGTAGTGAAAAAAATCTTTCTTTATTCACTTCAAATCATATTCAGTGGAGGATAAAACATCAGCAGCAACAAAGAATAAAATGTGATATCAACGCGTTTCTGGTGAACAAGCACCCTTAACCAGGTTGAGCTGGATTCCTCATTTTTTTTTGATTCCTCCACGCCCTGACACAGCGGTTCCATGCTCCGGGTTTCTAAGGATGCCGATCATGGTGAGCTGGACTTTGTCTTAGCTTGTTCCTACGCAGAGCAGTCATGTGGTAGCGCTCATTAAAGTAATGAATATGCACGCGACTCCACTCCCATAGGCGTGGAGTGCATATTCATTACTTTAATAAGCAGCACCATGTGACCGCTCAGCACTGGAAGGAGCTGCCGACCCGGGACAACGGAGAAGCAGGGAAGTGCAGAGACCGCGCCAGGAGGGTGAGTATGATGGGGGAGGGTGAGCCATGCGATATTTACCTGTCCCCGTTCCACCGCCGGGCTGTGTCTTCCGTGTTTTCTGGCTGTGGCGTTCAGTTCAGAGGGCGTGATGACGCAGAGAGATGGAAGACACAGTAGCGTGTGGTGGCGGAACGGGGACAGGTGAATATCACAAGTGCTGGGGGCCTGAGCGAGCGTCGACACCGGCATCTGACCCCCATAGTGCACCGATGACCCCGCCTGCTCAGGACATGGGCACCTGGCCCCCAGCGACGAGAGGTGAGCATGTCATTTTTTTTTAAATCGCAGCATTATATGGGCATATTATTCTATGGAGCATCTTATGGGGCCATCAACCTTCATGGAGCATTATATGGGGCATATTAGTCTATGGAGCATCTTATGGGGCCATCGACCTTTATGGAGCATTATATGGCGCATATTATTCTATGGAGAATCTTATGAGGCCATCAGCCTTTATGGAGCATTATATAGGGCATAGTATTCTATGGAGCATCTTATGGGGCCATCAACCTTTATGGAGCATTATATGGGGCATATTTTATTATGGAGCATCTTATGGGCCATCATTAACTTTTTGTGCAGCATTATATAGGGCATATTTTAATATGGAGCATCTTATGAAGCCATTATTAACCTTTTGTGCAACATTATATGGGGCATATTTTAATATGGAACATCTTATGAAGCCATTATTAACCTTTGTGCAGCATTATATGGGGCATATTTTGTGTATGGAGCATCTTATGGGGCCCATCATGAACTTTATGATGCATTAAATGGGGCATATTTTGTATGGAGCATCTTATGGGGCCCATCATGAACTGAAGGAAGCATTATATGGGGCACCTGATTCAATATGGATATTCAAAAACATTTAACCTACTGATGTCTCAATTAATTTTACTTCTGTTGGTATCTATTTTTATTTTTGAAATTTACCAGTAGCTGCTGCATTTCCCACCGTAGTCTTATACTCGAGTCAGCTTTCCCAGTTTTTTTGTGGCAAAATAGGGGCCTCGGCTTATACTCAGGTCGGCTTAAACTCGAGCATATACAGTACATATATATACAGTACATATATATATATATATACAGTACAGACCAAAAGTTTGGACACACCTCATTGCAGTCATCAAAGCAAAAGGTGTCAACTTTGAAGAACCTAGAATATAAGACATAATTTCAGTTGTTTCACACTTTTTTGTTAAGTATATAATTCCACATGTGTTAATTCATAGTTTTGATGCCTTCAGTGTGAATGTACAATTTTCATAGTCATGAAAATACAGAAAAATCTGTAAATGAGAAGGTGTGTCCAAACTTTTGGTGTGTACTATATATATATATATATATATATAATATATATATATATATATTTACGTGTCACTGACATCTTTACATCTATCTATTCTGTGTGTATATATCTATTCTAACCTGTCAGTCTTTGATTTTACTGTACGCGGCTACTGAATTGCCAGCTTTTCAAAGGACATCAATGTATAAAAATCTGACAGCATTTCCATGGTCCGAGTGCTGTGCGATTTTTTTTTCCAGTGCGATCATGATTTACTGGTTCTATAGGAAGTAGTTTTTTTTTCCCTAGGAAGACGGATCAGAAAAGTGGTCTCTCTTGTGTGTCCGGGCCGGAACTGTCGGGACTGTCACCAGTGTTGCCGGGGGAAGGACTTTCTGACTGGAGTAGACCTTTGCTTCTGACTGCTGGGGGCAGGTGTGAGATAAAAGGGACTGCGTGCACGGGAACAGGGCTTTGGGTGGGTTCCCTGCATGTGCTACAGGAGAAGGTTGGCTCCCTCTCCACAGACCAATGCCAACTGTCAGGCTCGCTTTGCAGTGTTCCATCCCCCGCGCATACAGACTGTGCATCTCCAGAGGCTAACTCCCCGTTAATCCCTGACAGTAACAGCACTAATTGGTTAGTGCATTGGACATCTGCTGACTCTCTTTGCAACGCTGATCCAGTGTCGCAAGCGGTTCGCAGCCGTGAGACTGCATCCTCCACTCCGGGAAATTGTACTTCTTTGGCTGTGCAGCAGACCTTTCCCCGTTCTGCACCTCATTCCAGGATCATAAGACCACAAATAAGAAGACCAGAATACCTCACTGCCGTACAGAGACAGGGCTTCACTTTTCTCCAGGACCAGCTTAGAGATGTCACGTGCCACCTACAGCGCCATCATGGGATTTTACAGCCACCATCATCCAGGAACCAGAGACTCATAAGTTATCCCGTTATTTCACCCATTGCAGTTACTTTATTGCTATATACACATTGTGGTACTGTATGTTTACACCCCCTTTTCTCCCTCAATTTACTATTGAGACATTTATATATATAAAACCCGTTAACTCTTGCTGTGCCTCCTGCTCGTCACTGCATCCCGCATTCCTGCTGGAACCTTACAGGGGCACTGAACTTTATTAGCATGCACAAAAAGACACAAATTAGCCCAAAAAGCACATAAAAAAATGCACCAAAAACGTAACAAAATACGCACAAAAACATGTGCTTCTTTCCTGCCAAGAAATCAGGTTTTGCTGCTGAAAAAAAATGCAGCAAAATTACCCAGTGTGAACTTAGCCTTAAATTATAATGGGGATAAAGGCAGGATCAGAAGATTCTATTTTTCTCAACTTTCAATAATGTCAGTGGTAAAATATCAGATATTCTAAGAAAATATTGGTCTATATTATCAAAGGGGAGTCTTGACGTTGAAGAGTTTTATTATCCGCCAATTATGTCATATAAAAGATGCCCTAATTTGAAGGGCAGGTTGGTTAAAATGGACATTGGGTCAATTAGGGAACTCTTTCAAGCTGTTGAGTACACAGAGAATGGGTAACTTTTCTTGTCTAGGTTGTGTTTATTATAATTATCAAAGATGGAACAATTTGTATAGAAAATAAGAGTCAAGCACAAAAACTAAACCAAGACCATATAAAAGAAATTGTGCAATAAAGACAAATAGATAAGTAAAATACATTTTTATTGAAATATATACTATAATAATAAAAATTTGGTAAAATAACAGCTGAATGTATGGAGCACGTGTAATAAATTATTCAATCCATCATATGAAAGCAAGTATTGCACAAATGCCCAAATGATAAGAAAATCAAGCCATAAAAATATAATAATCCAATCATTTTAAAATATTAAAAAAAAATATATGGCTTTAAAAAAAAAAAAAAAATATATATATATATATATTTATATATATAATGAAAAAATAATATATATAGCACTTTAGTGAAAAAGCAAACACAATTTAAACACAAAATAGTGGTGAGTAGGGTTGAGCGAAACGGATCGGTCATCTTCATAAGTCGCTGACTTTTGGCAAAGTTGGGTTTCATGAAACCCAACCCGATCCCTGTGTGGTGTCGGCCACGCGGTACGCGACTTTCGCGCCAAAGTCGCGTTTCAATGACGTGAAAAGCTCCATTTCTCAGCCAATGAAGGTGGACGCCGAGTATGGGCAGCGTGATGACATAGGTCTCAGTCCCCACCATCTTAGAGAAGGGCATTACAGTGATTGGCTTGCTTTCTGCGGCGTCACAGGGGCTATAAAGGGGCGTTCCCGCCGACAGCCATCTTACTGCTGCTGATCTGAGCATAGGGAGAGGTTGCTGCCGCTTCTTCAGAAGCAGGGATAGCGTTAGGCAGGGTACATTAACCCCCAAACCGCTTGTGCTGTAGCGATTTCCACTGTCCAACACCACCTTTTGTTTGTTAGTGGAGGCTACATTTTTTTTCCTCAGCGCTGTAGCTCATTGGGCTGCCCTAGAAGGCTCCCTGATAGCTGCATTGCTGTTTGTATGCCGCTGTGCAAACCAACTGCTTTTTTCAAAGCACAAATCCTGTTGCTCCTTCCTTTCTGCACAGCTATCTTGTTTGTTTGTCCGCACTTTTGACTTTTTTGTGCAGCAGTCCACTCCTTGTTATTGCTGCCTGCCATACTTTGCTGAGATTACTGCAGGGAGATAGTAATTGTAGGACAGTCCCTTTTTTTTTTTTTTCGTTATATCTCTTCAAGCCACTTTCTGCCACAGAAAATATACTCTAATACAGTGGCCCAGATTTATTCACTAGTCTCCCTGAAGAAAAAAAAAAAAAGGGTGCAGATTAAAATTGGCAAATCTGCATCAGTGGCAGTCCTGTGTGTGGCATCTGTGTCTCATTTTCTGGCACAGAAAACATACAGTCTAACAGTGGGCCTGATTTCTTGCCAATTCTCCCATAAATAAAAAAAAATAGTGGGAGATTAAGATTGGCAATTCTGCCTCAGTGCCAGTCGTGTGTGTGGCATCTGTCTTTAATTTTGTGCCACAGAAAACCTAGTGTGTAATACTGGGCCAGATTTTTTTTTTAAAATTCTCCCAGAAAAAAAAAATAGTGGGGATTAAGATTGGCCATTCTGCCTCTGTGCCAGTACTGTGTGTGGCATCTGTTTCTCATTTTGTGCCACAGAAAACTTAGTGTGTAACACTGGGCCTGATTTCTTGACAATTCTCCCACAATAAAGTTACAAAAAAGTGGGAGATTAAGATTGGCATTTCTGCCTCAGTGCCAGTCCTGTGTGTGGCATCTGTCTCTCATTTTGTGCCACAGAAAACAAACAGTCTAACAGTGGGCCTGATTTCTTGCCAATTCTCCCATAAAAAAAAATAGTTCCCGCCGACAGCCATCTTACTGCTGCTGATCTGAGCATAGGGAGAGGTTGCTGCCGCTTCTTCAGAAGCAGGGATAGCGTTAGGCAGGGTACATTAACCCCCAAACCGCTTGTGCTGTAGCGATTTCCACTGTCCAACACCACCTTTTGTTTGTTAGTGGAGGCTACATTTTTTTTTCCTCAGCGCTGTAGCTCATTGGGCTGCCCTAGAAGGCTCCCTGATAGCTGCATTGCTGTTTGTATGCCGCTGTGCAAACCAACTGCTTTTTTCAAAGCACAAATCCTGTTGCTCCTTCCTTTCTGCACAGCTATCTTGTTTGTTTGTCCGCACTTTTGACTTTTTTGTGCAGCAGTCCACTCCTTGTTATTGCTGCCTGCCATACTTTGCTGAGATTACTGCAGGGAGATAGTAATTGTAGGACAGTCCCTTTTTTTTTTTTTCGTTATATCTCTTCAAGCCACTTTCTGCCACAGAAAATATACTCTAATACAGTGGCCCAGATTTATTCACTAGTCTCCCTGAAGAAAAAAAAAAAAGGGTGCAGATTAAAATTGGCAAATCTGCATCAGTGGCAGTCCTGTGTGTGGCATCTGTGTCTCATTTTCTGGCACAGAAAACATACAGTCTAACAGTGGGCCTGATTTCTTGCCAATTCTCCCATAAATAAAAAAAATTGTGGGAGATTAAGATTGGCAATTCTGCCTCAGTGCCAGTCGTGTGTGTGGCATCTGTCTTTAATTTTGTGCCACAGAAAACCTAGTGTGTAATACTGGGCCAGATTTTTTTTTAAAATTCTCCCAGAAAAAAAAAATAGTGGGGATTAAGATTGGCCATTCTGCCTCTGTGCCAGTACTGTGTGTGGCATCTGTTTCTCATTTTGTGCCACAGAAAACTTAGTGTGTAACACTGGGCCTGATTTCTTGACAATTCTCCCACAATAAAGTTACAAAAAAGTGGGAGATTAAGATTGGCATTTCTGCCTCAGTGCCTTTAATTTTGTGCCACAGAAAACCTAGTGTGTAATACTGGGCCAGATTTTTTTTAAATTCTCCCAGGAAAAAAAAAAGAGGGAGATTAAGATTGGCATTTCTGCCTCAGTGCCAGTCCTGTGTGTGCCATCAGTCTCTCATTTTGTGCCACATTAAACCTAGTGTGTAACACTGGGCCAGATTTTTTGACAATTGTCCCAGAAAAAAAAATTGTGGGAGATTAGGATTGGCAATTCTGCCTCAGTGCCAGTCCTGTGTGTGCCATCTGTCTCTAATTTTGTGCCACATTAAACCTAGTGTGTAACACTGGGCCAGATTTTTTGACAATTCTCCCAGAAAAAAGAAAGTGGGAGATTAGGATTGGCATTCCTGCCTCAGTGCCAGTCCTGTGTGTGGCATCTGTCTTTTATTTTGTGCCACAGAAAACCTAGTGTGTAATACTGGGCCAGATTTTTTTAAAATTCTCCCAGAAAAAAAAATAGTGGGAGATTAAGATTGGCCATTCTGCCTCTGTGCCAGTCCTGTGTGTGGCATCTGTCTCTCATTTTGTGCCACAGAAAACATACAGTCTAAAAGTGGGCCTGATTTCTTGCCAATTCTCCAATAAATAAATAAAAAAATAGTGGGAGATTAAGATTGGCAATTCTGCCTCAGTGCCAGTCGTGTGTGTGGCATCTGTCTTTCATTTTATGCCACAAAACATATACTGTACAAGAGTGGGCCACATTTCTTCAATATTCTCCCAGAAAAAATAAAAAGGGGGAGATTTTTATTGGTAGTGTCTGCATCTGCATCAGTCCTGTTAGTGGCATATCTGTTGTGAATTCTGTTGTCGGGCTCCCTCCTGTGGTCATGAATGCTACTTCGGCTGGTTCTGTCCATGGACTTTCTCTGGTGGGTGTTCCTGAGTTTCCTTCCACAGGTGACGAGGTTAATTCGTTAGCTGGCTGCTCTATTTAACTCCACTTAGATCTTTGCTCCATGCCACCTGTCAATGTTCCAGTATTGGTCTAGTTCACTCCTGGATCGTTCTTGTGACCTGTCTTCCCAGCAGAAGCTAAGTTCCTGCTTGTATTTTCTTTGGTTTGCTATTTTTCTGTCCAGCTTGCTATTTTTATTGTTGTCTTGCTTGCTGGAAGCTCTGGGACGCAGAGGGAGCGCCTCCGCACCGTGAGTCGGTGCGGAGGGTCTTTTTGCGCCCTCTGCGTGGTCTTTTTGTAGGTTTTTGTGCTGACCGCAAAGCAACCTTTCCTATCCTCAGTCTGTTCAGTAAGTCGGGCCTCACTTTGCTAAATCTATTTCATCTCTGTGTTTGCATTTTCATCTTTACTCACAGTCATTATATGTGGGGGGCTGCCTTTTCCTTTGGGGAATTTCTCTGAGGCAAGGTAGGCTTTATTTTTCTATCTTCAGGGCTAGCTAGTTCCTTAGGCTGTGCCGAGTTGCATAGGGAGCATTAGGAGCAATCCACGGCTATTTCTAGTGTGTGTGATAGGATTAGGGATTGCGATCAGCAGAGTTCCCACGTCCCAGAGCTCGTCCTTTATTATCAGTAACTATCAGGTCATTCCGTGTGCTCTTAACCACCAGGTCCATTATTGTCCTGACCACCAGGTCATAACAGTACAGGTGGCCCAAAGTACTAATGCATCTCAATAGAGGGATAAGAGAAGTTCTGAGACCATTTTTTTTTCTTTGCAGTGTGTTTTGTCTCTCTTTTCCCCTTTACCTCTGGGTGGTTCAGGACACAGGTGTAAACATGGACATTCAAGGTCTGTCCTCTTGGATGGATAATCTCACTACAAGGGTACAAAACATTCAAGATTTTGTGGTTCAGAATCAGATGTCAGAGCCTAGGATTCCAATTCCTGATTTGTTTTTTGGTGATAGATCTAAGTTCTTGAATTTCAAAAATAATTGTAAATTGTTTCTTGCCTTGAAACCTCGCTCCTCAGGTGACCCTGTTCAACAAGTAAAGATCATTATTTCTTTGTTACGTGGTGACCCTCAAGACTGGGCATTTTCCCTTGCGCCAGGAGATCCGGCATTGCGTGATGTTGATGCGTTTTTCCTGGCGCTTGGATTGCTTTATGACGAACCTAATTCAGTGGATCAGGCAGAGAAAATCTTGCTGGCTCTGTGTCAGGGTCAGGATGAAGCGGAGATATATTGTCAGAAGTTTAGAAAGTGATCTGTGCTCACTCAGTGGAATGAATGTGCCCTGGCAGCAATCTCCAGAAAGGGTCTCTCTGAAGCCCTTAAGGATGTCATGGTGGGATTTCCCATGCCTGCTGGTCTGAATGAGTCTATGTCTTTAGCCATTCAGATCGATCAACGCTTGCGTGAGCGTAAAGCTGTGCACCATTTGGCGGTACTATCTGAGCATGGACCTGAGCCTATACAATGTGATAGGACTTTGACCAGAGCTGAACGGCAAGAACACAGACGTCGGAATGGGCTATGTTTTTACTGTGGTGATTCCACTCATGTTATCTCCGATTGTCCTAAGCGCACTAAGCGTTTCGCTAGGTCTGCCACCATTGGTACGGTACAGTCTAAATTTCTATTGTCCGTTACTCTGATTTGCTCTTTGTCATCCTATTCTGTTATGGCATTTGTGGATTCAGGCGCTGCCCTGAATTTGATGGACTTGGAGTATGCTAGGCGCTGTGGTTTTTTCTTGGAGCCCTTGCAGTATCCTATTCCATTGAGATGAATTGATGCTACGCCTTTGGCCAAGAATAAGCCTCAGTACTGGACCCAATTGACCATGTGCAGGGCTCCTGCACATCAGGAGGATATCCGCTTTCTGGTGTTGCATAATCTGCATGATGTGGTCGTTTGGGGTTGCCATGGCTACAGGTTCATAATCCAGTATTGGACTGGAAATCTATGTCTGTGTCCAGCTGGGGTTGCCAGGGGGTACATGGTGATGTTCCATTATTGTCTATTTCATCTTCCACTCCTTCTGAAGTTCCAGAGTTTTTGTCGGATTATCGGGATGTATTTGGTGAGCCCAAAGCCAGTGCCCTACCTCCTCATAGGGATTGCGATTGTGCAATTAATTTGATTCCTGGTAGTAAGTTTCCTAAGGGCCGATTGTTCAATTTATCTGTGCCAGAACACGCCGCTATGCGGAGTTATATAAAGGAATCCTTGGAGAAAGGCCATATTCGCCCGTCGTCATCACCGTTAGGAGCAGGGTTCTTTTTTGTGGCCAAGAAGGATGGTTCTTTGATACCTTGTATTGATTACCGCCTTCTTAATAAAATTACAGTCAAATTTCAGTATCCTTTGCCGTTGCTGTCTGATTTGTTTTCTCGTATTAAAGGGGCTAGTTGGTTCACCAAGATAGATCTTCGAGCGGCGTATAATCTTGTGCGTATTAAACAAGGCGATGAATGGAAAACAGCATTTAATACGCCCGAGGGCCATTTTGAGTACCTGGTTATGCCATTCGGGCTTTCCAATGCTCCATCAGTATTTGAGTCCTTTATGCATGACATCTTCCGAGAGTACCTGGATAAATTCCTGATTGTGTATTTGGATGATATTTTGGTCTTTTCAGATGATTGGGAGTCTCATGTGAAGCAGGTCAGAATGGTGTTCCAGGTCCTTCGTGCGAATTCCTTGTTTGTGAAGGGGTCAAAGTGTCTCTTTGGAGTTCAGAAGGTTTCATTTTTGGGGTTCATTTTTTCCCCTTCTACTATCGAGATGGACCCTGTTAAATTCCAAGCCATTTACGATTGGACTCAGCCGACATCTGTGAAGAGCCTGCAAAAGTTCCTGGGCTTTGCTAATTTTTATCGGCGCTTCATCGCTAATTTTTCTAGTGTTGCTAAACCGTTGACTGATTTGACCAAGAAGGGTGCTGATGTGGTCAATTGGTCTTCTGCAGCTGTAGAGGCTTTTCAGGAGTTGAAGCGTCGTTTTTCTTCTGCCCCTGTGTTGTGCCAGCCAGATGTTTCGCTCCCGTTTCAGGTTGAGGTTGATGCTTCTGAGATTGGAGCAGGGGCTGTTTTGTCGCAAAGAAGTTCTGATGGCTCGGTGATGAAGCCATGTGCTTTCTTTTCTAGAAAGTTTTCACCTGCTGAGCGTAATTATGATGTTGGTAATCGAGAGTTGTTGGCCATGAAGTGGGCATTCGAGGAGTGGCGTCATTGGCTTGAAGGAGCCAAGCATCGCGTGGTGGTCTTGACAGATCACAAGAATTTGACTTATCTTGAGTCTGCCAAACGGTTGAATCCAAGACAGGCTCGATGGTCGTTATTTTTCTCCCGTTTTGATTTTGTGGTTTCGTACCTTCCGGGCTCTAAGAATGTGAAGGCTGATGCCCTGTCAAGGAGTTTTGTGCCTGACTCTCCGGGTGTTCCTGAGCCGGTGGGTATTCTCAAAGAGGGGGTAATTTTGTCTGCCATCTCCCCTGATTTGCGGCGGGTGCTGCAAAAATTTCAGGCTGATAGACCTGACCGTTGCCCAGCGGAGAAACTGTTTGTCCCTGATAGATGGACTAGTAGAGTTATCTCTGAGGTTCATTGTTCAGTGTTGGCTGGGCATCCTGGAATCTTTGGTACCAGAGATTTGGTGGCTAGATCCTTTTGGTGGCCATCTTTGTCACGGGATGTGCGTTCTTTTGTGCAGTCCTGTGGGACTTGTGCTCGGGCTAAGCCCTGCTGTTCTCGTGCCAGTGGGTTGCTTTTGCCCTTGCCGGTCCCGAAGAGGCCCTGGATGCATATTTCTAAGGATTTTATTTCGGATCTCCCCGTCTCTCAAAAGATGTCGGTCATTTGGGTGGTTTGTGATCGCTTTTCTAAGATGGTCCATTTGGTACCTTTGTCTAAATTGCCTTCCTCCTCTGATTTGGTGCCATTATTTTTCCAGCATGTGGTTCGTTTACATGGTATCCCGGAGAACATCGTTTCTGACAGAGGTTCCCAGTTTGTTTCGAGGTTTTGGCGATACTTTTGTGCTAGGATGGGCATTGATTTGTCTTTTTCCTCGGCTTTCCATCCTCAGACAAATGGCCAAACCGAACGAACTAATCAAACTTTGGAAACATATCTGAGATGCTTTGTTTCTGCTGATCAGGATGATTGGGTGTCCCTTTTGCCGTTGGCTGAGTTCGCCCTTAATAATCGGGCCAGCTCGGCTACTTTAGTTTCGCCGTTTTTCTGCAATTCTGGTTTCCATCCTCATTTCTCTTCAGGGCAGGTTGAGTCTTCGGACTGTCCTGGTGTAGATACTGTGGTGGATAGGTTGCAGCAGATTTGGACTCATGTGGTGGACAATTTGACATTGTCCCAGGAGAAGGCTCAACGTTTCGCTAACCGCCGGCGCTGTGTGGGTCCCCGACTTCGTGTTGGGGATTTGGTTTGGTTGTCGTCTCGTTATGTTCCTATGAAGGTTTCCTCTCCTAAGTTTAAGCCTCGTTTCATTTGTCCGTATAAGATTTCTGAGGTTATCAATCCTGTGTCATTTCGTTTGGCCCTTCCTGCTTCTTTTGCCATCCATAATGTGTTCCATAGGTCGTTATTGTGGAGATACGTGGCGCCTGTGGTTCCATCAGTTGATCCACCTGCCCCGGTGTTGGTTGAGGGGGAGTTGGAGTATGTGGTGGAGAAGATTTTGGATTCTCGTATTTCGAGACGGAAACTCCAGTACCTGGTCAAGTGGAAGGGTTATGGTCAGGAAGATAATTCCTGGGTTTTTGCCTCTGATGTTCATGCTGCCGATCTGGTTTGTTCCTTTCATTTGGCTCATCCTGGTCGGCCTGGGGGCTCTGGTGAGGGTTCGGTGACCCCTCCTCAAGGGGGGGTACTGTTGTGAATTCTGTTGTCAAGCTCCCTCCTGTGGTCATGAATGGTACTTCGGCTGGTTCTGTCCATGAGCTTCCTCTGGTGGTTGTGAGTGGAGCTGCGGCTTCTGAGTTTCCTTCCACAGGTGACGAGGTTAATTCGTTAGCTGGCTGCTCTATTTAACTCCACTGGGATCTTTGCTCCATGCCACCTGTCAATGTTCCAGTATTGGTCTAGTTCACTCCTGGATCGTTCTTGTGACCTGTCTTCCCAGCAGAAGCTAAGTTCCTGCTTGTATTTTCTTTGGTTTGCTATTTTTCTGTCCAGCTTGCTATTTTTATTGTTGTCTTGCTTGCTGGAAGCTCTGGGACGCAGAGGGAGCGCCTCCGCACCGTGAGTCGGTGCGGAGGGTCTTTTTGCGCCCTCTGCGTGGTCTTTTTGTAGGTTTTTGTGCTGACCGCAAAGCAACCTTTCCTATCCTCAGTCTGTTCAGTAAGTCGGGCCTCACTTTGCTAAATCTATTTCATCTCTGTGTTTGTATTTTCATCTTTACTCACAGTCATTATATGTGGGGGGCTGCCTTTTCCTTTGGGGAATTTCTCTGAGGCAAGGTAGGCTTTATTTTTCTATCTTCAGGGCTAGCTAGTTACTTAGGCTGTGCCGAGTTGCATAGGGAGCGTTAGGAGCAATCCACGGCTATTTCTAGTGTGTGTGATAGGATTAGGGATTGCGGTCAGCAGAGTTCCCACGTCCCAGAGCTCGTCCTTTATTATCAGTAACTATCAGGTCATTCCGTGTGCTCTTAACCACCAGGTCCATTATTGTCCTGACCACCAGGTCATAACACATATCTGTCTGCCACTGAAGCTGTGTACTATTATACATTGGGCCTGATTTTCCCTGCAGTCTCACCCACCTATTAAGGGATATATAAATCCAACATAAATTTGAGTTCACCTTGTAATTGGTTTTACAGTAACAAATACCATTAATTTGGTTACGTTTTTCAAAAAATGAGGAAGACTGGTGGAAGAGGTCATGGCCGTGGTCGCTCATTGCCAGCTGGTAATGATGGTAGAGGTGGTGGAGCATCAGGTGTTCGTGGGAAAAGCAATATAGCACCTAAGTCTCGAGTTGTTGAGCCAGGTTCGTCGTATGGCTACACAAGGCCTCGAACGCTCCCTTTTCTGGGAGTAGGAAAACCGCTTTTAAAGCCGAAGCAGCCAGAACAAGTTTTGGCTTTCCTTGCTGACTCAGCCTCTAGCTCTTTCGCCTCCTCTTCTGAAACTGCTAAATGTAAAAGCAGCGCATCGTTAGTGGATGTTCACGGTCAGGGACAAGTCGCTTCCTTGTCTTCTTCACCAAGAACAACAGAGAAGGATGCGTCAGGCGACACAATGGGTTACTCCATGGAGCTCTTTACACATAGCGTTCCTGGGTTAGAAAGTGAAATAGTTAACAGGCCATGCCCATTACAAGTTGAATAGGACATGGAGTGCACAGATTCAAAGCCACAGCCAGATTACTATGCTGTTCCTTTGACTCAGACCAGAACATTGCCCTCGCAGTGTACTGATAAAGAATCAGACCCTGATGAGACTATGGTGCCCCGTCACGAACACTATACCACCAGCTTACACGGTGACACAGGCGAAGTTGCACACGAGATAGAAGAGGAGGTCATAGATGACCCAGTTGTTGACCCCGATTGGCAGCCATTGGGGGAACAGGGTGCAGGCGGCAGTAGCTCTGAAACGGAGGAGGAGGAGCCGCAGCAGGCATCAACATCGCAACAGGTTCCATCTGGCAGGCCCGTATCTGACCAAAAACGCGTGGCAAAACCAAAACCAGTTGTAGGACAGTGTGGCCATCCGGTTAAAGAAGCTCAGTCTGCAATGCCTGAAAAGGTATCTGATAGTAGAAAGAGTGCAGTCTGGCATTTTTTAAACAACATCCAAATGATCAGCGCAAAGTCATCTGTCAAAAATTTTCAACTACCTTAAGCAGAGGTCAGAATCTTAAAAGTCTAAATACAAGTTGCATGCGTAGACATTTAACCACCATGCATTTGCAAGCCTGGACTAACTACCAAACGTGCCATAAGGTTGTAGCACCCTCGTCCAATGAAGCTAGTCAGCAACGCTACATCCCTTCCCTCACTGTAAGCCCACCATTTCCCGCACCACCTGCAGTAAATGTGCAGGTTTCGTCGCCAGGCCAAAGCAGTCAGGGAATCACCAGGTTCGTGGTAGGAAACACTGCATGTAGGGCACCAGCAAGAATACCATCTCCAACCCTCTCTCAGTCTGCCATGTCCACCGGCACCCCCGCTAGTTCCACGATCTGCAGCTCTCCAGTCCAGCTCACCCTACATGAGACTCTCGTTAGGAAAAGGAAGTACTCATCCTCGCATCCACGTACACAGGGTTTGAATGCCCACATTGCTAGACTAATCTCGTTAGAGATGATGCCCTACCGGTTAGTTGAAAGCAAAGCTTTCAAAGCCCTGATGGACTACGCTGTACCACGCTACGAGCTACCCAGTCGACACTTTTTTTCGAGAAAAGCCATCCCAGCCCTCCACCAGCATATAAAAGACCGCATCGTCCATGCATTCAGGCAATCTATGAGTACAAAGGAGCACCTGACAACAGATGCATGGACCAGTAGGCATGGCCAGGGACGTTATGTGTCCATCACGGCACACTGGGTTAATGTGGTGGATGCAGGGTCCACAGGGGACAGCAATATTGGGAAAGTTCTGCCTAGCCCACGGTCTAGGAAACAGTTGGCTGTAGGTGTTCGCCCCCCCTCCTCCTCGTCCTCCTGCAGAAGCGAGAGCTGGTCCACAGACTGCAGTCGCACGAGCACTCCATCCGCAGCTGCCACTGTTGCACACGAGGTATCCCATTATGGGACAGCTAGTGGCAAGCGTCAGCAGGCTGTATTGGCAATGAAGTGTTTGGGTGACAACAGACACACCGCGGAAGTTCTGTCCGAGTTCTTGCAGCAAGAAACTCAGTCATGGCTGGGCAGTGTACATCTTGAGGCAGGCAAGGTAGTGAGTGATAACGGAAGGAATTTTATGGCTGCCATAGCCCTTTCACAACTGAAACACATTTTTTGCCTGGCTCACACCTTAAACCTGGTGGTGGAGTGCTTCCTGAAAAGTTATCCGGGGTTACCCAACCTGCTCCTCAAAGTGCGCAGACTTTGCTCGCATATCCGCCGTTCGCCCGTACACTCCAGCCGTATGCAGGACCATCAGCGGTTTTTGAACCTTCCCCAGCATCGCCTAATCATCGACGTTGCAACAAGGTGGAACTCCACACTGCACATGCTTCAGAGACTGTGCGAACAGAGGCGTGCTGTTATGTATTTGTGGGAGGATACACATACACGGGCAGGCAGTTGGATGGTAGACATGGAGTTGTCAAGTGTGCAGTGGTCGTAGGTACAAGACCTGTGTCAAGTCCTTCAGTGTTTTGAGGAATGTACACGGCTGATTAGTGCAGACAATGCCATAATAAGCATGAGCATCCCCCTAATGCGACTGCTGATGCAAAGTTTGACGCACATAAAGGAGTAGGCGTCTGCAGCCGAGGAAGAGGGAAGCCTTGATGACAGTCAGCCATTGTCTGGTCAGGGCAGTGTACAGGACGAGGTAGCGAGCGACGAGGAGGATAATGGGGATGAGTATTTTTTGAATGAGGAAGCTTCTCCGGGGCCAATAGAAACTGGTGGCGTTGCAAGGCCGGGTTCAGGTTTTTTGAGGGAGACAAGTGACATAGATTTGCCTGAAACTGCCTCTCAACCCAGCACAACCACAGATTTGACAACTGAAACTTTGGCCCACATGGCGGATTATGCCTTACGTATCCTCAAAAGGGACCCACACATTATTAAAATGATGACCGATGACAATTACTGCTTGGCCTGCCTCCTTGCTCCTCGCTATAAAGGCAAATTGCAAAATATCATGCCACCTGAGAACCTCAAACAAATATTAGCAACCAAACAAGCAAGTCTTGTAGACCGTTTGATTCAGGCATTCCCAGCACACAGCGCCGGTGATGGATCTCACACGAGCTGCAGGGAGCAACAGGGCAGAGGTGTTAGAGGTGCACAAATCAGAAGTGGCGTTGGACAGAGGGGTTTTCTGACCAGGTTGTGGAGTGATTTCGCAATGACCGCAGACAGGACAGGTACTGCAGCATCAATTCAAAGTGACAGGAGACAAGATTTGTCCAGTATGGTTACTAACTATTTTTCATCCCTTATCGATGTTCTCCCTCAACCGTCATTCCCATTTGATTACTGGGCATCCAAAATAGACACCTGGCCTGAATTGGCAGAATATGCATTGCAGGAGCTTGCTTGCCCGGCGGCTAGTGTCCTATCAGAAAGAGTATTCAGTGCTGCAGGTTCAATATTAACCGAAAAAAGGACTCGTCTGGCTACCCAAAATGTTGATGATCTAACCTTCATTAAAATGAACCACTCATGGATTTCGAATTATTTTGCCCCACCTTTCCCAGCTGACACCTAGCTTTCCTATAAAAAGGTCTTGCTTGTGGACTGGTCTTACTGACTGTTCCAATATCTTAATCTGCAGCAGCTGTTTGTCCAGCATACGACATGTTTACACCTCCCTAAATGGGCTAACTCCCCCAACGGGACCGTGGTCTCGCCACTTGGCGCAAACACCCGTGAGACTGTCGTTTTTTTTATCTGAAGAGGTGGGTGTGCCCGCTTTTGGTCGACGACACTGCCACTGGGTCCCTCATAATACAATAAAGTGTCTCTGGCAGTGGTGGCGCACACCCAATGTCAGACACACCGTTGTAACATGAGGGGATCTCTCACAGCTCCACTGATGTTTAGTCTATGCGCTGACATCCTTCAATGCCTGGCACTGACAATACCAATTTGTTGACATGTATGATGCTAGTTAAAATAGTCAGGGTCAGTGTCCTATATTGACACCAGTAAATACTTAGCGCCAAATTACTATGTATGAAACTCAGTAGAGGAGCCCACCCCTGTACCTAAGTATGCCACCTTTTTTTTTTGTTTTGTTGTTTTGCGAGACATTAACATCTATTTTTTTTGAGGAGTGCTAACTGTGTCAGACACTCCCAATCGTCCTCCGCTGACCACACCAATGCTGCCTGTGTACCCCTGCCACATAATCGAAGGTGTTTTGAGCCTATTTTTTTAATTTTAGGCCTACTAAATGTGTCTGCAGTCCCTCCTTCAAATTGTCCTCCGCTGACCACACCAATGCTGCCTGTGTACCCCTGCAAGATAATTCAAACTGCTTTGAGCCTATTTTTTAAAATTTTAGGCCTATGAAGTGTGTCTGCGGTCCCTCCTTCAAATTGTCCTCCACTGACCACACCAATGCTGCCTGTGTACCCCTGCAAGATAATTCAAACTGCTTTGAGCCTATGTTTTTAAATTTTAGGCCTACTAAGTGTGTCTGCGGTCCCTCCTTCCAATTGTCCTCCACTGAGCACACCAATGCAGACCGTGTACCCATGTAACCTTTTTTAAACCTGCGTCGAGCCAACTTTGTGGTGTAAGGCCTACTAACAGTTTCTGTCAGCGCCACTCAATACAGCTGTCCTCTTTAAGAAAATTACTTGCAATTATCAGGTTTTCAGCCTATCGGAATTTTACAACTGCAGTGGGGCTACTAGTTTGGTTGGGGCCTACTAACAGTGTCTGCCGCTCCAAGGTGTTCTCCTGGTTGCCTTTCCTGAGCTTCTATCTTGAGGCTCTTGTTAAATAGTTGTTAAATGGAACAACTGCTTTTGGCCTACTAGTTGGGTTGGGGCCTGCTAATGGTGTTTGCCGCTCCTTGCTGTTCTCCTGGTTTCCTGTCCTGAACTTCCATTTTCAGGCTCTCGTTAAGTAGTTGTTAATATTACACTGCAATTGGCCTACTACTTGGGTTGGGGCCTACTAACGGTGCATGCCGCTCCGTGCTGTTCTCCTGGTTTCCTGTCCTGAAATTCCATTTTCAGGCTCTCGTTAAGTAGTTGTTGAAACAACACTGCATTAGGCCTACAAGTTGGGTCTTGGTTGTAGAGACGGTGTCTGCCGCTCCAAGGTGTTCTCCAGGTTGCCTCTCCCTAGCTTCTATCTTGAAGCTCTTGTTAAGTAGTTGTTGAAACAACACTGCATTAGGCCTACAAGTTGGGTCTGGGTTCTACAAACGGTGTCTTCCACTCCAAGGTGTTCTCCAGGTTGCCTCTCCCTAGATTCTATCTTCAAGCTCTCGTTAAGTAGTTGTTGAAACAACACTGCACTAGGCCTACAAGTTGGGTCTGGGTTGTAGAGACGGTGTCTGCCGCTCTAAGGTGTTCTCCAGGTTGCCTCTCCCTAGCTTCTATCTTCAAGATCTCGTTAAGTAGTTGTTGAAACAACACTGCATTAGGCCTACAAGTTGGGTCTGGGTTGTAGAGACGGTGTCTGCCGCTCCAAGGTGTTCTCCAGGTTGCCTTTCCCTAGCTTCTATCTTCAGGCTCTCGTTAAATTGTTTTTAATATAACACTGCATTTGGCCTACATGTTTTGTTGGCCCTACTAACGGTGTCTGCCGCTCCTTGATGTTCTCCTACACTGAACAAACCAGTGCCGCCTGTTTACTTCTGTTACCAATTTTGAACTGCATTTAGCCTACTTACTGATTTGGGCCTACTCACTGTGTCAGCCTCTCATTACAGTTGTACTCCACTGAACAAAGCAATGCCCCCTGGTTAGTCCTGTTACCAATTTTGAACTGCCCACTTTATTCTTTGGGCCTATATCTGTGTTTCCTCCTCATCCTGCCCATTGCCCAGCCAGTGATAGATGAGTCTGCTGGTACATTGACCCAGAATGCTACATTCCCCGTGCACGCTACACAGCAAGAATGTGACCCTGCTGAAAGTCAGGTTCCCCTTCCCACATACCATACCACCTTACACGGGGACAAAGAGGAAGGTGCAGATGAAAGTGCAGGTGCCTTCATCAGGTGGGGGGGGGGAAACTCATTGGCGACGTCACTGGCACAGGGCCCCTCATAGTACGCAAAAGTGTCGCTGCCGGTGGGAGGCGCCCCCGCCGTGCAAACACACCGCTGTACTTTGAGGGGCCCTGTGCCAGTGCCAATGCCAACGAGTGGGCCCCCCCTGCTTGCTCAGGATCACAGCACTTGCAAAGTTTAAATACTTACCTCTCCCTGCTCCACTGCCGTGACGTGGTCCAGATTTCCTGGGCCCACTAAATACTTGAACCAGCCCTACCCCCCACAACTTTAGCCAAATGACCCCCAATTTCCAATGCCTTACTATTATTATAAGGTAAATTAAGATTGACAAGCTTCAGTAACAAGAATGGATGTTTTTGCTATTAAAATGGGCACTGTACGTGTTTTCCTGGCCTCCACTCACTGCCGACTATGCTTCCCCATTGACTTGCATTGGGTTTCGTGTTTCGGTCGATGTCCGACTTTTCGCGATAATCGGCCGATTTCACTCGACTCGACTTTTGAGATAGTCGGGTTTCGCGAAACCCGACTCGACTCTAAAAAACTAAAAGTAGCTCAACCCTAGTGGTGAGTGAAAAAAAACCTCACATAGCAGAGGTAATTTTGCAGGTGGTAGAGCATTGTTTGAGCTGGGGGGGGAAACTCTCTTGCGGCTGGCGGTACAGGCCCAGGGCCGCAATCTGCAATGGGAAACAAAGTGCTATAGTGCAAAGCCACAAATAATACTGCAAATAAACACTGGTATACACATTGTGTTAGTATATAGTGCAAATGAAGGTCCAACAGTGCTAATCTTTCAAATGGTGAGGCGCTATTAAAGAAAAGTTAACAAATAGTGAAAAGGGCATTGTTACCTAACTTGTGCTGCCAAGGTCCCTACTAAGTTTCGGTGCTAGCCTTCTTCCGTGGGGCGTGTATGTGTTTATTATAATAATATGGTTAAATTTACCTTTACATATACAGTCAAGAGATATTTTATTAGCCATAAGTATAATTGTAAAACCAGCTTTGTAGATTTTGTTATTACCTTGCCCTGTAGGTTGATAAAGTTCAAAGAAAGTAATATGGAAGTTAAAGCCAGGATTACTAAACACAAAAGTACTATACATATGGGTTTATTAGAATTACCTATCCTTCAACATTTTTGTGAAAAAGCAGCGAAAAAGAACATACTATTAGCCAGTAGAAATATAGGTCTAAAGTGTGAGGACTGGCGGAACGCACCGAGTTAATATGAATGTTATAATTGGTGTGTTGGTAGCCTGGGGTCCACCGTGCAGGAGACAACCTGCTGCTAGAAAATGACGGCACTATATGGCGGTATAAGTGAACTCAGTTACTTCACTGAGTCACACAGAAAAGAACACGTTGTACCCTGTTAGCGTTACTGGGGAACACAGCTAACTGCTGAGCTGATGGCAGTCAGTGGTCACGCACACAGAGAAGCACATAACAACTCCTCACCGGAGGTGCCAGTATTCTAGGGGCTTATTTAAGCGGGGTTCCTGAATACAATCATACAAACTCCTCACCGGAGGTGCCGGTATTCTAGGAGCTTATTTCAGCTACGTCCCTAAATACAATCGTACAGGTGTGACCACAATTAGCAAGCTCATAACATGAAGTGATACTAGCGCATGGCCGTGCGGCCATGCAAACCTTTTATAGCTGCAGCAGCTTCAGGACCTTCCTAGAGGACCAATGGAAGCTGCTACAATACCAGAGCAACTTCAGGACCTTCCTAGAGGACCAATGGGAGCTGCAGCAGTACCTGAGCATGTGACCCCTGACCTCCAATGAGAGGTCTTATCCTAGGCATGCTCAGAGGGGAAAAAAAGGGCTTAGTCCCAGAGACGTCTGCTCACCGCTGACAAGTACTGGCAACAATGGCTGAGCCTGAGAAAGCAGCAGAAACCATCCGCACAGTATCAGGCTGAACCAGATGATGGGACCGACGTCTCCGCTGAGCTGGCTCCACTGCAGCTGGAGAGGAATGGAGACTGCAGAGGAGATGGCCCAAGATTCCCCCTGTGCAGAGGCGGGAACTCGACCCCTAACATAAAGATCATGTCCCCCCATTAAAGAAGCACTCCCATCAAAGTTTTTATCCTCTTAATGTATTGTAGTCATCATATGATATAGCACTGTGTACTTACAATTGCTCATTTTACCTTTCTACCCAGCTAATTATTTTATTTTCTCTGCTCTATGTGGAAACAGGAAGTCTCTTGTCAATGCATTTATCATTCCCCTCTTCAACTCCTGACTAAGCTGCTCTTCTCCCCCTGCCAGGGACTTTTGCAGTGACTGATGAGTCATACAGGGAAAATTGACCTCTTGTTTCTACATAGAACTTAGAAGGATTCAGCTAATCAGTTTTTAATTACATGAAGTCATAGACTTAATGGAAAGAGATAAATTAGCTGGGTGGAAGAGCAAAATAAGCAATTGTAAGTACACAGTGTTAAATAATATGATTATTACAATATTTTAAGAGGATAAAAACTTTGACGGGATTGCTTATTTAATGGGGAGACATGATCTTAAGACCTATACTTCTACTGGCTAATGGTATGTTCCTTATCACAAAAATTCAAGCATTTTTGGTGAATGTCAAAACACAAAGGCCATGATATATCAAAGCAACGTTGCTAGAATTCTGGCATAAATTGCTTTAAAGGGAACCAGTCACCAGGTTTGGTCGATACGAGTTATGGCCTCCCCCTTTCAGGGCTTATATATAGCATTCTATAATGCTGTATATTAGCCCCAAACAAAATCTGTAAAAAAAATAAAATAACTTTTATTATACTCACCTAGGGGGCGGTCCGGTCGAATAGCGGTCGCTGGTCTTGGTCCGGCAACTCCCTTCTTCTTGTGATTATAATAAAAGTTACTTCTCTTCTCTTACAGGTCAGATCAGGGGCTTACAGTTGTGCTCAAAAGTTTACTTTCCCCGGCAGAATTTTTGCTTTCTTGGTCTTTTTTTTTCAGAGAATATGA
The DNA here is from genome assembly GCF_032444005.1 of Ranitomeya imitator. NCBI lineage: Eukaryota > Metazoa > Chordata > Amphibia > Anura > Dendrobatidae > Ranitomeya > Ranitomeya imitator. The sequence continues at coordinate 247,034,082 of NC_091287.1, forward strand.
ATAATAATACCAAAACAATAAAACAATAACACTGGCGCACACCCAGAAACTATCCTTCCTCAGCTGCTGGAATCAGTCAGGGTAGTCCCTCCCTGTATGACAATATAAACCAATAAAACCAATAGATGCCGCACTTGAGGATGTTGGAAACAGTAGCCACCCACGTACAGTATCTGGTGTGAAGTAATCCACCAAAATCCCACCTGTATAGCTAGTGGCAATAAATCCCAGGACCGATACCAGATGATCAGGATCATCTGGTATCGGTCCTGGGATTTATTGCCACTAGCTATACAGGTGGGATTTTGGTGGATTACTTCACACCAGATACTGTACGTGGGTGGCTACTGTTTCCAACATCCTCAAGCGCGGCATCTATTGGTTTTATTGGATAATACCAAAACTTTTTCTCCACTGATGGTTAGTGTTTGGGTGAAGCCATTTATTGTCAAACTACTGTGTTTTCTCTTTTTAAATCATAATGACAACCCAAAACATCCAAATGACCCTGATCAAAAGTTCACATACCATGGTGATTTTAGCCGGAAAACATGCACAGATGTTGACGCAAATGGATTTGGATGGCTACTAAAGGTAGCATTCTCACCAGTGACCTGTTTGCTTGTGATCAGTGTGTGCATAAAAGCTGAGTGAGTTTCTGGGATCCAGAGAGACTCTTGCATCTTTCATCTAGCCACTGATGTTTCTGGATTGCGAGTCATGGAGAAAGCAAAAGAATTGTCAACGGATCCACGGGAAAAGGTAGTTGAACTGTATAACACAGGAAAGGGTTATCATTCATATTCTCAGAAAAAAGGCCAAGAGAGCAAACATTCTGCCAGGGTATGTAAACTTTAGAGAACAGTTGTATATACAGCATTATAGAATGCTGCATATAAGCCCTGAATGGGGATAGCCTTAACTCGTATCGGCCAAACCTGGTGACAGGTTCCCTTTAAAAGTTGCAAAAATTTACCACTAGTTTCTCCAGCTTTGCCAAAACAGAAGTGATGGTGGAATGACACCACAGCTTGTATACTCTAAGGCCGGTTTCACACGTCAGTGGCTCCGGTACATGAGGTGACAGTTTCCTCACGTACCGGAGACACTGACTCACGTAGACACATTAAAATCAATGTGTCTCTGCACATGTCAGCGTGTTTTCACGGACCGTGTGTCCGTTTGAAAAACACGGAGACATGTCAGTGTTTGTGGGAGCGCATGTATCACACGGACCCATTAAAGTCAATGGGTCCGTGTAAACACGTACTGCACACGGATGCTGTCCGTGTGCCGTCCGTGTGCCGACTGGGTACCACATGCACCATGCAGGAGACAGACCTCCCATAGGGGTGGAGCCGCATATTCATCACTGTAATGTGCGGCACCACGTGACCGCTCATACAGGACAAGCAGCGATGCTGAGAGGAAGCATCGAGGGAGCTGGGTGGTGGGAGCTGACCAGGAACTTTATTTTAATCACACACAACCCCCCCCCTCTGATTTTTCATTCCTTCTCTCCAGCGAACGCTGCTGGGAAGAAGGAATGAATTCTGGATTCAGCACCCAAAGCAGGGGACAGCGCTTAACTCTAGCGCTGTCTCCTGCACGGTGCGTGTTGTACCCAGTTGGCACACGGACGGCACACGGCTGCCGCACGTGTGCCACACTGATGTGCCATGTGAGCACACGGACACACAGACACGGATAACTCCGGTACCGATTTTTCCGGTACCGGAATTATCTGGACGTGTGGGACAGGCCTAAGATGATCTGTGGCATACCAGAAATCAAAATAACATTAGTTCTTCTTTATATGGAGCAAACGTTGCTGCTATCATTAAATAGAGGAATAAATAACTTGAAACTTCATAAAAAGTAACATAGTAACATAGTAACATAGTTAGTAAGGCCGAAAAAAGACATTTGTCCATCCAGTTCAACCTATATTCCATCATAATAAATCCCCAGATCTACGTCCTTCTACAGAACCTAATAATTGTATGATACAATATTGTTCTGCTCTAGGAAGACATCCAGGCCTCTCTTGAACCCCTCGACTGAGTTCGCCATCACCACCTCCTCAGGCAAGCAATTCCAGATTCTCACTGCCCTAACAGTAAAGAATCCTCTTCTATGTTGGTGGAAAAACCTTCTCTCCTCCAGACGCAAAGAATGCCCCCTTGTGCCCGTCACCTTCCTTGGTATAAACAGATCCTCAGCGAGATATTTGTATTGTCCCCTTATATACTTATACATGGTTATTAGATCGCCCCTCAGTCGTCTTTTTTCTAGACTAAATAATCCTAATTTCGCTAATCTATCTGGGTATTGTAGTTCTCCCATCCCCTTTATTAATTTTGTTGCCCTCCTTTGTACTCTCTCTAGTTCCATTATATCCTTCATGAGCACCGGTGCCCAAAACTGGACACAGTACTCCATGTGCGGTCTAACTAGGGATTTGTACAGAGGCAGTATAATGCTCTCATCATGTGTATCCAGACCTCTTTTAATGCACCCCATGATCCTGTTTGCCTTGGCAGCTGCTGCCTGGCACTGGCTGCTCCAGGTAAGTTTATCATTAACTAGGATCCCCAAGTCCTTCTCCCTGTCAGATTTACCCAGTGGTTTCCCATTCAGTGTGTAATGGTGATATTGATTCCTTCTTCCCATGTGTATAACCTTACATTTATCATTGTTAAACCTCATCTGCCACCTTTCAGCCCAAGTTTCCAACTTATCCAGATCCATCTGTAGCAGAATACTATCTTCTCTTGTATTAACTGCTTTACATAGTTTTGTATCATCTGCAAATATCGATATTTTACTGTGTAAACCTTCTACCAGATCATTAATGAATATGTTGAAGAGAACAGGTCCCAATACTGACCCCTGCGCTACCCCACTGGTCACAGCGACCCAGTTAGAGACTATACCATTTATAACCACCCTCTGCTTTCTATCACTAAGCCAGTTACTAACCCATTTACACACATTTTCCCCCAGACCAAGCATTCTCATTTTGTGTACCAACCTCTTGTGCGGCACGGTATCAAACGCTTTGGAAAAATCGAGATATACCACGTCCAATGACTCACCGTGGTCCAGCCTATAGCTTACCTCTTCATAAAAACTGATTAGATTGGTTTGACAGGAGCGATTTCTCATAAACCCATGCTGATATGGAGTTAAACAGTTATTCTCATTGAGATAATCCAGAATAACATCCCTCAGAAACCCTTCAAATATTTTACCAACAATAGAGGTTAGACTTACTGGCCTATAATTTCCAGGTTCACTTTTAGAGCCCTTTTTGAATATTGGCACCACATTTGCTATGCGCCAGTCCTGCGGAACAGATCCTGTCGCTATAGAGTCCCTAAGAATAAGAAATAATGGTTTATCTATTACATTACTTAGTTCCCTTAGTACTCGAGGGTGTATGCCATCCGGACCCGGAGATTTATCTATTTTAATCTTATTTAGCCGATTTCGCACCTCTTCTTGGGTTAGATTGGTGACCCTTAATATAGGGTTTTCATTGTTTCTTGGGATTTCACCTAGCATTTCATTTTCCACCGTGAATACCGTGGAGAAGAAGGTGTTTAATATGTTAGCTTTTTCCTCGTCATCTACAACCATTCTTTCCTCACTATTTTTTAAGGGGCCTACATTTTCAGTTTTTATTCTTTTACTATTGATATAGTTGAAGAACAGTTTGGGATTAGTTTTACTCTCCTTAGCAATGTGCTTCTCTGTTTCCTTTTTGGCAGCTTTAATTAGTTTTTTAGATAAAGTATTTTTCTCCCTATAGTTTTTTAGAGCTTCAATGGTGCCATCCTGCTTTAGTAGTGCAAATGCTTTCTTTTTACTGTTAATTGCCTGTCTCACTTCTTTGTTTAGCCACATTGGGTTTTTCCTATTTCTAGTCCTTTTATTCCCACAAGGTATAAACCGCTTACACTGCCTATTTAGGATGTTCTTAAACATTTCCCATTTATTATCTGTATTCTTATTTCTGAGGATATTGTCCCAGTCTACCAGATTAAGGGCATCTCTAAGCTGGTCAAACTTTGCCTTCCTAAAGTTCAGTGTTTTTGTGACTCCCTGACAAGTGCCCCTAGTGAAAGACAGGTGAAACTGTACAATATTGTGGTCGCTATTTCCTAGATGCCCAACCACCTGCAGATTTGTTATTCTGTCAGGTCTATTAGATAGTATTAGGTCTAAAAGTGCTGCTCCTCTGGTTGGATTCTGCACCAATTGTGAAAGATAATTTTTCTTGGTTATTAGCAGAAACCTGTTGCCTTTATGGGTTTCACAGGTTTCACTTTCCCAGTTAATATCCGGGTAGTTAAAGTCCCCCATAACCAGGACCTCATTATGGGCTGCAGCTTCATCTATCTGCTTTAGAAGTAGACTTTCCATGGTTTCTGTTATATTTGGGGGTTTGTAACAGACCCCAATGAGAATTTTGTTACCATTTTTCCCTCCATGAATTTCGACCCATATGGACTCGACATCCTCATTTCCTTCGCTAATATCCTCCCTTAAAGTGGACCTTAGACAAGACTTTACATAGAGACAAACCCCTCCTCCTCTCCGATTGTTACGATCCTTTCTAAACAGACTGTAACCCTGTAAGTTAACTGCCCAGTCATAGCTTTCATCTAACCATGTCTCGGTTATTCCCACTATGTCAAAGTTACCTGTAGATATTTCTGCTTCTAGTTCTTCCATCTTGTTTGTCAGGCTTCTGGCGTTTGCGAGCATGCAGTTTAGAGGATTTTGTTTTGTTCCAATCTTCTCGCTGTGGATTGCTTTAGAAATGTTCTTACCTCCCATCTGAGTATGTTTTCCTGGGTCTTCTTTGTTCAAGTCTAATGTTTTTCTTCCCGTCCCCTCTTCTTCTAGTTTAACGCCCTCCTGATGAGTGTAGCGAGTCTTCTGGCGAATGTGTGTTTCCCAGGTTTGTTGAGGTATAGTCCATCTCTGGCGAGGAGTCCATCGTACCAGTAATTCACACCGTGGTCCAGGAATCCGAATCCTTGTTGTCTGCACCATTGTCTTAGCCAGCTGTTTGCATCAAGGATCCTGTTCCATCTCCTGGTGCCATGCCCGTCTACTGGAAGGATAGAAGAAAAAACTACCTGTGCATCCAGTTCCTTTACTTTCTTCCCCAACTCTTCAAAGTCTTTGCAGATTGTCGGTAGGTCTTTCCTTGCCGTGTCATTGGTGCCAACATGTATCAGAAGAAATGGGTGGACGTCCTTGGAGCTGAAGAGCTTTGGTATCCTATCGGTCACATCCTTGATCATCGCACCTGGAAGGCAGCATACTTCTCTTGCAGTTATGTCCGGTCTGCAGATGGCTGCTTCTGTGCCTCTCAGTAGTGAGTCTCCCACCACCACCACTCTTCGTTGCTTTTTGGATGAACTTTTTGCTGTCACTTGTTGCTGTGTGCCCTTTTCTTTTTTGCTTGCTGGTATTGCTTCATCCTTAGGTGTGCCATCTTCATCCTCTACAAAGATTTGATATCGGTTCTTCAGTTGTGTGGTTGGTGATTTCTCACATTTCTCACATTTCTCAAGTGATGTCTTCAATTAGTTCTGAGAAATCTAACTCCAGTCAGACTGGAGTAAGATTTTTTGCTAGGTGTATTAAGACACACAACACTCAACAGAGCCTCTTGATTCATTAAAGGGACTCTTGCACCTGAATTTGGCGGGCTATGTAAATGCCCTGTGTCCGGTCCGATGGGTGGTGTTTCCTCTTCTTTCATTCACCCCTTCGTTTTCCGCAGGCCGCAATATTTTCTTGAATGTCAGAAGGTTTCCTCCATAGTTCACGCGTGCGCAAAGCAATCTTGCCTTGCGCACGCGCAGTATGCTTTGCCCAACTGCGGGCAAAGCCGAAAAGCAATAGTGCGCATGCGCCGCCGCACTATGTCCCAGAACACAGCGAAATACTTCCGGGTCATAGTGTGCCGGCGCATGCACGCTAATGCTTTTCTCCTTTGCCCGCAGTTGGGCAAAGCATACTGCGCGTGCGCAAGGCAAGATTGCATTGCGCACGCGTGAACAACGGAGGAAACCTACTGACATTCAAGAAAATATTGCGGCCAGCGGGAAAGGAAGGCATGCATGAAAGAAGAGGAAACACCACCCATCGGACCGGACACAAGGCATTTACGTAGCACGCCAAATTCAGGTGACAGAGTCGCTTTAAGAGGTACGTGCCGCCGCTCTTGTCAATAAATCAGGAGAGACTGAGTTCAACACACCCCTTTATCATGACCAGATAGAAAATAGCCAGTCTTTATGAATCGACTCAGAATTAGTGCATAAGTGCACCTGATTGGACTCCAGGAAAAGCCCTGATATTTAGACATCAGGGAAGCTTTCTTAATTTATATATGTTTGTTGCTCTTAATTTCTTTTCCGGTGAAATACAATAATATAACTTTTTAGTTAGCTGAATAATCCCTTTAACATAACATTGTGATAATGCTGCACAAAACCTTCAATCCTTATTAACATATGATAATTTTTGTTACACGGAAAAAATGAAAATTTGCATTTCACATTACCAATTCAAAGATATGGATTAAAAAATAAGAACCCATGGAGGTGAGCATGTAAAATTCAGTAGAACTGTTCACAATAGCCGGCTACCTGCTGGGATGCAGAGTTCTATGTCACTCTCAAGTGCATGATGCATTAAAAGCATGGATATTATCTTAAAGGAAAATAGCATTGACACTGGACGGCATTGGAAAAAAACACTTACTGCATGTCATATTGGCATCATTTATTAGAAAGATTCAAACTTGAAAGTAATTATAAGATTTCATTAAATTGTGCAAAAATGTATAGGGTCATGATTCACTGTAAATCTGTATTCTGATCTTTTCATAGAATATGTGACATTGTACCCTGGACAGAGGATAACATAGATAGAATTATCAGCTTCTTTAGTAAATGCAAATAAAAACAAATTTTTAAAAGTAAAAAAACAGGTTTGAATATTCATTCTGTAATTTTTTTTGCGCTGTCACACTTTCCTTTTCATGCCAATAACAGGCAGTTTCGGTCCACTGAAGTGGACATCAATTGTCTAGGACTGTGCCAAATTGCTACTGATACAGAAATCTTCTTTGTGGGGGCGAATGCAGACAACCACAGCCTGCTTCTTGGTTACAAAGTCAGAATCTCACAGCTGGTGGTTGAGCCTTAGATTCACATAATAGCAGTCTTTCCATTCTGAGACCTTGTCAGTCTTTGTGTGTCGTCAAAAGGCATCACTGAAATTAAATATCTAGTTAAAATATCTTCTGGAAGACTGTGGAATATATGGCACGTACTTACTGAATCACTTGATAGCTGGTACTATTTTATCTGTGAATATCTCAAACTGATATGGACTGGAATAATTTGTATTTTTAGCTGAGATCAGAGCATCTTATTGTATTGAGACTACCACTGGCCATGCACATTAGATCGCTGATCACCCCAGGCCCTCATTCAGACTATAGTATGTGCACATGATGCCTTTTTCAGGCAAATTCCGCCTAAAATCTGCCTGAAAAAGCACTTAAAAATGCTATAAAGAAATGTGATATGCACTGTGAGGTCAAAAAAGACTTGCTGTAAATATGTTCAGTCTTTTTGGACTTCTAAACCACTTCTGGCTTTGAAAGCCATGAAGCAACTAAAAGAATTAACCTGATAATTCTTCGGTCGTTTTCAATTTAAAAGCCACTCATTAATTTCTAAATGCAGCACCCCAGCAACCGGTTGCTGCAGTGATGTTGTCTTTCCTTCAGGGAGGGTGATGTCACGCTTGGAGGCAAGGGAGATTCTATCTATCAGGTAAGGCACTCGCATTCAGCACATCTGAATCTAGGCCAGGAGTGGGAGCTCAGGACCCGGATTCAGGGGAGCTCCCTTACACTTTATGAATCCTGGTCTGGAGGAGGATCTAGTTAGTTGGTCCAGGGAGACCAAGAAAACAGTCGGAGGGAGACAGTGGAGGGAGACAGTTGGTCTCCAGTAGCAGAAGGACGTCTGGAGCAGACGTGGGGGCCGAGCAGGCACGAGGGAGCTGCTACCCCTGGAAAGAGAAGCAGAAGGAGAGTTGAATTGTGGAGGAGCTTAGAGGAAAGAAACACAGAGGAGGAAATGGCTCACGAGGGGAACAGCGAAAGGACACCCTCAGAGCCAGAACGCAGAAGCCGGGTACCGGGAGCCCGAGGTCGTTTTGTTCTCCAGGACGCGTGACAAAACCAGAGGGCAAAGCACTATATGTTAATTGCCTGTAACAAGTCTGAGGTGAAGCAGTGACTTTAAGAGCCGGGTCATCTAAGAGATCCTATAAAAAGGCTCAAACTGCCTATCGTATAAACATCTGTCTTAGGACAAGAGAGAGGGGACTTGCACTGAGCTTCAAGCAGCAGGGACCTAACCAACTAAACGGCGCTAGCAGGAAAGGCTTACGGACCTCACCTGGTAAAGGGATCTCTTATTGCCTCCAAGCCAGCTGGACCACAGCTACCTTGCACTTGGTACCCTGGACTGTGGACTACTATTGCTACCATCAGTAAACCAGGTAAAAGACTGCAAACTCTGTGTCCTCCTCTTATTTGTCAGTTTACACCATCTCTGCCACACCTTGGGAGCCCTGGGGACCCCGCTTCACCTGTGGAAAGCGTTACCATCTTGCTGCAACAACATCACCCCAGAGGACCCCTTTAAGCAGCGTCGGTCCCTACTGACTGAACATCACAGGTGGCGTCATGAACATAGACATTACAAATCCCCTTAAAGACCTTTCCTTTTAATTAGGTGCCCAGGGCCATGGTCCGGTCGCACCCACTGTGACATCCCCTTTAAGACCGGACCCGGTACTAAGTACCCCAAGGCCCAGGCGGAGCGTTCTATAAACATAGTTAAAAAAAAAGCTTCTGAAAAAATGACCAAAAAGATGCCAAATAAAATGCTTTTCTAATAAAGCACTGCTGTTGTTTTTCTGAATCGCCTTCTGCTTCAAAAACAGAGTGGGTACTCAGTCATGTAAAAGATTCTCTCATTGTGAACAGAGGAGCACTCGGCCAAAGTAACGTTCATCTAGGCAGCCGATATAGCTGCCTGCAAAAAGATCAGAAGGACCATCGTTTGGCTGACAGCCATCTAATGAGTATTGGGGACCTGAGCACTCACTTTGCTGTCATCTATCTCTACCAACTCCCCTATACATATGAACTTTCAGATTAGCTGAGCGCTCATGTGTTTTCAAAGGAAAGCGCAAAGAAAGCCACTTCCAGAAACATATCTTGTAAAAAACATGAATTAAACTACCTGACCTTAATATTCTTTTAAGTAAGCTGTAAGGGGACAGTCAAGTAGCCAATATACACATTACACTGTTGGCTGATCCAGTGAAACGTGACCCCGGCGCCCAATCAGCGCTGACGTTACGGTCCTTGCCTCCTGTTGAATTGAACATGAAAAGGAAGTGAGGGAGCAGCTGCAGCCCGGATTTCTTCTTCATGTTTGCTTTATCCATAGGTGGGGACAGTGACGCCGATGCTGATCAGGCGCTGGGGTTAGGTGTCACAACAACCGAACGCGAGTACTGACAACACTGGAATGGCGCTAGCAAGGGAGTTGAGTATAGGTTTTTTTTATTTTATTAGGGCCAAACATTTAGATCAAGAAGGGCTTGTCGAAGTAGTTGACAACTGCTTTAAGTCACTTTTCAAGACCACAAAAATATAATTATTTTTTATTAAGTCACATTATAACTTTATTATTTTGGCATCAACTGAGCAAAATGGGTCTAAATTTATATGGCAAATTAACCCCTTAGGGACAGAGCCAATTTGGTACTTAATGACCAAGCTAATTTTTACAATTCTGACCACTGTCACTTTATGAGGTTATAGCTCTGGATTACTTCAATGTTTCCCACTGATTCTGAGATTGTTTTTTCTCCATATATTGTACTTCATGCTAGTGCTAAAATTTCTTCGAAATGAATTGCGTTTATTTATGAAAAAATGGAAATTTGGCAAAAGTTTAGAAAATTTAGCAATTTCAAACTTTAAATTTGTGTGCCCTTTAATCAGAGAGACATATCGCACAAAATAGTTTATAAAAAAACATTTCCCACATGTCTATTTTACATCAGCACAATTTTGGAAACATATTTTTTCTTGTTAGGACGTTATCAGTGGTGATGAGCGAATTTGTTCGCAAAACGATCACCAAACATAAATATGGCACATTCGGATTCGTGATTGGAAACACAAGCAACATTTTATAAAATCGGTAACATTCAGTAAAAGTGCGCAAAAATATTTGCGTTGCCACAAAAGTATTTTCAGCACTTTAGCAATGATAAAGGTGGTGTGTCATGAGCGTTTGGCACCTGTTTGATGAGGGGAGGGGGTTTGCAGAGCTCAGAGGTGCGGTGTTCCTGTAAACAGTAATTTTTTTCCTATCTTTATGTGTGCACATTGTGGCTAGCCAATCAGGGTGCAGGAAGTACCCACAATGTCCTGACACAACGGCTTGTATCATTGGCTGCTGAAATCACATGTCCCTCTTCATATAAATAGCGGACACCTTGTTTTAGCACCATTTTGACACTGTAACAGTGCAGAGAGGCTGTTCCTGATGCTGGCACTGTTAGAAGCAAGATTTTAGCTAGTTAGCTAGGTAGTTGTATTTCAGTCAGATAGTGTACCTAGCTAGTATCCAGTGTGGCTGTAAAATTTACCTTGCTTCCCCTGCATCCCCACTCTCCAACCGTACAACTGACTGTACAGAACCACAGATGGGTAAGTGTGAAGACTAGAGCTGTTCACACATTCTATGCCTGGTCATCAGAAGTGTACTCAAAAGCTTCACAGAGTCCAGAGGAGGAAATCTGCACCGATACCCAAATTTTTTTTAGCTTGGATCTGGGGCAGAACGAAGTAGGGTCCGAACAGCAACCTGACCCTAGTCATCAGATGTTAACCCCTAGCGGAGGTGATTCTGATGAGACTCAGATATCTGAGGCTCACACGGACTGTACTGTGCTGTTAGGGCAGGAAGAGGAGGAAGGTGGCTCCAAGGGCGACGAATGTGATAATACAGAGGATGATGATAATGAGGATTTAGATCCCAGTTACCGTGAACATAGAGGCACACAGCTGAGTAGGTCATCTGAGGAGGAAGACTAGGAGGTTACATTGCGCCGTGCATCACAGATACGTAGTGATGCAGCCACGATGAGCAATGCATCCTCAGCCACAACTGTGTTTGTGACCAGCAGCATCCACGGGTCTGATGAGCGAATATACTCGTTACTCGAGATTTCCCGAACACGCTCTTGTGACCTCCGAGTATATTTTAGTGCTCGGAGATTTAGTTTTCATCGCTGCAGCTGAATGATTTACATCTTTTAGCCAGCATAAGTACATGTGGGGGTTATCTGGTTGCTAGGGAATCCCCACATGTAATCAAACTGGCTAAGAGATGTAAATCATTCATCTGAGGTGAGGAAAACTAAATCTCCGAGCACTAAAAAATACTCGGAGGTCACCCGAGCGTGCTCGGGAAATCTCGAGTAACGAATATATTCGCTCATCACTAGTGGCAAGGGTTGCCTATTTTGGGCCTTTTTTGACACTGCAAAGGATGAGCCCACTCACATAATCTGCCAACTTTGCAAAGAAAACTGAGTTGAGGTAAAAAGTGCAATAAAATGACTACTACATGTATGAACCTTCACATGTGCAATCAAAATGCTTTACTGTGGAATCCAACTGTGCAAAAATGCAGACCAGCGGACCTCAACAACCATAAGCCAACCCATCAATCACATCTGCTGCTTCTTCATCCTCCTCTGTTACTGTGCCCACTGTTGAGTCGCAGGTCTTCGACTACAGAAACTCGGTTTCTTTACCTGCTCCAGTCACGCTGACTGAGAGCCCGGCATCTCTTGTAATGGAAGAAGACATGCCTGCTGTTTTTGACCCATCTCAGAGAACAAACACACCACAAGTTTCTCAATCCACTGAATCCTCTCTGCCTGCACCTCTCTGATGGTCCAGCAATTTTTCCGGTTCACTTTACTCCGCCCTCTCTGAGCACTGCAGCCAGCCCACAGTTCCGCAGTTGTGGTCACATAAAAGATTGTTTCCTCCTACGCATGACAAAGCTAAGAGGTTGACACCATCCACTTATAGTATGTAAGGGGATCTCCTAATGCATATCTCATTTAGATACAACCATACAAGAAAAGTGTACGCATCAAAAAATGGGATCACCTCATCAATCTTAGAGTTCAAAGAATAACAATGTTTATTGAGAACAACACACAAAAAACATTTAAAACATTTAAAAAAACTCAACAAACATGGGTAGAGGTTACGGGTCCACATACTGTAAATATAGGATAAATACCAAAAAGAACACTTCACAGCCAAATACAATAAAATGCATATCAGCATAGTCCAATCACAATAGCCTAATATTTTATGATATATGCATGCTGTTATTTCCAAAACATAGCAATCCCTATAGGCATAACAATTACCACCAGTATAGATACCTATCCAGAGAACAGCATTTATAACTGAGGAGGATGTCCAAACCGTATGTCAGTCACAGGGGTATCCCAGACAATAGATATTTCTACAGGGTTTCAACCCAAAACCCTATTACCTTACCCAATCTAACAGAAAGGCACCCCCTCAGGTATTGGCATGGTAGGCATAATGGACCTAATAGGCTGTGCCAGTATGCAGACCCACGCATATCGACCCTTAGAGCGTCTTCCTCAAGGTCAGTGGTGCAATGATGGTGTGTTCCCAGTATTTATATAGGTAAGTAGTTTATTAGTTCACCTACCAGGTGTGCAGAGCAATGGCGGCGTAAGCACATAGATGCATAGGTCCGGCGTGTTACAAAGGCTACTGCACAAGCGCCAACACTTCTAATGACCGGAAATCAACGAGTAATACACAGCGCATGCGCGATCGGCGGTACTTTGCTGTGGTACTCCAATGCATAAAAAACAAAGGATTCCAGGTCGGAAGCATGATCGCATACGTTGTCTAAGCACAATGTGATCGGTGTACCTATAATTCAGGAAAACCGTCACAATAGAAGATGATGCTTCCCCAAGGTCAGGTTCACAATATTGAGAACGGGTTGCCATGACAACACCCATACAAATCGCATCGGGTTCAGCGCATGCACAGTTCCAAAAGCAAAGGACTTAGCTGTAGCAGCTGCAAACAGCAAGGTACAAAATTGCTTGTCAAAAGCACAAGTATGTGCATTATTTGTGCAGAAGACGACGAATGTAAACATAATATAAGATAGCCGTGCGGCGGGAAATATACCCCAAGAATGAGGTGTAAGTCGTAAGTATGGGTTGTCATAACAAAACCTATGAAAATAGCAAAAAGTTAAGCGCATGCGCTAATGCACAGAGAAGCCCTTAGTGCTGGTTTGATCAATATAGTTTCCTAAGCAGATAGCCCGCTACAAATACAAACATAGTTCATATTTAATGTTTGATTGGATAGACATACAATTGAACTAGTTGATCTATAGTACATTTGAAGATGTTATTGACATACTCGACCGGATAAGAATCAATACCCCAATATTCCCCAGTAAAACACATCTGGGGTTACTAAATATTGGGTTTGGCTATATTATTTAGATTTAATTATAGCATTGTGATTTGTTGCCTTTTTCTGGATATTTATGTATTTTGTTTCCCTATTTATTTCAGATTCCCTCCATAAGGGGAGATGTGCCATCTCATTCTACATATGAGTGTAAGATGAACTAAAGGGCTCCCTAGACTGTCTTGGGTTTTTTGCAGCTTCTTATTTGGCATTTTTGTACTTTTTTTTTGTACTGAAAATTCTTTTAAAATATGGCAAATAAAGATTTATGTGAATTTTATGCATTTCGTACTTAAGCTCTGTTCTCTATTGTAGTTATCTGTATTTTTGAGCTAGTACTTAGTATTGTTTCATTTTATGTATTTGTATATTAGTTTATCGGCAACTGTGTCTCATCATCATCATCTACCTCCTTAGACAAAATTTGCCATTTTTCACCGTCATCTTCTTGTGGCCAGTGTCGGACTGGGGTGCCTAGGGCCCACCAGTGGAACCAACTCCAGGGGCCCACTCTAAATTTCAGCACCCAGGCTAGGTACACCTTTGTGTTGTAGTATTTTTCAGGAGGCTCAGCAGTAAGTTTCATCATATTCACTAGAACAGGTACAACATGCTGCACATTTGTTTCTGCTAAAAAGATGGACACTCTAAGGCCGGTTTCACACGTCAGTGGCTCCGGTACGTGAGGTGACAGTTTCCTCACGTACCGGAGACACTGACACACGTAGACACATTAAAATCAATGTGTCTCTGCACATGTCAGTGTGTTTTCATGGACCGTGTGTCCGTTTGGAAAACACGGAGACATGTCAGTATTCGTGGGAGCTCACGGATCACACGGACCCGTTAAAGTCAATGGGTCTGTGTGAAACACGTACCGCACACGGATGCTGTCCGTGTGTAGTGCAGGAGACAGCTCTACAGTAAGCGCTGTCCCCCCTGCGTGTGGTGCTGAAGCCGGTATTCATCCCATCTTCCCAGCAGCGTTCGCAGGAAAGAAGGAATGAATAATAATTTTTTTTTCTTTCCCCTTAAAAATAAAGTTTGTGCGCCCCCCTCCGGCTTGCCAGGAAATACTCACCGACACCCAGCTCCAGCGATGTCTCCTCTCAGCGGCTGTAGCCTGTGCTGTGTGAGAGGTCACGTGGTCCCGCTCATTACAGCGAGCAATATGCGCAGTAAAACCGCATCTAATGATTAGTCACATGCATAGTAACTGTGTAAATGCAGCTTACTACCCATGTCTACTAATTTAAGTAAGGTCTTACCTGTCCCGCCTCCAAAAGTCCCTTGTCCACTGCAGTTCTCGCGATAACTTAGCTTACCGCGAGAACTACCGTGCAAGTGACCAGGGGTTATCTCCGGTCACTAGTCTGGTTCTCATGGTCAGTTGATTGTGAGAACGATGCAGTGTAGGTGATCGCTGGAGAGTTATCTCCGGTGATCATCTACAAGCTCTGTCCATTGTGGGCGTGCGCTAGCGATGCGTCCGACATTGCAGTCTATGGCGGTGTTAACGGACTACGTTACACTGCGTTATGCCGCGGTGTAACGTAGTCCGTTAAACGTAGAGCCATAACGCAGTGTGAACCCACCCTAACCCTACTGGGGAAAAAAAATAAATATTTTCTTTATTTTATTTTTGTCCCTACCTATAGGGGTGATAAAGGGGGGTTTATTTATTATTTTTTTTATTTTGATCGCTGTGATAGAACCTATCACAGCGTTCAAAATGTATGTACTTGTAATGAATCTGCCGGCCGATTTTGCAAGATGGCGGCGCCCATAGAGCAGACGGACGGACGGACACCGGGAGGGACACGGGAGGTCGGGGGAGAGATCGGACTGTGAGGGGAGCGGACCGGAGGACGGAGGGGAGCGGAGGACAGCTAATGACCGGACGGAGGGGAGGAGATCGGTGGCGGTGGCGGGGCAGATCGTGATCCCCAGCCATGGCTGATGCTATTGCAGCATCGGCCATGGCTGGATTGTAATATTTCACCAATTTTCATTCAGTCTGATTGAAAGTGAAACGTCACTTTTAACAGCCAATCAGAGCGATCGTAGCCACGGGAGGGGGATTGGCACAGGTTTTCATGACACATACGGTGCGTCAAAGGTCGGGAAGGGGTTAACTGATCCATTTCTTTAAGGCTATGGTCACACTATGGCTATGTGCACACGATGCGGATTTGCTGCGGATCCGCAGCGAATTTTTCCGCG